>NC_136432.1:101140740-101767331 GCF_052849685.1 Lactuca virosa | reverse complement strand
TTACACTTTGTACCCTTGCTAAGAAGTTAGTGGAGCATGTGTGGTTAACCGGCACACTAATTGGTTCTAAGCAAAGGTGGCAAAGGGTGACTCGTTGTTTGTCATAGTTCAATGGAACGTGTGTGGTTAACCGGCACATCGAATAGGTGACTGTAACAATGAGGACACCATGTACATTTGCATGGTTATTCACACCCGCTTTGTGATCCTCGGCATCCCAGTCACAAACTTGAGGGGCATATCGAGATTGAAGCATGCCATTGAAAAGTTCAATGAATCTCAAAGGAATCTAGGAATTTTCAATACATTTAAAACTTAATGTCTTTTTTTGTTTTTCATGGTGGAGAATTAGTGAATTGTCATTCACTTACCTTCAAATTATTTGCATGTTAGATTACGACATCCCTTTTCTAATATGTAAAAAATGTTGTTGGATCCTAGCCCTAATTTCTCATTTTGGGTGTTTAATTAGGGATTCACTTCTAAGCAAACTTTGTTCTTTTCTTCTTCAGATGTCGAACTCAAACAACAACGCTTAAGGCTCCACCTCATTTGGCTCGTTCTCCCTCATGAACTTGTGTGGGAGGGTGATCTTTGACGGGTCCAATTTCAATGATTGGATCCGTAACATCCGAATGGTAACTCGTTACGAGGACAAAGAGTATGTCCTCAATAAGGAGCTGAAGGAGGTGAACATCAACACTGCTACTCCTGAAGAAATCGCTGCCTTTGAGGCCCATGAGCGTGATTCCATGAAAGTCCATTGCATCATGCTGGCGACCATGACTGCTGAACTACAAAAGTCCTACGATGACTACTATCCTTATGAGATGCATCAAGACTTGGTGGACCGGTACCACCAAAGTACGAGGCAAGAAAGGTATGAGATCATCACTTCGATGATCACTGCCAAAATGGGTAATGGAGAGTCCCTTACCGCTCATCTGCAAAAGATGCAGAGATATGTTGATCGACTGCTGAAGTTGAATGTTAACTTCGATGAAGAGCTAGCAATTGATATTATCCTTCACTCCTTGCCTCCCTGCTACAACCAGTTCCGCATGACCTACCACATGAATAAGGAAGAGGTCACCTTGAGCAAGCTTCAAGGATTGCTTAGGACTGCTGAGAGCAATCTCAAGGATAAGTCTGTCGCATCAACTTCCACTTCAACCGTTGCTCCTGTTTTGGCCATTAGGCAAGGGAGGGGTAAGAAGAGGAAGGCTTCATCAAAGAGCCACCACAAGGGAAAATCCCAAGATGGTACCTCTTCTAGTGGAACCAAAGTTAGTTCTGCTAAGCCCAACTCTAACCCGAAGGAGGTATACTGCCACCACTGCCACAAGATAGGGCATTGGAAGAGAAGCTACCCGGAATATCTGCAAGCCATCAAGGATGGGAAGATCAAGCCATCTTTCGCAGGTATTTACACGATTAAATCTAATGATTCATCACATGCTATTTCTTGGGTTCTTGATACAGGATGTGGTTTTCACATATGTTCTGATTTGCAGGGACTAAGAAGAGATAGGGATGTGGAGCATGGAAGGATAAATCTAATCATGGGGAACAGAAGATCGTAGCTTGTCACCAAGATTGGAGTGTATTCTATAGCGCTAAGTAATGGATTAGGATTAGATTTAAATAATTGTTGCTATTCGCCAGATATGGCAAGAAACATCATTTCATTTCATGGTTTGTTTAGACAAGGATTTAGATATTCATTTGATAATGAGAAAGGTTCTATTTATGCTTATCTAAATGGTGTTTTATATTTTGAAGCATTACCTTGTAATGGAATTTATGAAACTGTGATGGTTGTAGATAACTTAGGAAATGATGTGTTGTGTGTGGATTCTTCCAATAGTATGGATAAAGCATGCTTGTGGCATTGTCGTCTTGGACATGTTAACAAGAAACGCATAGCCCAACTCCAAAAGGATCGAAGCACTTGTGAAAGGGGTGAGGGTCTATTGGATCTCATACACACCGATGTGTGTGGGCCATTTAGATCCACCACAAGGGATGCAAACCATTTCTATGTGACTTTCATCGACGACTATAGTAGATATGGGTATATCTACTTAATCAAGTACAAGTCAGAAACATTTGAAAAGTTCAAAGAGTTTAAACAAGAAGTGGAGAATCAATTGGGCAGGAAAATCAACATGCTTCGATCTGATCGAGGAGGAGAGTACCTAAGTCTTGAATTCCACGACTACCTCAAGGAATGCGGAATAGTTTTGCAATTGACGCCACCTAGGACACCGTAGTTAAACGGTGTGGCTGAGAGGCGTAATCGAACCCTGTTGGACATGGTTCGTTCCATGACGAGTCGTGCTTCACTACCTATCTCATTTTGGGGGTATGCCTTAGACACTGCCGCCAATATCCTTAACTTAGTCCCTACGAAGAAGGTTGCCAAAACACCTCACGAGATGTGGACAGGGAAAGCTCCCTCGTTGGCACATATCAAGGTTTGGGGTTGCGAGGCTTTCGTAAGACGAGAGACTCACGACAAGCTCTAACCTCGTAGTGAGCGATGTATTTTCATCGGCTACCCGCAGAAATCCTTTGGATATCTCTTCTATAGACCGAGTGACAATGTTGTCTTCGTTGCTAGAATAGGGGTTTTCCGAGAGCGAGAAATCATAAGCCAAGGGGATAGTGGAAGGAAAATCGATCTTGAAGAGATTCAAGAGTCGGGCGATGAAGGAACCTCTAACGCTGGTACTCAACCAAAGGAGAAAACTCCGGTTGAACCGATTGACGAGTCCTTACCTCTTACATGTTCCGAAAGAGTTAGAGTTCGACCCCAGTTATATGGTTTTCATATTACTACAGAAGGGGACACGTATATTAGTGATAGTACACTAATAAATTTGGACGAACCTAACAGCTATAAGGAAGCCATGGCAGGCCCGGAGTCTGCAAAATGGAAAGAGGCGATGGACAACGAGATTCAGTCCATGTACGACAACCAAGTTTGGAATTTGGTTGACCATGTGCCCGAACGTAAGACGGTCGGGTGCAAGTGGATCTTCAAGAAGAAGACCGACATGGATGGGAATGTGCACACGTATAAGGCGCGATTGGTTATGAAGGGCTTTACTCAAACTCCCAGAGTTGACTATGATGAGACCTTCTCACCAGTTGCGAAGATAAAGTCTATTAGGGTGAAATATGGCAAATGGATGTCAAAACCACTTTCCTTAATGGGAAGTTAGCTGAGGATGTTTACATGGCTCAACCAGAGGATTTTGTCAATGCGAAGCATCCCAATAGAGTGTGTAAGCTTTAGAAGTCCATTTATGGACTTAAGCAAGCGTCTCGCAGATGGAATCTTTGTTTCGACGAGAAAGTCAAAGAGTTTGGTTTTCTGCAAAGAGAGGATGAATCATGTGTGTATGTCAAAGCCAGTGGGAGTATAGTTAGCTTCCTTATATTGTATGTCGATGACATACTACTCATAGGAAACGACATCCCGACACTGCAGGAAGTTAAATCCTGGCTCAGAAAGTGCTTCGCTATGAAGGACCCCGGAGAGGCTTCCTATATTTTGGGAATAAGGATAGTGAGAGAAAGAAGTAAGAGACTAATAGTACTTAGTCAGAATACTTACTTGGACAAGGTACTAAAATGTTTTAGTATGGAAAACTCAAAGAAGGGAGAGTTACCAATCCAAAGTAATGCCAAATTGAGTAAGACTCAAAGCCCGAGTACCGAAGTCGAGATAGCAGAAACGAGCCGAGTACCATACTCTTCCGCAGTTGGCTCGATCGTGTATGTTATGAATTATACTCGCCCTGATGTGGCCTTCACTTTGAACATGGTCAGCAGATATCAAGGGAACCCTGGCAAATCACATTGGACCGCAGTCAAGAACATACTTAAGTACCTTCAGAGGACCAAGGAATGGTTTCTAGTCCTCGGTGGGAGTGATGACTTAAAGGTGCGAGGGTATAGTGACGCCAGTTTTCAGACCGACAGAGACAACTACCATTCACAGTCGGGTTGGGTCTTTACCCTTAATGGAGGAGCAGTGACTTGGAAAAGTTCCAAGCAAGAAACCGTAGCTGATTCAACGTGCGAATCAGAGTACATTGCAGCGAGCGAAGCGTCAAAGGAGGCGATATGGTTGAAGAACTTCATTGGAGACCTTGGAGTTGTGCCTGCCATAAAGGAGCCCATGGAAATTTTCTGTGATAATGAAGGAGCGGTTGCCTTGGCCAAGGAACCGAGGGATCATGGTAGATCTCGACATATCGACAGAAAATATCACTTTATTCGACATCGGGTAGAAGCACTCCTCGTAGTGAAGAGGGTATCGTCAGAGGATAACCCAGCAGATCCGCTTACGAAGGGACTGAGTAGGGTTAAGCACTTGCAGCACGCTAGGAGCATTGGGCTGAAGGACGATATTAGTTTAGATTAGATAGTTTAGAAATGTGTAATAGATAAATGTAATTGATAATTGATGATTAAATAAAAGAGTATTATTTATAAGTAAAGTTACTATCTCATGTTAATTGTTTAACTATTGTTTCACTTTGCATGTTTTGACTTCCTGAATAATTGAATTATTTGAGAATAATCGAATTATTCGAACGGTCCACAGTCGTTCATATGTTGGAAGTAGGTATGAATGAAGACTATCATGAATAGGTGTGTAGATTGTCTAAAAGGTATTAGACATAGCAAAGGTTTGCTACAACGTTCATGAGTGCTTATGAAAAAGTTTTGAGTATTGGAATAAACCCACGCTTGCTGGAATCACTTCATGGAATTTATCACGAGTGATCGCAAGACGATAATATCATATGGTCTTAAAACCTAGATATATGGTTTATTGTTTGTTGATTGGTTGTACATTGATAATGTGAAAACGCATCAGTAAATTGATGTCATAAAACGCATTCTTGTGTATGATTTGATTAGTGAATAATAAATGCATATAAGTCGAAGTTTATCTGTTCCTTTTATCCTAAGAGGGTAAAAGCGATATCAAGGCCCTCGATGATTTGATTTGACTTATGTGTCGGGCCCGGTTGTGCATGGTCCTTTTGGGTTGCCTTCACCAGAGCAACATGATAGGATGATTTATAATTAGTGAGGTTATTATGGTTTATTAATATATTATATGATTAATATATTAAAGGAGAAATCATATAGTTTAATTAATATTAGACAAGAATTAATTAAGAATTAATTCTGTGGCTAAAAGAGATTAATTAAATAAAGGGGACTAGAACTGTCAATTGTGTGATATTTGGTTTTGGGCCGTGGATCCTTATGGATCATGGGGTGGACGAAATTAAGGTGTATGGACTCCTTGAATTCGTCCAAGCCCTAATCTAGAAGGATCCTTGGACTGCTTAAGGCCGAAGTAATCTAATTGGGGTTTCAGGTTGTAACCCTAGCAGCTCAAGTATTTAAAGAACCCAGGGGCTACAGAAATCGGCTACCAGAAACCCTAAGGAGTTCCTAGAACCGATTTTATGCCTACGACCTCTCTCCAAATCATCCTCTTGCCTCTTGGTGTTTGTAAGCCATTAGAGGAATGACAATTGTGACTCTAAGCTCCAAGAATAACAAGATTCAAGCTTCCAAGAAGAGGTAATCATCTAGATCTCTTTTAGATTGTCAATTTCAAATTGTATATCATAGATCTAGGGTTTGCAAGTCTTGGATGAAATCATTTTCATTAGAGAAACCTAAATCCAAACATTAGGGTTTGTATGTGCACATAGGAATGTTCTTATGGCTCAAACCCATCAGTAAGTGTTGAAGCTCCTATCTTTATGGTTATATGAGGATAAATCTAAGTTTTGTCCAACTTTTCTTCTTGGATGTGCATGTTTGAATGAATAGAAACAATAATGTTGGCAACTTTATGGGTTACGAGGGCCTTAGGGATGTCTTGGAGTTCAGATCTAGAGAATGTTTGAGTTTTGGAACCTTGCATGAAAGTTAGATGCCTTTTTCTTCAACTTTTGACCTAAATGAGATCTAGACATGTATTAGACATATATGTCTTAAAAGCATTGACTTTCTAGTGTATTAAGAAGTTATAAGACCTTCTTGAAACTTGAAGTGTAAGGCTTAATGGATTAAGGACTTAAAAGATGGACTTTTTGCTTCAAACTGTTCTCACGGCGTGAGACATGTGGGTCTCACGACATGAGGGTCGCATAACCCCCTTTCTGGTTAGCTGCTTCAAGCTCACGGTGTGAGAGGAGGATTCTCACGATGTCAGGACAGTTCAGTTGACTTTTCAGGACTGAGTTGGCTAAGGTGAGTTGGAATGAGTTAGAATCAGATCAAGTGAACTCTCAAGATGTGACCAAGGACTGGTCATGACGTGAGAATGGACAAGTTGACTTTGGGCTGTTGACTTTGACTTTCACCATTGACTTTTGGCTTGGTTTGAATTTTGGCCAAAATTCCATTTTTAGATGGTAGACTTCAGGTTTACCTTGTGTAGATTGATGGGAGGTGTTGAACACCCATTATTTGGTAGGAGAACAGTTAGTTGAGGTCGGCTTTATGATTCAGGTGAGTCTCCTTACTATACTATGGTTCGAGGGCACCAATGCCGGCCCATTGGCTTATGTTATATAGGAAGACGGGGAGTGGCCCTTGGCATTTGTATGAAAGACCCGGAGGTGGCTCCCGACAAACTGTATGCAAGACCAGGGATCAGACCCTGACAGATAGGTGGATAGATGTATGCATATAGATAGTATGCTAGTTGTCTTTGTGACACTTGCATGCAAGAGCAGTAGGTGGCTCTTGGCACTTGTCTGTAAGACCTAGGGTTTTGGCCCCAGGCCTGGCAATGAAAGACCATGATACGGCTCATGGCATAATGACAAGACTATGGTTGACACATAGCATTCTCTATTGTATGTATGGTATGTGCTATTTTAGGGAACTCACTAAGCTTTGTGTTTATGGCTTATTGTTTATGGTTTCATGTACTTCTGGTACAAAAGGGAAGGGTCAGGTGTGATTGCACCATATTCACCCATGTTTCCGCAACTTTATGATTTTGGGATTGTACTCTGATAACTGTTTGACTTTGATATACCTTTGAATGATTGGAAATGCTAAATCGTGTTTATGATTGAATTAAAAATGGAATTTTTACCTTCTATTTTTTGGGACGTTACAATTAGGGAGTAGATAATTACCAAATTTGAGATATTAATATAATATTCAAATTAGGATTATCTAGGGTTTCCTAATTCAACTATAAAAGGACCCCCTTGGATCCAATTTTTGGCTACTCCTCTTTTCCAAGGCATACCTGAAATTTACATATCCTCTATCCTCTCTCTTAAGCTCCTTGTTGCTACAATTGTGTGTGAACCATCGGAAGCACAAGAATTCTGGTGCTAGCTTCCAAGTGATTACAAGAAGGATTTTGTTTTGATTATCTACTAGTATAATCAAGAGGTATGTTTTTCTAAACCCTTCTGTTATTTTCAAAAATACTAGGGCTCTTGTAGGGTTCTTGTAGGGCTCTTGATGTTTTTCTAAACCCGCCCAAAATATAATTTTTGTAACCTGTAAATGCCATCAAAAACCATCAAAGAAGAAGGTACACATGCCATTACTTTCTTTAAAGTCTTTTTGTTATTTCTTGAAAATATGTTGTACATGTTTCAATATCGATCGCGAATGAAGCAAATGAGCCACATCCAAATCGTATGAAGCAAACACATTAGGCTATTTTAAGGTGGTCTTGATGATAGATAATTGGGATGAATTCTTGCAATTGTTGCTTAGTCACATAATGTACAATCCGAGTGTCTATTTTATTGCATAATGTAGAAAATGTTTTGAACTTAATTGTTCTAAACTTTTGATTTAATATTTGGTTATTTCAGATGAGTATGAATGAAAATAATGATGACGTTACTAAAACCACTGATGTAGTCTTTTGAATTTCTGCAGGTTACTCAACATATCTTTTTCTTGGTAACTTTTCTTTTGATATTTGTCTTACTGATTCTGTTTTTCAATCATTGAAAATATTGATGTCAGGCACATGAAATAAGAGATGAATTTTACAGTGGTTGTAAAAGGGGGCAGGAAAAAATTTTCGTTCTTTGGAAGTGAATGCAAAATAAAAAATCAAGAAAAGCACGTTTCCATTTCCTTCATTCAACTATTTTTAGGGCAATGTAAGAAATACCAATGTACTTTCAATTACCTAAATCACAACCTGTGAGGTTATCTTAACCGAAGAATGTTATGAAAATCTATGTTTCAATTATTATGATTCCATAATTTACATATATGAATCATTTCTTGACCGATTTGGTCGAAATTCATTCATTGGCGTGCAGGGTTACCACTATTTTGACATTAAATATAATGACTTTGTTCATTTTACCTAAATAAAAACATATATTTAATAAGTTAACAAAGAACTCATTCATAAACTTTTAAAATGTTAATAAAATATAAAAATAAATTTCACTTATATGAATCACCCAAAATCACTAGTACAAAATCCCTTTAACGGGGCGATGACCTTTTTTTGTTGTGCAGTTCAGTTACAAAACCGTATCATTAAATAAATATCACATCAATAAACAAAAAACCACACTTTTTGGTTCGGTTTCCATATAACCGCATTAAAAGGAATTATAAATACATTTATTGGTGCCATAGACCAAAACCGCACCATTAAAACCCAACTTTTGGTTCGAATTTTTGGAAAACACATTATTAAATCACGGTTTTTTAAAGAAACCGCACCAATAAATTGGATATTCCGTCTAAATTTATATTCCATTTTTTTATTCCCATCGATTCTGCCAGCTTATATCTCTCACTCCCAAAAAACAACCCTTCACAATTCACTTGTCCCATAAAAATCTTTCACAAGTAAAAGCTTCAATCCCCATCATCGTCGCATCATCATTGTCAACTTCGTTGCAAGCATCTCGTCGCATCATATTCTCTAAGACTCTATGCAGGAGGTAAAATCTTCAATCCTCCTAACTTAGTTCATCGGTTTCTCCACTTTCCTAATCTTCTATGAATATAAACTAAATCTGAGTGTTTGTTGCAGGTACATTTATTTACTCGTCCTGAAACCCTAATTGATGAATTTTGTGGACTTAATTATATAAATATTTACATTTAAAATCATTATTTAGTTCCTCCTACAACTCTTAGTGTAGGAGATCCGTTGGGCTTGTAAACACTTTGAAGGTTGGTGATTGTAGTTTAAATATAAACACCGATATATATAATCTATAATATATGTTGAATATATGTATGCGTTTTGGTTACATCATAAACTACAAAACCTATCATGAGAGCACGAAGATGTTCTTGAGAATTTGTCCCGACCTGATAGTCACGAAGAGAGTTGAGGTTCCCAAGGAATTCATGCAAATGATAATTAGTAAAAATATTGACTTGTTTATACATATGTTGTAAGATCCACTTTCATTAAATGATGTCTATAATTGATGTTTGAGGTTCTTGTATCATTGTGTTATTCTAGATTTGCTTTGCTTTGCTTGTGGTTAATTCAAAAGTTGTTCGATTTAAATCATCAAAAGTTATATATATGTAGAAGAACTTTAAAGGGAAGGGATATCCACATATTAATCATTTTGTGTTTTTTCAAGAAATGTTTGTTGGTATGTTTTTGTTTATTTTTTTTTTGTTCGGATTTATGTTCTTTCAGAAAAGGTTTGTTAGTGCGGTTTTGTCTATTTTTTGGTGTGATTTTATAACCGTACCATTAAATAAAGGTATTTTTATCTAATATTTAGCTATTTGCTACTGCGATTCAATACCCGTACCAATCAATCATTTTAATTGAATCCAGAAGCGTAGCTATAGTATACCAAGGTGGGTCCTAGGACCCACCTAATTATCTTAATTGCAAGCCTAATTATATTGCAAAAATTTAGGGGAACTATCTTCAATTTTTTGAAGGAACTACCTAATAATTTTTTACAAAAACAAAAATAGCATAATGCCTAAACAAACTTATTATTTATCCAACAAAAATTAGTCCAATCCATTAAAATTAAAATTAAACAAAACTAATAATAATAAACAAAAGCCCACAATTGAATCGTCGCCAACACTTTTGGCTTTTGCGCGTACGTGTTGCACGTTGATTCTCACTACAAGGAAAACGATCATTAGCGGCGACAAAAGTCGCCGGTAATAAGTCAAGTTGTCGCCAATAATAGTAATAGTGGCGACGCGTCGCCGGTAATAAGTCGCCGCTACTACTTTGTCGCTATTGATGAACTTGTCGCCGCTAATGATAGATGTTGCCGCTAATGAACGTATCGCCGCTAATGATAGGTGTCGCCGCTAATGACCATGTCGCCGGTAATGACCATGTCGCCGGTAATAACTCTGTCGTCGGTAGTTACAATTTTCATTTTTTTAATTTTATTTTTTTGTAATTAACGATTTTGGTTGCCGGTAATAATGTACTCGGTAATTACATAACAAGATTCGATTAAATATCAAAAATAATAGTGTCGATGCTAATTACAAAACAAACATCTGATAATAATTAATTAAATATCAAAAGTCATAATATCCGATTAAATATAAAAAGTAATAATGTCGTCCGGTATTAGTGTCGCCGGTAATTACTAAAAACAACCAAAGTTTTACAATCTACCAAGTAACAAAGCGTGACAGCATATGCAAATAAAACTCATCCTGGCCTACATACCATCATCTTCGTTCCCATCGTTTCCTCGATTTATTTTGGGATTGAAAAAACGAATACAGCTCATCCCTACATGCTGGGTCATTCAGCATTGCACGGAGATTTTCCAATTACATAATTAATAACAACATATATAAACTTATAAGTTAAATTATCAAACATAAACAAAAACTATCAAAATACATAGTTATTTTTAAACTAAGACAAAAAACCAAAGTACGTTGTTATTTTTTGCCCTTGGGACAAAAACCGAATTACCAAACTTTTTAGCAAATAATCACTACAAAACCAAAATTACCAAATCAACATGCATTTTACGATGCTAAAGTAGATTGCTATTTTTAAACTAAGACAAAAAACCAAAGTATGTTGTTATTTTTTGCACGTGGGACAAAAACCTAATTACCAAACATTTTAGCAAATAATCATCACAAAACCAAAATTACCAAATCAACATGCATTGTTTCGATATGGATTAGTAGTCCAACTTTTATCAATAGACATGATGTTGCTGAAACATAATTTTGGGTTTAGAGTTTAGTATATAGAATTAGCATTGTTTTTTTTTTCAATCTACGTTTTTTTACAATTAAAAAAATAAAAAATTTTAAATTTTAAATTAAAAAATTTAGCAATTAGTATATCCATAAAAAAAACATTTCTTACTATTGTATCTTATTATATTTTTTTATTTATAACATTTTTTTTCAATTATAGCATTGTACTTTAAACAATTATATTATGTTGTTGTGTTGTTCATTTTTACCGTCAAGATTAAAAAATATTTTTTTATAACATTGTATAAATATGTTGCAAGATTATAAGTTAACTTGAAGATTATAAATTAACTATAGAACTTATTGGTTAACTTGGGGTTAGTTTGGGAACAAACTAAAAATTTCTAGTATTCGTATATAAGTTTTTTAAACAATTTTATAACATTTTTTTGTGTTTTTTTTTCCAATTATAACAATAATTTTTTTTTCAATTATAGCATCCTACTTATACCAAAACCACATACTTTTTCACATAATACACAAGAGCATGAAAATTCACATACTTTCACATACATATACCACATATACACCAAATACAAATGCATTCACATACACACAAAATAACATCCTACTTAAACCAAATAAACATACTTTCACATATATAGATAATAACATCTTATTTATACCAAATACAAAAATTCCACAATCATATACCACATTTACAACCAACATACATACATTCACATACACACAATAACATCCTACTTACAACAAATACATATAATTTCACATATATATAGATAATAACATCATATATATATATATATATATATATATATATATATATATATATATATATATATATACTTCTACCAAATACTCATATACCACATATACATCAAACACACATATATTTGCATATATACACCAAATTCACATATATTCATACAAATACGAAATATACAATCTAATTTTCACATATGGCAATTTTCATATAATTTTCACATACAAATACCAAATTCACAAAAAAAATGAAATAATAGAACCTGTAGTGGCGGAAATCAACGGATATGTAGCCGAAAAATTTGGTCTTGACCCGAAAATACCCTCACCGGTAAACCCAAAGACAACACCACCAAAAACACTGAAATTGAACAATTTATTGCAATTTAATCATCAAGTTCAGCTCTTAATAATCACCAAATGTCCCTAAAGACTAAACTACAAGTGGAAGCAATACAACAATCAAATTCATTTTTTTTTTCTAATCCAAAGACAACATCACTAAAAACAAGAAATTGAACAACTTATTGCCATTTAATCATCAAATGCAGCTACAAATCGAAATTAACATACAAATTAAAAAGGAAACAACAAAATCAACTAACCTTTCTTCAAGAAATGAAGCTAGAAATCGGTTCCAAAAGCCCTAACCACCCCTTGATCCTTAATCTCACACAATGTGGGGAGATATGTAGTTGGAACAACCTAATTGAAGACAAACTCGGTAGAAGCTGAAAGAGGCGAAGTGTGGGATGCAGCAAACAGAAAGCAAAATGGGAGAAATGAAGAAACTGTGTGCGTTTTTTTTTTTTTTTTTATCTGCGAGAGCCTTTAGCGACGACACTTTTAGTGGCGACAATTAAGGCTTTACCAGCGACGAAGGTCAATAGCGGCGACAATCTGGAGGGAAGGGTACCACGTCATTTTTAGCTAAATATTAGCGGCGACATTTTTACCTTTTAGCGGCAACACATATGTCGCCGGTATTAGGTTAGTGCGGATAAGCGTACCCCAACCGTTGGATTGGATATTTGATCGAACGGCTTAGATGTAACGGAGGGGGAAAATGTGGATTCGGGTGATAACCCTTTAGCGACGACGCTATTACCGGCGACGTATACTTTTAGCGGCGACTCTAGCATTTGTCGCCGCTAAAAGTACACGTCGCCGCTAATAATGTCGCCGCTAAATGGTGGTATTCTTGTAGGGTCTATAAAACGACCAACCATGAAATTTTATCATGTGAAAAGGATGTATTCGAAAGTTTCGATTAAGATTACATTATAAATATATTTGAAGATATAAGCCCTCGTCGGATACAATTCTAAAAATGATGATATTTTGACCCGACCCGCTACTAGTATATTTTAGTTTGTTATATGTTTCAGGTTATTTAAATAAGGAACCACGTGATTTTAGTGATTTTAGGTTCTAAATTCACCAATGATTGAATCAACCAATGTTTTATATACTAGTGAATCACCCCATTTGAGATACGAGGCATGCCATTTAAAAAAAATAGTAAGAAAATTTGAATATGTGAATGAAGTTTGTTCGAATTATCATTCATTTAATTAATAATCTGACTTAAACGATATTAAAGTTATAATTGTAATACATATTAAGTGCAACAAAATCATGTTAACACATGTTAAGTGTCATTTTCAATAGCAACCTATACCAATTTTCTTGTTTGATTCGTATATTCGTTCGAAAACTGGATCAATTTACGAAAACAACTAACACCAGTTTTCTTGTCTGATTCAAATAACGATTTGGCAGACAAGTTCAATATCACATAAACAACAAAAGACCAACTTTCTTATTTGATTCATATAATCATTTAGAAATATAGATATATTTTACCAAAACAACCAACTCCGGCTTTGTTATTTGATTCGTACAATGTAATATGCTTTTGGTTCAATCATTTATACATATACATATCTAATAAAACGAATTATTGAACAAGGTTTTAATTTGTGAATTTAGTGGCAACATTACTCGATATCTTTTCAATAAAGTCTTTCACTTCGGCAATAAGTTGTCCAGATTCAGGCAATTCCGGGAAGATATAGAATGCATGGCACATGTTTGGATACTCAAACAAATACACTTCTTTCCCTGACTTTTTCAGCCACTCATAGTACCTTTTTTGCCAGTCATTTAGGGCATCGAACCCGCCGACTACCAACATGACCGGCGGCAATTTTACTTCCGATATGTCCACCGCCTGTGGGCCGCTAACGTTGATGATTGGGTGGTCCCGGTTGAACCCTTCCCCTTCTGGCAAAAATGCCTTCCACATCCAATCTGTTCGTTTAACTGAAACTACTGGTGTTCCGGCGAGGCGAGTCTCAGAATCCGTTCGCTCCTCGCCGCCAAAGAATGGTTGAATTGCTACAACTCCGGCGACCTGCAAACATGATAACAAGCGTTTAACAACATTTACAGTAAAGGACACTTGTTCCGACGTCAATGACAACACCAGAATTTCATAATAACAGTTATTGTACCTTGAGCTGTTGGAAGTTGAATTCACATGCTCGTTGAGCAACATGATGAGCTAAGTTTCCACCGGCGCTTTCTCCAGCAAGAAAGCAACGCAACAGATTCGCTTTTTCCGGCAAAGATTTAGACCTGTTCTCTTCATCATCAAGAAACTTCAGCACATCGAAGCAATCATCATGTTGGGCCGGATACCGATGCTCAGGGGCAAGGCGATAGTTCACAGAAACTACGACGGCCGGGACTTTTCTCGCGAAGCGTCGGCACACAGCATCGTAAGTAAAAGCATCAGGGGAGAGGAAGACAAATCCGCCTCCGTGAAAGAACACGATCACTGGGAGATCGTCACCTTCGTGTTGTGTAGGTACATAGACTCGGAACCAGAGCTTACGAGTCTCATCTACAACGACATCGTGTGATGTTACGCCGTTGATTGATTTTGACGTTGGTGGGCTCCGGAAGTCGATTAAGGTGAGAATACGACGGTTGATGGTGCCGTTTTTCCGGCAAGATGCGTCAGTGACAGCAGAGAGAATGGAAAGAGTAATGCGTGTTTTCCATGGTAAGGAGAGTGACGGCTGTGGAGGTTTACTGGTTGCTTCCATTGACATGAAATCAAAGGGAAATGGCGGGTATGCCGTATGTGATAGTATTTGATCAAATATGTAATTTATAAGAATTAAAATTATCTATTATAAATTCGTGGCTTTGGGTCCACTCTAAGTTTATTTCGTAATCATACGCGAAATACATATATATTTTACTATATTGTTTTCAGGTATACTAATTGACTGTATTTTGTCTTGTAAGGTGTACTGATTTGTATTTTGATCTTGTAGTATAATCATTGTTTGCAACACATTTTGTTGCGAAAGGAGTATATATTTTCTTATATACAAGCTCGTCTCTCTTCAATCCTTCAAGAAACCGTATATGTTTAAATACACTTTTATTGATCATATGGAGTATTCCAACAAGATGTCAAGTGCTTTTTTTATGTTGCGTGGGGTGATGGAAAATAAACAATGATATTACAAAATATGTAACTTTACAATGGTAAATTATATTATATACTTTCATTCGGGTATTAACATTTTTCGATTGGTTGATTTGGTGACAAATAAGTTTAACAATCATAAGATACGTTTATTTTTCCAACATTTTGAACTAAAATATGTTGCTGAGGTATGTAATTGACGAGAGTGATGTGGTCCACAAGAGATGTTCTTAGTGTCTTGTTACTAAATATTGTGTAAATATTGTGAGGGAAATTGACTTTAAGTTAATTATCTTTTTGTTTTGTTCTCTGAGTAATTTTTTTTTATACATCTAGCTAACAAACTTTTTTGAAATTTCACATATGACATTATAACCGGTTGTAACAGATTACATCCGGTCATAATGGTCATATGTAAACAATTTCAAGAAGTTCGTTTTCAATATGTATACAAAAACAAAAAAAAAGTTACCTAAATATGAAAAAAACGAAAAACTAATGCCTTGATAAATCATTTTTTTTTATTTTACCTTCTAATTTTGATTTGGTATAAAATTTAACCTAAATGGTAAATATTTTTAAAACCATACAATTTTGGTAAATACCTTTTTAAAATACGCTATTTGGGTAAAAAAAAAAAAGGATATATAACTAAAGTCTCAATATTTTCATCGATTTGACAACAAAGTCCTAAACTTTATTTTTTTCAAAGTAAAGTCCTAACTACCGGCAGTTTTTGAGACTTTTAGCCCTTTTTTCGGTTAGCCTGTAATTAGGATTTTTTTTGTCAAAAAAATAAAGTTTAGGAATTTTTATGAAATCGCGAATTATGACTTTACTGTAAAAAAAAAATAAAATTTAGAACTTTTTTTGTCAAATTGTAACACCTCGTTTCAAAGACAAGCCCTAAAATTTGAGAATGTATTCTAAGTATTATTTTATTCCGATATATAAGATTTAAATAAAAGAGTTTTAGTGAAAAAGTGTGTAATTGGCATTATAATTTGTTTTGGAGGTGTAAAAAGTGCTTTCGGGGTTTGTGGTGTAAAGAATAATTGAGCATGTGGCTACAGGATAATTAATTGGGCTTGTTTTAGGGTTTTTGGAAGCGGGGGGGGGGGGGGGGGGGGGGGGGGGCTGAATGGTAATATAGGGACTTAGTTTGAAAAAGATTCGGTGGAGAGGGACTAATCTTGGGAAAAAG
The DNA here is from genome assembly GCF_052849685.1 of Lactuca virosa. NCBI lineage: Eukaryota > Viridiplantae > Streptophyta > Magnoliopsida > Asterales > Asteraceae > Lactuca > Lactuca virosa. The sequence goes on along the minus strand of NC_136432.1, from coordinate 101,750,616 downwards.
GGCTAAATTTGAAAGAAGGCACGGGATTTAGACCCGACACTACTTCGATCTCGTGTAACTGGGCTTAAAGAATAATTGAGCATGTGGCTAAAGGATATATAATTGGGCTTTTTTTTTGGGGTTTTTGGGCTTAAATTGAGAAGATTTTGGAAGCTAGGGGAGGGGGGCTGAATGGTAATATAGGGACTTAGTTTGAAAAAGATTTGGTGGAGAGGGACTAATCTTCGGAAAAAGGGATAAATTTGAAAGAAGGCACGGGATTTAGACCCGACACTCCTTCCCTCTCGTGTAACTGGTTTAAACCCTAACCCTACACCATATTTCCCCAGCCGTCACCCTTATCCCTCCAACCTCTAGCTGTCATCGTCATCTCTCCCGTCGTCTCCTTGCACCACCGAGCTCCACCGTGGCTGTGACGCTGTCGTTGAAGACAAAGGCTGTCATTGGATGTCATAGCAGCGGATGAGCGGAAGAAACACACCTGTGGTTGTCGTTGCCGTTATTTCCAGTAGGGGTCGTCCACTCTCTATCCCTTCTCTATCTCTTCTGGTTAGCACATCATTGCTGCCGTCGCCGCTCCGAGCGGCTGTCATGGGTGTTGCCAACTACTTTGTCCACCACATGCCTCTGTGAAATAGTGGTTGTGTTCGTGGCCCGCGAGGTGGGTGTGTGTGCTGTTGTAACGTGTCCAGTCGTATATGTGTGTAGATGGCCAGAAATCACAAGAAGACCACCATCGCAGCCAACCATGGTAGCCGCCGCCCATGTTACTTCTTATGCCGCCACCAGCCATCGTGAGGAGGTGGCTGTGAGCGTGATTTGGTGTGTGTATGAACATATTTCATGAATTTAATGTTGTATGGATTTATCTTGGCCAGGAAACCGAAGGCAACTCATCACCACCACCGTGAGGTGGTGGGCGCCATCTTTTGTCGCCGTTCCACCACTGCTAGCCACTATCTCTGGTGGTTGTGGGCTTTTGGGTGCGTTTGGATTGATGTTTGGAGTGCTTTTGGTGTTGTTTTTGGCCTAAAATCATAACCACCACCACCGTGAGGTGGTGGCTGCCGTCGTGAACCACCGCCAACCACCACTGCCCGAGGTGGTAGTGGGTGGTACCCAACTTATTAGACTTTAATTAATGTAAAAACTTAACCATTTGACTAATTGGCTTGTGATTGGGTTAGAAACCCTAATTAGGGTTTAGAAAACCCTAATTTTGGAGATGTTAAGTTTTGGATTTATCAGGACCCGCGTGTTGGACCAATGAATTGAAGTTATGACTTATGCCCGATTACTTTGTATGTTTGGCCTAGTAGAGTGATGGACTTAATCGATTAAGTCCTTAATGGGTTAAGTAAGATCACTTAATCCTAATCGTCCTTTTATGTGAAAACCCCTAATTAGGTTTGGGTTATTGTTGGGCCATTTCTTGGACTAAATTGATGTGGGCCTTCGTGGGCCATATGGGAACATGCTTATAGACTAAGGAAATTATTAGGCTTTAGGATAAGGCCCATTTGAAAGGCTTGGGCCCAATTTAGAAAAATGGGCCATAGGTGGGCCATAATTGGGCCTTGATGATTATGAGATATTGGACCATCGGAATGCCAAGTGTTTAGACTAGAATAAATGGTTGGGCCTTTAGGTAAAACCATGTAGAGGTTTGGGCCCAATTTGGAAAATTGATCCATATGTTGGGCCTTGGTTGATTATTTGGCTTTTGGGCCTTCAGAGTGTGAGTTTGGGCCTTGGTTTTGAACCAAGCTAGGTTAGGGGGTAAAATGGTCCTCTTACCCCAAGTGTGGATTTATGGTTATGCATTGAAACCCAAATGGTTAATTGGGTGTTGTTTTGATATGGACAGTTCGGGAGTCTGCCATCCAGCAGCTAGAGTTTTATCCATGGGACTTTGACATTGTGAGGTGAGTCTCCTCACCATACCAATGGGTCGAAGGCACCAAGGCAAGCCCATTTATCTAGTTGTGATAATTATTGTGGATGTGTTATCGATATATTATGTATTTATGTGAAGACCATGTGTGGGTTCCCATGTCAATTAGTTATATGTGGTATGCTAGTTGATTGTGTGGTATGTGGTATGCTAGTTGTCTTTGTGATACTTGCATGGAAGACCCCGGGGGGTTCCCGAGGCAATTGGATATAAGACCATGTGGGGGTTCCCATAGCACCCGGTGTAAGACCTTGGAGGGTTTCCATGTCATCCTTAGTTAAGACCATGTGGGGGTTCCCATGGCACCCGTAGTAAGACCTTTGAGGGTTTCCAGGGCATCCTTATATGTTTGTTTGTTTGTATGCATAGTTTATATGGCAGTTACTTAAGACCATGTGGGGGTTCCCATGGCAGTGGGCTAAGACCATATGGGGTTCCCATGGCACCCGGTGTAAGACCTTGGAGGGTTTCCATGGCATCCCTATATGTTTGCATGCATGGCTTATGTGGTTGATGTGGCTTATGTAGCTTATATAGCTGATATGGTTTATGTGATTATGTGGATTGTGTCGGGTATGTTATGGTGAACTCACTAAGCTTCGTGCTTACAAATTTGTTTATGGTTTTAGGTATCATTGGTTTGGAAAGGAAGGGTCCGACTTGATCGCAGCTCACACACCCGTGTTTTCCGCATTATGTGATTTTGGGATGTAACTCTGATAAATGTTTTAATTAAGCAATGTTTTTGAATGGTTTGATTAAGTAACATTTGTGTTTGACTATAATGAAAAATGAAATTTTTACCCAGGATTTTTGGGTCGTTACAAGTTGGTATCAGAGCCTTGGTTTGAGGGATTCGGACATACTTTCGGGTGTGCCTGAACTCAAACTGAGGATCTGTAATGTTTTCAAAAGAAAAATGTTTTCAAGGAAAGAGTTTTCTAAGACAAGGGTGTGGTGCATGCAATCGGCCGAGCTCAAGTAAGTTTTCCCCAGAATACCCATATGTGTTATCTCTTATGACTTGATTTATGAATCTGTGAATCGCATGCTAGTTAGGGCTAGGAGAGATGCCTATGTATGTATGTTGTATGAGCTGGTAGACATGCATGCTAGTGTTGATTAGTCAGCGATAGATTGGCTTGATATGTGATGCTTGTAGCCTTGGAGATACTGGATGCTATGTTGGAATGGGAATGACTGTTGGTATTAGTAACTGTTAAGTGTATGCTTTAAAAATTGTATAAAGTTAGGATCTTATAGCCTTAGAATAATTGATTTGGCCTTATTTCATGTTCCTTGTTTGGTTGTGGTCCTAGGGTAGAGTCTATTATTCGACAGTCTATTAGATCCTGTTCTGTGTATAATTTGCATGCATAAGGCAGCCGACAGTGATGGTGGATGTGGATAGCATGAGTTGTGGTATGTGGGCTGAATGTTCTATGGTAGTTTCATGGGTTGGAGAGTTACTACACGAATGTTGCTTGCTTTATGCTTTGTGGAACTCTTGGATGATGGGAGTCAGCTACCAAGTGAATATGACGATATTCAGGAGGTGGATGGCTGGCATCATGAGGAGTTCTTCAGCAGCCGATGGTAGGGTGAGGTCGGGAACCTAGGAAAGCCTAGGATATGCTCCAGTGAGTTTAGTGAGGTTGGTGCTTTGGTTTGAGGAAGTGACTTAGAGGATTCTGGAGGATTGCCGAGGAAAGTATGGATAGGTGTAGAAGGTAGTATTGGGCCCGTACTACTGAAAGCACAGGATCCATACTCAAATCAGTGAGAGTCTTAGAGAATTTAAGAAGCTTATGGGATGGAGAATTCTTGGTTAAGCTCTGATCGCGGGGACACCTGCTTTGCTAGATGAGGATGACCACACATGGGGAAGGACCAGGGTTTGGTCCCGGCTCCGGTGGCGAGCCAGTTAGTGGAAGGACTGCCAGGGATTTGAGTTCGCGCTGGATTAAGGAGATGGAAAGTGTTTTCCGTACTAGTCCCTACCCCTTAGGAGCTAAGGTTCGGTTCGCCTTGGATATCTATCGGGCGGCAAGGATTGATTGTGCGATCTATTGCGCTTTCGGGATTGGAGACTATGTCTTGGGAATAGTTTGTAGCCCGATTTATGGCAAAGGTTGCTTCAGCTACTGCAGTTCATCCGTGGGCGATTGAGCTGGTGAGTGTGTCAGGGTGCGAGACCCTGAATGATATGATATCTAGAGCCCTAGAGCGGGAGATTGATTTGGAGCACATTGGGTAGAGGGGACCAGATCAGGTGATTATATTAGAGGGTCCCGGGAAAAAACCCAAGATTTCGGATCAGCTTTTAAGAGGCCAGCAGGTCCGGATTCAGTGCAACACTTGCGGGAATCTGCACGATGGAGTTTTTCGTTCCAAGGGTCTGGGTAAGTGTATCTATGGGTTTGTTTCCCTGCTTGTTTTTGGGTTATATCTTCAAGTTATGTCATATGCCATTTGCATGCCGTGAATTATTGGTGGTTAACGTAAGGTCATTTCCCTATTTGCGGGTTGGGAGTGTTCAGTTTTATCTTGGTATATGGCCGAGATCGGTTCATGGGTATTATGTGGAAGATCTGCGGACAGGGTCCCGCAGGATGCTTATTCAGCATCGTCAGGATTCGGTGGTTTTAGTAACTGATATTGATTGGCTGAGGGAAGTGCCAAGGGAAGTGGCTCACTGCGAAGGTATTGGTTGGAACATCTGTCTTTTGGTCTTCAAGATTTGAGTGTGGTATCATTTCAAGCATCAGGGGCTATCGGTTTTCGCTGGGATTCGGGAAGTGTTCATCTATTCTTCAGAAGTTGTGTGGTCTTTTGGGGATTGGCTAGTGGTGGAGCACTAGTTGGCAAGCGCTGGTTGTCATCCGATCGATTGTTGGAAAGTGAGAAGCATTGGGAATTCTTCAATTCTCGTATGACTTTGAGAATTTCGTCGAATCAAAGTGGGGGAGAATCGTTCAGGAGTAGGAGCGGTTTTGAAGCTTGGATGAGTTTTGCATCCCCATCGAGAAGGAAGGCGACCAAAGTGGCTGTTAGGATTGAGGATTGTGTGAGTTGGAAGTCCGGAAAACTTACCAACATTGAGGTCGTGTTCTCTTGGTGATTGATAGAGGGCTTCGGGGAACCAGGTCGGGGTCCCAGGCATAGCTCGAGTTCATCCTGGGTGTTTGGTCGAGTACATGCTTAACTCTAGGAGTGTTCGAATTGATAGATTGGGGGTAAGGCATTGAGCTGCGATTGTGGCGAGGTGAATGTGTTGTAAGACTACGGGGGAGCCGTAACATTCACTAGTAGTCAGTTGGGGTGGAAGTGTTGTAAGACTATGGAGGAGCCGTAGCATTCACTAGTAGCGAGCTGGGGTGAAAGTTTTGTAAGACTACGGGGGAGACGTAGCATTCATTAGGAGTCAGTTGGGGTTAAAGTGTTGTAAGACTGCGGGTTAGCCGTAACATTCACTAGTAGTCAGATAGTGTGGGAGGTGTTGTAAGACTGTAGGGTAGCCATAACATTCACTAGTAGTCAGATAGTGTGGGAGGTGTTGTAAGACTGCGGGGTAGCCGTAGTAGTCAGATAGTGTGGGAGGTGTTGTAAGACTGCGGGGTAGCCGTAGTATTCACTAGCGGCCAGACAGTGTGGGATGTGTTGTGACACTGCGGGATGACCCGTAACATTCACGAATTCTTTCATATGATTAGGCCAGGGTGGGCCAGTTCGTAAGGTTGTGAGTAGGTCACAACATAATTGGAATCAGGAACCGGTAGGTCGAAGGAGACCGGGTATGATGTAAGACTACAGTTATTTTGGTAGCATTCACATTTCTGCATCGAATTCAGTGGTGACAGGTTGTCAGCCTATCATGATCGGATGGATCAAAGGATTAAAGGAGCCATGAGTGGCGGTATAGATAGGGCAGTTATTGTCATACGAGGTATCCTTCGGAGGTCGCGTTGGACTGCTGTGTGTGTTTTTGGCCCAACAATCGGTTAGGTGTCTGGTGTTTCGAGTAGTTGACAGATAAGGTGGGATCAGAGAGGTCTCGACTGCTTCTGAAAAGCAGCAAGTGGTAGCAAGAAGAGTCGAAGTGGGTTCAGTGACTTGGGATTCGTGTGTGGAGTTTCTTGTATTCGAGGTATACGCTAAGTTGTTTGCAGTTGGATTAAATAATCTCAGAGTGGTTGATTTGACCATGTTGCGCAGATCTCGTCTAAGTCTAACCGTTGCAGGGATGAGTCTCCTACTTGAAGGATTATCTGAGCCTTCGGTCAAGTGTAAGTGTACTGCAGAGAAATTTGGTACATGATTCTGTTTTCTAGTGGGAACCTCAAGTTATCGGAATTTGAGTAGCCGGTTGGGAGATAAGTGCAATGGATTTGACAATGATTCAGTGTGGGCGGTCTGTCAGGGAGTCAGACCTTCTCGTGATTCCAGATTTCAGGATTGAGCAGTTGTGTTTTATTCGCAAGGGATTATTGTCGGATGGAGAGAAGAATTCGTTCATCTACGAATTGGAGAGCCCTGCGAGGGTTGGTTTCGGTTGCCTTGGGAAGGCTGTGGCATGCTCGGGACTGTGGCCATGTTGCTCAGGCTGTTTGGCGTATCGGGGATGGTAAGGAAAGATTTCGAGGACGAAATCTAATTTAAGTGGGGGAGTGTTGTAACACCTCGTTTCAAAGACAAGCCCTAAAATCCGAGAATGTATTTGAAGTATTATTTTATTCCGATATATAATATTTAAATAAAAGATTTTTAGTGAAAAAGTGTGTAATTGGCATTATAATTTGTTTTGGAGGTGTAAAAAGTGCTTTCGGGGTTTGTGGTGTAAAGAATAATTGAGCATGTGGCTACAGGATAATTAATTGGGCTTGTTTTAGGGTTTTTGGGCTTAAATTGAAAAGATTTTGGAAGCCCGGGGGGGGGGGGGGGCTGAATGGTAATATAGGGACTTAGTTTGAAAAAGATTTGGTGGAGAGGGACTAATCTTGGGAAAAAGGGCTAAATTTGAAAGAAGGCACGGGATTTAGACCTGCCACTACTTCGATCTTGTGTAACTGGTTTAAACCCTAACCCTACACCATATTTCCCCAGCCGTCACCCTTATCCCTCCAACCTCTAGCCGCCACCGTCATATCTCCCGTCGTCTCCTTACACCACCGAGCTCCACCGTCGCTGTGCTGCTGTCGTTGAAGACAAAGGTTGCCATTTGACGTCATGGTAGCGGATGAGCGGAAGAAACACATCCGTGGTTGTCATTGCTTTTATTTCCAGTAGGGGTCGTCCACTCTCCGTCCCTTCTCTATCTTTTCTGGTTAGCACATCGTTGCTGCCGCCGCCGCTCCGAGCGGCTGTCATGGGTGTTGCCAACTACTCCGTCCACCACATGCCTCTGTGAAGTGATGGTTGTGTTCATGGCCCGTGAGGTGGGTGTGTGTGTTGTTGTAACGTGTCTAGTCGTATATGTGTGTAGATGGCCGGAAATCACAAGAAGACCACCATGGCAACCAACCATGGTGGCCGCCGCTCATGTTACCTATTCTGCCGCCACCAGCCACCGTGAGGAGGTGGCTGTGAGCGTGATTTTGTATGTGTATGAACGTATTTCATGAGTTTAATGTTGTATGGATTTATCCTGGCCAGGAAACCGAAGGAAACTCATCAACACCACCGTGAGGTGATGGCTGCCACCTTTTGCCGTCGTTCCGCCACTGCTACCCACCATCTCTGGTGGCTGTGGGATTTCGGGTGCGTTTGGATTGATGTTTGGAGTGATTTTTGTGTTGTTTTGGCCTAAAATCATAACCACCACCACCGTGGGGTGGTGGCTGCCGTCGTGAACCACCACCAACCACCACTGCCCGAGGTGGTAGTGGGTGGTACTCGACTTATTAGACTTTAATTAATGTAAAAACTTAACCATTGGACTAATTGTCATGTGATTGGTTTGGATACCCTAATTAGGGTTTAGAAAACCCTAATTTTAGAGATGTTAAGTTTTGGATTTGCCGGGACTCGCTTGTTGGACCAGTGAATTGAAGTTATGAATTATGCCCGATTACTTTGTATGTTTGGCCTAGTGGAGTGATGGAGTTAATGGATTAAGTCCTTAATGGGTTCAGTAAGAACACTTAACCCTAATCGTCATTTTATGTGAAAAACCCTAATTAGGTTTGGGTTCTTGTTGGGCCATTTCTTGGACTAAGCTGTTGTGGGCCTTCGTGGGCTAATTGGGAACAAGCTTATGGACTAAGGAAATTATTGGGCTTTAGGATAACGCCCATTGGAAAGGATTGGGCCCAATTTTGAAAATTAGGCCATAGGTGGGCCATAATTGGGCCTTGATAATTATGAGATATTGGACCATCGGAATGCCAAGTGTTTGGACTAGAATAAATGGTTGGGCCTTAAGGTAATACCATGTAGAGTTTTGACCCCAATTTGGAAAACTGGGCCATATGTTGGGCCTTGGTTGATTATTTGGCTTTTGGGCCTTCAGAGTGTGAGTTTGGGCCTTTGTTTTGAACCAAGATAGGTTAGGGGTAAAATGGTCCTTTTACCCCAAGTGTGGATTTATGGTTATGCATTGAAACCCAAATGGTTAATTAGGTGTTGTGTTGATATGGACAGTTCGGGAGTCTGTCATCCAACAACTAGAGTTTTATCTGCGGGACTTCGGCAGTGTGAGGTGAGTCTCCTCACCATACCAATGAGTCGAAGGCACCAAGGCCGGCCCATTTATCTAGTTGTGATGATTATTGTGGATGTGCTATCGATATATTATGTATTTATGTGAAGACCATGCGGGGGTTCACATGACAATTAGTTATAGGTGGTATGCTAGTTGATTGTGTGGTATGTGGTATCATAGTTGTCTTTGTGATACTTGCATGGAAGACCTCGGGGGGTTCTCGAGGCAATTGGATATATGACCATGTGGGTGTTCCCATGGCATTCCAAGCTAAGATTATGTGGGGGTTCCCATGGCACCCGATGTAAGACCTTGGAGGGTTTTCATGGCATCCTTAGTTAAGACCATGTGGGGATTCCCATGGCAGTGGGCTAAGACCATGTGGGGGTTCCCATGGCACCCGGAGTAAGACCTTGGAGGGTTTCCAGGGCATCCTTATATGTTTGTTTGTTTGTATGCATGGTTTATATGGCAGTTAGTTAAGACCATGTGGGGGTTCCCATGGCAGTGGGCTAAGACCATGTGGGGGTTCCCATGGCACCCGGTGTAAGACCTTGGAGGGTTTCCATGACATCCTTATATGTTTGCATGCATGGCTTATGTGGTTGATGTGGCTTATGTAGCTTATATGGCTGATATGGTTTATGTGATTATATAGATTGTGTGGGGTATGTTATGGGGAACTCACTAAGCTTCGTGCTTACAGTTTTGTTTATGGTTTCAGGTATCACTGGTTTGGAAAGGAAGGGCCCGACTTGATCGCAGCGAACACACCCGTGTTTTCCGCATTATGTGATTTTGGGATGTAACTCTGATAAATGTTTTAATTAAACAATGTTTTTGAATGGTTTGATTAAGTAACATTTGTGTTTGACTATAATGAAAAATGAAATTTTTACCCTGGATTTTTGGGTCGTTACACAAATCGTTGAAAAGATTGGGACTTTAGTATATATATCCCTTTTTTTGGTTAGAAATTTAATGGTATATTAGTCTTTAAGCGTAAGAGTTATTGAAACTTGTTTTAGTCAACTAGATCTTATTGAAATCCTTAACGTTTGCTTCTTGTTAAATAGTTTTTTTAATCTAAACAAACCGATATTGAAAAAAATGGAGATAATAAAAAAATAAAGAAAGAACCAGGGTTGTGTTGGCTTTTTGTAGTCCTAAAAATGAAGAACTAAGAAACCAGAAAAAACAAAATTGCCTTTCTTACCCCTTCTCCACATTCACACCCTTTTGACTAGGCATGTGTTGTTTGTGTTTGTATAATTTGGTCCCACATTTTAGTTCAAGATTTGGCGGCAAAGCAAGAAGAAAGTTTTACAAGTCTTTTCACCCTTTCTCGCTCTCTCTTTTGCATCTGTTTCCGTTGGTCGTGATTGTATTAGCGTAACGATGATCATGGTAAGAAAACAGTGGTGCTGCGACAAAAATTACAATTAAATGTTCTTGTGCTACGGAAATACACTGAAGTCCCAATATTTTCAACGATTTCACAAAAAAGTCTTAAATTTAATTGTTTTTTATAGTAAAGTCCTTATTCACGATTTGACAATAAAGTCTGAAAGTTTATTTTTTTTACAGTAAAATCATAATTACCGGCTAACTGGAAAAAATGGGTAAACATGTCAAAAAAATGTTGGTATTTAACTCTTTTTTGTCAAAAAAATAAATTATAGGACTTTCTTGTCAAATCGATGAAAATATTGGTACTTTAGTGTATATATATCCCACCAAAAAAAAAAAATACCCTACATTTGATATGGAAAAAGCACATCGTTGTTTTATAGAATTTTTAGTGTTTAAGATATTAAATATAAAAATTAAAATTTACTAGAGACTAAAAGTAACAGAGATAGAGACCAATAACATGAAGAAAAACACCATCTTCAATATATATATATATATATATATATATATATATATATATATATATATATATATATATATATATATATATATGATGGTTTAAATGAGTACAACAAAAAAATAAGAATAATAACATAAAAGTAACATATATATATATATATATATATATATATATATATATATATATATATATATATATATATATATATATTACAAACATTATGATCGACTACCTTAATAAAAATAAAAATTGACTTATCGGGGTAGTTACCTTTTCATTTTGTTCATATTTGGGTAACTTTTGTTTTGTAAACATCTAGGTAACAAACTTGTTGAAAGTGTTCACATATGACCATTATGATCGGATGTAACCTCCTACAGCCGGTCATAATGGTCACATGTGAACACTTCCAACAAGTTCGTTACCTAAATGTGTATAAAAAGAAAGTTACCAAGATGTGACCAAATTGAAAAGCTAATTACCTTAATAAGTTAATTTCTCCTATTGTAACACTATCTATTGTCGATGGTGTTGAGAAAGCTTGACATTATGTCCTTGTAACTCGACTCGTAGTTGGAATTCGAACGGCGCGTAGAAATGAACCGGTGGTAATGGATTAGGTGCAAATCGATTGAGTTCCAGAAGTTATGCTTGATGGTGTGTATCATACACTAGAAACAAGAGGTTTTAATTATGTTCCTAGCGGCAGAAATCAAGTAGTTAATTCTTCCTTATTATTGTTACTCTAATGTTGTGTATTGATATATTTTAGGTCATTATCTTAATATATTTAGTTATAAATATTATATTTAAGGATAAAAGATACTAAAAACGCTGTGAATTGGATAATAATAGGAAATTTTGTGGTTTTGAGATTGACGCTGGTTTGAGCTGATACGGATGAAAAAACAAAGAGTTGCCAGTAACTGACCAAGCTGCGCCGCGCCACGCCCTGCTAATGGAATAGACTTAAATGGAGAATTTTCGACCTCACGAAGCAGATTCACTGAATTCCTTAAATATTCGATTTTTATACCATAATTTTTGTAAAGCCTTAGGGCGAAATTTTAAAACATCCCTACGAATTATTTTCGTCCAAAAACCCTTTTGGTTCGATTTCAAGGTTTGAGAAGCATTTTTGAGCAAAGACTTGATTAATTAGAAGGTAGGAGCATTAGACCGACAAATCATTTTGCTTAATGCTCGTGTTTAGTAAATCCTTTTTGATGTTTTTCTATTTTTACCAAATAATTATGGGGTAAAACCCATATGTCTTCACTAGATTAGATGTAACCTAATGACTTGGTCTGATTCCATTATTCGAACATTTGATTTAATTTAATTTATTATGTTTGTTTGATCGAAAACTATAACATACACGTCCAGTTATCGTGTTTTGATAAAAATGAATATAATAATATATGGTTTTGAGCATTGAGTTCTAACAAGATAGTTTTATGAGAATTGAAGTAAAACTATGTTTAGAATCATTCGAGAAGTATTGGAAGTCTTATGAGATTCCAATCAAAAGTCAAATATTGAAATTAACGAAAATATGAAATAAAAAGTTGGAAATAAGTAAAAAAAATGTTATTGAAAGTTGTAGATTATCTCGTTAGAAACATTTAGGCGAAAACCTCATTGAAATCCGAGTTATAACGAAGAAGTTATGACTCCTTAAAGATTCGCGACAGAACCGGCACAACGTCGAATGACGTAAAAAGTGAGTTTAGGATAAACCACTTTTTAGCTTAAGTGATCTAAATGGAAGTCGTAGTATTCGTTAAGCCAAGAATTTTCATAAAAAGAACGTCCAAATCTGACTTCGTATGAGGAAGTTATGATTTTTCTAAGATTCGGCATAGCAGTACACAACCCGAAACTCAAAATAAAGATCGAGTGATTTTTAGCCGATACAACCTAAACGAGAATCGAAGATCTCGTTAATAGTAGTACAACGGTAAAAAGACAGACGAAAACGGACGTCAGATGAAGAAGTTGTGAATTTTTAACGGACTTTTCCTGTCCCGACCCGTTAAAAATATAATATTAAAAATAAAGTCAAAATTAGCCGACGGGGTCTAAATGAAACTTGTAGAGCATAATTTCAGCTACGCGTGGATATATAGAACGTCAAAAGCAGAGTTCTTATGCGAAAGATATGAAATTTTGAAGTTTATGGCACAAATTACGAGGCTGGACCGGAGAAGTACGCCCAGCGTACTACGAAGACACGTATCAGCCACCAAGCACCTTCGCATGATGGATGCGTGTCCTAACTCAGCCACGTCTCGTACGCCAAGCGTACCGAAGTTACGCTCAGCGTAGAACACCGCCACGCAGTACGCCCCGCGTACCGGAGAGTTACGCCCAACGTATGGAGATTCTGCGGACTACTATAAATAGAAAGCGAGCCTTCCGAATTTTGTTTACAAATTCACTTATTCCTTCACACTTTTACACCCTCTAATCTCTCTAAAATTACCCTAACACCCCCCGAAGCCTAGGAAACATCCCCGACACCCGAAGCAAGTCCCAACGCTCCAAAGACCTGAGAATATAATCTTTTCAAGTTGAAACTCTGCCCGCGCAAGGCCCGGTTTTCAGAAAAAATCCTTAGTTTCGTCAAAGAAAGTCATTTTTAGAAGCGAACTGCTACCCAAATTATCATTTTTTCATTCAGTTATTTCACGGTGAGTTCAATATAGGGACAATTGTATGTTATGTGTTATATGTTCAATGTGTTTTCCTGTGTTATTCTGGTTTTATACCCTTGGCTATGTAGAGCATGACTCGTATAACTTATTGTATTGGCTTTGAGCCTTTGGCCATGTAGAGCATGTCTCGTATTATTTTGGTAACAGAGCTATACCTTTAACTTGAAGTGAATGACTAAGCGTCACTTGGGTACTGGTATGTAGCCTTTGACCATGAAGTGAATGATTAAGCATTCCTTTGGCATTGGCAGTAGGCTAGGTAGGGTTGAAAAGCCTGTAAAGTGCTAGCAAAATGTTTATTCAGAAATCGTTTATTTTTCCATGCCACATAGGCAGAAGTCTTATTGATGTATATCAAGTTGAAATTGTTATGTCTCATTGATTGTAAATATTTGAATCAGATTATTCATTGATATGGAAATCATGTCATATGATACTCATTTGCCTTTATTGTTCTTTGTCCCTCTTTGCTTCTGTCATATTGATATGTATATTGCATAACGCTATATTTTAACTGTTATTGAACTCACTAAGCGTCACCGCTTATCCCTCTCAGTGTTTAATTATTGCAGGTGTTATGCATCCAGTATTTTTATGTACTATTAGAAGATGTAGAATAGATAATATTATAACTTTTGTATTTAGTGTATAAATTCCTGGGAAATTATGCAATATATATAAAACTTTGTAAAAACCTCGTTAGTCGGTTTGTATCCAGTCTTTTGTAATAAGACCATATACGTAAAATATGTTTATGAATATGCATGTAGCATGTTTGGAATAATATTGTAAAGTTTAGAAAGGGGTTCTTTCAGTCATGGTATCATAGCAGTAGTTTAAGTGAACTAAATACCACGGATTGGTATTTAGACTTAAACCGTCGGAAGTTCAATATATGAACGGATTCATTAGGAGTATATGGATACAAACCATAGGAAAGAATTAAGTGGAATATTGGATAATGATAAATCTTAATATTTTAAAGTATTAAGCTACTTCAAAATTTTTAGAGCATTAGTTTAAGCGAACTAGGAATTGTAAGGATTTCTAGGCTTAAACTTAAATTGCTAAGTAATGATGGTATGATCTGTGCCTAGTATACTTTAGGTTGAATACCTCACTTGTTATCGTGTGCACTAGCATACTTTAAGGGAGATGCCTTATATTCTAATATGTGCTAAAAGATAAATAATATAACCGAACGCGCGAGCACGACTTGGAGATACGTGGTGTCACTCTTTCTGTTTCGAAGCATCCACGTGTCAATCGAACTGTTTTTGTTCCCTCAATTTCATCGGCTCAATCTGCTCGATCTGATCCTAGCAGACAAGTACAATCTCATAATACCTTTCGTGGCCGCGGTAGGTCACAATCTTTTTCTCTTTAGTCACCATCGTGTCGAAAATGTGGAAAGAATCACCAAGGTCAATGAAGAATAGAAAAGGACCAGTGATTTGTTATGGATGTGAAGAAAAGGGTCACATGAAGCCCGTTTGCCCGAGGAAGAACGTTACATGCTATGCTTATGGTGTTACTGGCCACAGAAAGCATTTATGTCCTACTCTTATTAGCCGGATGATGGGAAGTCAAGCTTTTGTTCAACAACCGGTGGGTACTTCAACTAAAAAGGAGGAGGTGCCAAAAGCTAAAAGCAGTGCATTCCAGATTATCGCAGAGGAGGCATGCGAGTACCCAAATGTTGTGACTGGTACATTTCTAGCTGATTCTAGACCTGCTCACATCTTCTTTGATTCTAGTGCCTCAGATTCTTTTGTGTCTCATAAATTTATGCGTTCTTTTCAAATTGCTTACTATGCACTCGCCCAACCATTTCGTGTAAATACCACAGGAAATGTATCAATACTTACTGATAAAATCTATAGAGATTGTGTCATAGAAATAGAAGAATATAAATTTTCATGTTAACCTGATTTCTATCTCCTTGCCCAACTTTGATATCATTCTCGGCATGAAACGTTTCGAGGTGATAAGGAGACTTACGATAGTTGACATCGAAAACTTCATAAATAAACGGTTGAGGGATATCGTAAAATAAAATTTATCAAGTGATACCGTAAATAGTGTATTAATACCTATAGAGTGGTGTTGTACATTCAAACTATGTTTGATGAAATAATAACACCTTTGGAGGAATGTTGTGTGTTCAAAGTACATTCAGACGAGACGAATGTTTTGGTGTAATCCATGAAGTTGTTCCACCGCTGACCAGATTGAAGCAGTGATTGCTTACAGAGTTAGAAGATCTGAAAATGGTGATAAATACTTCGACGATATCGAAATTGATGATTATGCAAGATTTAGAAGAATTCAATGAAGATCAAAGGAAAGACTAATAAAGTTTTCAGACTCAATAGGCCAAGACCTTGCCTAATATTGTGATGTAGTATGCAGTTTGAGTAGTACGGTAAGAGTTGATATGTAACCCTATACAAGATGCTCAGACTTAGTATTTAATAATGCAGAGTGACAATTAAATTCTATCACATCTTTATGAAAGCTCCATAGTGTGTTAACCCGAATTTAACATACAAGATTAGGGTGGTGAAATAAGTTATTGGGTGGTAAAAGGCTGAGTAACTTACTAGTCAGAGTAAGGTAGAGTATATGGTTGAAGAAGATATACACTCATAGTATTGTATGAGAAGAGATGTTGCTGTTAGGAATGACAGAGAATCAAGTTGAAGCTAGTACAACATGTTGAGATACAACTAAAATGCAGACTTCCTAGGATTAACTCTAATAAAGTAGACATGAAAGATATACAAATAAGAAACAGACCTTGTAAGATTAATGACGATGTCATGGAAGGAGGATATGCATGGAAACTTTCATGAGTTAGAAAATTATATAAATAGTTGGAGACCGTTTGTCTCCACACTACTAGGGTAAATTCTGGTATAGCGTGTCTTGCAGAGTAGACACTACCCGAGAAAGAATTTATATAAAGAATTTGGAAGTAAAATTCCTATCAACCTAGGAAAAATAGTAGGATATGCTAGATCGAACATATGCGTAAAAAGGATTCTAGAAGGCGAGTATAAGAAATCCAAGATACGTTTGATAGAAATGCGAAATCCCTAGTTGAGTCTAAAAGAAATTCTTGTAGGTACTTGTTTTAACACACTCAGGTGTGATAAGTTGCTTTGTGAACACTTTTGAATGGTGACTTGGAAAACTGTGACACAATACTTGGGACGAGTATGAGTAGGTGTGAATAGTAGTAGAGGCCTATACTACTGGAAGCATAGGACTCACACTTGGATCAGGGAAAGTCACAAGGTTACCAAGAAGCTAGTAATCGATTCCGTTTTTATTCGAGTATGTCATTACATTCGTTTCGATGATGAGTAAGAAGATGATTTTCATTCAGACCTTAGTAGTCATAAAGAATTGAGTCTGATTAATATAAATCTGTGAAGTGAGTTGATTGGTTCAGAGAACCATGTCTTGTGTAGCGATGAAACTTCAGTCGGAAGATTGAAGAAGGAGATGGTCGAGGTAGTCGATAAAAGTATAACAGTCTTCATTAAAGGATTAAGTAACCATTAATTAGAAATGCTACCTACTATAAAAAGATTATATCACATTAAAATATGAAGGAGGATTTCTTCTGTGATAGTATTAGACTAATAGAAACAAGGGTATGGATCGTTGTGTGTCTTTTGCGTTATAAAATCAAAAGTCATTAGAATATGACCATTCGAGATGTTGTTATAGAAAAAGTGAAGACCTTATCTTGAGTTGAGTCTATAAATCAAATTTAAGAAGAAGCAAGAGTCTGCAATGAGAAGTGAGTGCAAGTTTGAGCACCACCATCAATTAAAAAGTCCAAGAGTTTGTTTAACAAGTCAAAGAGGAGCACCAAAAGTCATACGGAATTCCAAAAACTCCAATGGAGAAATACGTACAATTATACTTGAATGAAATTGTTGCGAGACATGGTGTGCCACTATAAATTATTTCCGATCATGATAGTAGCTTCACTTCTCATTCTCGGACGAGTATGCAATATGAATTGGGATCTCGTGTTACTCTCAGCACAACTTATTATCCCCAAACAAATGGTCAGACGGAGAAAACAATCCAAACAGTAGAAAATATACTGAAGGTATATGAAGCACTATATGGGCATAAATGTCGTACTACAATATGTTGGCGTGTTGTAGGATAGAAAGTCCTTGGTGGTCCTGAATTGATTCAAGACACCACTGACAAGATTCAAATTGTACGAGAAAGAATGAAAGCGGCCCAGGATCGACAGAAGTCCTATGCAGAAAAGAGGAGGCGACCCATAAAATTCCAGTTGGGTGATTTCGTAATGCTGAAGGTATCCCCATGGAAAGGAATTATGTGATCTGGGAAGAAAGGAAAACTAAGTCCTAGATTTGTTGGTCCTTTCAAAATCATCCAGAGAATTGGTAAACAAGCATACCGCTTGGAATTGCCTGAAGATTTGGCAGGTATTCATGTGTTTCATGTGAGTTATCTGCGTAAATGTTTGAGCATATATGATGAAACAGTTCCGTTATCCGAGGTGAAACTGGATAATAATTTAAGATATGTAGAAGAGCCTGAAGAAATCATAAACGAAAGAACGACTGAATTACGTAATAAAGAAGTGGAGTTGGTGCTTGTCAAGTGGAAACACCATCGATACCCAAATTATACTTGGGAAAATAAGAATGAGATAAGAATGAAATATCCCCATTTGTTTAAATCGTTGTGATTTCGGGGACGAAATCCTCAAAAGGAGGAGGTATTTGTAACATACACGTCCAGTTATCGTGTTTTGTTAAAAATGAATATTATTAAATAATATATGGTTTTGAGCATTGAGTTCTAACAAGATAGTTTTATGAGAATTGAAGTAAAACTATGTTTAGAATCATTCGAGAAGTATTGGAAGTCTTATGAGATTCTAATCAAAAGTCAAATATTGAAATTAACGAAAATGTGAAATATAAAGTTGGAAATAAGTAAAAATAATGTTATTGAAAGTTTTAGATTATCTCGATAGAAACATTTAGGCGAAAACCTCATCGAAATCCGATTTATAACGAAGAAGTTATGACTCCTTAAAGACTCGCGACAGAACCGACACAACGTCGAATGACGTAAAAAGTGAGTTTAGGATAAACTACTTTTAGCTTAAGTGATCTATGTGGAAGTCGTAGTATTCGTTAAACCGAGAATTTTCATAAAAAGAACGTCCAAATCTGACTTCGTATGAGGAAGTTATGATTTTTCTAAGATTCGACATAGGAGTACACAGCCCGAAACTCGAAATAAAGATCGAGTGATTTTTAGCCGATACAACCTAAAGGAGAATCGAAGATCTCGTTAATAGTAGTACAACGGTAAAAAGACAAACGAAAACGGACGTCAGATGAATAAGTTATGAATTTTTAAAGGACTTTTCCTATCCCGGCCTGTTAAAAATATAATATTAAAAGTAAAGTCAAAATTAGCCGACGGAGTCTAAACGAAAGTTGTAGAGCATAATTTCAGCTACGCGTGGATATATAGAACGTCAAAAACGGAGTTCTTATACGAAAGATATGAAATTTTGAAGTTTATGGCACAAATTATGAGGCTGGATCGGAGAACTACACCCAGCGTACTACGAAGACACGTATAAGCCACCAAGCACCTTCGCATGATGGACGCATGTCCTAACTCATCCACGTCCGAGGCTCGGGTTCCGATCCAATGCCACATCTCGTACGCCCAGCGTACCGAAGTTACGCTCAGCGTAGAACACCGCCACACAGTACGCCCCGCGTACCACAGAGTTACGCCCAACGTACGGAGAGTCTTCGGACTAATATAAATAGAAAGCGAGCCTTCAAAATTTTGTTTACAAATTCACTTATTCCTTCACACTTTTACACCCTCTAATCTCTCTAAAATTACCCTAACACCCCCCGAAGCCTAGGACACATCCCCGACACCCGAAGCAAGTCCCGACGCTCCAAAGAGCAGAGAAAATAATCTTTTCAAGTTGAAACTCTGCCCGCGCAAGGCCCGGTTTTCAACAAAATCCCCGGTTTCGTCAAAGAAAGTCATTTTTAGAGGCGAAGTGCTGCCCAGATTATCATTTTAACATTCAGTTTTTTCACGGTGAGTTCAATTGTAGCACCTGGTTCTTGGTATGTATTTTTATTTAAGTATTTTGCATTTTTGGCCTTGGACTCTGCGAGTTGAAGGACCAACTCGCCGAGTAGAAGCGGGATGAGGCGCGGTATTTAAGTGATGGACTCGTCGAGTCGGGTCCCGGACTCGACGAGTAGGCTCTGATTGGACAAAACCCTAATCTGAGGGTTTGCACCCTATTTAAACAACCTTATGCAGCCTCCATCGCCCCTTTATGCTCCCAGAAACCCTCCATAGCAAACCCCAAGTGTTTTGGTGCAAGATCTAAGGCTTTTGAGTGATTTTGGTGGTTTTGTTCACAAGGAAGAAGGAAGAGCATAGAAGGATCAAGAGGGAACTGAAGGATTCGAGTTTGGTTCATCATTTGCAGTCTTTGAGAGGTATAAAGTCTGTACCTTGCTCTTTCATTTGATAAATCCCTTTTTGGGGAGATTTAGGGCTTTTATAAGCCATTTTTGGTAACCAACCATGATTGCAAACATGGTTGGGGGTTGAGGCTTTGGAATCAGGCCTTTAAAGGGGTCACAAGGCAGATTTGGGTTGCTTTTGCACCCAAGGAAGGCCCCATGCAACACTAGAGCCATTTTAGAGCCTTTTTGGCTCAAAAGTCCCATGCATGCACGTAAAGTTCGTAACTTTACGTGCTAGATCGAGCTTAGGGGCTTGGATCAACCATTTGGTCAAGTGTTGTACATCAGAAATCGAGGATTTAGGGTGTGGATGTTATCGACTCGGCGAGTCCGTTCTTGGGACTCGACGAGTCCAAGGCTTTGAGTTCCATATCGGTTGAGGGTCAAAGAACTCAGTTGGGTGTTAGAAGGGTTGTAGCAGGACAGAAAGGGTGACCCAACGTATTGGACTTAGTTGTAGACCTGGAGTTCATGGGACTCGACGAGTGCTAGAACAGACTCGGCGAGTCCAAGGCAATCTCCTTATGATTGAAGATGAACTCGACGAGTTGTTCATACAACTCGGCGAGTCGGATGAAGGTTCATTCGATGTTCATATCGAAGAGGAACTCG
The DNA here is from genome assembly GCF_052849685.1 of Lactuca virosa. Taxonomy (NCBI): domain Eukaryota; kingdom Viridiplantae; phylum Streptophyta; class Magnoliopsida; order Asterales; family Asteraceae; genus Lactuca; species Lactuca virosa. Next base: position 101,730,176 of record NC_136432.1, on the reverse strand, counting down.
TCGAGTCGTCGCTAAACTCGACGAGTAGAATCGTGGATGAGGACAGTTGAAGAGATAGGGACTCGACAAGTTGACGGCCCAACTCGGCGAGTCGGGTCAACTGGAAGTTGACTTTGACTTTGACTTGGACTTGGTTGGGGGTAAACTCGTCATTTTACCCTAAGAGTAGATATCGGACTCTGATTAAGTATTTTGTGGGGATTGTAGCCGGAGGATTTCCGGAGCGGCAGCAGACAGAGGTTTCCCGCACAGATTATCAGCAGCTACTTGTACGAGGTGAGTTACCTTCCAGTAGCGGTGGGTCTACGGCCACAATGCCGGCCCACCAGTAGGAGTTGTTATAGATGATTGTCTTCGTGATAATTGTCTATGTTTGCTATGTTTGCTACTACCTGATATGTTATATGCTAGCATGATATGTATATGTGAGAGTAGTAGAGTCTGGTTATTAGGACCGGAAGGGTAGGTCAGACACCCCAGATATGTCTGACAGTATGTGATGATATGATTATATGCTGGCATGATATGTTATATGTGATAGTGGTAGTAGGGAGGGAATAGTCCTCAAGTCCGGTTGTTAGGACCAAAGGGTAGGTCGGACACCCCAGAAATGTCTGACAGCATGTTTACGTTATGACATATGTGATAGTAGCAGTAGGGGTGGAATAGTCCCCGAGGTTCGATTGATAGGACCGAAGGGTAGGTCAGCACCCCAGAATGGCTTGACATGGGTAGGTCAGCACCCCAGAATGGCTTGACACGGGTAGGTCGGCACCCCAGAATGGTTGTACTGGGTAGGTTGGGCACCCCAGAATTGCCCGGCAGTGTGTATGCGATATGTATGTATGGTATGTGGTATGATGGGGGAACTCACTAAGCTTTGTGCTTACAGTTTTAGTTTTGGTTTCAGGTACCTCTTCGTCTAATGGGAAGGAGCCGGCAGTGTAGCAGCGCATCACACACACATGATTTCCGCATGGAGTTTTCTGGGATTGTACTCTGATATGTTATTATTTTATGACTTGGGTTTTCAGACATGATACATTGTTTTATGAGATGATGTGTTTTCACAATATTTTCTTATGAATGTTTTTATAAGTCAGTTAATCTAAAAGAAATTTTTGGACTTGAAAATTGGGATGTTACATCAATATAGGGACAATTGTATGCTATGTGTTATATGTTCAATGTGCTTTCCTGTTTTATTCTGGTTTTATACCTTTGGCTATGTAGAGCATGAATCGTATAACTTCTCGTATTGGCTTTGAGACTTTGGCCATGTAGAGCATGTCTCGTATTATTTTGGTAACAGAACTATACCTTTGACTTGAAGTGAATGACTAAGCATCACTTGGGTACTGGTATGTAGCCTTTGACCATGAAGTGAATGATTAAGCATTCCTTTAGCATTGGAAGAAGGCTAGGTAGGGTTGAAAAGCCTGTAAAGTGCTAGCAAAATGTTTATTCAGAAATCGTTTATTTTTCCATGCCACATAGGCAGAAGTCTTATTGATGTATATCAAGTTGAAATTGTTATGTCTCATTGATTGTAAATCTTTGAATCAAATTATTCATTGATTGTAACTTGACTCATATGTATATGGCATAATGTTATATTGTAACTGTTATTGAACTCACTAAGCGTCACCGCTTATCCCTCTCAGTGTTTAATTATTGCAGATGTTATGCAACCAGTATAGTTATGTACTGTTAGAAGATGTAGAATAGATAATATTATAACTTTTGTATTTAGTGTATAAATTCCTGGGAAATTATGTAATATATATAACTTTGTAAAAACCTCGTTCTTTGGTTTGTATCCAGTCTTTTGTAATAAGACCATATATGTAAAATATGTTTATGAATGTGCATGTAGCATGTTTGGAATAATATTGTAAAGTTTAGAAATGGGTTCTTTCAAAAACTTTATGTGTTAAAGTTTTGCTTTTTATTATCTGTTGTTGACTTAGTACCTTTTAGATGACCATTCTGATTTTATTAGCTTGGATCATAATTTTCCAACATGATTTGGAGATTGTGACTAGTAAATTAAACAAATCCTAGGGTTAGGTGATATAATCCTAAACGTAAATGTGCAAGAGAACACTTGAGAACCATTTATGCTTGTAATTGACTTCCATGACCATTGAAGTTAATTCTTAGATCGAATCTCTCGTAATACAATGTAACGCTCGCAAATTCAGGCTAGCCATTTAAGATAAAATAAATAATCTTAGCTAAAGATGTAGAAGCCGTAATGATTATCTCGTAGATATAAGGAGCGCTTAAATCCTACTTTGTATGAAGAATTTATGCTTCTTCGAAGTTTCTGGATCAACTCGACACCACGATGCACGTCATAAAAAGTGAATCTGAGTTTGGTTGCTTAGTAGCCTAAGTAATCTAAACGAAAGTCCTAGTAATCGTAAAAGAAAACATGTTAATATAAAGAACATCCAAATCTAACTTCAACGCAATTGTGTTAGCACAGAAATCGAAATTAAAATCGTATGATTGTTAGGCAAAACAATCTAAACGAGAGTTGAAGATCTCGTGATTTGGAGTCTATTGATATAAAGACAGTCGAGAATGAATATCGTATGAGAGAGTTATGATTTTTGCACGGATTTTAAAAGTTTGAGCCTTTAAAAATATAGCTTTAAAAATAAATTAAGAATTAGCCGAAGGTGTCTAAATGAAAGTTGTAGTACTCGGCGATAGCTACGCTTGGAAATAAAGAACATCGAAAACAAAGGTATGAGGAAGATATGAATTTTTGAAAAAAAAATAATGTTTCGCGTGCGATGATACTGTGCACGGTGCGCATTGACAAGAAAACGCGGCCCAACAGTTTTCGGACACATGGCATGCGAAGGGAAGAGGAATGTCGACTTATAGGCATGACGCACCCAGAAGGAGGCACGACGCGACCCCTGTGATCATATATATATGTTTCGATTTCAGCCTATTTTTGTCACCACTTCTCAACCAAGTCCTCTGGAATCTTTTCCGCACCCCTAGCCCCTATACTCCCTATGTAACATCCCAACAACTAGGGCTAACTTTTTCACTTTTAAAATAATATAATGACTATTTTTAGTGAAGTTACAACCATTTGTTCATAAACCATTATTCTGAAATCATAGTTGCTAAGAAGAACATCGTTGGAGAAAAATGCCAAAATAGTCGGATATCCCCCAGTCGCCACGTCGTGGGAACTGGGTCTCAATAGCATAATGCTTTAAACAGTTTTCCTTCAACCTCAAGAGCTCCAAAGCTCAAATCTAGTCCTTCCGAAGGCCTTGATGGATAAAGTTTCCAACTTTACTCATTAAGACATCCCAATGAGTCTACATCCCTAAATCTAGATCCTTAATGACAACTTAAATCATGGACTCAACCTTTAAGCTCTTAATAACCAAAGCCACAAATCCATAACTTCCATAAGGACTTCTAACTTCTATTCCAACATGGTGGAAAAAGACCAAAATCTCATCCATGGATTTCAAAACACAATCAAACTTCAGATCCAAAAGATATATTGACCAAGGGACCAAGATAAGCTATAAAGTTGGAAACTTTATCTCTTCAAACCAACCCAAACTTTAATATCAACCAAGAAATGCTATAAATATTAGATCTATGAAGAAAGAACCAAAAGCGTGGAAGCTTTATACCTTCCAAAGCTCCACAAGATGCATGAGGTGCAAGATCTCAAGTGATGCATTTTCCAACTAGCAAGCATACCACTCCATCTTCCAAAAATGCAATACATAGCTTCAAACTTCAAGAATCACCACTAATACAACAAGATTCACTCCAAATGAGGCTAGGGTTTCGTTTGAAAGGGTTGGAGGCTGAAAAGGATGCCCCTAATACTTGAGATTAGGTGCTTAAATATGGAGAAAACCCCAAAAATCATGGGCTTGAGCTGCCATAGCTGCCACACTGTGGCAACCAACTAAACACACGATCATGCATAGGATACTCCACGTCATGGTGCTCCAACCACCACGTCGAGGCACCTAGTTTTTCCTAAAAATCAGATCTTTGATCCCACCAAGCCCTCCTGATCCATTCTGGTAACAGGTGTTACACCTTAGTTCCATACTACTTTAGCAAGGCTATGGAGTGTCTGAGAGCCCATAGAAATAGATCTCTCGGTTTCAAAGTTCTGCCCGTGCAATTTCCCAATTTTCACTAAAACTCTTATAAGTTAAGATGCACTTACTATACTTCAGGTGTAACTTATATTTATATTCATAGTCGTTGTTAAAGAATCTATAAATAATATTTATCAGTGATTCCAAGTCAAAATACTAATTGATCTACTTACGGGAATGATGTGTAGGCTAGATTTTGTGAGGTGCTTAAAGTGGGATTTACAAACAGTATACTCTATATACCAAACAAACCCTACCTTCGATATGATCTTACCTAATTAATCCTTATTTGATAGATCTTGATGTAGACATTAGGATTGTTGAGGAATCTAGACTATCATCATTAGAGTCTCAAGAGATGTAAGGCTAAGTGTAGCATCCAAAAAATACTAATAAAAATTTTCATTTGTAAATCATCAAATTCACACAATATTTGTTCCAAAAACCAATCATAGTAAAATGTATCACAATCATTAGAGTAAAATAACAATCACCGGTGTGGAAATCATCAGGAAATGTTATGAAGGCAAGTCGAGCCCTTCCCTTTGGAACTCGACGTATTTGAAAATGTTTAAACCACAAAACCGTAAGCATGGCCAAAGTCTTACAGTCACTCCAAAATTACAGCCTAGCCATAACCTTTCTGCCATGATCTAACCATGTTCTTCCATGAAAGTCACAAAGACAAACAAGTGTTATGATCCAACCATAGTCTTTCATACAAGTGTTGTAATTCAACCACAATCTTTCATACAAGTGTTGTGATCCAACCATAGTGTTCATACGGGTACTGTGATCCACCGTAGTATTTCATACAAGAGTCATAGAGACAATCTAGAAACCTACATACTATAGTGAGAAGACTCAACTGTCTCACGAAGTCAGATAAACCATAGCTCAATGCCATGCAACAGGTGCTACAACACACCAATCGAATCAATCAAGATCCAACCTCATTCTATACTCTAGAACTAGCAATTGGACCAAAAGTCAACCCAAGTCAACGGTCAAGGTCAAAGTCAACTGTCAGCATCACCATCGCTGACCCTCATGTCATGACAATTCCATGGCCACGTCGTGAGAAACCCACTCGGCCTGATCCCAAAAATCGATCACAATCCAACTAAGTCAACGCAGTCTTGATCCAAGCTACTGTCACGTCGTGACATAATCTGTCCAAAATAACCGGGAAATCCCCAGTTATCACGCCGTGACAAGGAAGTTGTCACGTCGTGAAAATGGGCTCACCACAGCTTAATGGATCCAGCCCTCCAATCATTAAGCTGTTCACTCATTCCTTCTAGAAGGCTTCCTAACGTCCAATACATCCTAAAGATCGATGCTTTCCATCCATGCATGTCAATTGTGAGTCTAAAGCTCAAACTAGGTCAAAATGGAAAAACATCACCAAAGATATCATGCATGGATTCAATACACTAGCAAATTCCAGATCTGAATCATATGATATACAAAGGGCCTCAAGGATCCATAAAGTTGCCAAATTTATGGAATCCCACCATTTCAACATGCTCAAACTTGAATATAAAGGGAAAAAGCTTAGATTGTAACGCTTGATTTCCCGGTATGAATATATTTCCAAGTTGTTTATGTTTTCTATTTGGGACACAGCGTGATGGAGCCTCAACACGGCGTGTTGAGGTGCCTCAACACGACGTGTTGGCAGCTGGGAAGGAAACCCTAATTTTTAGGGTGTTGCACCCTATTTAAAGGCCTTAAATCCCCTTGAATGGCCTCCTTACCATCCTCCTTTGTTATCTAAAACCTAAATCGAGTATTGAGCTTTCTTGGTGGTGTTCTTGAAGTTTTGAGTGGATTCTTATGGATTTTTATGCTCATTTGAAGGAGCTTTGGAGTTTGAAGGTGCCTAGCTTGGAAGGAAGGTCATAGATCCAGAATCTCACCACTTGTTTCAGTCTCCTTAAGGTATCAAGTTCATACCTCACTTTGTTGTTGATTAGATCTTCTCTTATGGGGTTTTGTTATGAATTTTGGATCATTGTTGGGTTGTCTAAGGAGTTAAGTTGTTTCATGGGTGGTCCTGTTAGATCTGAGCATTTTGTGGCATCCTTTGGGCTAAAAGGTGAAAGCTTTATGAGATTCTAGGTCTCATGCATGAATTAAGTCCTTTATTAAGCCCTCCTTGAGCTTTAGAGCTTCTCTTTGGCATGCATGAACGTAAAGTTGGCAGCTTTATGTGGTTTTCCATCTCTAAGGTGTCAGATCTGCGTTTTGGGGCTATGTCGATGAAGATTAAGTGCTTAATGGTTAAGACCTCACTCTAATAAGCCTAGGGTTTGGGCTTTAGACCTATTTTGGTGGTTCCTAGGTGTAAAGTTGGAAACTTTACCCTTTTACATATCATTTTGGTCGAGATCTGAGCTTTGGAGCTCTTAGATTCGATGAAGGCAACTTAATGTATTAAGCTGTTGGATTTCAGCGAACACGGCGTGCTTATTGGTAAACATGGCGTGTTGGCTTGTTTTTCCTGAATTTGTAGTTAATAGAGAAACACAGCGTGTTGAAGGATAACACAGCGTGTTGGGTCAACACGGACTATTGACATTGGCTTTTGACTTTTGACTTTTATCTTTGACCAAGTTTGACCTATAGGGGGTGTTGAGGCATTTTGAGTTGTATCTAAGGAATTGTTTCTGTTTAGGGGTTAAGTAGAGCTGATATTCGGAGCCAGGACCTATTTAGCTATCGTTCAACATTCGAGGTGAGTTTCCTCACTGGATTTAGCGGGTCTAAGGCACCAAAGCCGACCCTTGATTGGTTATGTTGATATAATTGTTGTCTGTGTGATACTTGTATGTGCTTGTATATGTATGTTTGTTGGGCAGGGCCTGTTATGCGAGTATGGGCCGGGCCCATATCTCATTTGGGCGGGGCCCGTTATGCGAGTGTGGGCAGGCCCGTATCTCATTGGGTGGGGTCCGTTATGCGAGTGTGAGCGGGGCCCGTATCTCCTTGGGCGGGGCCCGTTATATGATATGTATGGTATGTGGTATTTTGGGGAACTCACTAAGCTTTGTGCTTACGGTTTTTAGCTTGTGTTTCAGGTACTTCCTGTTCCAAGGGGAAGAGTTTGTTTTGACTTCATCGCACACACCATATGGATTCTGTTTATGGGACATACTCTGATTTTTCATGATGTTTGGCATATTTATTTTATTGGGTTGTATGAACAATGTTTTGGAATACTGTTTTTACCTAATCAGAAATGAAATTTTTGGGTCATAATTTTTGGATGTTTCAAGTTGGTATTAGAGCTCTGGTTTGAGAGATTCGGGCACACTCTCGGGTGTCTGAACTCTAACCGAGGATTTGGCAAAGTTTTCAAAAAGAAATATATTTTAAGAATAGGTTTTCTCAACTAAAAAGGGGTGTGGTGCATGCAATCAGCCGAGCTCAAGTAAGTTATTCCAAAATACCCATACATGTTTATGATATGTTTTGAATAATGAATCTATGAATCGCATGCTTGTTTAGGGCTAAGGATCTACGAGAGATGCCTTTGTATGCCTGTTGTATTTGCTTATAGACTTGCATGCTAGTACTGATCAATCAGTGATAGGATGGCCTGATTAGGTTATGCTTGGTTCTCATACTTGATGCTAGAATGTTGCTTGCTTTGTGCTTTTAGGAGTTCTAGCTAGCTTCAGCTAAATAGTAAACGAATATGCTAAGTTACATATTATGGGAACTAAATAATTTTAGAAGGTTAGGTTTTAAATCTATTGCGCAGCTCTTGTTTGAGTCCAACCGTTGTAGTGTGAGACCTCTCATTCGGAGAATTATCTAGTTTCAATGATATGTAATGGTATTCGTAAGTTATTTAGGGGAAGATAGCGGGAGTCCCTTCTGCAGCTGATGGCGGAGAATGGTGTGGAGCATACCCTAGGAAAACCTAGGATGAGATTTAGTGTTAGAAGCCTTATATGTGAGGGAGTCGTTGGATATAAAGTAACTCGGCTGAGTTAACGCACTTCTTGAGGAAAGTACGGATAGATGTGGAATGTAGTATGGGCCCGTACTACTGGAAGCAGAGGATCCATACTCGATTCAAGGAAGGCTGCGATAAAGTCGGGGAGCTTGTGGGGTTGTGATTCCCCGATGTTTATATTTTGATGTGTAATCTGATAGTTTCTATTGGTCTATTTTCAATATGGTGGTATTACGAGGCAGACCAGTTGGCAGTTCAGGTATTGGTGAGGGCTTGGGCTCGGGTTCTGGAGACGGGCAGCTTGATGACCAGACGAGGAAGTTCATCTTGTATGAAATTACGCGCAATATCCTTAAGCAGACTCATATGATCTTTGGCACAGTCAAGGAGGTTATTCTGGAGATTCTTGATGAGCGGTTGAGCGCATTTCGCGCTGAGATTGTGGCCTTGGCCGGGGCGTGCTCTCTGACGTTCAGGGAGTTTTGGGCATGTGGAGCGCCAGATTATCATGGGGCGAGGAACCCCACTGCGAGTAGCAGGTTGTTAGCAGATGTTGCTAACACCTTCCGTACCATCCGTTGTCCCGAGGGGGACAAGGTCAGACTAACTTCCTGCCTCTTGAAGGACATGGCATGTGATTGGTGGGAGGAGGTAGGGCGTACTGTGGGAGATGATGATGCTATTGAATCGATGACCTGGGGTGATTTCTCGACCAGGTTCCGAGCTGAGTTTGCACCGGTGATTGAGGTGCAACAGCTGGCGATACAGTTCCAGGATCTCCGCCAAACTACTGAGACGGTGGCTGAGATCACCGCTATGTTCAGGGAGAGGGAACTTCTGGTTCCGAAGTATGTGGCGGAAGAGGAGATGAAGAAGGTCTGGTACCATGAGATGTTGAGGAGTGATATTCGACAGTTTGTTAGCCGATCCAGCTGCAAGATGCTGGAAGACATGATAGCGAGGGCTAGAGAGAGGGAGATTGATTTGGAGATGGAGAAGAAGAGGAAGCTAGATTTTGTGTCTAGTGTTGAGGGTTCAGGAAAGAGGCCCAAGGTGGTTGATACGAGGGGAAATGGCCAGTAGGGCCGAGGCCGTTGCGGCAAGTGCGACAGGTCGCACGAGGGGACGTGCAGGGTGGGTGGTTCTGGTTGCTTCTAGTGCATCATGACTGGTCATATCAGCATGGATTGTACTACTACCACCATCATCACTCCGATATCTGATCTGATTTGCTTTCAGTGCAATCAGAGGGGCCACAAGAAGGCCCATTGACCGAGTTTGGCTACAGCAGGACCGGTTTCAGCACCCGCTCCTACGATTCTTCGGATTACTAACGGCCGCCAGGACCGGGCAGATGCGCCTGCGGCGAAGAGCAAGGCTTTCCAGCTGACGACAAAGGAGGCACGTGCAACTCCCGATGTTGTGACGGGTATGTATCTTTTCCTTATCTCTTTATCTATATTGAAGTGTTTCTTATGTTTATGTGTTTTATTTTAGGATCGTTCCTTGTGAACGATATCTCTGCTTTTGTATTATTTGATTCGGGGGCTACCCGATCATTTGTATCTATTGCACTTAGCAAGAGATTTGTTGGAGCTCCGGGGTAGCTGGATTGTCCTCTAGATGTTGAGATTGATGATGATAGGTCTATCCGGGTTGCGAGGGTTCATCAAGGTTACACTCTCCAGTTATTCTGCGAGCAGTATCCGGTTGATCTCGTTCCCATTCCTCTGCGTGGGAACAAGGTTATCATGGGCATGGATTGGTTGAGCCCTAATAGGGCAGTGATCGACTGTGAGCAGCAGTTAGTTCGGGTTCGGACCCCAAGTGGGGGAGTGTTGGTGATTCAGGGTGAGAGACCGCAGCGTGGGTCGGTTATGTGTTCTGTAGCGAGGGCCAGATGCTATCTTCTTCAGGGTTGTTCGAGTTTCGTCGCTTATGTCATGGATACCCGGGTTAAGGGTACGGCGACTGTGGATGATGTGCCAATTGTGCGAGATTACTAGGATGTATTCCCGGAGGATTTGCCTAGGGTACCTCCAGAGAGGCAGGTGGTGTTCAAGATTGATCTGGTTCTAGGTGCGGCTCTAATAGCCAAAGCACCGTATCGGTTGGCTCCCCCCGATATGCAAGAGTGTTCTACATAGCTCTAGGAGCTGTTAGACAAGGGATTTATTAGACCAAGCAGTTCGCCTTAGGGAGCACCGATTCTATTTGTGAATAAGAAGGATGGGTCTTATCGCATGTGTATTAACTACCGGGAGTTGAATAAGGTAACGGTGAAGAACCGTTATCCCCTCCCGAGGATTGATGATCTTTTCGACCAGCTTCAGGGCGTATCTTGGTGAGGATAAGGGTCAAGGATGATGATGTGAAGAATGCAGCTTTTCAGACTCGATATGGTTATTATGAGTTCGTGGTGATGCCTTTTGGGCTCACCAATGCTCCGGCCGCGTTCATGAATCTCATAAACCACGTGTGTAGACCGATGGCAGATCGGTCTGTGAAAGTATTTATTGATGACATATTGGTTTATTCCAAGACTCAGGAGCAACATGAGGAGCACTTGAGGGAAGTGTTGGAGACGTGGAGGAGGGAGAGACTTTTCACAAAGTTCTCCAAGTGAAAGTTCTGGTTGCGCGAGGTGCAGTTTTGGTTGCGCGAGGTGCAGTTTCTGGAGCACCTTGTCAACCAGAAGGGTATTCTGGTTGATCCAGCCAAGGTCGAGGTCGTGATGCAGTGGGAGGTCCCGATGTCTCCATCTGAGATTCGGAGCTTTCTCGGTTTGGCTGGTTATTATCGGAGATTCATCGTGGATTACTCCAAGATCGTTGTTCCATTTACCCGACTGACCAAGAAGTCTGTGACATTTCGTTGGGGGCCTGAGCAGCAAGCAGCTTTTGAGACTCTTAGACAGCGGTTGTGTGAGGTGCCGATCCTGACCCTGCCAGAGGGTGTTGATGACTTTGTGGTTTATTGTGATGCATCGACCACAGGTTTGGGGGCAGTGTTGATGCAGTGGGGTCGCGCAATCACTTACACTTCGAGGCAGTTGAAGCCTCATGAGGTGAATTATCTGACTCATGATTTGGAGTTGGGGGATGTGGTTTTCGCCCTCAAGATTTGGCGGCATTACCTCTATGGGGTCCGGTGTACCATCTACACGGATCACAAGAACCTGAGGTACTTGATGGATCTGCCGAATCTGAATATAAGGAAACGTCGATGGTTGGATGTGGTGAAGGATTACGATTGTGAGATCCTCTACCACCTGGGGAAGGCTATTGTGGCGGTCGATGCTCTCAGCCACAAGGCGGTCGCGGCTCCGATCAGAGACCTATGTTTGAGGTTTACCGTTATTACTCCATTATTGGAGCGGATTCGTGAGGATCAGGTTGAGGCTATGAAGGAAGAGCATCGGAAGAGCGAGCGTATTATGGGTCAGGTGGCTTCCTTCGATTATGATGCGTGTTGGATTTTGATGGGAGTTGGGATACGTATCGTCCGTTAATGGAATTTTCGTATAACAACAGTTATCACACTAGCATTGATCTACCTCCTTTTGAGATGATCTACGGGAGGAAATGCAGGACCACGATTTGTTAGGGCGTGGTCGGTCAACGAGTTATGGGGAGTACCAAGGTGGTGCTCAAGACCACTGAGCTGATTCAGCAGGTTCGGAACATGCTCCAGACAGCTCAGATTCGTCAGAAGAGCTATGTCGACAGGCACCGGTCAAACCTGGAGTTCCCGGTGGGAGATATGGTTCTCCTGAAGGTGTCGCCTTGGAAAGGTGTCATCCGATTCAGAAAGCGGGGAAAGCTGGGTCCCGGGTAGATTGCTCCCTTCTGGTTTTTGGCTCGGGTAGGCCGGGTTGCATATCGGTTAGATCTTCCAGCAGAGCTCAGTCCGATTCATAACACGTTCCATGTCTCTTATCCACGTAAGTGTTCAGTGGATGAATCCGTAGTGGTTCCATTAGAGGATATTCAGGTGGATGACTGCCTGAATTATGTTGAGAGACCAGTAGGAATTTTAGATTGGAAGACGAAAACCTTGAGGAACAAGGTTGTGGAGCTAGTGAAGGCGCAGTGGCTACACTGCAAGAGTAAGAGTGGACTTGGGAGTCGGAGGATGAGATGAGGGAGCACTAGCCAGAGTTGTTTGAGTTGGCGGACTTCAAGGACGAAGTCTGGTTCAAACGGGGGAGAATTGCAACGCTTGATTTCCTGGTATGAATTTATTTCCAAGTTGTTTATGTTTTCTCTTTGGCACACGGCGTATTGGAGCCTCTGATGGGTTTTGCATACTACAGCATCCTATGGTGCACAACTGCACATACAACCCTAAATACCTTGGATCTATGTTTTCTCTATTATACATGCAAACTTGAAGTTTCCAAGGTATTACCCTAACTAGCATATAATCATATGTATTTGCATAACAAAACTAGATAGAATACATACCTTTTCTTGTAGTTGATTACTTGGAGCTTTAAGAGCCTAGCACCAATAATGTGAATGCCTCAATTGGAATCACAAATCACCATCAACAATTTGGAAGACTTGAGAGAGAGAGTTGCTTCACAAAATCGGCCAAGCTTCTAACACCCACTCGTGCGAATTTTATGAGCCAAGGACTCCTTTATATAGTATGCATGATTAGGGTAAACCCTAATACCCATGACTTTCCACATTACTTAGGATCCATGGGTTAAAAGCTCCATGGACTTCCATGTAGGCTTATCCCATCCTAAATAACATTAGCCCATACTATATGAGTCCATATTTAACTAGTCTCTTTTTATCACTAAATTAATTCCAAATTAATGCTTGATCAATACTAATTAAATAATATGATTTCATATTAATATATTAGAACTTATAATATATTAATAAATCATAAATATCTTTTTCTCATAAGTCTATCCATACAAATTGTCCCGGTGAAGTGCAACCCAAATGGACCATGCCGGGTCGGGTCAAGTACATACCAATTATATTTTTGGACTTAGACACTAATCCAACAGTCTACCACTTGGATAAGTCTAATAACTATTATTGTAAGTACGACTTCACAACCCGACTAGCAATCGTAGCTCTTAAAGTCGCTGTCGAACTCTGAACAAAGCAATGACGCGTCCATTAGATAAGGGATCATATATTCCTCCATTCTACAAGATATCATATGGAATGAGACATGGATTATAATCATTTTCTCTGTCCATCTGTTGTTTCCTGATTTCCGATTTATGACGACCGACTAATTGAACAAATCAAATCAGTCCAGGCTTGGCCAAGCACTTAGGGGTGTCATCAGTAAATCATCGAGGGGCCCACAGATATCGCTTTTATCCCTCCAAGGGTAAAGGGAATGGATAAACTTCGACTTATATGCTTGCTCTATTTACTCATCAAATCACACACAAAAATGCGTTTTATAACACCAAGTTACTGGTGCGTTTTCACATAATCAATGTGTAACCAACTTGTAGACTGCAACTCATATCTCTCAGTTTGAAGAATATAAGATATTATCGTCTCGCTAATCACTCGTGATAAAATCCATGAAGTGATTAGATGAGCGTGGGTTTAATCCAATACTCGAATCTTATTCCAGGAGCACTCATGAACACTGCAGCTATGTCTAAATGTCTAAAACACCCAGACAAACTACAAACCCATTCATGACAGTCTTGCCTCAATACTTACTTCCAAAGTATGATCGAATGTGGATGATTTGAATAACCTAGTTATTCGGGAAGTCAAAACATGCAAAGTGAAACACAAGAATAATACTAATGCTATATGGCCCCAAAACTTTTGAGCCATATTGATTACTCGTTATTCATTGTTTAATGTTTCGAATAATCAACTTAATACTTGAATGAAAAAAATAGGTATGCCATGCTCCAAGCATGCACACTGTGTTTACCTATGGTCCTATCTTTGTGAAATAGATCAATTGACAACATTTCCATGATGCTCATTTCACAATTCCAAATCCTTATGATAAATGTAAGAATACAAGATTCTTAGACATTTACTGAAATCTGTTAGATTCTAAACTTATATGCAACGATCCTCTTGTAATGACTATGCACAAAAGTCACAAAGACTTGGCAACAAACATTACAAAGTATTCCAATGGAGAGCAATTCCATGGAAGTGAAGTCTCAAAATCAAAGTACATTCCTTTGAACATCCTTCTTGCATTAAGTTTTCTAATCTTACACAGATTCAAAGAATAACTTCTACCTATGGAAACACTTCCTTATTCCCATTTTGACTATCACTTATGAACAAGAGTTGCCTCTCTTCCAGAATATGTCAATATGGTCCTTTCCAAAATTTACATTATACTTCCAACTGTCCATGAGCAACCAATCTTTGGTAAACCTCAGATTGTCCTCGACAATTGCTTAATCATTGTAGTCATATCCAATTCTAGTCCTTTTCCCTCTTAATGCCCTAGGCATTTGGAAAATTTAGAACGGATAAATATTATAGCACATGTAATCGATTCTATACCCGAAGCATATGGGACATGATTCATGATGTCTTACATAAAGACATGATACTTTACCAGTCTTTTGCTAAAATATTTTTTATTTGCCATGTTCTCACAATTCGAACTATGAAGAGGCATGTCGTAATCATAATCGAATTTTGAGAACGCAACATATATAGAATTTCCTTATGTTGAACCATTCCAACATAACATTCATATATATCCTTGACTAAAGTTGATTGAAATCTCAATCTAAGCTTCTAGAATTGGAATGAAGTATAAAATCCTCTCCCTTAATTATAGCAAAACAACTTTTCAAACCCTACAGCTTTGCAAATTTGAAACTTTTGTTTACTATAATTAATATTGCTAACACTTAACAAAATAATCATGCTCCCACTAACATGATAATTATTAGCATAAAACTTATGCTCCCACTAGCTTTGACATGTACCCAGAAATCGTCTGGACTTCTAGAAATCAATATCATATTGACTTTCTTACCAAAGTTCAGATTTCTGATACGAGATGCTTTGATAAAACTTTATCAAAATCATACACTTTTCCGTAGATAGCTCACATGTGTGTCTAAACAACTATGAAGAGGGATGTCGTAATCATAATGTTTAGACCTTTTTACCATTTCTCACAAGTCTATGTTAGTGTGTCGGTTAACCACACACGCTCCACTAACGACTTTGAGAATGCAAATATTACAACTGCTATCTACTTAAAATCTACTTAGTGAAAGCATTTCCTCACCATCTTTTTCATGAATCGGAGAGAAACCTTATGACACTTAGATTTTTATTGTGTATGTGTTCCTATCCATGTAAATTTGTCATAACCATAATCACAAGAAAAGGTTAGTGACAAATCCAAACTTATATGGACTGAACTTGTTTAATCTTAATTTCTTGCCTCCTGGCAGCTCAAGGGCCTACCATTGCTTCCAGGTTGTTATGCAAACAATTGAGAACTCATAGAACTCACAAGCATAGTCAACTTTTAACTGGAATAGACACAGAAATAAGAATATGTCAACATGATAGGTTACAAACCTCAAGTCGTGGGCTAGTGATTAACAATACTCTTGATTAGTTCTTGAAACTATCTCAAAATCTTTTAAGACTCCCACTGACCTTTTGACATATAAGTTTTTCTTTGTCAAGAACCATTCCTTGACAAAACAAATATTCAAGAGTTAGGGCGGATTTTTATCAAGTTAAACACTTCACACAATTGGTCTTAGTTGGTCTTTGTTTTATCCAAAACATCACCAATTTCAAATGTTCCAGAGTAGAAAACATTTTACTCTACATTTGACAAGTGTTTTAAACATTTTTAAGATTATGTCACTCAAGGCTCAATCTTGGAGTATGATTCTAAGATTTGATTTTGGAATGAAGTATGATTGATCTTTTGATTTAACCATTTCAACAATTCATGATTCCTGTTATTAGCCATATAAATGCACTAAGATGTCCTTAGAGGATCAATTGTGATATGGTTTCATAATCACTAAGATAATCATAAACCAAGATACTAAAGTACTCTCCCATCTCTTCAGATTGGAGAAACCTTTATCTTTCTGCCTAATTTGATTCTTCTCATTCGTTCTGCCTTGCATTGAAACTTTTCCATTGTTTCAGAATTACACTTAAACTTGTAAGCATAACCATATTTACTAAACTTTAGTAAATCATAACGAATAATCTTGTCATTCCTTGTGGTGGACTTGATCGGCGCACAACCAAGTGTACCCAATCCTTTAGTCCTTCACTTGACTCAAATTTACAAGTGAACAAGGAATTACTCTTAATTTCCCAAAGATGAAAATTCTCATTCATCATACAATACAAGTTGCATGATTCCAAGTTTCTATCCAACTGAGACTTGGGTGATGAGAATCTTTCCTTATTTGGTAAATTATGACACTACCATAAATGAAAGAATCAAATCCATTTTCCAATATTGCTATCAATGGAATCATATAAACAACAATTTTCCACTAATGCCATTGTAAGGATA
Source organism: Lactuca virosa (assembly GCF_052849685.1). Lineage (NCBI taxonomy): Eukaryota > Viridiplantae > Streptophyta > Magnoliopsida > Asterales > Asteraceae > Lactuca > Lactuca virosa. The sequence continues at coordinate 101,713,505 of NC_136432.1, read as the reverse complement.
CTTAAAATAAATAAAATCAAAAATTTTCTTTTATTTTAAAACTTGCGGAAAAACTTATCCTTACAATGCAAAAACATATGAAAAAACATGTTGTTGTATATTCCTAAGCAATATATCGTAACTCTTAAGCAGCAGCTCAAAATTCTGATCACCGAACCATGCGATCGAAATCCATCTCTTCGCGATCAGAATCAGCTTACTCTTTCTTTGAGCTTCCTTACTTTTCCTTGATTCTTCAAAACATCAAAATGTAATTACATTACATCATGTATTAAGAATCTCCAAACAGGAACTTAATAGAGTTAGATAGTGGACTTTACCTGAAGTAGACTCAAACTTTTTGACTTTACTATCTTTTAGATATCTCAGGTAGTCAGGGAAGCTTCGCTTCCAATGCCCCTTCTCTTGGAAAAAGAAACATATGGACTCTTTGGAAATGGTACACGAGACTATCTCATACTTAGCCTTTCTCTTTACCATTGGGTCAACGACTTGACCATTGTCGATCCCTTTCCATTGGGAAGAGAAAGCTTTTCTGGACTTCTAATGTTACCATTATACATGTCCATGGAAGTTTGGGAAATGGACCTTCAAATCAAATTTGCTTTACCAGTGCTCCAAATCACTGCTGATTCAGCAGCAACAAGAAAATAGGTAAGATCGATAAGGGTCATGTCGTGATCTGTCATCAGGAAGTGACTAAAGAACCCAATCAACAGCCAGCTTCCTTGAGACTTTGACACCCAACTCTCTCGGTTTGTCAATGTGTGACTAGATCTCCAAGACCCGAGCACATATAGACTTTACTTACCAATAGGGATTGAGTGACCTTGAACTTTTCAAGTCTTGAAACTTGTGGGATAGGGAGAATAATTGGAGGAGGTGGAGGAAGTGAAGTATGATTTCCAGTCCCATTAATTCACAACAAAGGGATCAATCTTTCACCTTGATTGCCATGTAGTATATCATCTTCACTAGGAAGCTTGTTCCTAAAGATTTGGGAAGACCATAGTTGTCTGAAATAGACATCTATTAGGGAGAATTTCAAGTTAAGTTGATTTAAATCCTTAATATAACACCCAAAATATTAAGGCTAGGATCCAACACAATATCTTATAACTTGGAAGAGGGATGCCGTAATCCAAGCTACAAAATATTTGAAGGTACGTAAATAACGATTTACCAATTTCCACCATGAAAAACAAATATGTTCATTAAGTTTTAATCGGATTGAAACTTCTAGATCCTTTGAGATTCATTGAACTATTCAATGGCATGTTTTAAATCTCGATTGTGCCCTTCAAGTTTGTGACTGGGATGCCGAGGATCACAAATAAGGAGTGAATAACCATGCAAATTAACTTGGTACACTTAATGTTACAACCATCTAATCAATGTGCCGGTTAACCACACACGCTCCATTGATCTATGATTAACATCAAGCTACCATGTGCCACACATTGTCAGTCCCAGATTAGTGTGCTAGTTAACCACACACGCTCCACTAACGACTTAACAAGGTGCAAAGTGAAATTTCATGGGTTAGCACCAAATTCACATTTTCCTAAGTAACTAAGATTGGAAATTTATAAGAGTTTAGTTACTTAATATTTATCATTATACCTTTAATGAAGGGATAATTAATGTCATGTCCTACCCGTTCGGCTAACGACCCTCCACCAGTCAAGGAAGTGATGGGTGAGAGTGGACACCCATTAAACTGCCATTTTATAGGCAGTAACCTTATACCCCCTTATAGGCCGGCTTCGTGAATGAGGCCTACTAACGGTAAGACTGACTTACTCTTATACATATATATATATATATATATATATATATATATAAATATTAAACCTATAATAGTATAATAGTATAAGGGTTGAATTTTAAACTTTTAAAATTCTAAGGGTTTAATTTGGAATTAAAGTATTCATGGGGGGAAACTTTACGAATTCCAAAACTTGAGGGCAAGTTTTGAACAATTCAAAAAACCTTTGGAATCCATAACATATGAGTTTAATATGGCTTTTAATGGCAAGACTCTTGAAAATCCATAACTTGAGGACAAGTTATGGACCTCATAAAACAATTTATGGGAAAAGACTCTTCAATTGCATAAAGTAAGACTTTTAAAGACTCATTAACAAGAAAGACTTTTGGTTTTCAATAACTTGAGGACAAGTTATGGAATCCATTAAAGGCCATTTAGATTATCAAATAAACTAACAAACATGTCAAAAATTCTATGATCTAGAGTAAACTCATATGAACAAGACAATTCAAATCAAACAATTTTCATGTAATTAGCCTAACTATTAAACCAATACAAAACATGAAACTTTTGATAATTATCTTTTGAATTGGATTAGAATGATCATTACCACATAAAAAACAGGTTTATAAGTTCAAAAACATCTTAGTGTAATGATTCTAGTCCAATTCTAGCCAAAAACCTTGAAAATCTGCATTCTGGAGCACCAACCCGTCGAGTGTATGAACAAACTTGGTGAGTTGGTCAGTTTTTGCCTTGGACTCGGTGAGTCCACAGTCCAGAACAATAGAAAATCGATTTTTAAGGCATTTCCAAGCAAGTAGCATCAAGTATAATTGAAAACAACTCATGACTCTGATATCACTGATGGGTTTTGCATACTACAACATCCTATGGTGCACATACAACCCTAAATACCTTGGATCTATGTTTTCTCTATTATACATGCAAACTTGAAGTTTCCAAGGTATTACCCTAACTAGGATATAATCATATGTATTTGCATAACAAAACTAGATAGAATACATACCTTTTCTTGTAGTTGATTACTTGGAGCTTTAAGAGCCTAGCACCAATAATGTGAATGCCTCAAGTGAAATCACAAATCACCATCAACAACTTGGAATACTTGAAAGAGAGAGTTGCTTCACAAAATCGGCCAAGCTTCTTACACACCCACTCGTGCCGATTTTATGAGCCAATGACTCCTTTATATAGTATGCGTGATTAGGGTAAACCCTAATACCCATGACTTTCCACATTACTTAGGATCCAAGGGTTAAAAGCTCCATGGACTATCCATGGACTTCCATGTAGGCTTAGCCCATCCTAAATAACATTAGCCCATACTATATGAGTCCATATTTAACTAGTCTCTTTTGATCACTAAATTAGTTCCAAATTAATTCTTGATCAATGCTAATTAAATAATATGATTTCATATTAATATATTAGAACTTATAATATATTAATAAATCATAAATATGTTTTTCTCATAAGTCTATCCATACAAATTGTCCCGGTGAAGTGCAACCCAAATGGACCATGCCGGGTCGGGTCAAGTACATACCAATTATAGTTTTGGACTTAGACACTAATCCAACAGCCTCAACACGGCGTGTCGAGATGTCTTTGTCCGCGGAGTTTAATGAACCCACACGGCGTGTTGAGGTGCCTCAACACGGCGTGTTGGCAGCTAGGAAGGAAACCCTAATTTTTAGGGTGTTGCACCCTATTTAAAGGCCTTAAGTCCCCTTGAATGGCCTCCTTACCAGCCTCCTTTGTTATCTAAGACCCTAAATCGAGTATTGAGCTTTCTTGGTGGTGTTCTTGAAGTTTTGATTGGATTCTTGTGGATTTTTGTGCTCATTTGAAAGAGCTTTGGAGTTTGAAGGTGCCTAGCTTGGAAGGAAGGTCACAGATCCAAAATCTCACCATTTGTTGCAGTCTCCTTAAGGTATCAAGTTCATACCTTACTTTGTTGTTGATTAGATCTTCTCTTATAGGGTTTTGTTATGATTTTTGGCACATCGTTGGGTTGTCTAAGTAGTTAAGTTGTTTTATGGGTGGTCCTGTTAGCTCTGAGCATTTTGTGGCATCCTTTAAGCTAAAAGGTGAAAGCTTTATAAGATTCTAGGTCTCATGCATGCATTAAGTCCTTTATTAAGCCCTCCTTGAGCTTTAGAGCTTCTCTTTGCCGTGCATGAATGTAAAGTTGGCAACTTTACATGTTCTTCCAGCTCTAAGGTGTCAGATCTGCATTTTGGGGCTATGTCTTTGAAGATTAAGTGCTTAATGGTTAAGCGCTCATTCTAATAAGCCTAGGGTTTGGGTTTTGGACCCATTTTGGTGGTTCCTAGGGGTAAAGTTGGAAACTTAACCCTTCTATATATCATTTTGGTCGAGATCTGAGCTTTGGAGCTCTTAGATTCGATGAAGGCAGCTCAATATATTAAGCTGTTGGATTTCAGCGAACACGACGTGTTTATTGGTAAACACGACGTGCTGGCTTGTTTTTCCCGACTTTCTAGTTGATGGAGAAACACAAAATATTGAAGGACAACACAGACTGTTGACCTTGGCTTTTGACTTTTGATTTTTTTCTTTGACCAAGTTTGACCTATAGGGGGGTGTTAAGGCACTTTGACTTGTATCTAAGGAATTGTTTCTATTTAGGGGTTGGGTAGAGCTGATATTCGAAGCCGGGACCTATTCAACTATCGTTTAGTATTCAAGGTGAGTTTCCTCACTGGGTTTAGCGGGTCTAAGGCACCAAATCCAACCCTTGATTGGTTATGTTGATATACTTGTTGTCTGTGTGATACTTGTATGTGCTTGTATATGTATGTTTATTGGGAAGTGCTCGTTACGCGAGTGTAGGCGAGGAACGTTATGCGAGTGTGGGTGGGGCCCGTATCTCATTGGGCGGGGTCCGTTATATGATATGTATGGTATGTGGCTTTTTTGGGGAACTCACTAAGCTTTGTGCTTACGATTTTTAGCTTGTGTTTTAGGTACTTCCGGTTCCATGGGGAAGAGTCCGTGTTGACTGCATCGCACACACCATGTGGATTCTGTTTATGGGACATACTCTGATTTTTCATGATGTTTGACATATTTATTTTATTGGGTTGTATGAACAATGTTTTGGAATAATGTTTTTACCTAATCAAAAATGAAATTTTTGGGTCATAATTTTTGGATGTTTCATAGATCTAGCTACCTAGAGTAATAAAGTTTAGGTCTTGAACACTTACAAAGGTCCAGAGATGCCTAAATGAAGTCCCGAAGCTTGCTAATATGCTCACGATACTACCAAGGCCTTCTTTTTCCTTCAAAAACAACCAAAAACACCAAGGTGAACTCAAAAATAGAGGATAGGGATTAAGGTTTCTTCAAGAGGGTTTAGGAGGTAATGGAGGCTAAGGGTGAAGGAAAACTTATCCCCTGACTTCCTTTAAATAGGGTCCATATCCAAAAATTACGGTTTACCCCTGATCAGGTTTCACGTCGTGACTAACATAGTGTCACGTCGTGACACTTAAAAGAGACTCCCATCTCTCGCGGCCATGTCACCACGTGACAATGCTTCCCTCACGTCGTGTAACGTCCCAAAACTCATAGGAAATTTTTTTGATTTTCAAAACCATTTTCATAAAACCTCATGTCAAATAAACATTGTTTTCAAAAACATCAAACAATCAGAGTATCAACACATCTCTCACAATATCACAATCCATGGAATGATGTGCACGATCACACCTTCGTCTTTCCCCGATCCTTTGAAGTACCTTCAACATTGAAATTCACAACTGTAAGCTAACACTTAGTGAGTTTCCCAAAAAAAACCCCAAAAAGATTTTATTTCTAGTTATTTTAGTGTTTATTTTCTGCATAAAAAATCAAAAAAATTATGAAAAAAACAAGTTACATGATATGATGACATTCTTGCATTCGATTGCTCTATATAAATGGAAAATGAAGCGATCAGATCAGTAGTGGTAAGTTTAGTAATAGTTCTCATAACTTGGAGTCGCAAAACACCATGATCTGGGACATCATTTGTAAATAATAAAAAGAATGGCATACCGAAACACTGTGTGGGTGATAATAACAATTCAGAATTATTTGCTTTGGAATGATTAAATAGAACCTTGTTTTACAAGTCTGGACCTATAGAACATTGACCTATTTTTTGTCACGCGTTACACTCGCGGTAACAGAGAGCCCTTATATCCGATCCACACAGTCAAAAAAAAAGAAGGGTACGAATTGTCATATCTGATACCGAAGTCAAAGTTCGGACACTTAATTGAAGAAATCTCAAGAAAATCAAAAGGACGATTGAAGAACTCAAAGCCGAAGGCAAAAATACAAAAACTCAAGTTCAATCAATTCAAAGTCATCTCAAAGTCAAATCTGGTGCGAAAGAACTGTGTGATATGATATTTGTTACTCTCAGAAAAGTGAAAGCATAGGAACTGGGCCCCTACGAGTGTGGCCCACTGCTTCAACGAAAACTGATTTGACGTGATGGGTTCGTAAGGATGCGTCGAGTCTGGTTCTTAATTATCTAGTCGCGAGGACATGAAATTCTGAAATGTGTTATTTTCTCTCACAGGGCTAATTAAGGTAAAAAATTTAAATAAAAGTTACAACTGGTCTATTAGTTCACACCGTCAAGCTTCTTCCTGACTTTGGGAATCTGTGAAAGATGGAAGGTATCATGATGATTGTCTAGATAGTGATTCCTTTGGAGATTCCCTCGGCGTTAAGTCTAATCATGTGAAAAAAAAAGAGTGAAGTATTTTTAGTTCAAGTTTTTAGTTTCCTTCTTTTTATTTTGATTTCTTTTTATCTCATCTACATATTTCCATTTCAGTTATAATGTTTAATCTTTTTATTACTTGAGGGCAAGTAAGGTTCAAGCTTGGGGAGATTTGATAGATGTCATTTTATACATCTTTTAGGATTGTTTTTACTAGCATTTAGTATCATATTTTACACGTTTTCATGTCATTAGTTTAAATAATGTTGAACTCATGTCTTTTGTCAGAATTCTCGTACTGCTAACGTTTTTATGTTGTTTTCAGATAATTCGAATGGAGCAGTACTTTAGGGGCAGCTTTGGATGAGTTTAATGGAGCATTGGAGTTAATTGGAGACTGGAACTTATGAAGGATTCTGAGGAATGCTTAGAAGCTATTTTGGTCAAGCAACATTCGATCGAATTGATCATACGAAGATAGATTGCTGCATTCTAAAGCCTAAAGGATGTTGCTGACAGCTTTGACCCCCTGTCAGTATTTTGACTATATCTCATGACTAGTAACTCCGATTGACGAGTTTAAAAATGTTCCAGAAACTAGACACAATTTTGGACGACTTTAGTGTTTGTGAATAAATCATAAAATGCAAAAATTCGATCGAATTTTTCCAAATTCGATCGAATAAACACTTCACGATTTCAAAAAGTCTCGAAAAATAAAAAAAATGCAAAATTCGATCGAAGTGTAAAAAATTCGATCAGATTTTCCTTTTTCTTGCTCTATAAGACTTTGCTCGTATATCTAGGACGCCTCTCTAATCAGATTAAAGGTTAGCCAATTCCTGAAGCTCCAGACAACGAAAAATACGACTTCTGAGACGATTTCTCTCAGATTTCAATGATTTCTGAAGATCTAAGGACTGTGCATCGTGTTCTACGTTTAGTTTAGTAAGATTCAGTAGTTTAATGTATATCTTTACTAGTTTTTATCACATTTTAGCCATGTCTTGCTATACTCTAGTTTTCAGTTCTTCAAAAGACTGTGATCAATTATCAGATTTGATTTTCATTGTGTGCTTCTATCAAGTTGTTTCAGTTTTAAACTTTATGAATGTTTGATTTTTATTTCTTGTTAGATTGATCACCTAGTTAAGGTTTAATCATTCAATTTAATTAGTTAATTGAATCTGTAATTGTTCTTGTTAACTGGTAATAAGTAACAAGTATCATATTGGTTCCATGTAAGGGATTTAACTTTGATATAAATTGAAATTTCATACATTTACGCTTCCGAGCTTGTGAGAAGTATTGGTAGTTCTGGGAACTTTACATAGATCTTAATGTAACTTTTTTGATCTTAATTAAGTGCTTGTTTAATTAGACAGTAAAAAGTTAGGGTCAACTGAAGAGTTTGTTTTAGTTAATTTAACTAGGTAAAAGATATTATACTAGAGTCTGTTAGTTTTTCTCAGTACCAGCTTAGATAGAACGCAATCTGAATAACCAAATATGGGTTGAGTGCATAAATAAGAAAGCCGCAACAAAACTAAATTCATTTTTATTTCTGATTTCATTTAGTTTATTTCGCTGTAATTTTTAGTTTTAGTTTTAAATCAAAACCCCCTTTTTATATTTTTCTGTTTTAATGACTAGTATGTGCCTTACACAAAGAGACATTGACCATTAGACTGTGTTCCTGAGGATTCCACTCTGCCTTCCTGTGCTATCCTTTAGTGCAACCAAACAGTGAAAATATTATTTGCTTAAATCGTGCCCGACAATGATTTAACGTACATCATCGTCAACAGTTCACACAACTGAAATTTTTATTTGTTTTCAAGCAGCATTACTTCAATACCCTCTTTACCGTCTTGATTGAATTAAAAGTATACTAACATTTGATAGAGACATATAGTTAGCCATATAATATGGATATTCTGATGAAGTTTCAGTAGTTTTCGGAAAAGTTTAGACAATGTAAGTCATTTATGGTCTACCAGTGGCACATTCGTGTCCGTAGGATGAACGCTCACACAACAATTCAATGAATTGAAGCCATTTGAGTTTATATTTGCACTCCATGTGCACTAGAGAGTACGTCTTGATGCTATAATTCTTACAACATTAAGAAGCCTTTTTTACTTTTTACTTATGTATCAACTTCTTTTTTCATTCTCCGTTATATGAGATAACATAAACCCAACATACCTTTTTTCCTATTCATCAAACTACCTCACTTTAAAAATGATTTTTTAATTCTTTTAAGTTTGTTTTGCCTGTATAATATAAAAAACATAATGTATTTCGAATGAGAACACATGCATACTCGGTAATCCATTTCCATAATAAATGATTAACTGAATTTGTGTTTAAAATTGGAAAAACTCCACTACTAGAAAATGGTTAAACCCAAATTTTCTAGGAACAAAGATATCCATCGTTGAAGTAGAAGAGTTGGTTGCTAAAATTCGATCACTAAATTTTAACCACCATACAATACATGACTGATTTCTTTTCAAATTGCTAATCCATCGCAAAATGATTCACACACGAATTAGAGACGGATTTTGACACGTGGTAGTGAATAATTTGTTATGTGATAATGAAAATTATAAGATTAAAACATGTTTGAGTGCATATTTTCGACATCAACCTAGACATTCCAATTGGTATACCAAATAAGTTATGTGAAAACAATGTCAATTTTATGAAAAAAAACATAAACCAGTTTTCTTGGCAGATTTCCATACCAATCGGTTGTGCGAAAACAACTAGACCGAACTTGTAGTTTGATCCATAAATTGATTTGATATACCAAATCAAATTTATTGTCATCTTTAGGTACTCTAAATACTTGCTATCTTGCATGTGCCACAAGGAATACTCACAATTTAGATAAGTTTGCGTGATTAGGAATGTCAAATCCAACATTTTCAACAATAGTATAAGTTATCATATTTTTTAGACAAAATTATATAAATGGTCCCTGTATTTTACCAAAAGTCATAACTTAATTTTTATTAATTTTTTTTGACAAACACTATAGTTTCCAAAACTTGCATGAATGGTTCTTTTTGTTAACACTATTAGTTTTGGTCAGTTAGTATGACAGTAATTTCGTCTTTTCAGGTTGAATGGATTGAGTTTGTGATCATCAGTAAACCATAGGGACCATTTATGTAGTTTTGACTATATTTTATGTTTATCAGTTTATGGCTTTTCTATCATTTACTTTTTAAAAAATTACTTGGACCCCTTCACTTTGAACTTTATAAAATGTTATTTTCACCCCTTTATTTTCTAAACTTCCATGTTTACCCCTGTAGTTTATATAATTTTATGAAGTTCAAAGTAAATGAGTCACAATGACCTAAAAAGATGGAAAAGTCACAACGAAATAAACATAAAATATCGACAAAATTACATAAATTGTCATATGGTTTATTCATGATCACAAACTCAATTCCTGCAACCTGAAAAACGAAATTACCCTCATACTAATTGATCAAAACTAACGGTGTTAGCAAAAATGACTATTCATGCAAGTTTTGGTAACCATAGGGACAATATTCGCTAAAAAAATTAGCAATGACTGAATTTGTGAACTTTGTTAAACTATATGGAATATTTATGTAACTTTGTCTATTTTCTAAAACACCAAAACCATAAACACAAACATTTAACATTTTTGTTGAAAAGAAAACCAACATCAATCTAAAGATTGCATGCTCAAATCGTACAATATAATCTCCATTTTGGTACAACCATTTATGCATATGTAATAAAAATGAATTATTAACCAAAGTTTTAATTTGTGAATTTAGTGGGCATCATTACTCGATATCTTTTGAATGAAGTCTTTCACTTGGGTAATAAGCTGTACAGATTCAGACAATTCTGGGGAGTTTGGGTACTCAAACAAATACACTTCTTTCCCTGACCTTTTCAGCCACTCATAGTACCTTTTTTGCCAGTCCTGTAGGGCATCACACCCGCCGACGACCAGCATGACCGGCGGCAATTTAATTTCCGATATGTTCACCGCCGTTGGGCCGCTAACGTTGATGATTGGGTGGTCCCGATTGAACCCTTCCCCTTCTGGCAAAAATGCATTCCAAACCCAATCGTTTCGCTCTATGGAAACTAGTGGTGTTCCGGCTAGGCGGATCTCGGAATCCGTTCGCTCCTCGCCGCCAAAGAATGGTTGAATTGCTACAACTCCGATTAACTTCAAAAAAACGGGGAAAACAACGATCAACAGAAGATCGCTTTATGAGATGATTAACTCAGATAATTGCTCACGTGGTTCACAAAAGGTCTATATGTAATTGCATTTGATTAATATACCTTGAATCGTTGAAAGTTGAATTCACAGGCTCGTTGAGCAACATGATGAGCTATATTCCCACCAGCGCTATCTCCAACAACAAAGCAACGCAACAGATTCGCATTTTCCGGCAGCGATTTAGACTTGTTTTCTTCAATATCGAGAAACTTAAGCACGTCGAAGCAATCATCATGTTGTGATGGATACCGACGCTCAGGCGCAAGCCGGTAGTTTACAGAAACAATAACTGCCGGTACTTTTGTCGCTAACCGACGGCACATGGTGTCGTAAGGAAGAGCATCGGGGGAGAGGAAGACAAATCCGCCTCCGTGAAAATACACAATCACAGGGAGATCTTCACCGGCGAGTTCTGTAGGTACGTAGACTCGGAACCAGAGATTACGAGGTTTATCTACAACGACGTCGTGTGACGCTACGCCGTTGATTGGTTGTAAAGTCGGTGGATTCCGGAAGTCGATTAAGTTAAGAAGACGACGGTTGATGGTGCCGTTTTTCCGGAGAAATGAATTGGTTACAGTGAAGTGGAGGGAAAGAGCAATACGTGTTTTCCATGGTAAGGAGAGTGACGGCTTTGGAGATTCAGCGGTGGCTTCCATTGACATGATAATGCTATTTGAGAAGTTCTTTGTTATTTCAAAATCAACCACAACCATCGGTGTTAAATTTTTTAAAATGATATTGTTTTATTGTGGTGTTTACTTTTAAAAAGAAAAGACATATTTTTTTTGACGGAACTTCAAATTACACCAACAATGGTGAAAGAGAAAGATGAGAAAGGAAGCGAGAAACAACAGACATAAATGGCATTGCGGCTCGTGGTCATAGCCACATGAACCCACAAGCCTTCCCTCGCCTGAGAGGGGAATGATATGTATCATTAGAATGCTACTTGTGTTGCCAAAAGACCGAAGGAGCGAAGGGAGTAGAGTGTTGGTATGTCATCAGATCATCATCTCACCCATACCACACCATGCATAATTGACTAAGGATTTGTTTGACACGGAGCGTTTGAGAGCTTCTAACATCTAACGTTTGACAAAACGTTCCGTTTTGAACAAAAAAACTTTGTTTGCACTACTAAAAAAACACGCTTTTTCCGAGGGACAATTTCCTCGGAAATTCCTAGGAAACCGGTGTTTCAGAGGAAATACCGAGGAAAAGTTGTGCGTAGGAAAAACCCTTCTAGGAAACTTTTTGTGAGGGGTTTCCGAGGAAAATTCCGAGGCAGATCTAAGGAAATATGTTTTGTCGGAAGTCTCAAGGCATTTCCGAGGCTTTATTTTTCCGAGAAGTTTCCTAGAAAATATATTTCCGAGGAATTTCTTAGGAAATGATTTCCCAAGGAATTTCCTAGGATATATACATTTCCTAGAAATTTCCTAGGATATACATTTCCGAAAAATTTCCTAGAAATGTTTTTTCGAGAAATTCCTACGATCATACTTTTTTGACAGTTTTTGGCGAGAGAGAGGTCCCTAGGAATTTCCTAAGAAATGTACTTTAAAAAAATAAGAATTTTACTTTTTTATTGCAAAAAATGCAGAAATTTTTTAATACAAATGACTAAATTCTATTTAAAATTCATACAGAAAAACAATAAATCTAAATACATTACAACACAAGTTTTAATAATCATCTAAATTCTAATCACAAAACATAATAAAAATGTCTAAAAAATATACAAATATTTACTAAAATAACCTAAGGTGCATTCGGTGGATTGGGTGGATTGTCGGGAGGGTTATGAATTCAACTATTTGTGCTTGTCTTTCGGCCATTTCTTGATGACTATAGTCCAACTCACTAACCTACAAAAAAATGTTAGAACAAACATATCAGTAAACTTTCGAGGGACTTCCTAGGACAATTGGTAGAAGTTTGACATGTTTAATGGGATACCTTGGTTCGAAAATTTCCTAGGAAATCCATCGGAAGTTTTGAGAAACTTCCTAGGAACCACTTAAGCAAAATACTTCTAACGTAAATGTGAAGCTCTTTGACATATTAAAAAAATGATATAATTTGTTATTAATAATATAATGGTAGCAAAAAAAAACTACCGAGGAACGTTTAATATATATTGATTTCCTAGGAAAAGCGTAGGAACTTCCAAGACATTTCCGAGGACGAAGAATTCCACGGTATTTCCTACTTATTACCGAGGAACTTTTAAGGAAATATCAGAAATACGTTTTTCTCGGAAGTTCCTCGGTAATGTGTAGGAAGTAGCGAGAATTTTCTTATCCTAGGAAATTATTGTAGGAAATCCCACCTTTTTCTAGTAGTTAGCACTACAAGCTTTTAACGTTTAGTTTAAACAAAATACTACAGATATAAAAGCTATCTCATTAGGTTTTAACAAAATGTTATCAACTTCCTGCTACCAGCTAGCCATTACCAGGTAGTTTTGCCAAACACGACTTAAAAAAATTACAATCAATATATTTATTATATTTATTGATATGCTTCTTTTCACCGATAGAAATGTCTAAATCCTCGCTTTTGAAATCGTCCGCCGTCATTTGTTAACAGATCATACTTATCTCATCACTCACTAATGTAAGCGAAAAGTGATCGAATAAAAATATTCATATCGCTCAATGTTTGTTGTTGAAGTTGTGTTTTTTCATATCTTGTTTGACTTCCTCCGTGATCTCCACTTTCCGCTATTCAAGTTAGACATAACGGTTATATTTATCTCTAAAAATCCATATTTTTTGGTTTGAATTTCATTTACCCAATTTCGACCTGGAAGCCGCTTTCTTTGTTTTATTCCTTCCTAGAGGTCGGCATAGAGGTTCTTTCGCTTCAAGGTTCTCCGGCTCATCGTTGAAGTCAATAAATGTCCTCCCGTCCGATTGTTGTGAGTAACAACGTCATTTAGAATTTCTAGATCGCTCTTTCGAACTGGAAGTGGTATTTTAGAACTTTCTTCAACTCATACCTGGTATAGGGAAAAAGTTTATGGGTTTGTTGAGATTCTTGGTATTGTACAAACACGACTATAGAGACATCGAAGACCTACTCCTAGTTTTATGTGGGTTCTTGAGATTGTTGTAGATTCTGTCGAATTCAGTTATTTTCAACTTCATATCACGTCATTTTGACAAAATCCCGTCGGTATTCATATAAACTCCTAATTTGCCTATTTTTCATGGAAGATGTTTAGAATAGATTTCTAAAAGGTATATCCCATTTTAGCATTTACTTTGACCGGGTCTCAGGAAACCGAAATCCAAGCCTTAGCTAAAGTGGTTTCTTCTTTTTTTTTCTCCAAGTCTTTAGGGCTACTTGACAGGTTTTTGTTTTACCCGTTTTTTCTTTGATGGTCTTGGTTTATTAAATTGTGTTTCAGATACTACATTTTGAGATTCCGATGTTGGTTGCTGGAAAAAAATTGTTGGCAGAAAGTTTGTTGGAAAATATTTTGTAGTGAGATATGGGAGCTTGGTAGCAAGTTCATAAAGCCATATTATAGAGAATCTAAACTCAGAAATTGACCAGGAGGTAGTGTCTTAAGGAAAATGGACCATCAAGATTTCAGTTTCACTTCATTGGTGGAGTATTCTGATTTTGTTCTATGGTTGGAGAGTAAGTTGTTAAGTTTATTTGTTTGTTGACATTGACATGACCACACTAAGCAATGAGCATTGCACCATACCAACTAGGGGCTGGTGTGAACGTTGTGGCCTTCGTGCCACGTCTTCACCATGTCACTTGTGTTGTATGTATACCGAGATGTCTAAATGAATACACTAAATATAAAAAAAAAAGTAAAAAAAAAGGTTAGAAAAAATAGGAAATTAAAATTTTATAACTTTTTTACAAAAATATTAAAAAAAATTGATATGTATAAAAACACTAATTTTGCTGAAAATAAAAAAAAAATTGTAACTAAATTTAAAGTTTGGACTAAATTGTTAAAAAATTAAAAATTTATCAAAAGTGTAAAAATTAAAAAGGGAAAATGACCAAAATTGGCAACCAATAACACAAAAATTATCAATTAGGTCACTAAAGTTTTAATTAAACTCAATTGAACAACATACATTTTTTTTTCTTTTATACCATTGATTTCGGTGATAGCCGGTTACCAATCCACATGGAGTACACGTCACCAGTTGTGCCCACGTATTTGATGATATAATAGAACCGAAAAGAAAAAGTTCGTTTGACAATTGGATCTAATTATATAAGTTTATTGACTTAAAAAGCAAATAAAATGTTATTGATTGCCATTTTATGACATTTTCAGAGAAAATATTAAAAAACTTTTAAACACTATTTATATATCCAAAATTTTCGATTTTGGCTCAACTTACTTGTCTTAAAAACTATTCAGAGAGACAATAAATATTTTTTTCAACGAGAATTTTTTCTTTTTTTCTAACTTCGTTATTAAAGTCATATAACTATTTCTAAGACTTAAAAACTTAAGCATTATATATTCAAAAGTATTAAAAGTTATTTTGTTTATTACATTATTTCTTTTCCCAAACAAGCCACTACATATAAATGGTTAAGCCTTAGAAATAGTTATATAGTTTAATAATTAAGTTAGAAGAAAATGAGAAATTCTTCGTTGAAAAAATCTTCATTGTCTTATAGCTGGTCTAAATATTTTTAAGACAAGTAAGTTTAGGCAAAATCAAAGATTTTGGGTATATAAATGGCGTTTAAATTTTTTTTTAATATTTTCTATGAAAATGTCATAAAATGGAAACCAATAACATTTTATTTGTTATTTAAACCATTAAACTTATATAATTGTATCCAATTGACCAACGAAATTTTCTTTTCGGTTCTAATATATCATCGATTACGTGGACACAACCGGTGACTTGGACTCCATGTGGGTTGGTAACCGGCTATCATAACAAATGGTATAATAAAACTAAAAAAAAGTTTGATGGTCAATTGAGTGCAATTAAAATTTCAATGACCTAATGGATAAATTTTAGATATTTTCCAAATTAAAAATTGGGATTGTATATCTGTATGTATCTGTATATTTACTTATACATATACCTTTGCATGTACATGTATTGAAAGCATGAAAAAAATGTTTATTATCTTTTAATGAAATAAAGTATGTTTATTGATTATTCAAAATAAACAATGATCGCACTTATTTTCTATAAACAATATTTACAAATTTTCTATCTTCAAAAAGTTAACTTTTGCTAAAAGTATCTTACGAATCTATAAACATATCTATTTTTTAAATATGAGACTACAAGCTTCACGAGTCATGCATTTATTTTATGGATGTCATGGTTCCGTTACATGATATATTTATGGTTTGATAACGATTCAATTTATTACATATCACTCACCTATAAACTATGACATATTTGATGGATATAATTGATTGCAAAAGGTTTACGAGGTACAATATTTTTTGTGTCGAGGCCATTATAAATTGAATATTGTAAATTGACAAATTCATGGCTTTTGTAACACCCTGTTTCTCATAGCTTTATTCACTATGATGTTCCAAAATATGTATATTAGTATTACAAAAATGTGATCCAACAAATATATATTTGTTCCAAAAACCATACTCCATGTTTGGATGTTACAATTTTCATACCAACAAACAACCATAGTAAATCATAAATAATTACAAAAGCTATGTCCATATTATATCCATGCACAAGGCTTCATTCCATCTACTCTTCAAAATCAATTATTCTAATCATGACGAAAAGGTAATTTCCTAAGGATCAATTCCTTCTAAGCCTTGAAACATGAACCTTAAATATATGACATTTAAATAAACTATATAAGAAAAACATCTCGTGAGATACATGAATTTTAGATACATTAACACTTTAAAACTTTTAACAAACTCATTTACTTTACCATAATTCATGCAAGATTCTATGCATGCGATGCATAATTGCATTGCATTGCAATGCAATAGATGGATGGTACATCCCACTTCATGAATCTATATATAAAAGTCCATGTCACCTTGTACGATGCGCTAACAGTTACATACTGCATTATGGGTCTCTATATGAAGGGTCATGTCACTATGTGTGAAAAACTGATGGTTACATAACACATCATAGCTCCATATATGAAGGACCATGTCACCTTTCATGACCCTTTAGAAACTGAACATAATAGGAGGAACGGATTAACCTATCATGACATCATAATGAAAAGGCATTTACTTCACGACGAAATGTGTCATCCCAATAGAGTTTTTTTTATCTCATTATTGGAAAATCATATGTTTAGATAATTATATATACTATAGCTATTATGAAAGTCACATTTATGTTTGTATGTTCACCACTTTTCTTTTATGCAAGCCAATCACACATAAATGTCATGATATGCATGTACTAGAACATATACATTAAACAACTTGGACATTCATAACCTTTACATAGATATCATAAAACATAAACTTTAAGATTTTCAACAAAGGATTATATAGCATGTTTTGTCATTTCTAGTCCTTTGAACATGTATAACAAATACTCTTAAAAAATATATCATCAAGTAAACAATTAGTCTGCTTCATAACATTTATATATACTTGCATGAAAAGCTTTAAATCACAAAATCTTTCTTATTTTTCCATGTAACTGATAGTGGGAAAATCCTCATGTACTCACTTCGGTAGTTAGGTCACTAACATTAATGTCTCTTCTTTCCCTTTGCCTTTAATTCTCTTTCTTTCTTCTTTAATTTCTATATAATTGTTCCACTAAACAAATAATGAATTAATCAAAGGTTGTAACTAGAAGTTATATGTTTTCAAAAGCAACTTGAGTATTTTGTTCTTTTAACCATAAGTTACCATCTTTAGGTAAGATAATATCCCATACTATTAACAAAACTTCAATGTTCGTGATTGGTATAAGAAACTTGGATCAATATGTTTTCAAAAGTAACTTGAGTATTTTGTTCTTATCTAAGATTATTTAATTTCAATTCAACTCATAAGTATTCAACTATATAATTTTTGTATAATACATGTTATTTCTTGTGAATAACATGTTTAGTTAGTTTGCATTATTATATGAGAGGCATCTGACAACGACAGCTCTTATACATGTGTTTGATCAAGCTCTTAATTATTTAAAAGATCAATTAAAGTTTGGAAATGAATTACTTCCTCCTTGTAATGTCCGTCACAAATCTAAACAAACAAGAGTTTGTTTTCCTATAAGTCAACATTTTTCTTCCAAATTAGGTGAATTTGTTCACTTAGATGTTTGGGGACCATATAGAGTAACAATTATAGAAGGTTATAAGTGTTTTTTTTACTATTGTTGATGATTTCATAAGGGAAACCTGGGTTTATCACTTAAAATCAAAGGATGTAGTTTTTGATTGCTTTGTTTCTTTTTTAAAGGTTTTATCTAATAAATTTGAAGTTAAAATTAAAACTCTTTGTTCAAATAATGGAACTGAATTTTTGAGTAATCGCATGGAATCTTTTTTATGGATAATGGTATTGTTCATCAAACTTTTTGTGTTTATACTCCACAACAAAATGGTGTTGTTGAGAGAAAGCACCAACATATTCTTAATGTTTCAAGGTCTCCACTTTTTCAATCAGGTATTCATGTTAAATATTGGGGAGATGTTGTTTTTACTTCTTTATTTTTGATCAATAGAATTCTAAATTTTATTTTGAAAGGATTGTCCCCTTATGGTTTTTCTTTTAAGGAAGATCTTTTTTTCTCACTTAAGGGTTTGTGGTTTCTTATGTTGTGCCACATAACTTAATACTTTTGATAGGTTCTCAGAATGATTTGAAAAACCAGTTTTACTTGTTTATTGTGATGATAAAAAGGCTATTAGTTAAGTCTTCATAACAATTTTATTTTTATTTCTAGGGATGTTAAATTTTACGAGTAGGTTTTCCCTTTCAAACTAAAGTTAATTAATAATTATTGTTGACAAGTCTGCTAGTAGTACTATTCCTTGGGATCCCTATTCCTATGATGAACCTGAAATATCTAAATATATTAATGATTATTTAGACTTAAGTGACTTGAGATTTCACCAGTAGTCGGATGGTGTTAGCACAATCCATAATTCGAATGAGACTGATACCAGTCAGGTAAGCAATCAGGATTGCAAGGCAATTGTGCCTTCAACTGGTGGTTATATTCCTAGTTCATTAAGTCAATCTAAGGAAAATAGTCATTCTAATAATTTACCTTTCCATGATTACTCTATTGGGTCGTTTATGTCTAGACATGAATCTCGTATGCATGTTAAATCTGTTGATTATGTTGTTTAGGGTAAGCATAAATATGGTATTGAGAAAACCATTAATTATTCATTTTTCAGTTATGAAAATACATGTTTTGAATATAATCTAAACAATACTATTGAACCAAAAATTTATGATGAAGCCTTTTTTTATTCTAATCGGGTAAAAGCCATGAATGATGAGATAGAGACAATTTATCATAATCATACTTAGGACATAACTGAACTTCCTAAAAATAGAAAACCTATATGATTTAAATAGGTCTTTAAAATTAAATACAAACCTAATGGTGATGTATAAATTTATAAGGTCCGTTTAGTTGCTAAATGTTATAGTCAAAGGGAATGAATAGATTATGAGGAGACATTTTCACTTGTTGGTTAAATTGTCACTATTCGGGTTGTTCTTTCTTTAGTTGTTAATAACTCTTGGTCTTTATTTCAACTCAACATCAATAATGTTTTTCTTTATGGTGATCTCTCTAAGGATGTATATATGACATTTCCTCAAGGATATTACTCTAAAGATGATACTATAGTTTGTACGCTTGTTAAGTCTTTATATAGTTTAAAATAAGCTCATAGAAAATGGAATGAAAAACTATTCTCTTCTTTTTTTTTAGTTTTGGTGTTAGGCAAAGTGTCACTGATTACTCCTTATTTATTAAAACTGATCATGAGTCAGGTAGTCATATATAATAATGAAATGGTAAAGATAAAAGATTTTCTTAGAACATAATTTTAATAAAGGATCTTAGGAAATTAAAATATTTTATTTGAATTGAATTTATTGATATTGATAATGGTCTATGTCTTAATCGATGTAATTATTATCTTCAACTTCTGCATGATTTTGGTAAGCTTGGTTGTAAACCATCAAAAATCCTTTAGAAGTTAATTGTATGGTAAAATGTGATGGTCTGGATAAAATTGATGATATGTTAGTTAATATAACTGATTTCCAAAGACTTATAGCTAAAGGATCTATCTCACAATGAGTAGACCAAATATTTCATACAATGTACAAATATTGAGTCAATATATATGCATAAACCTAGAAAGACACATTTAAATATTGTCATTCGGCTTTTAAGATATCTCAAAGGCAGTCCAACAAAGGGTATTTCTATAATAAAATCAAATAATTTTGCATTGAAAGGATTTGTGGATGCTTATTAGGCTAAATGTTTGTATATTAGAAGATCAGTTACAAGTTATCAGATATATATATTGCAAATTCTCTTGTTTCTTGGAAAAATAAGAAACAATCTACTGTTTTTGTTTTCTTCAATTGAGTCTAAGTATAGAGCTCTTGGTACTATTACTTGTGAGATTATTTGGATATTAATTTTTTTATTAGATCTTGGAAAAAAATTGTTAAATCTTGTTAATATGTTCAATGATAATGATTCAACAATCAAACTTGCTTTAAATCCAATGTTTCGCTAAAAGAGTAAGCATTATGAGGTTGACCTTCATTCTATAAGAGAAAATAATTATTTGTGGAATTTTAAAATTAAATCAAAATCGCTTCAGCACATCAAAATGTTGATATATTAACTAAATCTTTAGTTTCGTCTCAACATGTTTTTTTGTTTGAAAGAATGGGGTTAATTTATGTTTTTATAATATATAAATTTTAAGATTTGGTCCTATGAAAGAGAGTTGGATTGAAGACAAATGACATTGGAGCTTACTATGAAGATTATATGGAAGAAACTTGGACTTGGTGGAATAGAAGATGCAGTCAAATAGATTTGATCAAGAATAGACGGAAGAAGTTTGGGCTGGATTAATAATGCAAGATGATGGAAATTTGGAAGTTGTTTGGGCCATGGAATCTTTGGACTGATATTTGTTTATTATGGGCTACGTGATGTAGCAAATGGGCTTTCAAAATCAGTCAAGAATGTCAAGCTAGAATACAAAGAAGACCAAAGAGGAAGGGAGACAAGTTGCAACCATTCTTGATCACCAGACCTCACAAGGCCGCATGAGAATTTACACTGCAGCTCACGCGGCCGCATGACACTTTCAGGGGCAATTTCAGGATTTCATGTTTACTGGATTTTTTTGGGTAGTTTGGTGAGCACTTTTACACATTCTTCGATCAGACTTGAGAGCTCTTTTTCTTTGGAAAATTTTTGAAGATTTGAAGAACACTTGAAGGCTTGAAGAACACATATTTTGTCTTTCATTTTAGGACTAATGTTTGGTACATCTAAACTTTATTTCTTTTTCTTAAGTTTAGCAATGCCAGGCTAAACTCATCTTGGTTGATTGGTATAATCCATGGCTATTTAGTTGTTTGAAGATCATTATGAACTTATGGTGATGTTTATGAAAGTATTTTCCATTTCAACATATTTTATATCCATATGTCTTTATTCATGAGTTTAGATGTATGTTTAGTGATTAGTTGGCTAATTTTTTGATTAAGTAATGGATCTTCAAAATAGCAAGCAACAAATGATTTTTGTGTTTGTTTTCTTTCACAGAATCATGAAAGTATTTTCTCAACATGGCAGTGAAAGCATTTTTCTTCCTCTTCGATTTTGGTGACTTTTAAATCCTAATGTTAGTTTACTTTCACTAATTGCATGCTTCATGGGAATTATGACTTTAATGAAGATAATATGTTATGAGCTCCTCTAGCTATTTTACTAACTAAGAAAAGTCTATATGATTTAAGCTTTTAGATCACTATATCCAAATTAAACTAAACCAGAGGTCTTGCACCAGAATAGCTAATGATAACTAACTAAGTATCCATGTGATGAAAGCCAAAGTTAACCATCATTCTCTCATTGATTTAAATTAAACTATTTTTATTGTTGCATTGTAACTTCCAAGTTTTAGTATAATCTAGTTTTCTTAAGACAATCAAAAGACTACCCCCCACCCCATTTTTTATTGTTGTTTTTCGAGTATTTTTGCAAAGAGATTTTTTAGATTTACAAGTTGAACCAATATTCGTGGAGTCGATCGCTGATATTATACATTATCTATTGTCAAATTTCTAGGCTTATTTATTTGTTAGCCTCGACAACCACCATGCACTATTTTTGGAATTGTGTTCTTTGTGTATTTTGTGTTATTTTGCAGGGCTATATATATGTAATATAAGGACGCTTTGATTTGGAATCTTTTTTGGTGAGAATGGTTATCTATGCTCAAATATGTACCTTGTGGGTTGCAACTTACTTTTTTAAAATTTCAAATGAATACACATGAAGATCCTAAGGATATGTCGGTTGATCTTTGACCCGCCTAAATATTGAAGACTAGAGTGTCACACCCTCGGGCGGCTGAAACGACGGGTTGTGCGACGTTAGAATGTTAGATCACTGATTATTGAACATATATTGAAGAGTACAAAACAACGTAAAACAAAAATATCAAAAACATCCCAAAAATACAGTCTAAAAATTTCGTTTTTAATCATTAAGAAAACCATAGTCAATAAACATTATATAAAAATCATAAATAGTGTATCTCAAAAATATCATAACATCTATCAAATATATCAGAGTATAAACATCACATGCTAAACAAATGGTGTGTGCACTGCAATCATCCCGAGCTCCTCTTTTTCAAAACCAAGGTACCTGAAATCAAAACTGAAAACTGTAAGCACGAAGCTTAGTAAGTCTCCCCAATCTACCACATACCATACATATGTCACACAAACACATCGTGGGCCCCGCCCTACTACATCGGGCCCCGCCCGACATCGAGCAGAGCTCGGTATACACATGATCATATCCACAATTACATAAACATAATCACATAATCATAAACATATAAACGTCGCATTGGGCCTTGCCCGCTACATCGAGCCCCTCCCGACATCGGCTTGCCTGACATCGGGCCCCGCCCGGCATCCAGCCGCGTCAGGCATCGGGCCCCGCCCGTCATCAGACCAAAGTCTAGTATACATATAACATGCCATCAAGCATATAACATACACATAACTTGGGCCTAGCCCACTACATCGGGCCCCTCCCGGCATCGAACAAAGTTGGGTATACATAAGCATAACAACAAATACATATAGACATAAATACATAGCATAAACATATAAACACTCCTTGGGGCCCCGCCCGACATCGGACCGGAATCCAGAAACATACTAACATTCCTCGGGAACCTCCCCGGCATCGGACCGAAGTCTAGAAACATACAAATACAAATACATGCAAGAATCACAAAGACATCAAGCATACAAGCATTCCTCGGGACCGCCCCGACATCGGATCGAAACCCAGAAAAACATATAAACCTACATCGGGCCCCACCCGGCATCGGACCGTAGTCTGGAACTACTACTAACTAAACGGGTCGGCCTTGGTGCCAAAGACCCGTTCCTACTGGAAAAGGACTCATCTCACACTGCTGAAGTCCCGCAGACGAAAACCCGGACTACTGGATGACAGCTTCCCGAATTGACAATATCAAAACAATACCCAATTAATACTTGTGTTCCAGTACATATCCATAGGTCCATGCTTGGGGATAAAAGACTACTTTACCCCCATCTTAGCTTGATTCAAGCCCAAGGCCCAATCAAAAGGCCCAAAAGTCTAATATTGAACCAAATCCCAACATATGGCCCAATTTTCCAAATTAGGCCCAAACCCTTACATGGCCTTACCTTAAAGCCCAACTATTTATTTTGGTCCAAACACTTGGCAATCCAATGGTCCAATATCTCATAATCATCAAGGTCTAGTTATGGCCCATCTATGGCCCAATTTTCTCAATTGGGCCCAAGCCTGCCTAATGGGTCTTATCCTAAAGCCCAATCCAAATATTCTAGTCCATATACTTGTTCTTGGATGACCCATCAATAGTCCAATCATCTAGGCCCAACAGAAAAGGCCCAACTCAAAACCCAACACAATTATGGTTTTCACATGAAATGAAGATTAGGGTTAAGTGTTCTCACTTAACCCATTAAGGACTTAACCCATTAAGTCCATTATTCCACTAAGCCATCATATAATGAAATCGGCATAAGTCATAACTGCAATCCACTGGTCCAAACCCGGGTCCCGATAGGTCCAAACCAACAAACCCACAATTAGGGTTTTCTAAACCCAAACTAGTATGATTATTTTTATAACAAATACTAATATTTACAAAAATTGTAAACAGTTGAACAAGTTCGTGATGTCATTAAAAACTAGACCTCTGATGTACCCAGATCTTTGCACCCAACTATTTGAAGGGTCGACCTCAACCGACTTTCAAAGTTGGGGCCATCTTCTACACTCCCTCGTCCTGTAGAAGAGTTTAGTGCCCATGATTTTTATGATGATGTTCCAATGGAAACCTCAACACAACACGTAGGTGCAAGTGAAGAATCTTCAGGGCGTTCAAAAAATAAGGATGTTGGTGGGAACAAAAGAGTTGGTGGAAAAAAAAGAGATGCAAGGGCATTAGAAGTTGAGGATGAGATTGTCAAGCTTGCAAGGTCGTTAGTGGAAAAAAATGAAAGAATTGAAAAAAGTGAAATAGATAAGGATGTTGATGCATGTATGGAGAAATTGAACAAAATGGAATGGGGAGAAGAAGATGAAAGACAGAAGACCGCTCTTTTGCTATTTGGTGAAAGTGCCGATGTTAGGAAAGTTTGGTTACGACTTTCACATACCAGTTGTGAGTCGTGGGTGATGGATGCGGGTAGGAAGTATGGTTACCTTTGATGATGTTTATTAGTTTTTTTGTTGAATGACTTTCTGTTACTTGCATGACATTTAGATGCTATGTTTGATGACTTTTTTGTTATGTTGGATGGTACTTTGGATGCTATGTTTGATGACTTTTTTTGTTATATGACATTTGTTACTTTGTTACTCTGGTGATGTTTGATGACTTTTTTAGTGCATGAATATGTTTTACTTTAACATGTTACATAATTGCTTGTAACAGGTCAAATATGGTTTCTGATGGTGAAGTTGTAGCTTTTCTTTTACTTGTGATTTATTGGTTGAGGTCAAACCGGCGCAGGCTAATTCGAATTCATAGAATTAGAGATAACGATTCAAGCCGGTATGCGTATACGCAAGATTTGATGTACGGAGACCCTACACAATGTTACGATATGATGCGTCTTACACAAGAGGCATTTGCATTATTATGCAACCATTTTACCCAAAAAAATTGGTTGCAACCTAGTAGGACAATAAGCATTGAAGAGAAGATGGCTATTTTCTTACATGTTATAGGATATAATGAATGTTTTCGCACGACTAAGGGAAGATTTCATCACTCCACACAAACAATTCATCAATGTTTTCACGAGGTCCTAACTGCAATGATGTGTTGCAAAAGAAATTATAGTACCAACAACTCCTAATCCAACAAGACATAACTCATAACGACATAGACAGTTAAAAGAGATTTTTTTCCGGAGCAATAGGTGCATTAGATGGAACTCTTGTACATGCGGTTGTACCCGTTGATCAACAAACTCGTTATAGGGGAAGAGGAAAAGGAGAATGTTTTCAAAATGTAATAGGAATTTGTGATTTTGATATGATATTCACCTTTGTTTGGGCTGGATGGGAGGGTATAGCACATGATTCAAGAGTTTTGAAAGAAGTTGCATTCGATCCGACTTCTGGATTTCCATTTCCTCCACTAGGTTTGTAATATTTACATAACTTTTATTATCTATCTTCTTTATATAATATGTGTCACACTCATTTGCAGATAAATATTACCTTTGTGATGCCGCATATACAAACACTCGTGGGTTTATGGTTCCATAACGCAATATTAGGTATTGGTTAGCCGATTTTCGAAGAGGCAGACCTTTAACTAGAGAAGAAAGGTTTAATTATGCTCATGCACAACTTAGAAATGTTATTGAGCGTGCTTATGGTGTATTGAAGGCGAGATTCCCTATTGTAAGTCCCTAAATAGGCTTGTGTATCAATCAGATCCAATTGATGGTGCGGAACCCCAATCAATTGGATGATGTCAGATCAAACAGAAGAGAAGGAGAAGAAGAAGATGATGAATCTTGAATGTATTGATGATATGATTGAAGTTCCTTACACAAGATTCACACACTTACACATATATGCTCCTTTCTCTCTCTTGGCCGTACACTCCTTTTTTGTTCATCAATTCCTCCTTAACCACCTAACACCTGTATATATATATATATATATATATATATATATATATATATATATATATATATATATATATATATATATATATATATATATATATACTTGGGGAATATGGGCCATAAATGGGTTTAGGCCGTAAACCTGTTTACAGCCGTAAATGGGTTTAAGGTCGTAAACCTGTTTACGGCCGTAAACACCCCCCTGGTTTATAGCTTTCTTTTCTTAATTGACCCAACAAGCTCCCCCTAAAAAGTAGCCAGCTTTTCTTGTTAATCTTCATTGGGAGCTTGGCTTCAGCATTAATCTTCAAATTCTTCACAGCTTCAAGATGAACATGATGAATCTTCAATAATTGACTTCATCTTGAGCAGTTGGGCATTTCTTCAAGAATTTGGCATTGAACGCACGTTGGGTGAGGAGGCTTCTTGATAAGATTCTTGAAAGATAGTGCTTTCAGCTTGAGAATCTTCAGAGAGAATAGAGAACGGAACTTCTGGATCACTTCAGCAGGTACAAGTCAGCAGCAGACTGATTGAGGAGGCTTTAATGCAATCCGTCACATAATCTTCAATTTCAGCTTCACCTTGCTTCTGGGGTTGAAAGATTGAATGTCGAAAGAATAATCTTCATTTCTTGATCCTTCGAATGAGAATTCTTCGATGATCACGGATGAAGCCTTGGCTCAGAAATCTTCGACACAAACTCCATGAGTTTCATCTTCACCTGAATTCACTTTTCAAGACAAAACAAAACTAAAAGAAAATTTAGCACACAATATTTTTGGGTTTTTCATATTTTCTAAAAAAGAAATAAAACAGAAATATTTTTAATTTTTTTTTTAATTTTTTTTTAATTTTTGTTTGGTTTTCAAAATTTTTAATTCTCCCCTGATATTTAAATTAGAAGAAAAATATGAACAAATTTAACAAAAATAAAAATGATATCTAACTTTAAGAGTGATATGGGATCAAAGTTTTTAGACAGCCTTTATCCGTTTATCAGTACCTCTCCCTTCATGAATAGATCTGGTCAATTGCCGGTATTGTGGTCCACTTAAACACGAGAGATTGTGACAAAATTAGGACATACTACAAGTGACAAGACAATGTGATCCTAAGTTCCTAGATAATATTCCTTAAGGACCATTCAGCTGACGACGACCAAAGATATTGTTGTCCACCTAAATTGAGCAGCGAGATCTACAGACAACCTAGTGATTGTTCAATTTTAAATGTACTAGAACATGTTTCCCGATTCCTGACATACCCCAATAATCAGAACTTCCAAAGTACTCCTTACTTTAGGTGAGCAGACAATTATTATGAGAGAAGTCAGATTTAGAGTGCATATGCTATACACCCAGGTCGGATCTCTTCCAATCTCGCAGAGGGTGAAACATATGACTAACCAGATTTAGAGGGATTGAGAAGTAGAATGGTGCATATGCTGTGTACCAGGTCGGATGGTTAATCACGCAAAGGAGACAACATATGACTAACAGGCAGGAAGAATTGCATAGATAGAAGATGCATAGAAATAGAGTTGCATATGTTGTAGTCCAGGTCGGATGTATTTCAATCACGCAGATGAGGCAACATATGACTAATTTCCTACAGACCTACTTTCCTACAGACATATGACTAATTTCCTACAGAAAGAAAGGAAAAAAATAATTTCCTACAGACCTACTTTATCGGAATTACCCAGTCACCCCATCAATACCGGAATTAAGGACAAAGTCCGTACATCAAGTCTTTGAATTCCTAAAGTTCAACTCTGCCTAGTCAAGTCCATTTAGAATCTTTCGTGCCTACCGGCGCATCGAATCACAGAGCGTAGACGATTTAGTTTTGGTACGTTACGCAGATTCAGATTGCCTGTTATCACATGACTATATCACTTCCCAAAACATCTCCCTCAAGCACATTTCATTAACACCATATTTTTGGATTTTCTGATTTTTCTAATGTTTTTGGATTTTTTTTTAGATATTCTATTTTTTTTTGTTTTTATTTCTCCCCCTAAATTTGTGCATAGGAGAGAAACAAAAGTAAATGCGCAAATTTAAACTATCCTAAAACAAAAATTAGTCTTTAAAGCGAATCAGCTTAAGAAAAACTCAGGAGTATAGAGAAGAAAACTCAAACCGTAAGTCACCGATTGAATTTGCATCTAGAAGGTCTGAGAACAGCACGCGTAATCTCAGAACAGATCCGAAAATTCTTCATGTCATTAAGCACTAACCCCATGTGATCCCTTCCTTTCTTCCCTTCCAGCAAAGGACACATACTCTCAAACAAAATTTCGAGTGTTGTACAGTTGAGAGATGCCTCCTATCATGTACCTAGAACAGCCACTACCAACAAACCGAAGTCTGATGATATGCCTCCATAGCTGCTCCGACACAGAGCGGGATTAGTTGGTCTTTGGAACCCAGTCCATTTTGAAACTGGGTCGACCATTGTCATCTACACAAGATACATTCTCCCATGACATGTCCTGTTTATCACAAATAGAAGATGTAGAAATATTAGAGTCATTAGTTGATTTGGGAGATTGAGCTTTCGGAACCCATTTGTAGTTGGGTTTGACCCATTTCTTTTTCGATCTGATGGGTGGCTCAGTACTTGGTTTTGATCTTGATGTCGGCCGTTGAGATGACTTTGACCTAACCGGTCTTTGTTTCACTGGAGCATCTCTTGGATTGGGCTTCTTGGCCGATATTCCCTTCTTTCCCTTGGGATTCAGATTCTTGGCCTTGTGGGTTTGATTCTTGGCCTTCTGCGCGTTCCAGTCACCATTGTCTGAACGTGACCTTGAGGGGTTTCTTTTGAAGTATCTCCTTCTTGGCGCGTTCTGCCAGCCTTATGCATAGTAGGGAACATATACGCGATTAGGACAATTTCTGGCAATGTGTCCAGGTGTTCCACAGTGAAAACATGTCTTTTTCTTTACTGTGAAGTTGTTTCTTCCTGCCCCTGGTGGCGTATCCTTGCCTTGTCTCTTATTGTTGCCACAAGCACAATTACAACAGGCACTCTGTTTCACTGGAATTGGTGGCCTGTATTTCTCAACAGCAGGTTTATCAGAAGCAGCCAAGTTCGAAGCAACAGATTCAGAGTTCAAGGAGATGTTGGTTTGTTCAATGGTGTTCTCCTTGTTCTCATCCTCTGCTACTTTACTTGCACATGAAGTAGATGCATTAGTATTTTCAACCTGAATACCTCCTGACACTAATCCAGCTGGTTTGCCATATTGAAGATGTGCCTCCCTGTCAATTTCTTCCTGTGTCATAGGGATGAATGTGTAGTTATGATTGAAAGGTGGAGGAACACTATCATACCCTAGACCTTTTTGTTGGTTATTTTTAAATTGCAAGCAATGATCTATCATGTTCGTAACTACTTCGCTTGACACATCAAATTTTTTAAAATCAAAATCTGCAGTTTCAAATTTGCTTTTTAATGTGTCAAGCTCAGCGGTTAATTCAGCAAATTGTCTCTTAACATAGTCATAATTTTCACATTTGTTGCTATAGTCTTCTTGAAGCCTCCTAAAGTCTTTGGTTTTTGCTTCTAATTCAACCTTTAGGGGTTTCTGTCCTTTCCTGAGTTGATATCCTTCGTATTTTAGGTCCTCGACTTCCCTTTTTAGCAAATCATTATGTTCACGAAGAATTTTAATCGTATCTTCACAAGATGGAGTACATGAAACTTCATTGACCGGGATGTTTGCGGAACTCATTGTTTTTCCACACTTCAGAGCGTCAAGTTCTTCAGTCACATTAGCAAGACTAAGACGATTGGGATCTTTTGTCTTCTTGATGACAGCTACGTTCATATCCCACGATTTCGGAAGTGAATTTAGCAGCTTTTTGTTTATCTCAGATTTAGTTAAGAAGATCCCAGCTATATTCATCTCAGTAGTAAGTGTAGTAAATCGCTGCAACTGAGCTTCCAGGGTTTCTCCAGGGATATAATTGAACATGTTGAACTTTTGTCTTAACTTATCCTGACTCTCTTTCATGTCTTCTTTTCCCACGTAGACCTCAAAAGCCATTAAAAGCACAACTAGAAGCCAAAATCAAACTTAAAAGTCAAACCCTTTGACTATAAACCACAAAAGTCAACCTTAAAAGTCAAATTTAAAAAGTCAAACTTAAAAGTCAAACCGAAAAGCTAAATTTGAAAATTTAAAAGTTAAATGAGAAAGTCAAAGTTTAAAGTCAAATGTCAAATTTTAAAAGTCAAAGTCAAAATTTTAAGTAAAAATAAAAGTCAAAATTAAAAGTCAAAAATTAAAAACTAAATTTTTATTTTTTAATTTTTTTTTATTTTATTTTATTATTATTTATTATTATTATTTTTTTTTGTTGAAAATGGAATTTCAAAATAAAAGAAATTTGAATTTTGGGCTAAAAGTGTCAAATTGGCGAAATTTGGATCGAAGAAAGACGCCTTTTGAATTAGATTTCGAAGGAATGAACCAAGGTGTCCGCTAGTCGACTTGGTAAAGCGCTGTGTTGATCAACTAGAGGTCCCGGGTTTGATCCTCGGCACCCTCAATTTCGCTTCACTTTTTTTAAATAAGATGTTGTGCGAACTTCGGATCCTATGCGAGGCTGAGAAGCGATGCGAGGCCGAAAACCGAGGCGTACACGTGCGAGCCGTAATCTCGAACCGCAAACTCCGGGGCTGTAAACTTCGGCCGCAAACTCCGAGGCCGTAAACTTCGGAAACCCTAGCTGCTGGCCGTACACGCCGCCACTCCCTCGCTCGTTACGACCAAAAACATCGTTTTTTGCCCCTTTTTGCTCCAAAACTCAATCAAAAACCCGTTTTTATGAAAAACGTGAAGAACAAACCCCCCTTATTTTGCCAAGATCTATCCAAAAACGCAAAAATCCTTCAAAAATAAGATAAATACGCTCCAGATCTGATAAAATTGATTGATACAACCTTGCTCTGATACCAATTGTAAGTCCCCAAATATGCTTGTGTATCAATCAGATCCAATTGATGGTGCGGAATCCCAATCCATTGGATGATGTCAGATCAAATAGAAGAGAAGGAGAAGAAGAAGATGATGAATCTTGAATGTATTGATGATATGATTGAAGTTCCTTACACAAGATTCACACACTTACACACATATGCTCCTTTCTCTCTTTTGGCCGTACACTCCTTTTTTGTTCATCAATTCCTCCTCAACCACCTAACACCTATATATATACTTGGGGAATATGGGCCATAAATGGGTTTACGGCCGTAAACACCCCCTGGCCGTAAACCTGCCCGTAAACTCATAAAACATTATAGAAAAATACAATTGCCTAGAAAAGCAAAGTATAAACCATAATTTTGACCCAACACCTATCTTAAAACACATGGCTCCTTATCCTTTTTACAGTGCAAAGAAACATAGTCATTGCTTGTGTCACGATCCATAATTTTATAAGGAAATACAATATAGAAGATGACTTGTTTACAAATTTTGAGGAGAACACTATGGTTACTCCAGACGTCCAAGGTGGGGGAATTGATGGATAAAACATACAAGGCATAGAATGGGGTCCAGAAGCCGTTCAATATATGCGCGTTTTGCGTTATCAGAGTGCAAATCAACTACTTTCACCTACTTTACATTAAATTATTATGTTATTTTAAATTTCATTCTGTTTTTATTTGGATATTAAATTATTTATGTTTAATTTACATTTTGTATGACAATTTTTATTTGGATTTTTAAATGACTTGTGTGTAATTCACATTTTGTATGACAATTTGTATGTTTTTATAATTATTCAGCAAGTTCATCCATCACAATATACAGCAGTAGGGTAAATGGTCATTTTTCATTAGTCAGCACATTCAGTCAGATGTACAATCAAACAACATGATTTCTTACTCAGTCAGAAGTTCTTGCCCAGACAGACATTTCTTAGTCAGCACTTTTTCAGTCAGCATCTATCAAACGGGGCCTAAGTCTTTAGGTCCATTAGGGTTCTACTAGGCCGGGCACCACCCACTGCCACCTCGGGCGGTGGTGATTGGCGGCGGCTCATGGAGGCAGGCGGCGACAGCCACCATTTCTAATGGTGGTGGTGGTGGTTCCTTCCCAAAAATCTCACATACTACTTCACACATAATAAACACACACACACACACAGCCGCCTCCTACGGTGGCTGGTGGCGGCAAAGGGTGGCAGAAAACGGTGGCAGGCACCCCCATGAGGTGGTGGCGGTGGGTTTCTAGCCAAAAACTCACGTATGTCCACGCATTCGGCTCATACAACACCCAAACACAACCCAGCATACTCAAATACGGTTCAATACTGAAAAAATGTAGCTACACACGGCCATTCTCGTGGCGGCATACGACAGTCGGAGGAGAAGGACGCCACCGTGACTGTTGCTCGGAGTAGAGATGACGATGGCAGCACAGCGGCAGAATAGGAAGTGGGAGGAGGATAACCGTAGCTGAGAACCGGAGGTTGAGTCCTTACCGCCGAACGACAACAAAAGTCACGCCTCACAACTCCGACGACCCACACAACGTCCAACGATGCTCACAACGTCCGGCAGTCGTAACGATGTTCTGAAGCGAAATAGCAGCGGCAACAGGCTCGTCTGGTCGGAAAGGCGAACGGAACAAGGGGTGGCGGCTGGTGAACTCAAGTGGCGGCTGCAATGGAATAGTAGGGTTAGGGTTCGCCGACTATCGATTGAGAGAGAAATGGAATACGGGGTTAAACCTATGTCTCATTTCAAAATTGTGTCATATTTCCACAATCGGCCCCTGCTCACAAAATCTTCTTCAACTTAAATCCAACATTTACCCTTTAGCCCCTGATTCCATAATTTCCTTTCATAATAAGTCCCGAAATTACCAATCAGCCACCTAAGCCTTCAAATCTTTTCAATTTAAGTCCATTAATTACCAAACGCACCCTGACTTCTTAAATCCTTTTCAAATTAAATCCAGAACTTAACCTTTTAACCCCCAACTTCTAAAATTGTAACAATTAACCCTCGAGACCAACACCTTGCTATATTATTACGGATTTCAGGGCTACTATTAATTTATTAATTTGCTCATTTATTTATTTAATAAACGGGGTGTTGCAACTCTACCCCACTTAAATTAGATTTCATCCTCGAAATCATTCCTTACCATTCCTTACATGCCAAACCACTCAAGTAACTTGGCCACAATTCTGGGCACACCCTAGCCTTCCCCAGGGTAACCGTGACCAACCTTCGCAAGGCCCTAAAATACGTAGATGAACGAATTCCTTGCAACAAGATCACATCTACTCCGTCTGAAATCTATAGTCTCGAGATGGTTTGACTCCATGACAGAACGCCCATACTGAATTATTATTGTTGAACCCAATCCGCTTATCTGTCAACTGTCTACTCATCTTCTGTTAATTCGAGGTTCCCATTGGAAAACAGGGTCACAGATCTATTTATCCCTGCAGATCACTTCAACTTGGCCAAGGCTCAGATAATCCCGCTGTAAGTGACTTAGCATCACCCAAACTATCTGTGACTCTAACCATACATGAAATCCTAACATACCATTACTGCTTGAGACTGTCCACTGAAACTGTCCGAAGCACTGAACTTCCTGAAACACTGAACTGTCTGAAAAAGTATGTTGCGCCCTGGCTGCCTTCCAAAATCTACCGAGACCTCCCTAGTCTCAATTCGTTCACCAGTCATCTGAAATACCGGGTTCCGGCCCCGTTGCGGAGTCCAAAGGACTCGCACGTAGTTGCTCTACACGAATTCCGAACGAAATCCTTGTCTGTCAATAGTTGCCCCTAGTTATCTTGCCACTGTGGCTCTAACGAACTTATGATCCAACTGATCGGGTCCATATGTCAAATCCTGACGTCGCCAATTCCAAGGCTAAAAGTGATTGCTACCTGACTAAAAGGTAGCCTTGTACCACAACGACCTCATACAGTCCATTGCTTCCCTGATCCCATAGCTGTAGTGGCGTTCTAACAGTCGTATCGCTGGATCAACCAGGTCTAATTCATCTGAGGAAATCTGTAATCCAATCTGTGGATCTGCCATGCCCTCGCTGCTGCGCCCGAACTGGTGGGTACTACTGTTCCTTCCGCGACCGAACACACTCCCAAGCTATCTACTAACCTAGTGAATGCTACGGCTACACCCGCAGACTTACAACACTCTAACACTATCTGCTAACCTTGTGAATGCTACGGCTACACCCGCAGACTTACAACACTTCCCACACTATCTTCTAACCTTATGAATGCTACGGCTGTTGGGTTATGAGCATTCTAACACTCCTAAGTGTACATGCAACCCTAAATACCTTGGATCTATGTTTTCTCTATTATACATACAATTATGAACATCCAAGGTATTATCCTAATCTAGCATACAAAATAATAAATATAACAAGATAGAATACATACCTCTTTGATGTAGAATGTCTTCATGAAGCTTGAGTGCCTAGTGCCCCAAGTGTGACACCTCAAATGGTTCACACAACACCAAATACACTTGGAATAACTTGAGAGAAACTTGAACACTCCTTGAAATCGTCTAGCCCTCACACTCACACATTAGTGCACCATTTCTTGAGCCATGGGATTCTTTTATATGGTGGCTATTAGGGTTACACCATGTAACTCATAACTTTACCCATTCCTTATGCTCCATGGATTTTAACCTCCATGGAGTATCCATGGGTCACCCCATGGACTTAGTCCAACATAAGGAATCTTGGATCACAAGCCCACATATATAAGAATGAATGATTTACACAATCAACCCATATATTTAATTAGTCTCCTTTTGATCACTTAATTAATTCCAAATTAATTCTTGATCAATACTAATTAAATAACCTTATTAATATATTAGAACTTATAATATATTAACCAACCTTAAGTGTTATTTCTCTCATTATAGTCTATCCAAATGCATGATGCCATGCAACCCAAATGGACCATGTCGGGTCGGGTCAAGTCTTACCAATTATAGTTATGGACTTAGACATTAATCCAACAGTCTCCCACTTCGATAAGTCTAAAACTATTCTTGCGTATGACTTCAAGAACCGACTGGCAATCGTAGCTCTCAAAAGCTTCCGTCGAACTCTGACCTTGCCGATGATCTCTGACCTTTGTCAATGTCTTGTCCATTAGATAAGGGATCATATATTCCTCCATTCTAGATATCATATGGACTGAGACATGGATTATAAATCATTCTCTCTGTCCATTTGTTGTTTCCCGATTTCCGATTCATGATGACTGACTGATTGAACAAATCAAATCAGTCCTGGCTTGGCCAAGCACTCACATGTATCATCTTTAAATCCTCGAGGGGCCCACAGATATCGCTTTTATCCCGAAGGTAAAAGGAATGGATAAACTTCGACTCATATGGCTTGTTCTACTACTTGTTGAATCATACACAAAGGCACGTTTTATAACATCGAGTTACCAATGCGTTTTCGTGCAATCAATGTATAACCAACTCATAGTAACAACTCATATCTCTAGGTTTGAAGAATATAAGATATTATCGTCTCATGATCACTCGTGATAAAATCCATGAAGTGATTCAAATGAGCGTGGGTTTAATCCAATACTCAGAACTTATGAGCACTCATGAGTGTTGTAGCACCACTTTGTCCACCAACTTGGACCTCTACAAACCAACCCATGACAGTCTTGATTCATATCTACTTCCAACATATGACCGACTGTGGATGGTTTGAATAACTTAATCATTCAGGAAGAGCGACTTAGTTATTCTGGAAGTCAAAACATGCAAAGTGAAACACAAGAATAAATGAATCAAATATGGTATCAAACCCTATGAATATAAATAAACACTTTAATTTATCACCATTCTGATTACTCATTATTCATTGTTTCGGTTTTATCAACTTTATACTTGAATTTAAAACAATAGTTGTCCCATGCTCCAAGCATGTACACTATGTTTTCTAAACACTAGTCATGCCATACACCAAGTATGCATACTATGTTTGTCTATGATCTTTACTTTGTAAAATAGATCAATTGAACATCACTCCAATGATCCTCTTTTCACAGTCCCAAATCCTTACTGCAAATGCAAGAATTCCAAATTCATGCCATTTACTGAAATCTGTTAGATTCTAAACTTATATGCATTGATCCTCTTAATGATTATGCACGAAGTCAGAAAGACTTGACAACAATCATTACAGAGCATTTCAAAGGAGATCAGCTCCTTGGAAACATCCTTCTTTCATTAAGTTTCCTAATCTTACACAGATTGAATAATTTCTAACTTTGAAACATTTCCATATTCCATTTTGACTATCACTTCTGAACAAGAGTTGCCTCCTTACAGATTATGTCAATATGGTCCTTCCAGAATTAACATTATACTTCCAACTGTCCTTGAGCAACCAATCTTTGGTAAACCTTAGATTGTCCTCGACAATTGCTTAATCATTTTAGTCATATCCAATTCTAGACCTTTTCCCTTCATAATGCCCCAGGCATTTGGAAAATTTTAGAAAGGATGAATATAGCACATGTAATCGATCCTATATCCGAAGCATATGGGACACGATTCATGATGTCTCACATAAAGACTAAACCAGTCTTTTGCTATAATATTTCCATTTCAATTTGCCAAGTTCTCAAAATTCAGATTATGAAAAGGGATGCCGTAATCATAATCGAATTTTAGAACGCAAATAATGGACCCATATATAGAATTTCCTTATGTTGAGCCATTCCAACATGAAATTCATATATATATCCTTGATTAATGAAGTATAATTTCCTCTCCCTTAATTATAGCAAAACAACTTTTTCAACCCCTGCAACCTCACGAATTGAAACTTTTATTTTCTATAATTAACATTGCTAACTTGCAACCTTTGTCATAATTATCATGCTCCTACTAACATGATGATTATTAGCATAACACTTATGCTCCCACTAGCTTTGACATGTACTCAGAATTCAGCTGACTTTCTTACCAAAGTTCAAATTTCTGATACTAGATTGTTTTTATAAAACTTTATCAAAATCATGCACCTCTCTTAGATAGCTCACATGTGTGTCTAAACAATTTTAGAACTATGAAAAGGGATGCCGTAATCATAGTCTCAATTGTTTAGACCTTTGCCACTTCTCACAAGTCTATGTTAGTGTGCCGGTAAACCACACACGCTCCACTAACGACTTTGAGAATGCAAATATCACAATTGCTATCTAGCTAAAATCTACTTAGTGAAAGTGTTTCCTCACCATCATTTTCATGAATCGGAGAGAAACCTTATGACACTTATAATATATTAACCAACCTTAAGTGTTATTTCTCTCATTATAGTCTATCCAAATGCATGATGCCATGCAACCCAAATGGACCATGCCGGGTCGGGTCAAGTCTTACCAATTATAGTTATGGACTTAGACATTAATCCAACAACGGCTACACCCGCAGACTTACAACATTTACCACACTATCTGCTAACCTTGTGAATGCTACGGCTACACCCACAGACTTACAACACTTCCCACACTATCTTCTAACCTTGTGAATGCTACGGCTACACCCACAGACTTACAACACTTCCCACACTATCTGCTAACCTTGTGAATGCTACGGCTACACCCGCAAACTTACAACACTTCCCACACTATCTGCTAACCTTGTGAATGCTACGGCTACACCCGCAGACTTACAACACTTTCCACACTATCTCAATCGCTGATTACTAATCCGAACACATCCAACGTCGAGCATACACATGACCTAACATCCAAAACTGAACCCATGTCCTGACTGGAATCCCCAACCTGATTCCCTAAGGCCTGCTATCAAACATTCCGAGAACGCGATCTCACTATTGGAAAGTTTTTCGAACTTCCAACTGACATTATCCTCAATCCATATAGCCGCTTGGGCTGTCTTCCTTTCTGACAAGGATGCACAACTTATCCCAGTTTCAAAACTGCTCCTGCTTCTGAATCCCTAGGCGATTCTCCCCCACTTTGATTCAAGTAACATCTTGCAACACACAATACTGGAAGGATTCTCAATCCTTCTTACCATCCCATG
The DNA here is from genome assembly GCF_052849685.1 of Lactuca virosa. Lineage (NCBI taxonomy): Eukaryota > Viridiplantae > Streptophyta > Magnoliopsida > Asterales > Asteraceae > Lactuca > Lactuca virosa. The sequence goes on along the minus strand of NC_136432.1, from coordinate 101,675,113 downwards.
ACCAATCTGTTGGAAACCACGCTTACCATTACTAGTGTTTCAATACTGGCCAATCCAAAGGATCACACAACCTCCAAGAACCCGATGAATACTTCCCGAATCCACAATTAGGTAAATAACCTTCCGCTACCCACTAATAATTCTCGGTATGCAATTGGCATATGACATCTCTTGAAAATATATTTCAAACACAACAGATGATAACCCAGAGTTACACTTACTCAAACCCTTGGAACGAAAGGCTCCACCGTGAAGTTTCCCGCAAGTGTTGCACAGAATCTGGCCCCGCTGGCCTCTCAAAAGCTGATCTTAAATCTTGGGTCTCCTCCCGAGACCCTTCGGTATAAGCAACTGATCTGATTCCCTCTTACCAACGTGCTCCAAGTCCATATCCCGTTCTCGGGCTCTAGAAGTCATATCATTCAGGGTCTTGCACCCCGAGACACTCACGATCTTCCTGCTATTATCCTGCAGTGTGTCATGATACCTTATCTTATTCGTTTCCTCATCTGTTGCATACGACGATACCAAATAAGCTCTCTCCCGAGACATGGAAGTGATCTCTACCACAATCTTAGTAGTCTGGCGGAGATCTAATAACTCTTGCACCAACTGTTGCGCCTCAATTGTCTGGGCAAACTTTGCCCGGAATCTGGTCAAAAATTCATCTCATGACATAGCATCGATCGCATCATCACCCAACTCGCTACCAACCTCTTCCCATCAATGACGTGCGCTGTCCTTCAGGAGGCAGGAAGCAAGTCGGTCCTTGTCCCTTTTCGAGACTAAGACTGGTACGAAAATATTGGCGACATCCGCCAATCACCTGCTGCTAGCAATGGGGTCCCTAGCCCCATGATAATCTGGAGCTTCACAAGCTCTGAACTCCCGAATCATCAACGTACGCGTCCCTATCGTGGCTGCTATCTCAGTGCAGAATGCACTCCATCTCTTATCACAAATCTCTAAAATGCCCTCCTAGATCATACCGAAGATCACAGGAGTCTATTCAATGATACTGTGCGTAACCTCAGATGGAATGAACTCCCTCATCTGATCATCAAGCGGCCCAGCTCCAGAGTCCGAGATTGATACCTCGCCGGCACCAGAACTGCCATTTGGTCTACCACGTAGCGTTACTATACTCGGTAATATACCATCAGAATCATCATAATGCTCATCATAACTCGAGGGATCTAACACACTACAAGTTTCTTGGATTCATCTCAGCCTTCCTTGAATCGATTACGGATCCTCTGCTTTCAGTAGTACGGGCCCATACTACCTTCCACATCTATCCGTACTTTCCTCAAGTACTGCCTCGACTCCACCAAGTCCCTTCTACTACTACTGCTGATCTCATGCTAAACTCATCCTAGGCTTGCCCTAGGGTAATCACCAACCCACTCTCCGCCATCAACTGCATAAGAAGTCCCTGCTATCTCCCCCTAACTAGCTCGCAAATACCATTACATATCACTAAGACTAGATAATTCTTCGAATGAGAGGTTCTACCCTACTACGGTTAGACTCAAACGAGAGCTGTGAAATAAGGCTAAACCTAACCTTCTGAAATTATTTAGTCCTCGGGATACGTAACTTAACGTATTTGTTTACTAGTTAGTAAAAGATAACTAGAACTCCTAAAATCACAAAGCAAGCAACATTTGAGCATCAAGTAAACATAATCAAATATATCACATTCAGGCCATCACAGACTAATCTGTACTAGCATGCGGTTCATAAAGTTGAGACACACATAATAGGCACATAAGGCATCCCTTCCTAGATCCTTCGTCCTAATCTAGCATGCAATTCTCATAAAGCTGCTACACATATAATAGGCACATAAGGCATCCTTCCTAGATCCTTAGTCCTAATCTAGCATGCAATTCTCATAAACATATCATAACATAACTTGTATGGGTAATTTGGGAGTACTTACTTGAGCTCGGCTGATTGCATGCACCACACCCTTTTTCTCTTTTTAAAGTTCTTTTCTCTTTTAAAAATTCTTTTGTAAATAAATGATTTTCTTTTGAAAATTTTCATACCACGTCCTTAGTTTGAATTCAGACACACCCGAAAGTGTTCTCGAATCCCTCAAACCAAGGCTCTGATACCAACTTGAAACATCCCAAAAATACATTCTAAAAAATTCGTTTTTAATCATTAAGAAAACCATAGTCAATAAACATTATATAACAATCATAAATAGTGTATCTCAAAAATATCATAACATCTGTCAAATATATCAGAGTGTAAACATCCAAGCTAAACAAATGGTGTGTGCACTGCAATCATCCCGAGCTCCTCTTTTTGAAAACCAAGGTACCTGAAACCAAACTGAAAACTGTAAGCACGAAGCTTAGGGAGTCTCCCCAATCTACCACATACCATACACATGTCACACAAACACATCGTGGGCCCCGCCCTGCTACATCGGGCCCCGCCCGACATCGAGCAGAGCTTAGTATACACATGATCATATCCACAATTACATAAACATAATCACATAATCATAAACATATAAATGTCACATTGGGCCTTGCCCGCTACATCGGGCCCCCGCCCGGCATCCGACCGCGTCAGGCATCGGGCCCCGCCCGACATCGGACCAAAGTCCGGTATACATATAACATACCATCAAGCATATAACATACCCATAACATAAACATAACTTGGGCCTAGCCGACTACATCCGGCCCCTCCCGGCATCGAACAAAGTTGGGTATACATAAGCATAACAACATATATATAGACATAAATACATAACATAAACATATAAACACTCCTCGGGCCTCGCCCGACATCGGACCGGAATCCAGAAACATACTAACATTCCTCGGGAACCGCCCCGACATTGGACCAAAGTCTGGAAACATACAAATACAAATACATGCAAGAATCACAAAGACATCAAACATACAAACAATCCTCGGGACCGCCTCGACATCGGATCGAAACCCGAAAAACATATAAACCTATATTGGGCCCCGCCCGACATCAGATCGTAATCCAGAACTAGTACTAACTAAACGGGCCGGCCTTGGTGCCTTAGACCCGTTCCTACTGGAAGAGGACTCACCTCACACTACTGAAGTCCCGCAGACAAAAACCCGGACTACTGGATGACAGCTTCCCAAACAGTCAATATCAAAACAATACCCAATTAATACTTGGGTTCCAATACATATCCATATCCATATGTCCATGCTTAGGGGTAAAAGACTACTTCACCCCCATCTTAGCTTGATTCAAGCCCAAGGCCCAATCAAAAGGCCCAAAAGTCTAATAATGAACCAAAGCCCAACATATGGCCCAATTTTCCAAATTGGGCCCAAACCCCTACATGGCCTTACCTTAAGGCTCAATTATTTATTCTGGTTAAAACACTTGGCAATCCATTGGTCCAATATCTCATAATCATCAAGGTCTAGTTATGGCCCATCTATGGCCCAATTTTCTCAATTGGGCCCAAGCCTGCCCAATGGGTCTTATCCTAAAGCCCAATCTAAATATTCTAGTCCATATACTTGTTCTTGGATGACCCATCAATAGTCCAAACATCTAGGCCCAATAGAAAAGGCCCAACTCAAAACCCAACACAATTAGAGTTTTCACATGAAATGACGATTAGGGTTAAGTGTTCTCACTTAACCCATTAAGTCCATTATTCCACTAAAGCCATCATACAATGGAATCGACATAAGTCATAACTTCAGTCCACTGGTCCAAACGCGGGTCCCGATAGGTCCAAACCAACAAACCCACAATTAGGGTTTTCTAAACCCTAATTAGGGTTTCTAACCCAATCACGAGCCAGCCTAGTCCAAGATTAAGTGTTTCGGTCCATTCGGGTTCTACTAGGCCGGGCACCACCCACTGCCACCTCGGGCGGTGGTGATCGGCGGCGGCTCATGGCGGCAGGCGGCAGCAGCCACCATTTTCAATGGTGGTGGTGGTGGTGGTGGTTCCTACCCAAAAATCGCACATACTACTTCACACATAATAAAAACACACAACCACCTCCTATAGTGGTTGGTGGCGGAAAAGGGTGGCAGAAAACGGTGGCAGCCACCACCATGAGGTGGTGGCAGTGGGTTTCTAGCCAAAAACACACGCATATCCACATATTCGGCTCATACAACACTCAAACACAACCCATCATACTCATATCACGGTTCAATACTGAAAAAACGTACCTACACACAGCCATTCTCATGGCAGCATACGACAGTCGGAGGAGAAGGACGCCACCGTGACTGCTGCTCGGAGTAGAGATGACGATGGCAGCACAGCGATAGAATAGGCGGGGGGAGGAGGATAACCGCAGCTGAGAACCACGGGTTGAGTCCTTACCGCCGAACAACAACAAAAGTCGCGCCTCACAGCTCCAGCGACCCACACGACGTCTAAAGATGCTCACGACATCCGACAGTCGTAACGATGTTCCGACGACGAAATAGCGGCGGCAATGGGCTCGTCTGGACGGAAAGGCGAACGGAACAAGGGGTGGCGGCTGGTGAAATCAAGTGGCGGCTACAATGGAATAGTAGGGTTAGGGTTCGTCAACTATCGATTGAGAGGGAAATGGGATACGGGGTTAAACCCGTGTCTTATTTCAAACTTGTGTCATATTTCCACAATTAGCCCCTCCTCACAAAATCTTCTTCAACTTAAATCCAACATTTACCCTTTAACTAATGATTCCATAATTTCCTTTCATAATAAGTCCCGAAATTACCCATCAGCCCCCTAAGCCTTCAAATCTTTTTAATTTAAGTCCATTAATTACCAAACACACCCTGACTTCTGAAATCCTTTTCAAATTAAATCCATAACTTACACTTTTAACCCCAACTTCTAAAATTGTAACAATTAACCCTCGAGACAAACACCTTGCTATATTAGTACGGATTTCAGGGCTACTATTAATTTATTAATTTGCTCATTTATTTATTTAATAAACGGGGTGTTACAATATCACTTCCATTATGGATAAGAAATATAACATCAAAATGTATTTCTTGAAACACTAGAATTCCTAATACAAAAGTTGGGCTTAACTATAACGATAACAAGTCTTCGGTGGCTTCGTTGATCAACCACTACTTTCGGAGGTGCAATCTTCTGTCTCTTGGTTTCCAAGGAATAAATGTGGTTTTGAAAAGGATCAACGTAATTTTGGTGAATCCACATGTTTTATATATTATACTTTGAAAATACTTTTTGTATATAACATTGTTGAGTTTTAAAGTATTTCTATTCTTTGATTTGCAAATAGTATTATATTTTTCATAGGTACTAATGCTTCCGAAGTTCTTATTCATTTTATATACTATTAGGGGTATACTTATGGAAATGTGTGCTTTTAAGAGCAGGCTAACCGGGAGTGATCTTAATGTTGGTTAGTTGGATATAGTCCAACCTTCACATATATAATTGTGTACTTATGACATAACTAGAGTTTTGATGTTTCATAATTATAATTAATATATAATTATTTTAAATAGGTATTCTTAGAAACGCTAACTGGCGGAGTGGTAATATAACCTTTATTCGAGTTGAGTGACGACATAACATAATACAGTTATCCGTTTGGAATCGGGTGTAGTGACGACATAATATACCACTATTATTTGTTCAGATAGGGCGTAGTGATGACATAATATACTACTATTATCCGTTTGAATCGAGTGTAATGACAACATGTTATATTACTATTATCCGTTTGAATCGAGTGTAACGACAACATGTTATATTACTATTATCAGTTTGAATCGATTGTAGTGTTGACATAATATACTAATATTATCCGTTTTAAATCAAGCGTAGCGACATAATATATTACTATTATCCGTTTGAGTCGAGCGTAGCGACAACATAACATATTACTATTATCCGTTTGAGTCGAGCGTAGTGATGACATAATATATTACTATTATCCGTTTGAGTCGAGCGAAGTGACGAAATAATATATTACTATTATCCTTTTGAGTCGAGCGTAGCGAAGACATAATGTATCACTATTATCCGTTTGAGTCGAGTATAACGTAATGTAAATATTATCTATGAGTATTTAACAAAATAACGGCTATGTATAATGTTTTCCCAGAGAGTTGGCCAAAGTGATGACTAGATATAATGTTTTCCTATCAATGTGAGTCACTATAACAACTAGGCATAATATTATCTTTAAAAGTTGGGCAGAGTATCTACCGGGAAAAATATGATCCTAATGTTATGATTATAATTATCTAACTAATATAATATAATTAGTAATAATTAAGTAATAGTTGCATTTTAACATGTACCCCTCCCCCTCCTCCCCGCCCTGCGCGCGCGCGCGCGAAAAGGTTTACAAAATGGGGTCATGAACTCACCTGTGAGTTATGAAAACGTTGTTGTAGGGTGGAAACCAAAAATCAACACTTCGAGAGGCGCTCGGGGTATTGGCACGAGGATGGATAAATAGAGAGCGAGTGTGAGGGGCGAGGAAAATGATCTATCGAAGCTTGCTATTTATAGCAAGTTTTGGAGTGTGCGTCATGCAATGGGTGTCGAGCTTTTGCGCGTGGACCACATAGGCTGCCACGTGTCGCCCTCTCCTTGTGCCACATCATCAAGTATCCAAGCGTATCGAACTTTGAAAATCCGTAACTCTCGCATACAAACTTCTTCTTATTAAGAGCTTAATCCATAAGCTCTTTTGCCCATATTCCATATCTAACCTTAAAATAACGTCCTTAACCATAAAGTTTCCAACTTTATGGGCTTGCATGACAATTAAGTGCCCAAACACAATAACTCTAACTACTTAACCCATTAAGACACCCTATATCATGGGTGGAAGGAAACTAATAATCAAGACTACATTTTTATGCTTCCTAATAACTCTATAATGGATAAAGTTTCCAACTTTATCCATTTGAATTGTCCAAACAATCAAGATCTAGTCTTTAAGTCTCAAAGGGACCCAAAAGTGTATCTTTATCAACTTAATCCATTAAGTCCAAGTCTCCAACCTTCAGATCTAAACCAAAATGATGTTTAGATGGATAAAGTTTCCAACTTTATCCATAACAATGTCACACATTTTCAAGATCTAAACTGTATGCACTAAAATGACCAAAAGCTCATAACATCCAAAACTAGCTAGATCTAACAAATGCATCATCAAGATTCAAGCTTTATACTTCTAGAAGAAAGATCAAGGTGAACAAAGTATGTATCTACAAGCTCCAATGTAGCCAAAACCTCCACAATGAGCTCCTTCTTCTCCAAGATGCGCCAAGAACACTCCAAAGAACTTAAAAACACCTTCTTTTTGCTCACCGGGCTCAAACTAGAGTTAGGGTTTCAAGGGAGGGTGTTGGAGAGGTGGAGGCTGAGAATGGAATGGGTTTGGGGAAGTTAAGAAGCTTAAATAGGGCTCAAACCATGAATATAGGGTTTGGACACTAATCGTGTACGCCCAACATACTCCTGGTACGCTCAGTGTACTCAGCGATGCCCTAGTACGCCTAACGTACGCGGCTTAACCCAAAACCGTCCTAACTTCAACCGGTCATAACTTCTTCATTCCAACTCTGTTTTCGATGATACTTATATCCACAGAAAGGTACTGAAGAACCCCACAATATTATCTAGATATCTTGGACTAAAAACTTCACAAACAAAAATCCATATTTCATGCAAGAAGTCTGAAACATCACTTTTCCCGTTTTCCCCATTTGACTCTAACGCACACCAAGGGCATGGATCGCATAACCAATATTATCAACATACAATAGGGTCTAAACCCTATTCCCTTGAAGCCCAAGGCCTTTACATAGTCCCAAACTTCTTAATAGCATTTTCAATTATACATAGATTTTCTAGCTGTGTTTCAAATAGATGTTCGGAAATTTGAGGATTTTCCCACGGTAGGAAGTTTAAACCATTTTATATATGGTGACAGTAAATATATGTTTGAATTAAATAAATTTATTGTCATTCTCTAGTAGTTAAACAGACGTCACACATAATGAATGGATCGTTCGTTTTTTATCAAGTGCCATAACATATATAGACCTTGTTATATGGATTCTATTTCCACACTAATGATTTTTTTTGTAATACTTTCTATTGATTTAAGTATATGGATATATGTCGATCATAATTAGAATTAATGTTTTTTGTATGTAATAGAATTTATTTTCTAAATGGAAACGAAGTAGAACGAAAAAAAATACAAAAGTCTTTGAGACACCAAATAATGACACAATCATGAGTTATAAGATTTTCAACACAATAAAAAAACATGATAACTTTGTCGTATAAAATGTTAGACTGTTAGGTATGGGCAATGCCCACCAGGGCGTTTTTGGGAGTTATGACGCTCAACCCCTACCTCATCGTTTTTGAACGTTATACGCATGCGCGTTGATTCTCGTTACCACCACAACCTTCATTTAACATTGTTTCCTTCTTTTTCTCTAATAATGTCGTTGCCCACACCCAATGGTGGAGGGAGTAGGGGTCAGACAGATGCTAACCCCCCTGCAACTTGTCTAATGCTACCATACCTTTTGACAGATACCTCCATTTTGAATACCATCGTATATACTCACATATTGAAAAGAATGAAGGCAAATATATCTATACAAGTATTCAATTCTATTTCCTAATTATAAAACATATTTTTTACAAAAAAAAGGAAAAAAAATACATCTTAAATCTTTTAGAGGGATAATATGGTAACTGAAATTTCAAACAGTTTTAAAAAAATTTGAAAACCCCCGATCCACAGATAAAAAACAAGCTGAAAATCTTCCAAATAAACGCAAACCTTTTTCAAAGGGTTACAGTCATGCGTCATCGCCATTCTGAACCTCGATGTTCTAAAACAGTAGAGATCGTTTTCTAGCCTTACCATTTGATCATCGTTCAATATGGAGATCTGATCAAAACCATCATCTTACCTGAAGGCTCCGATTACGAGCTCTATAACCGAACCAACATCAATCGGATCTTAGATCCTAAACCCAGTAGCGTTTCCTTTAAGAATCTGCTTGTTGCTGTCCCATTCTCCTCTCCAAGAAAAAATACAGTCACCATTGAGGACGAATGCTCTGTAAGTTCTAACTCTTGATCTACAAATATTTTTCTTACAAGTCTTTTTAACTATGTGTGTCTGTGTGCATAGTTGAGAATTGGGGAAAGATTCAAAAAAAATGTAGATCAGATAAAAATATACAATTCCTGACAAAAAAGATATATGCAACTGAACCTAATGAACCAAACCTATGTATCTCATCTTTTCTTGTTTACTTTTTCTTTCTTTTACTTTTAATAATATCTATAATTCTTTTATTGTTTTAATCTTTTAGATGTAAGTTATAAGTTTTATGTGTTTAAGTATTAATATCTTACTTATTTCAAGGGTTTATAAACGAAAAGTTCTTGGTTTCCATTTGAACGAAAGAGATTAAATTTTTTGGTTTATATGATTATTATGGGAAAAAATTGTGATATGATTATTTAGAGCTTTGTTATATGGATGAATTTATTTTTTTTTGAATTTGTCCTTACTACATACACTAGTTTCACATTCTAGATCCAACACTAGATGTAAGCCACCTTATTATAGGATCCTGGCTCCGTCCCTGCCCACACCTACCAGCCTTACGATGTAAGTTTCATGATATTTTTTTTATAAGTTTGATGGTCTTAAATAACCTTTTTAAGTGTGTATCATGTGATACAAACATCTTAATAGTGTCGGCGAAAACATGGTTTATAGGTGTTTGAGTCGATATGTAATTAGGATTGATCAGGGTATATTGTTTGATTATGATTTTTAGGTTTTCTTATTCTATCGGGTTAGGATTATACATGATTTGGTAATATTTACAAACAAAATAATGAAAACAAGTAAACAACCTGGATCATTTTTTTTAAATCCGATTCAAATAATCAGTTTTGTAAACTAGATAAGTTTGATGAAAAGAGATAGACCGATTTGTCTGTATTACTCAAATAATGGTTAGGGTAATCAAATCAATTTTACGAAAACAACATATCGGCTACTTTTTTTTTCCGATACGGACTTTAGGGCCGGGTAACTTCATTGATATGTAATTATGTATATAGGTACACTGACTAAACCTTTACAAATAGTGGGTCATTTAAGTGTTGTTTGTTTTTTTGAAGCAAAAATTCATTAAATATGCGGACTACCTCTGCAACCCTCCGCAGCAGAAGAGGTGGACCAAACGGTTGTAGACTGTAATAAGAAACATGTTTGTTTTTTAAACATTTGCATGTTGTTGTAATTATTAAAAAATTAAAATAAACTGATTTTATATACAGAAAATAGTTTTTTAATATCGAAAATTTAATAATGTTTGAAATTTCAGCAAGATTTTATGATATATCAGAAAAAAGATAATGATATTTCAGCAAAAAATAATGATATTTCAGCAAAAATTATCATTATTTAATATAAAAAAACGGAAAAAAAAATAATTCAGCAAAAATGAACAAAAAAAAAACAAAAAAGAAAAGATAAAACAAGAATTTAGCAAGATTATAATCAATATTCATCAACATTTCAGCAAGAAAAAAGAAAAAGATGTTGGAAAATACAATACAAGTGTTGCTCCAAACAGAACACGTATAAAATTTTTTTACTTCGAAGACTTCTAAAAAACAAACAAATGCGAGATAAAAAGTGTTGTGCGTGTGTTGCGCCGCGCAACAATAAGAGATCTGAAAAAAAATTTATATAAAAAACAAACAGCACCTTAGATACGTTGCCAATTGGTGATATGTCCGAATGAAATCTTTTCAACTATTTTCTAAACTACCACATTCTAAAAATTTCCAAGACTTTTTTTTTATTATGAAAAGGCAAATAATATCAAGATTTTATTTTGGAAAAAGTCATTTAAAATTTGTAGAACCACCTATAAACCACCGAGCCAAAATCATACAACATAGTTTGACACAACTAATTTGTCAACAAAGTAGCAACATTGCTCGATACCTTGTCAATGAAATCTTTCACTTGGGCAAAAAGTTGTCCAGATTCAGGCAATTCCGGGAAGAGATAGAAAGCATGACACATGTTTGGATATTCAAACAAGTACACTTCTTTCCCTGACTCTTTCAGCCACTTATAGTACCTTTTTTGCCAGTCATATAAGGGGTCAAATCCCGCCACCACCACCATGGTCGCCGGAAAATCTACTTTTGATATGTCCACCGCGTTTGGGCCGCTAACGTTGCTGATTGGGTGGTCCCGATTGAACCCTTCTCCTTCCGGCAAAAACACCTTCCAAAACCAATCTGTTCGGTTTTTGGAAACAATCGGTGTTCCATCGAGTCGGGTCTCGGAATCCGTCTGCTCCTCGCCACCAAAGAACGGTTGAATTGCTACAACTCCGATCACCTTCAAACATGATGCAAGTTTTTATTACCAATAATGATGATTACAGAAACTGATAAAGACACTTGTTTTAACTCTAGTCAGTAACGTCAATATACAATCTCAGTATACCTTCAGTCGTCGGAAGTTGAATTCACAGGCTCGTTGAGCAACATGATGAGCCAAGTTTCCACCGGCGCTATCTCCAGCAATAAAGCAACGCAACAGATTCGCATTTTCCGGCAAAGATTTAGACTTGTTCTCTTCATCATCAAGGAACTTCAGAACATCAAAGCAGTCATTATGTTGGGCCGGATACCGATGCTCAGGCGTACGGCGGTAGTTCACAGACACAACAATGGCCGGTACTTTCCTCGCGAAGCGGCGGCACACCACATCGTACATTACGACATCAGGGGAGAGGAAAGCGAATCCACCTCCGTGAAAGAACACGATCACCGGGAGATCTTCACCGGCGTGTTGTGTAGGTACGTAGACACGAAACCAGAGGTTACGAGTCTCATCTACAACCACGTCATGTGATGCTACGCCGTTGACTGATTTTGAGGTTGGCGGAGTCCGGAAGTCGAGTAAGTTAAGAAGACCACGGTTGACAGTGCCGTTTTCCCGGGAACATGCGTTGGTGACGGCAGAGAAAAAAGAAATATGAATGCGTGTTTTCCATGGTAAGGAGAGTGACGGTTGTGGAGGTTTGGTTGTTGCCACCATTGACAAGAAATCAAAGAGAATTTGGTGTGATAAATGTGTACAACCTTGTGAGGAATAGGTGAGAGATTTATAGATGTATGATTCATTTGAGATGAAAATAATGATAATAAAATATATGCATTCTATTATATATTGCAATTTGCAAACATAAAAACATATATTGGGTACATAATTTAGACAGATTATTATTTTATATAAGTTCAAACAAGGTGGTTTCTACGTACTATTTAACATATTTCAATTTTGGATCACTGTAGAATTTTTCGTTTTTGTCTACCTTTGCTAAGATGAGAACCTTTAGAACTCTTCTTTTGCTTATAATATTATTATAAAATACAACTCTTTTGGTTCGTGAATTGTTTGTAACATTACATACCGTCGTTTATTGAAAATATTCTCCATGCTCGACAAAAACGTATTTTGTTTTTATCTATTCTATATAATCCTGCCTATTGAAAAAAACAAAGACAGGTTAGTTGTTTACAAAAGAAAGAATAAACTAAAAAATTGGTCTATTTGGTCTATGTATTTAACTTCCATTTATTTGCACCCGTTAACCTAAACATAAAACATGTGACCTTTAAGGGTATTTTTGTCATGTCATACTTCCTATTACCATCCTTTTAGTTAATTACATGTATTTGTAATTATCATCCCTACTACCATCATTCTTTATATATATTAAAAGTTTATTAGTATATTAAAATATGACTTCTCTATGAACAGTAACATGTTACTATTGGTCAAATTTATTATCTTTTTAGACATTCTATTTTCCCTTTTGTTTTTTATTTTTTCTATCATTTAATCATCTCATCTGTTGGAGAGCTTATTGTACACGTGCTCACATCGGGATATCGATTGTATACGTATTTCCCTTCCAATATTGTTGTGTTGTGCACCGATTAACTCTCTTTTTCACCGTTTCTCTTATCTTTTTTCTTCCATGGTGTTCGATTTTCTACTTACTTCCCACAACGCCTGTTCATCGCTCGCCTTAAACTGTCGGTCGTCGGTCGTCGTCAATCTCCCTCGAAGTCCAAGACGTTTGTTCCTGTTGTCGACCGTTCACCTCTTCTCCACTGTTTCTTCAACCACTTGCAACTTTAGTCCCTTAATATCTTCCAATTTATAATCGATGGGTTTTCTAGGGGTTTTCCACGTAAGGGTTTTATTCTCTACCGCCTTATCTCAAATCACTTTTCATTTCATCGATCGGTGATAAATCCGTTCAAAAATATGTTTCGTTGCTTCAAATCACCTTCTTCTATCGGTTTTGTAGGATAGGCTTAATCGATTTCTCCGATACCTAGAGCATGAGAGAAACAAACGCACACCGACATTGCTGCTGATCGAAAATAGGTCTAAAAATGGGGGAACAATCGGTGGTGGTTCGGGTAAACGACTACAGACCCTCATGGCCTTGTTGCTTTCTGTTTTCATTGCAATATTTTTATACTAATTAAAGTTCCTTTTCTTCAATCTAACCATGTTAGATTGAAGAAAAGATGAACTAATTCTTACAGCTATGAGATAACTTAATCACAAAAAGGATATGCCTAAACCTGAAAGAATTTATTTACTCTTTCAAAATTTCTTGACTTTTACTACCCAAAATAGTACATTCTTTGTGCAATTCACTTTGTTTGTTTACTTGCCCAATTGAACCATAATAGCAAAAAAGGGAAAGGTGGATGAGGAGGAGAACTCTATGGAAGAGTAGAGGCCAAAGAAAGACACTGCAAAGAGTTGTCTGGTGGCTGTTGGGTATAAGAGCTTCGAGACATATGTGCAGATATTTGATTACATCTTAAAGTTTCTTCACTTTTGGCCTCCAAATCTGAACGTCAATAAGGTATTTGGCTTAATTAATCCTGATTTTAAGTATATTATTTCATCAAGATTTTGTTCTCATATTACTTTCTTGGTTGATTCGATAAGAGAAACAAGATTATATTAGCAACTTTACTGGAAATCATATACTACCCTGTGGTGTCAATAACCACCTCGGGGAATAAATAACATTAAGAAATTAAAGCACCTGGACATGCCTGATACATCTACCCCTTTATTTATCTTATCAATCTGCTTATTTTTTATATGGTTTGTGATTACATTAATATTTATGTATTGGGTTTTGTTTTGAAAATTTATTTGGTCAGATTTTGGAAGAGTTTGGCTCACCCTTTATGTCCTATAAACTTCAATGTCTCAAGTTCCAGATGATGGGTAAGTTATATATCTTATTACATTTTCAAATAAACATGTCATATTGATGGGATCAATTTATTTATTTATTTATTTTAATGTTTTTGTCACATTTCTCGAGTAGACATGGTGAATTTTACTCAATGATAGTGTTCTATTCAGAATGAAATGCCCTCAATATCCTGATATAAAACTCAATGGTATGTTAGCTTTTGTCATTAGACTACTTGATTTTCATGCTTTATAGTTACAATTTTAAATTTTAAATTCCAGGTTGTTGATTTTCCAGGCATTCTTGTTAAGACAATTAATAGGCCTGGATCAAAGACATTTGGAGCCAATGGTCGTGATGATGGTCCATGATAGGAATTAGATAGTTAAATACTTAAAGGGGTAAAAGGGTAATTCCTAAATAGAGTTTGTTAGAGGTTTGCTAATAAATAGAGGGTAGGGTTGCTTTTGTTAGAGAGTGAGAAATATTTTAGATTGGTGTTAGTCTCTAGAGTGAGATTGGCTCATTGGTTAGGCCTTTGAGAGAGGGATTCATCCCTGGGCAATCATCCTATCTGGAGATTGTATCTTTATCTTGTTTCATTCAATCATCAATATCAATTCCAGTTTTCTCTATCAATCATCCATTGTTGTTTGTTCTGTTTCAATTCTTCATCATTAGTCCGACCTGCCTTGACCTGCCGGAGTTGAGTAACGATGGTGCCACTAGTGGTGGACACTAGATCCGTCTCTCAGCGACTGGATCATCATGATAAGCAAATAACAAGGATTCATGAAGACATTGAGGAAATCAGGACCGCTATGGCCTCAATCCGGACCGCTATGGCCTCAGAACGGGCAGAAGAGGCTGCGTTTCGTGAAGTAATGCTGGATTGGATGAAGCAACAGGATCCAGAGTTCTTCTCAGATATTAGCATTGTTTCCGATCCGACTGGGAAATTACCAGCGTCGGTGGTTGATGATGCTTTTAGGGATACGTCCGGCATGGTTAGCGGTTTCCAATCTCATCCTACTTCCGGTGTCGTTTCGGTTGCATCGATGGGATTGCCTTCGGTGGAGAAGAAGATCAAGCTAAATTACCAAAATTCGTCTTCTAGAGTTCCAGATTCTCATGTACTTCTCCGGTCACCCCTGTACCTATGAGGGAAGGTTCGTTGTGTTTCTCTGGTTGCAATTCCACTCCGAAGTCATCAAAGGTGGTGGAGAGCTTGCCATGGAAAGCGAATAGGAACGGTTATGAGCAGCTGGACACGATCAAACAATCATCGCCGGTTTATGAGTCTGCGATACACTTGTTAACCTTCTCCGATCCGAAACCAGAGGGGGGGGGGAATTAGGGTCCGACTAAATCTTCAACGACGGGAGCAACTTACGAGCATCGTCCAAGTGTACTTCCGATCAGGACATTGACGGAGTGCAAAGGGAGCTTCACGGAGATAACGGCTCCGTTAAATGATGGATGGGAGGAGGGTTATTTAGGTCGACACAATAATGGGCTTAAAAATGACAAGTGGGCTGGAATTATATCTTTGGGCCAATCTAATCTGAATCGGACAATGGGTTTATCTAATCAGGAGAAAGCAAGCCCTAGTGAATCTAAAACAACGGTCACACATTTACCCCTTTCATTGCTACCTACGTATTCATCATTTTTAATTTCACCGTTTCCTCACAGGGAGTCACAAGACGAAGGTTTTTCACAAATCACTTCTTATTTTCCAACACCATTCACACAATCATACCAACTACACCCTTTTCAAAGCGTTTTCAGTCCTCAAAATCATTCTTCTTTGATTAAATTTCCTCAAGAAACACTTAAAACCTCATCTATCTCAAGTTTCCAGTTTTACCCTTGTGCAAAAGTCAAATGGTGGTCCAGTTACGATCATGAAAATGGTTTGACCAAGTCAAGGTATGCTCAACCCTATAGAAATTACAATTCTGAGTCTCATGACACGTATAAACTTGAATATGGTAATTACATGCATACCCTTGGGGAACCACCGCCTCATGTTTTGTCAATAACTAATTGTGGGGAAGATAGGTTAAATTCTGAAGAGAAATTTTATAAAGAAGTTCAGGAGATTCTACTTCCAAAATTCAATGAAACTTGTGATTGGTATCTAATGGCAAAAATGAGGGGGAAAAAAACAAGTGAGGCTACTCGATTGTTGGTCAAGAAGCCCCAAATTATTGATTGTCTTATCACTGAAGGTTATATTTTGGATGCATGGATATGTGATGAGGGGCATTTAGACATGGTTTTAGGAAGGGTTTAGATCAAAACCTCGTGTGAGGTTGATCAAATCAAGGACAAGTCAGCGATATGTTTGAGGTATCAAGGAGTGTCGACTCATCTTCAAGGGCTAGTTTGGATAGTAATGGAAGCAATGAGTCATCATCTTAGGGATAAGCTCAGTTGGTGGTCAAATGGAAGTTTTTGGGCTAAGTTTTGGTATGTTGCCAACTTCAGGGGGTCCATGAAGTTTACATATGAGATTATGTATGGCCGAAAACCACTAATGGAAAGTCAGTGCATACCAAGAGGGATACGAGTCAAAGCGGGATCTGTAGTTTATATGTTGGATTTCTCTTCCTTTATCAAGATGCAACTGATCCTTCATACTTCATTGCTTACAAAAGCAATGCGTTCTCCCTTCGAACAGGTTTTGCGATCAGAACGGGAATTGAGTGCTTCGGATTGGAGGATTCCCATCATTTTTCTTGTTTCCTGTTTGATCATTCATCTAAGGGAACACGTTGACTGGTGGTTAACTTGGTGGAAAGGGCGACCGACTGAAGAGGCTACAAGGGAGGAAACATCGGCAATGAAAAATCAGGGGCGCGTGTTGTGTATCAATGAGTTTTCCATTCATCTGCAAGTATTGGTCTGGGTTCTGGTGCATCATAAGATCTTCTTGACAGCAAGTCTTGAGGTCAAGACTTTGTTGAAGGGAGGAGTAGTGATAGGAATTAGATAGTTAAATACTTAAAGGGGTAAAAGGGTAATTCCTAAATAGAGTTTGTTAGAGGTTTGCTAATAAATAGAGGGTAGGGTTGCTTTTGTTAGAGAGTGAGAAATATTTTAGATTGGTGTTAGTCTCTAGAGAGAGAGAGAGAGAGAGAGAGAGAGAGAGAGAGTGTGTGTGTAGTGGCTCGCAAAGCAGTACCCCCCGCGTACATGAAGATTACGCTGTAACGCCCGTGTTTCTAGGCTAGGCATTAATATTGACGTAAAAGTCTAGGTTAACATTTGTAACTCATTTTGAAGAAATAAAGAGGAATTATGTGATTATTATGTGAATTATGTGTTTTATCCTTAATTATTAGGATTTAATTAATTAAAAATAAAAATAAGCGTCGAAACTAAATATTAGATAAACCCAATATCTATTAAGGAAGTTGTAGTGGACGTGACAAGGATTCCGGATATATAAAGAATACCGAAATCCGAGTTATGACCTGTCGAAGTTCCGCAACAAAATCGGCACGGCGCCGAATGACGTAAAAAGTGAGTTTTTGATAAACTACTTTTTAGCCTTGGTGACCTAAATAAAAGTCGTAGTGTTCATTAAACCGAGAATATGCGTAAAAAGAACGCCCAAATCTGACTTCGTATGAGGAAGTTATGATTTTTCTAAGTTTCAGCTTAGCAGTAGACAGCTAAAAACTCGAATTTTAGATCGAGTGATTTTTAGCTGACACAATCTAAACGAGAATCGAAGGTCTCGTCAATAGTAGTGCAACGGTAAAAAGACAGACGAAAACGGACGTCGGATGAAGAATTTATGTATTTTTAACGGATTTTCCTGTCCTGGTCTGTTAAAAATAATAATGTTAAAAATAAAGTCAAAATTAGCCAACAAAGTCTAAACGAAAGTTGTAGAGCATAATTTTCCCTACGTGTGCATATAAAGAACGTCACAAACGGAGCTCGTATGCGAAAGTTATGGATTTTAAAAGATTTTGGCACAAATTCCGAGGAATCTCGCATGTATAAGCCTTATCCGGATCGGCCACGTCACCCTCGTCTGGATCTCACCCCGTGTTCCGATCTAATGAGTCATCCGAGCAGCTGGCAACGCGTGTCGCACTCCCTCGCATCCGAAGCGTCGGTCCAACCGCGGAGCGACACGTGCCCCTTCGCGTGTCTGAGTCTCGCACGAGCCACCTGGCCCTCGCATCTGATGCCGCGTGCTCGCTTCTCAGCCCTCAGATCCGAAGCTCGCACCCTAAAAAAGGGAGGGCTGCGAGACTTTCTGGGTAAGTTTGGATTTTTGCCACTTTTTACCCCTAAACTCATATTTTCACTATTTCGACTTCCCCCGAAGCCCCGAGATCATTTCCAACACCCGAAACACGCCCCGAAGTGCCCGAAGACCCGAAAAATTTTATCTTTTTGGTTTTGAAGCCTAACCCTCGCAAAGCCCGGTTTTTAATTAAAGTTCCCGGTTTCATCAAAAACGATCGTTTTAGGAAACGAAGTGCTGCCCGATTATCGTTAAATCAAGTGAGTGTATAGTCACTTTCATCTTACACATAGATATGAAGTATTTTATATATAATACGTTATATGTGAATATATATTGTTTATTTATTTGAGATGGATGATGAATGAATGCTTTATATAGGTTTTTAAATAAATTTAACTGTATATGTATTTTTATCTACAAATATGTTGGGTAAAACATGGGTAGATAATTGATGTGTGATGAAATAAAATGATGAGAGGCCTCGATGTTATTGTTATCCAGTCATCTAGCGGAGTATGGATGACGGCCACAGACTTTTCTAGATATTCATGTGGAACG
Source organism: Lactuca virosa (assembly GCF_052849685.1). Taxonomy (NCBI): domain Eukaryota; kingdom Viridiplantae; phylum Streptophyta; class Magnoliopsida; order Asterales; family Asteraceae; genus Lactuca; species Lactuca virosa. The sequence goes on along the minus strand of NC_136432.1, from coordinate 101,655,940 downwards.
CTGGCAGGCTCGCAACCTGTAGGTGTTAATGAGCTTGGGTGTTCATTTGTTGTACTCCATCCCCCACATGGTTGTCTTATTTGACATAAATTGCTGGGAAACCCCCCAAGCAGTGTTGTCGCCCCGATGAAAATCCTTAGACTAGGTCCCTTGTGATAGTTGTTTTTAGGGACGTAAAGTGAGGATAACGGGAATGGGTAATCGGGTTATTGTTGTTTGATGAAATTAATAAATTTATTTATTGTGGGTTGAAAACCCTATATGCTCACCAGGCTCCCAAGCCTGACCCACTCAGTTTTCTTTGTATTACAGGTAGTGGCGCAAGAGCATAAGTTGAACGACTTATCAAGATATATTAATTATAGGCCTGTAGTATACATAACTGCTGTAAGGCTTATAATGTGCCGTTTAAGCTTTTGGTCTGTATCGGAAGATGACATCCCGAGTTTTGTTATATAATGAAAATACATTTCTTTAAGAAATGCTTTGGTAAATCTTATTTTATCATATTTCGTTTTGGGAACAAATTCCATAACTCTTTTAATCAAAGGATTACTCTGAAATTATTTTAAAAGCATACATTAAACCGGTCTTTTCTGGCCGTGAAAATGAGGATGTCACAGTGGGTATCAGAGCATTAGTTTAAGCGAACTAGGAGTTTATAGGATTTCTAGACTTAAACTTAGAATGCTAAGTGATGATCGTGAGATGAGTGTCTACCATATTTTAGACACGAGCAATAGTATATTTTAGGAAAGATGCCTAAAATACTTTTATGTGCTAAATGTTATATGTTTGCCATATATGATGTTATTTGTTCGGATCTATGGTCTGTTGCCGACTGGATCTAGAAACTTTATGTGTTTAGGATTCTAAGCGTACGACTACGATATTAGAACTAGCATGTAAACGTGTTGGAGTGATAAGGAGAATTTAAAATATCGATCGTGGATAAAGATCTAAATTCGCCTTATTTGGTATATAGATTATAATGGAAAGAACTCGCAGTGGAGTTGGAAATGCAAACGGAAAAAGGAATCAACAACCTCAACCCCAAGTACTTGAGAAAGTACCTGTTGTAGCAGCTGCACTTGAGCCAATGACAATGGCTGGAGTACAAGCAATGATGCAGATGATGTTGGATCGCCAAATGGAAGAGACAAGGCGATTACTACAACAGAATAGGGAAGAAACTACGATGCCTGTTGAACAGCCCGAAATGAATGAAGGGCGGTCGGATGAAGGAAACTTCAGTGGGGTTGTTGGTCAAGCCAACCCACCGATAGTTAGACGAAACAACCAGGATGGAGGAGGTGATGGACGTGGATGCAAATACACAGATTTCATGGCATCCAAACCACCGTGTCTATCCGGAAGTCCGACACCGGTGGAAGTTATAAATTGGATCTCCGAAATGGAGCCAATGTTTGAAAGTTGTGAGTGCAGCAACAAACAGAAGACCGCACTTGCAATTCCTCTATAAAAATCTGGAGTACTAAGATGGTGGAAGCTACTAGCTGATTCAATGCCCAAGTGTGAAGCAAGCAAAATGTCTTGGGAGGATTTTCTGGTGCAACTGAAGATGCAATACTGCTATGAGCAGGATCTTCTGGAAATCAATAACGAGTTCCAGAATTTGAAGAAGGGAAAGATGAGCGTTACTGAATACGCTGCTAGTTTTACGGAAAAGATGAAGCTTGTTCCTTACCTAGTTCCAACTGAACTCTCCAAGGTCAACAAGTTTGCCCACGGATTACCAGCGGACTTTGGTCCGATGGTCAAGCAAGCAACCACTTTGAAAGCCGCCATATGGGCTGCTAAGAATGTTGAGACTCAGATTAGAGAGAAGGGTCTGGAAAGGGCAGAAGTTGGCAAAAAGAGAAAGTTTGAAGGAACTTCAGGTTCCAACAAGAAAAGAAAATTTTCAAAGTCTAAGAAGTTTGGAGGAAGAGGAGGAGGCGAAGTGAAATGGTGTGAAAAGTGCAAGAAAAAGCACTCTGGGAAATGTAGTGAGGAGGTGACTTGCTATAAATGTGGAAAGACTGGGCATTATGCCAATGAGTGTCCGTCCAACAAGAGGTTATGCTTTGGATGTAACGAGGAAGGGCACGTTTTGAAAGACTGTCTGAAGAAGAAGGATGTAGCAAAGCCCAATCTTCCACCAAAGCCGAAGGCGAGAGCCTTTCAGATGACACTTGAAGCTGCGAAAGAAGAAGCTGATGTCGCTTCAGGTACCTTTCTCGTAAACGAATTGCCTGCCCAAATTTTATTTCATTCTGGAGTCAACTACTCCTTTATTTCGCATGAATTTGGTAGAAAACTAGCTTTGCCTGTTGATAGACTAGTTAATGCTTTAATAGTCGAGGTTGCTAGTGGCAAGTTTATACCTGTTAGCCATCGTATGAAAAACATCTTCATAGACTTGAATGGGAATAAGTTCCACGAGGAATTAGTGCCTATCGAGTTAAATGGTTTCGACATCGTTCTAGGAATGGATTGGCTTAGCGCCAATGATGCTGAATTATTGTGCAGGAAGAAGATAGTAAAAGTAAACCTGCCAGGGAAGGAGTTGTTTATGGTGTATGGAGACAAACGCAGAGTAAACTCTGGAATCATTTCCCTAATGAAAGCCAGAAAGTGTTTGGCCAAGGGATGTACATCATATCTAGCATTTGTGATTGATGCTAATAAGGAAAAGAAGGAGGTGCAGAATATTCCGGTGGTGTGTGACTATCCGGAAGTCTTTCCCGAAGATCTTCCTGGATTTCCCCCTGATGAACAAGTAGAATTTTGTATCGACTTGTTACCAGGCACAACGCCGATAGCAAAAGCACCGTATCGATTAACACCAACAGAGATGAAAGAGCTTATGACACAACTTCAGGAATTATTAGACAAAGGTTTTATTTGACCTAGTTCATCACCCTGGGGAGCTCCGGTGATTATTCGTAAAGAAGAAAGACGGGGGCATGAGAATGTGCATCGATTACAGAGAGCTGAATAAGGCAACAATAAAGAACAAGTACCCGTTTCCAAGGATTGATGACCTATTCGATCAGTTGCAAGGTTCGAGCTATTTCTCGAAGATCAATCTTAGGTCAGGATATCATCAGCTAAAGGTGAGAGAGCAGAATATCGAGAAGACTGCATTCAGAACACGATATGGACACTACGAGTTTTTGGTTATGTCATTTGGACTAACCAATGCTCCAACAACATTCATGGATTTGATGAATAGGGTTTGTAAACCATTCCTCTATAAATCTGTGATAGTGTTCATTGATGACATTCTGATTTACTCGAAAAGCCAAGAGGAGCATGGCAAACACTTGCGAGAAGTGTTAGAAGTCTTAAAGAAGGAGAAGCTGTATGCAAAGTTCTCCAAATGTGATTTTTGGATTCAAGAAGTCCAATTCTTGGGTCACGTGGTCAACCAAGAAGGGATAATGGTTGATCCAGCAAAGATTGAAGTTGTGATGAAGTGGGAGCAACCAAAAAGTCCTACGGAGATCCGAAGCTTTCTAGGATTAGCTGGATATTACCGAAGGTTTATCCAAGGCTTTTCTTCGATCGCTACTCCATTAACAGCTTTGACCCACAAAGGAGCTATTTATACTTGGAATGAGAAGCATAAGGAAGCTTTTGAGAAGTTAAAGAAGAAATTGTGTGAAGCACCGATTCTTTCTTTGCTTGAAGGAGTTGATGACTTCGCAGTTTATAGCGATGCATCTGGAGTTGGGTTAGGTTGTGTTCTGACCCAAAGGGATAAAGTGATAGCGTATGCATCGAGGCAGTTGAAAGAGCATGAAAAGAACTACCCCACTCATGATCTGGAGTTGGCAGCAGTAGTATTCGCCTTAAAGATATGGAGGCACTATCTTTATGGCACTAAATGCAAACTTTTCACTTATCATAAGAGTCTTCAATATCTCTTTAATCAGAAAGAATTGAACATGAGGCAACGACGTTGGCTAGAGTTACTCAAGGACTACGACTATGAGATACTTTACCACCCTGGTAAAGCAAATGTTGTTGTTGATGCTCTCAGTCGGAAGGTAAATCTTGAAAAGAAAATGCCAAGAGCGTTGAGAAAAATGATCGAAAGAAAGAATGTTTGGGCAAAACGTTAGTGGTTGATACAAATGGTCAAGGACTGAAGGTATTCCAAGATAGGATTTGGGTACCTAAGACGGGAGGAATAAGAGAACTTCTGATGGAATAAGCTCACAAGACCATGTACTCGATTCATCCCGGCAGCACAAAAATGTATAGGGATCTAAAACCCTACTACTGGTGGCCGACGATGAAGATCGATGTTGCTAAGTATGTGGCCGAGTGTGTAACATGTGCTAGTGTTAAGGCACAACATCAGAAACCGTATGGGAGTTTAGAACCTTTACCTGTACCCATGGGTAAATGGGAAGACATCACCATGGATTTCGTGACTAAACTGCCCAGAACAAAGAACGGTTACGACATGATTTGGGTGGTCGTTGATCGCTTCACTAAGAGTGCGCATTTCATAGCAGCCGACGAGAAATGGTCTATGGATAAGCTTGCGAATTCTTACGTGAAGGAAATTGTGAGGCTTCACGGTGTTCCATTAACGATTGTACCAGATCGTGACAGCCGTTTTACCTCAAGGTTTTGGAGGAGTCTACAAGAGGAATTGGGTACCAAGTTGTGTTTGAGTACTGCTTACTATCCGCAGACAGATGGTCAGAGCGAACGCACAATTCAAACGTTGGAGGATATGCTGAGAGCATGTACCCTGGAATTCCAAGGTAACTGGGATGAACATTTACCTCTGGTAGAATTTTCCTATAATAATAGTTTCCACTCAAGCATCAAGATGGCACCTTACCAAGCTTTGTATGGAGAAAAGCGTCGAACGCCGTCATGTTGGCTGGAAGCTGGGAAAAAGCAGTTTATGGGACCTGAAATAGTCCATCAGACTGCTGAAAAGTTGAAAGTGATTAGGGAAAGGATGTTAGCTGCTCAAGATCGTCAAAAGAGCTATGCTGACAAGAAAAGACAACAGATAACATTCGCAGTTGGGGATTTGGTTTTACTTAATGTCTCGCCGTGGAAGGGACTTCTAAGATTTGGTAAAAGGGGAAAGTTGAGTCCAAGGTTTATTGGACCGTTTAAAGTTCTTCAGAGGACCGGGAATCAAGCTTACAAGCTAGAATTACCAGAAGAACTAGAGGGTATTCATAACACCTTCCATGTGTGTTATTTGAGGAAGTTCACGGGAGATGTACCCGACATAATTCCAATTTCTGAATTAAGGTTGGATGAAAACAAGAGGTTAATTGAAGAGCCAGAGGCAATCGTTGACCGTAAGACTAAAAAGTTGCGACGCAAGATGGTCAATTTAGTGCTTGTGCGTTGGAAACATACGAATGGGCCAAATCTCACCTGGGAAACGGAGAGTGACATGATGAGTCGTTATCCGTATTTGTTTGCTGATGTACGATTCCGGGGACGGAATCATCCTAAGGGGGAGAGAATTGTAACGCCCGTGTTTCTAGGCTAGGCATTAATATTGACGTAATAGTCTAGGTTAACCTTTGTAACTCATTTTGAAGAAATAAAGAGGAATTATGTGATTATTATGTGAATTATGTGTTTTATGCTTAATTATTAGGATTTAATTAATTAAGAATAAAAATAAGCGTCGAAACTAAATATTAGACAAACCCAATATCTATGAAGGAAGTTGTAGTGGTCGTAACAAGGATTCCGGATATATAAAGAATACCGAAATCCAAGTTATAACGAAGAAGTTATGACCTGTCGAAGTTCCGCAACAAAACCGGCACGACGCCGAATGACGTAAAAAGTGAGTTTTTGATAAACCACTTTTTAACCTTGGTGATCTAAATAAAAGTCGTAATGTTCATTAAACCGAGAGTATGCGTAAAAAGAACGCCCAAATCTGACTTCGTATGAGGAAGTTATGATTTTTCTAAGTTTCAGCTAAGCAGTAGACAGCCAAAAACTCGAATTTTAGATCGAGTGATTTTTAGCTGACACAATCTAAACGAGAATCAAAGTTCTCGTCAATAGTAGTGCAACGGTAAAAAGACAGACGAAAACGGACGTCGTATGAAGAAGTTATGAATTTTTAATGGATTTTCCTGTCCCAGTCTGTTAAAAATAATAACATTAAAAATAAAGTCAAAATTAACCGACAAAGTCTGAACGAAAGTTGTAGAGCATAAATTTCCCTACGCGTGCATATAAAGAACGTAAAAAACGAAGCTCATATACGAAAGTTATGGGTTTTAGAAGATTTTGGCACAAATTCCGAGGAATCTCGCATGGATAAGCCTTATCCGGATCGGCTACGTCACCCTCGTCTGGATCTCTCCCCGTGTCCACCCCGTGTTCCGATCTAATGAGTCATTCGAGCAGCTGGCAACGCGTGTCGCACTCCCTCGCATCCGAAGTGCCGGTCCAACCGCGGAGCGACGCGTGCCCCTTTGCGTGTCCGAGTCTCGCACGAGCCACCTGGCCCTCGCATCTGATGCCGCGTGCTCGCTTCTCAGCCCTCAGATCCGAAGCTCGCACCCTATAAAAGGGAGGGCTGCGAGACTTTCTGGGTAAGTTTGGATTTTTGCCACTTTTTACCCCTAAACTCATATTTACACTATTTCGACTTCCCCCGAAGCCCCGAGATCATTTCCAACACCCGAAACACGCCCCGAAGTGCCCGAAGACCCGGAAAATTTTATCTTTTTGGTTTTGAAGCTCCCGGTTTCATCAAAAACGATCGTTTTAGGAAACGAAGTGCTGCCCGATTATCGTTAAATCAAGTGAGTGTATAGTCACTTTCATCTTACACATAGATATGAAGTATTTTATATATAATACGTTATATGTGAATATATATTGTTTATTTATTTGAGATGGATGATGAATGAATGATTTATATAGGTTTTTAAATAAATTTAACTGTATATGTATTTTTATCTACAAATATGTTGGGTAAAACAGGGGTAGATAATTGATGTGTGATGAAATAAAATGATGAGAGGCCTCGATGTTATTGTGATCCAGTCATCTAGCGGAGTATGGATGACGGCCACGGACTTTTCTAGATATTCATGTGGAACGCTGACAGGCTCGCAACCTGTAGGTGTTAATGAGCTTGGGTGTTCATTTGTTGTACTCCATCCCCCACATGGTTGCCTTATTTGACATAAATTGCTGGGAAACCCCCCAAGCAGTGTTGTCGCCCCGATGAAAATCCTTAGACTAGGTCCCTTGTGATAGTTGTTTTTAGGGACGTAAAGTGAGGATAACGGGAATGGGTAATCGAGTTATTGTTGTTTGATGAAATTAATAAATTTATTTATTGTGGGTTGAAAACCCTATATGCTCACCAGGCTCCCAAGCCTGACCCACTCAGTTTTCTTTGTATTACAGGTAGTGGCGCAAAAGCATAAGTTGAAGGACTTATCAAGATATATTAATTATAGGTCTGTAGTGTATATAAATGTTGTAAGGCTTATAATGTGCCGTTTATGCTTTTGGTCTGTATCGGAACATGACATCCCGAGTTTTGTTATATAATGAAAATACATTTCTTTAAGAAATGCTTTGGTAAATCTTATTTTATCATATTTCGTTTTGGGAACAAATTCTGCAACTCTTTTAATCAAAGGATTACTCTGAAATTATTTTAAAAGCATAAATTAAACCGGTCTTTTTTGGCCGTGAAAATGGGGATGTCACATACGCGCAGGGTAACCTGAGGCTTCGGCCACTATAAATAGCATGCGAGACCATTTGATTTTTGTTTATAAATTTTATACCTTTCCACCCTCTACTCTCTTTTAAGCTGCAATAAATACCCCTGAAGGCTTGTGAACACCCCTATCACCCGAAGCAAGCCCGGAGCCCCGAAGTCTCCAAGAAAAAGAGTTTGTTGAGTCGAAACTCTGCCCGCGTAGAGCTCGGTTTTTGAGAAAACACCCCGGTTTCATCGAAAAAGATAGTTTTAAGGGACGAAGTGGTGTCCAACCACCGTCCTATCAAGTGAGTGTATAGTCACTTTCATCTTACACAAAGATATGAAGTATTTTATATAAAATACGTTCTATGTGTATATATGTTGTTTGTTTATTTGAGATGGATGTTGAATAAATGTTTTGTACAGGTTTTAAACTGTATATGTATTTTATATCTACAAATATGTTGGTTAAAACATGGGTAGATGAAATAGTTGGTGTGTGATGAAAAATGAGTTGGATGATGAGAAGAAAGGTGATATAGATCATGAGATGAGGGTGAGAGGTGAAAAGTGAGAAAAGCCTTTACCCAAACGTTGGCCCCCGTCATTCAGCAGAGTATGGATGACAACCGTGGACTATTCTAGACGGTCTGTGGAACACTAGCAGGCTCGCAACCTGTAGGTTTTGTGAACTATAGGTTCATCAAATGTACTCTAAAAACCCATTGACATGTATTGCAGGTGGATTCCCGTGAATAATGTTGTCGATAAATGAGAGCTATGGACTTAGCACATGTTGTATAAACCCTGGCAGCTATGGACTTAGTGCATGTTGTATAAACCCTAGCAGCTATGGACTTAGTGCATGTTGTATAAACCCTGGAGACGATATACTTCGTGCCTATTTGACATAAATTGCTGAGGAAAAGCACTGTTGTCACCCCGATGGTTGTCTTATTTGACATAAATTGTTGAGGAAAAGCAGTGTTGTCACCCCTATGAAAATCCTTAGGCTAGGTCCATTGTGTAGGTGTTTAGGGATGTAAAGTGAGGATAACGGGAATGGGTAATCAGGGTTATTGTTCGTTGATGAAATTAATAAATTTATTATTGGTTGATGAAAATTAATGAATTTATTTATTGTGGGTTGAAAACCCTATATGCTCACCAGACTCCCAAGCCTGACCCACTCAGTTTTCTATATTACAGGTAGTGGAACAAGAGCATAGTTGGATGATGACGAGGGATTTTGGATTATAAGCCAGTAGATATAAATAAATGTTGAAAGGCCTATATTGTACTGTTTATGCTTTTGATCTGTATCGGAACATGACATCCCAATGTTTTATAATACAATGAAATTAAATTTCTTTAAGAAATGGTTTGAAATTTTTTTATCATATTTTATTTTGGGAACAAATTCCGCAATACCTTTCGAAAGATTACTCTGATTTTATTTTAAAAAGCATAAACGAAATTGGTCTTTTCTGGCTGAGAAAATGGGGATGTCACAGTTGGTATCAGAGCATTAGTTTAAGCGAACTAGGAAATTTATAGGATTTCTAGACTTAAACTTAGAATGTTAAGCAATGATTGTGAGATGAGTGTCTACTACATTTTACACACGAGCACTAGTATATTTTAGGAAAGATGCCTAAAATGCTTTTATGTGCTAAATGCTATATGTTTGCCATATATGATTTATTTGTTCGGATCTATGGTCTGTTGTCGACCGGATCTAGAAACCTTATGTGTTCAGGATTCTAAACGTATGACTACGATATTAGAACTAGCATGTAAACGTTTCGGAGTAATAACAAAGATTTAAACGTCTATAAAAAATAAAGATCTAAATTCACCTACTTTGGTGTATAGATCGAAATGGCAAGCACTTAAAGTGGACTGGGAATCGATAATCCGCTGCCCGAGCCAATTTCAATGGCAGGGGTACAGGAAATGATGCGGACGATGTTGAATCAACAGATGGAAGAGACAAAACATTTACTTCAACAAAGTAAGGATGAACTTACTGTGCCAGTACGTCAGGCATCTCCTCTTGAAGCAACTATCTGGGTTGCTATGTCTATTGAAGAAATGATCAACGACAGGACCACCAACAAGGTTGAAGTTGGCAAGAAGAGGAAATTTGAGGGGTCTGCAAGGTCCAACAAGAGCAACATGTTCTCAAAGTCTGGAAAAAGAGGAGGTAAAGAAAAAAGGTGCGGGAAGTGGAAAAATAAACACTCTGGAAGGGAGGTGACTTGTTTCAAGTGTGAAAAGATCGGGAATTACGCTGAAGAGTGTACGTTTCCCAAGAGGGTGTGTTACGGATGTAGGGAAGAAGGACATATTGCTAGAGACAACCCAAAGAAAAATGAGGCAGCAAGGCTAGATTCACCACCAAGGCCAAGGGCAATCCACATGATCCTCAACGAAGAAAGTAACAACGCTAGGAATTAGAAGTAAAGACTTGATACCCGAAGATCAAGTTATAAAGTAGTAATGTGAATAGTAACAAGTGGTGTAGCCTATTAGAGGCATAGTATAGGGTAAACTTGAACCTCTGTGTAATCGTTTCAAGAAATAATATAAACCCTGGTTTTGTTATCTGATGTATTGAATGACTATGTGAAGTTCTTGTATGGTGACTTGGAGAACTGTGAGACAATACTTGGGACGAGTATGAGTAGGTGTGAATGGTAGTAGAGGCCTATACTACCGGAAGCACAGGACTCACACTTGGATCAAGGAAAGCCACGAGGTTACCAAGGAGCTAGTAATTGAGTCTGTTTTGTTCTAGTCTGTCGTTACCATCGTTTCGGTAAGGACTAAGAAAGATGATTGTTATTCCGACCCAAGAGGTTATATTGAATCGAGTCCGGCCAAGATGAGTTAGTCATGTGGTTCAGAGAACCAAGTCCGATGTAGTATCTCACTCAAACTGGAAGATTGAAGTATCCCAATCATTATTAAAGTAAGAGGCTTGTAGCTAGAACTACTACAAGTTATAATGTGATCACATTGGAACACGAAGGAAGGTATATTACGTTCAGAAACTCGACTCTAAAAGACTTGAGTCTAAGCAGTACATAATACGATGGGAGATCATTAGAACATGACCCATCAGTCTACTATAGTAGAATTTTCCTACAATAATAGTTTTCACTCGAGCATCAAGATGGAACCTTATCAAGCTTTGTATGGACAAAAGTGTCAAACGCCGTCATGTTGGCTTGAAGCTGGAGAAAAGCAGTTTATGGAACCCGAGATAGTCCATCAGACTGCTGAAAAGCTAAAAGTGATTAGGGAAAGGGTGTTAGCAGCTTAGGATCGTCAAAAGAGCTATGCTGACAAGAAAAGACAACCGATAACATTCAAAGTTGGAGATTCGGTTTACTTAAAGTCTCACCATGGAAGGGACTTATAATATTTGGTAAACAGGGAAAGTTGAGTCCAAGGTTTATTGGACCGTTTGAAGTTCTTCAGAGGATTGGGAACCAAGCTTACCAGCTAGAACTACCAGAAGAACTAGATGTTATTCATAACACTTTCCATGTGTGTTATTTGAGGAAGTTCATGGGTGAAGTTCCTGACATAATTCCAATTTCTGAATTAAGGATGGATGAAAGCAAGAGGTTAATTGAAGAATCAGAGGCAATTGTTGACCGTAAGACTAAGAAATTGAGACGCAAGATGGTCGATTTAGTGCTTGCGCGATGAAAACATATGAATGGGCCAAATCTCACTTGGGAAACGGAGAGTGACATGATGAGTCACTATCCGCAGTTGTTTGCTGATGTATGATTCCGGGGACGGAATCATTCTAATGGGGAGAGAATTGTAATGCCCGTGTTTCTCGGCTAAGCATTAGAGACGATGTAATAGTCTAGATCAATTATTGTAACATGTTTTGAAGTAATAAGACTGAATTATGTGCCTTATATTTAATTATGATGATATAATAAATTAAAGATAAAAATAAGCGTCGAAAGTAAAATTTTAGATAAAGCCAATATCTATGAAGAAAGTTGTAGTGGTCGAAACAAGGATTCCGAAGATATAAAGAATACCGAAATCCGAGTTATAATGAAGAAGTTATGACTTGTCGAAGTTTCGCGACAGAACCGGCATGACGCTGTGTGACATAAAACGTGAGTTTACGATAAAGTGCTTTTTAGCCGCAGCGATCTAAACAAAAGTCGTATTGTTCGTTAAACCGAGAGCGTACATAAAAAGAACGCCCAAATCTGACTTCGTATGAGAAAGTTATGATTTTTCTAAGTTTCGGCTTAGCAGTATGCAGCCCGAAGTTCGAATATGAGATTGAACGAATTTTAGCTGACATAACCTTAACGAGAATCGAAGATCTTGTTGATAGTAGTTCAACGGTAAAAAGACAGACAAAAATGAATGTCAGATGAAGAAGTTATGAATTTTTAACGGACTTTTCCTGTCCCGGCCTGTTAAAAATATAACTTTAAAAATAAATTCAAAATTAGCCGATGGAGTCTTAACGAAAGTTGTAGAGTATAATTTCACCTACGGGTGGATATAAATAACATAAAAAATGGAGCCCGTATGCAAAAGATATGAATTTTTGATGTTTTTAAACATAAAACTCGAGACTTATCCGAAGCTGTACGCCCAGCGTACGAAGTATGTACGCCCAACGTACTTATGTGTACACGGTCCGTAATTAGCTACGTCATCCTTATCCTCGCATGCAAGACGTATCTCGCTCCCTTGACACGTCCGGTTCCACGTATCACGGTACGCCCATCATAGTGGCTCGCAAGACAGTAAGCCCCGCGTACATGAAGATTACGCCCAGGGTAACCTGAGGCTTCGTCCACTATAAATAGCATGCGAGACCATCCGATTTTTGTTTAGAAATTTTATACCTTTCCACCTCTACTTTCTTTTAAGCTGCAATAAATACCCCCGAAGCCTCGTGAACACCCCTAGCACCCGAAGCAAGCCCGGAGCCCTGAAGTCTCCTAGAAAAAGAGTTTGTCGAGTCGAAACTTTGCCCGCGTAGAGCCTGGTTTTTGAGAAAACACCCTGGTTTCATCGAAAGAGATAGTTTTAAGGGAAGAAGTGTTGTCTAACTACCGTCTTATCAAGTGATTGTATAGTCACTTTCATCTTACACATAGATATGAAGTATTTTATATAAAATACGTGCTATGTGTATATATGTTGTTTGTTTGTTTGAGATGGATGTTGAATAAATGTTTTGTACAGGTTTTAAACTGTATATGTATTTTATATCTACAAATATGTTGGGTAAAACATTGGTAGATGAAATAGTTGGTGTGTGATGAAAAATGATTTGGATGATGAGAAGAAAGGTGATATAGATCATGAGATGAGGGTGAGAGGTGAAAAGTGAGAAAAGCCTTTACCCAAATGTTGGCCCCCATCATTCAGCAGAGTATGGATGACAACCATGGACTATTCTAGACGGTCTGTGGAACACTAGCAGGCTCGCAACCTGTAGGTGTTGTGAACTATATGTTCATCAGATGTACTCTAAAAAACCCATTGACATGCATTGCAGGTGGATTCCCGTGAATAATGTTGTCGATAAATGAGAGCTATGGACTTAGCACATGTTGTACAAACCCTGGCAGCTATGGACTTAGTTCCTGTTGTATAAACCCTGGCAGCTATGGATTTAGTGCCTGTTATATAAACCCTGACGACGATGTACTTCGTGCCTATTTGACATAAATTGCTGAGGAAAAGCAGTGTTGTCACCCCGATGGTTGTCTTATTTGACATAAATTACTGAGGAAAAGCAGTGTTGTCACCCCGATGAAAATCCTTAGGCTAGGTCCATTGTATAGGTGTTTAGGGACGTAAAGTGAGGATAACGGGAATGGGTAATCAGGGTTATTGTTGGTTGATGAAATTAATAAATTTATTGTTGGTTGATGAAAATTAATAAATTTATTTATTGTGGGTTGAAAACCGTATATGCTCACCAGGCTCCCAAGCCTGACCCACTCAGTTTTCTATATTACAGGTAGTGGAACAAGAGCATAGTTGGACGATGACGAGGGATTATGGATTATAAGCCAGTAGATATAAATAAATGTTGAAAGACCTATATTGTACTGTTTATGCTTTTGATCTGTATCGGAACATGACATCACAAGGTTTTATAATACAATGAAAATACATTTCTTTAAGAAATGCTTTGATAAATTTTTATCGTATTTTGTTTTGGGAACAAATTCCGCAATACCTTTAGAAAGATTAATCTGATTTTATTTTAAAAAGATTAAACGAAATCGGTCTTTTCTGGCCGAGAAAATGGGGATGTCACACTAGACACATGGATAACCGCTTTTGAGGTTGAGATGTTAACTTAACCTTAAATGCATTAAGTGTTATTTTATGTAAAACTTCTTCAATATTAAGTTGTCATTAAGCTACGTTTTAAGATCATAAAGTTAAGCTAACTGAAATGTATTGTTAGCCTAATAAATGAAATTTTTATCCACTAGAAATAATGGAAATAAAGCTCAATCATTAAGTCCTTAAAGGGACATCAAAAGTGGCTTAAAAGTTGTCATGACAAAATTCCCAGGATCAATCCTCCAAATTCTGAAAATTGTGCAGGACTATCACATTGTCCAAAAATTATGAGACTTGCTTTTTTTTTTTCAAAAGCCTAGTGTGTCTAGTTCCTCCAAACTTTGAATCACATTTCTTAATTCCAAATCCTTGAAGCGTAAACTTGTCAATCTTCTTAGACTGGTCTGTGCTTTCATAGATTTCATGCACTGTCTTTCAAAAATCAAAATAAATTCATACAACACCAAATATCAGAATTCCATGTCCTATAGTTATACATGGATGTATAATCTCTCCCATATCAAGGGATTGATTGAATTCATAGTAGATTTGTACAATTTATTCAAAGAGTGTAGAGTGGTCTGATAAGTGACTGAAATTATATATCAACTTGGGACATTCTTAATTAATTCTACAAAACTGCAATTCATGAAAATTCAGAGGATATGGTTAGCGTATGATGTCTTGTTTACCATGAATGTTTCCTATAACTTAATGATTAAGCCTGCTAGAGTAAAATTTACCATCTTTGCAAGTGTGTCAAGAAAGTGAAAGCTCTAGGTTGCTTACTTGGAAAATTAATATAAAATCAACCAAATATTATTAAAACAAGATATTTATATTTCCAAAAAGCTAAGAAATAGAACTATATGAATATAAGAAATCAAATCCCAAACAGAACACCACAATTAAAGAGAAGATAAAGAAGTATAAATACAAGTATTATAAGAGTAATGGAATATATCACATTTTGAGTAATGTTATTATTGTTGTGTAGGTTCTTGGAAAGGAAAGGATACATCTAGCTCCCACTAGATAAGTTTCAAGTTCAAGGAGATAAAGAAGTATAAATACAAGTATTATAAGAGTAATGCAATATAGCACAAGCTGAGTAATGTTATAATTGTTGTGTAGGTTCTTGGAAAGGAAAGGATACATCTAGCTCCCACTAGATAAGTTTCAAGTTCAAGGAGGCGAGTTACACTAACTCTCATATTATGTAGGCATTACTTGGTTTATGTTATTGTTCACATATACCTTAATCCGGTACAATGAAAGAGGAAAGATAGAATGTGGTTTGTTCTCTAGTGAGACAAGCTACACTCTTATCTCTTATTTCCCTGTTAGGGAGTAGAGGGTATTTCCCAAAATGAGGGAACAAGGTAAAGGTTGGTACCAACAATATGTGCTAGGAATGTTTATGTCTTATGTTTTATGTGTGTGGAAGTAAGTGGTATATATAATCGTATAGTAATGTGTATGCTCACTAAGAGTTATTCTTGCCCGTTGTTATTTAACATTTTTCAAGATCTTCAGATAATGATAAGGGAAAAAGACCAGTGTGATTGCAGGAGAAATTCTCTTAAGGATTTATGAAATAACTATATTATGTTAAAAACCTGGGATGTTTTCTACTTCCGCAATGTTTTAGAATTATTATTTTATAAGTATTGTTGAATGTTCTTGAAAACTTTAAATTATATTTTAAAAGGGTAACAATTACGTTTAATTGTTGTATTTATTTAAAAAAATGGATCGTTGCAAGTTGGTATCAGAGCATGGTTTGAGGGATTTAGAAATACACTTGTGTAACATCCTGTGTCGAGAAGTTTCTTATTTTGGGATTGTGAATAATAAATGGATCAAGTAAAGGCCTTGGGGTTCAAGGGAATATGGTTTAGACCCTATTGGATGTTGATAATATTCGTTATGTGCTCTAAGCCCTTGGTTTGTGTTTTAGAGTCAAAGAGTAAAATGGGAAAAGTGATGTATCAGACTTCTTTCATGAATTAAGGATTTTAGTTTGATATTTTTTAAGTCAAAAGTAATTATATAGAGTTGTGGGGCTCGTCAATGCCTTTTCGTGCATATAAAAATTGATGAAAATGAAGTTGAAATGAAGAAGTTATGGCTTATTGAAGCTGGAATGGATCTGGGTGAAAAATCGTTGCCACAGAGTAGAGATCAGAGCTCCACGTCGTGGCAGGCCGTGGAGTGGAGAAATGTGGCCATGGAGTGGAAAGCGGTTTGATATCTTACCTTTTGCTCATATCCCAGAGACTCGTATGCAGTTAGTTTCTCATTCGAATAAGAATAATCAACATGATTTTAGGGTTTTCAATGTATTTAAGCATAAGGTTCCACATTTTTGGGCATTTTAGCAGCCTCCATCATATTTAGAACCGCTTGGGAGAAACCCTAGCCTCCATCTTCAAGATTTGAGATCCTCCCCTGTCCTCTCTCCTATTTTGGATACTTTTTAGGATATTTTGATGAAGCTTAAAGATCAAGAAGGTTCTTTTGGTTGCAAGGAATGATGCTTCAATCTTGGATCCATCAAAGGCATTACATTTATGGTGTGGAAGGTAGTATTGGGTCCGTACTACTGAAAGCATAGGATCCATACTCGAATCGAGGAATATTTCGGGGATTCTAAGGAGCTGGTTGAGGGTAGATAATTTCTTTTTGGCACCATGGTTCAATGTAGTGTGTTTCCATCTTTATCGGTTTATCCGATATGGTTGTTCAGGCTAAGGATGGCTCTATTTATTGTTTAAACCTTAGTAGCCATGTCAGTTTGGGTTTGGATGGTAAAAAACTATGTGAGTTAGTTTATTCTAAGGTCTCGAAGGCCTTGTTCGAAGTAGTGAAAATTTAAGTTGCGGGACTCAAGAAGGAAGCGATTATGATGCTCAACTCTAGGATTGTTGCATGAGGTTGAGCGATTAGCCAGTGTCTTAGGATGTCATTGTCTATGGTCGGGATTATGTTCCTCCAACTTTCCGTGTTTAGAGGAAAAAAAGAGAGAGCGGGCGTGCAATTTTCATAGTTGGGATGTAAACCCATTATGGGGCTAGATGGTTTCGGTTTTTTACGTCAAGTATGGCAGTGTATGAACGCACAAGAGGATTCTTGTAGTATGGTTTCCTTGAGATGAGATCAAGAGTCTACTTCCTTTTAATGTAGTTAGTTCAGGTGCTAGTTGATTGTTTCAGGTGATCAGGGAAGTGAATCGGGAACGACAACTTTGGTTGTCTCTGATGTATCCCAACTATGAGAATGACGCCTCTTGTATTTATGAATGATTCACGTGATAAATTAATTGTTGGGGAATTATAGACAAGGTGTGGTAGTCCATTTGTTCAAGATAGAGAATCGGTGTTATGAATGGACTGTCAGAATTATTGCTTGTGCATCTGCATGGGATTTTTGATGTTAGGGGCGGTCATGCTTGGAAAGTTTCTGAGGTATCCATCAGAGATTCGGATCTCTTTGAGGTTAGTTGGTATTTATCTGGAAGATCATCTTGCATTGTGTTATACATTTCAAGGGTCGGGGATGTTATGTATATGGTTGAGCCGATTTGAGATTTGGTCTTTTTGTAATGTCCGTTGGTGGTAGTTCAAACCCTAAGTGGGGGAGAACTAGGTATTCTGCTTGGAGGATCATCGATCTGTTCGAGTTTATGGTTTTGGAAGAATGGGTCATAGGGATCTATGGTTCAGGTATGAGAGACTTTGGCTCAAGATTTAGTCAAGGCAGGGGTGCAGAGCAAGTTGCCATTAGAAGTATGTGTTCTGGAATGCATGATTTGTCTTCGCGGCAGGAAGTTGTTGGACAAGGAGCTCGTTGTAGCCAGTTCTTCCTTTCAGGAATGTCAGTGAATAGAGTAAGAGGCGTTTCGATCGCTCAGGTTATGTATCGGTTTTTGAGGGATTTTTCAGCTCCTTGTATAGATTGCTATCTATAGTTTAGGTTGGGCAGTTGTTGATCAGTAAATCAGCTTTCGAGTTTGGTATGTTTTGTTCAGTAGTGTATTGGTGTTGGGTTATGAGCATTCTAACACTCCTAAGTGTACATGCAACCCTAAATACCTTGGATCTATGTTTTCTCTATTATACATACAATTATGAACATCCAAGGTATTATCCTAATCTAGCATACAAAATAATAAATATAACAAGATAGAATACATACCTCTTTGATGTAGAATGTCTTCATGAAGCTTGAGTGCCTAGTGCCCCAAGTGTGACACCTCAAATGGTTCACACAACACCAAATACACTTGGAATAACTTGAGAGAAACTTGAACACTCCTTGAAATCGTCTAGCCCTCACACTCACATATTAGTGCACGATTTCTTGAGCCATGGGATTCTTTTATATGGTGGCTATTAGGGTTACACCATGTAACTCATAACTTTACCCATTCCTTATGCTCCATGGATTTTAACCTCCATGGAGTATCCATGGGTCACCCCATGGACTTAGTCCAACATAAGGAATCTTGGATCACAAGCCCACATATATAAGAATGAATGATTTACACAATCAACCCATATATTTAATTAGTCTCCTTTTGATCACTTAATTAATTCCAAATTAATTCTTGATCAATACTAATTAAATAACCTTATTAATATATTAGAACTTATAATATATTAACCAACCTTAAGTGTTATTTCTCTCATTATAGTCTATCCAAATGCATGATGCCATGCAACCCAAATGGACCATGCCGGGTCGGGTCAAGTCTTACCAATTATAGTTATGGACTTAGACATTAATCCAACAGTCTCCCACTTGGATAAGTCTAAAACTATTCTTGCGTATGACTTCAAGAACCGACTGGCAATCGTAGCTCTCAAAAGCTTATGTCGAACTCTGACCTTGCCGATGATCTCTGACCTTTGTCAATGTCTTGTCCATTAGATAAGGGATCATATATTCCTCCATTCTAGATATCATATGGACTGAGACATGGATTATAAATCATTCTCTCTGTCCATTTGTTGTTTCCCGATTTCCGATTCATGATGACTGACTGATTGAACAAATCAAATCAGTCCTGGCTTGGCCAAGCACTCACATGTATCATCTTTAAATCATCGAGGGGCCTACAGATATCGCTTTTATCCCGAAGGTAAAAGGAATGGATAAACTTCGACTCATATGGCTTGTTCTACTACTTGTTGAATCATACACAAAGGCACGTTTTATAACATCGAGTTACCAATGCGTTTTCGTGCAATCAATGTATAACCAACTCATAGTAACAACTCATATCTCTAGGTTTGAAGAATATAAGATATTATCGTCTCATGATCAGTCGTGATAAAATCCATGAAGTGATTCAAATGAGCGTGGGTTGAATCCAATACTCAGAACTTATGAGCACTCATGAGTGTTGTAGCACCACTTTGTCCACCAACTTGGACCTCTACAAACCAACCCATGACAGTCTTGATTCATATCTACTTCCAACATATGACCGACTGTGGATGGTTTGAATAACTTAATCATTCAGGAAGAGCGACTTAGTTATTCTGGAAGTCAAAACATGCAAAGTGAAACACAAGAATAAATGAATCAAATATGGTATCAAACCCTATGAATATAAATAAACACTTTAATTTATCACCATACTGATTACTCATTATTCATTGTTTCGGTTTTATCAACTTTATACTTGAATTTAAAACAATAGTTGTCCCATGCTCCAAGCATGTACACTATGTTTTCTAAACACTAGTCATGCCATACACCAAGTATGCATACTATGTTTGTCTATGATCTTTACTTTGTAAAATAGATCAATTGAACACCACTCCAATGATCCACTTTTCACAGTCCCAAATCCTTACTGCAAATGCAAGAATTCCAAATTTATGCCATTTAATGAAATCTGTTAGATTCTAAACTTATATGCATTGATCCTCTTAATGATTATGCACGAAGTCAGAAAGACTTGACAACAATCATTACAGAGCATTTCAAAGGAGATCAGCTCCTTGGAAACATCCTTCTTTCATTAAGTTTCCTAATCTTACACAGATTGCATAATTTCTAACTTTGAAACATTTCCATATTCCATTTTGACTATCACTTCTGAACAAGAGTTGCCTCCTTACAGATTATGTCAATATGGTCCTTCCAGAATTAACATTATACTTCCAACTGTCCTTGAGCAACGAATGTTTGGTAAACCTTAGATTGTCCTCGACAATTGCTTAATCATTTTAGTCATATCCAATTCTAGACCTTTTCCCTTCATAATGCCCCAGGCATTTGGAAAATTTTAGAAAGGATGAATATAGCACATGTAATCGATCCTATATCTGAAGCATATGGGACACGATTCATGATGTGCCACATAAAGACTAAACCAGTCTTTTGCTATAATATTTCTATTTCAATTTGCCAAGTTCTCAAAATTCAGATTATGAAAGGGATGCCGTAATCATAATCGAATTTTAGAACGCAAATAATGGACCCATATATAGAATTTCCTTATGTTGAGCCATTCCAACATGAAATTCATATATATATCCTTGATTAAATACGATTAAAATCTCAATCTAAGCTTTTAAAATTGAAATGAAGTATAATTTCCTCTCCCTTAATTATAGCAAAACAACTTTTTCAACCCCTGCAACCTCACGAATTGACACTTTTGTTTTCTATAATTAACATTGCTAACTTGCAACCTTTGTCATAATTATCATGCTCCCACTAACATGATGATTATTAGCATAACACTGATGCTCCCACTAGCTTTGACATGTACTCAGAAATCAGCTGACTTTCTTACCAAAGTTAAGATTTCTGATACTAGATTGTTTTTATAAAACTTTATCAAAATCATACACCTCTCTTAGATAGCTCACATGTGTGTCTAAACAATTTTAGAACTATGAAAAGGGATGCCGTAATCATAGTCTCAATTGTTTAGACCTTTGCCACTTCTCACAAGTCCATGTTAGTGTGCCGGGAAACCACACACGCTCCACTAACGACTTTGAGAATGCAAATATCACAATTGCTATCTAGCTAAAATCTACTTAGTGAAAGTGTTTCCTCACCATCATTTTCATGAATCGGAGAGAAACCTTATGACACTTATATTTAATAGTGTATGTGTTCTTATCCATGTGAATTTGTCAAAACCATAATCACAAGACAAGGTTAGTGACAAATCCAAACTCATATTGATTAAACTTCTGCAATCTTAAATTCTTGCCATTTGGCAGCTCAGGTGCCTGCCATTGCTTCCAAGTAGTTGTGCAACCAATTGAGAACTCTTAGAACTCCTATGCAAAAACAACTTGAATAGGCACAAAAATTTCAACACGATAGGTTATAAACCTCAAGTCGTGTGCTAGTGAAGGACTTTAGGTTTTATTCTTGATTAAGTCTTGAAACTTTCAAGAGCTTTAAGACTCCCACTGTCCTCTTGACATATAAGACTCCCTTGTCAAATATTCAAGAGATAGTGCGGATTCTTTATCAAGACTAACACTTTACACAATTGGCCTAAGTTGGTCTTTGTTTTATCCAAAACATCACAACTTACCAATTTCAAATGTACAATAGTAGATAACCTTTTACTCTTACATTTGACTAGTGTTAACAAACCCTCTTTAAGATATGTCACTCAAGTTACAATCTTGGAGTATGACTCTAAGAATTGTTTTGGAATGAAGTATGACTCATCTTTTTGATTTAACCATTTCAACAATTCATGACTCCTCTTCTTAGTCATAAGAATGCACTAAGATGACTTTAGAGGACCAATTGTGATATGGTATCTTAATCATTAAGATGATCATAAACATGATACTAAAGTACTCTCCCATCTTTTCAGATTTGAGAAACTTTTATCTTTCTGCCATACTTTGATTCTTCTTATTCGTTCTGTCTCACATTGAAACTTCTCCAATGCTACAGACTTATACTTAAACTTATAAGTATAACCATATTTACTGAACTTAAGTAAATCATGACGGATAGTCTTCTTGATCTTTTGTGATGGACTTGACTAGTGCACAAGAATGTGTACTCGATCCCTTGGTCCTTTCCTTATTCATATAAGGAATTAGTCTTAATTTTCCAAGCTGAAAGTTCTCATTTATCATACTATACAACTTGCATGATTCCAAGTTTCGGTCCAATTGAACCTTGGGTGATGAGAATCTTTCCTTATTTGGTAATATTAGACACTACCACAACCGAAAGAATCAAATCCATTTTTCCAATATTGCTATCAATGGAATCTTATAAGCAACAACTTTTCACAAATGCCATTGTAAGGATACTTAAAATAAATAAAATCAAAACCTTTTTCTTTTATTTTAAAACTTTGCGGAAAAACTTATCCTTACAATCCATATGAAAACCTTTTTGTTATCTATTCCTAAGCAATATAAATATCATAACTCTTAAGTAATAGCCCAAAATTCTGATCACCGAACCATGCGATTGAAATGCATCTCCGCGATCAGAATCAGCATGTACTTAATAGAGTTAGACAATGGACTTTACCTGAAGTAGAGCCAAACTTATTGACTTTAACATCCTTAGGTAAATTTGGTAGCTTCGTAACCAATGCCCCTTCCTTTGGCAATAGTTACCTCTGGACCCTTGATAATGGGACTATCTCAGACTTCGCCTCTCTCTTTACCATTGGGTCAACCGAGTTGACTATGGCCGATCCCTTTCCATTGGGAAGAGAGAGCTTTTTTGGATATCCAATGTCATCATTGTCAATGTCCATAGCGTTTTAGGAAGTTGATCTTAGCAAATAGATAAGATCATTAAGGGTCTTGTCTTAGTCTGTTTCATAGGATTCCCAAAAGAACTCACTATGTGACTTAGAAAGTAGTTGAGCCACCAACTTTCTCAAGACTTTGACACCCAACTCTCCCGGCTTGTCAATATGTGACTACATCTCCAAGATGTGATCACACCTAGACCTTGCCTTGCCAATAGGGCTTGAGTGACCTTAAACTTTTTAGGAACTTGTGGGTTAGGGAGAATAATTGGAGGAGGTGAAAGAAGTATGATATCCATGGGACATCATCTTCATTTAGGAAAGCTTGTTTCAAGATATTTGGGAAGATCATAAATGTCTAGACCAAACATCTCTTTGGGAGATATTCAAGATAGTTGATTTAAAGTCCTTAATATGACACCCAATATGAAATATTAAAGCTAGGACCCAACAAACTATTTTATAACTTAGAAGAGGGATGCCGTAATCCAAGCTATAAAATATTTGAAGGTAGGTGAATGACGATTCACCAATTTCCACCATGAAAAACGAAATAATTTATTAGGTTTTAATTGGATTTGAAAGTCCTAGATCTTTGAGATTCATTGAACTGTTCAAAGGCATGTTTCAATCTCGAGTGTGCCCTTCAGGTTTTGTGACTGGGATGCCGAGGATCACAAAACAAGGTGTGAATAACCATGCAAATATACTTGGTACCCTTAATATTTACCCCTTAACCAGTGTGCCGGTTAACCACACACGCTCCACCGATACTATGATAAATATTAAGTTACCCTTTGCCTACCTTGTTAAGTCCAGGTTAGTGTGCCGGTTAACCACACACGCTCCACTAACGGTTTAAACAAAGTGCAAAGTGTAATTTCATGGATTAGCACCTTATTCACATTTTCCTAAGTAACTAATATTGGGAATTTATAAGTGTTTAGTTACTTAGTATTTATCATTAATACTTTTAATGAAGGGAGAATTATAGTCCTTGTCCTACCCGTTCGGCTAACGACCCTCCACCAGTCAAGGAAGCGGTGGGTGAGAGTGGACACCGATTAAACTGCCATTTTATAGGCAGTAACCTTATACCCCCCTTATAGACCGGCTTCGTGAATGAGGCCTACTAACGGTAAGACTGACTTGCTCTTATACATATATTTAAATATTATTAACTTCTAATATTATAAAGTATAAGGGTTGAATTTTAACTTTTAAAATTCTAAGGGCTAACTTGGAATTAAAGTATTCATAAGTGAAAACTTTTCAAATTCCAAAACTTGAGGGCAAGTTTTGAATCTATTCAAAACTAATTAATTCCATAACTTATGTGTTTAAAGTAGTTTTAATTAAAAAAAAACTCTTCAAGTTCCATAACTTGAGGACAAGTTATGGAAGACTTTAAACTAATAAAAGAATGTAACTTTTCTTTATTTTTGTAACTTATGGAACTAATTAAGGTTACACATTTTATCATTTAATGAAGTGACTCTTGAACCTCCATAACTTGAGGACAAGTTATGGAGTCATAAAACCATTTAATGAGGACAAGACTCTTCATTTTTGTAACCTTTGCCAACTTTTATGAGTTTTATGATTCTTAAATGTGACTTTTCATATAACTTGAGGACAAGTTACAAAAACACACTTTGGAATCAACTCTTAGATTAAAATGGATTGAAAACAACTATTTCACACAACTTTTCTATTAATCTAAGAACCTCATAAGAACAAGATAATTCAAATCATCAATCTTCAAGAAATTAGCATGAACATACAAACTAATACAAATCTTGAAATTATGACAATTATATTAGAAATTGGATTAGCATGAACATTACCACATCAAAAACAAGTTTATAAGTCCAAAAACATCTTAGGGTAATGTTCCTAGTCCAATTCCAGCCAAAACAATCGAATATATGCATCCAACTCGATTTTTCAGCTACTTTTGCAAGTATAACAAGAAAACAAGCCTAGGCTCTGATACCACTGTTGGGTTATGAGCATTCTAACACTCCTAAGTGTACATGCAACCCTAAATACCTTGGATCTATGTTTTCTCTATTATACATACAATTATGAACATCCAAGGTATTATCCTAATCTAGCATACAAAATAATAAATATAACAAGATAGAATACATACCTCTTTGATGTAGAATGTCTTCATGAAGCTTGAGTGCCTAGTGCCCCAAGTGTGACACCTCAAATGGTTCACACAACACCAAATACAATTGGAATAACTTGAGAGAAACTTGAACACTCCTTGAAATCGTCTAGCCCTCACACTCACACATTAGTGCACGATTTCTTGAGCCATGGGATTCTTTTATATGGTGGCTATTAGGGTTACACCATGTAACTCATAACTTTACCCATTCCTTATGCTCCATGGATTTTAACCTCCATGGAGTATCCATGGGTCACCCCATGGACTTAGTCCAACATAAGGAATCTTAGATCACAAGCCCACATATATAAGAATGAATGATTTACACAATCAACCCATATATTTAATTAGTCTCCTTTTGATCACTTAATTAATTCCAAATTAATTCTTGATCAATACTAATTAAATAACCTTATTAATATATTAGAACTTATAATATATTAACCAACCTTAAGTGTTATTTCTCTCATTATAGTCTATCCAAATGCATGATGCCATGCAACCCAAATAGACCATGCCGGGTCGGGTCAAGTCTTACCAATTATAGTTATGGACTTAGACATTAATCCAACAATTGGATCATTGGATTAATTGTCAATGCATTCTTGATCTTTTCTCTTTTCATTCATCATCAGTAGATGAGGTTCTTCAAATGTTTTAGACTATATCAGTTGAAGTTTAATGGATGCATCAATCTATCTTCATGTTTTGTACATTATATATTTTGGCATGTCGTGTCGTTGGTATTTTAATTGATCCGACCAGGGTTTTAATAACATTTCTGGATAACTTTGGAAGTTTTACCAAGCAAGTTACATATAGGAGGGATTTGTTCAGTTTCAATTGAGGTTTGGATCATGTTTCAGTTGTTCACGAGAATATTTTTGTTAATGGTTGACGTTCGTCATTTCGTTTAGATCTACTGGTACTTCCCCCTTTGGGTAAGGTTGTGAGGAAGAAGGAATGCAGTAGATCTAGGGTTGGTTATGGGTTCCTTTGAGGGTCTGTATTGTGGTAAGTTCATTAGATATTGTCATGATGGGTGTATGTGAGATGAATAAGATAGTAAGAGAACACTTTGTCCGAATTTATTGGTATGGTTCTTATTTGGTTTATAGTCGTGAATTGGAACAAGAGTATGACTGCCTATCTCTTTCTCTGGTTATGTGCGACCTTGTTTTTGTCTGATTTTGTATTGGTAGCAGCCTGTATGTGAAAGGAATTGGGCGTTATAAAAGGGTATGGCTCGTGTTGTGTTATTTTAAGTGTTAAGAGGGATGTTGATTGGGTTCCTTCAAGTTAGTGGATTGATGTTTGAGTACCTTTATGTCCATGTGGTATTGGTCTTGAGTCTTTGGGCTAGTGATCGAATGACGACAAGATCGGCGTAGCACCGTGAGCTTATCGTTATGGTGGTTAGAAGGTGTCACATTGTATCGTGAACCAGTGGTTGTATGAGTCATATGGGTGACACCCGGTACTCATTTGATTGAGACTCTTAGGTCTCGGATTGTTAGTATTATTGGCATGGTTGGGTGTTAGTGCATTTTCGGGATTCGGGAGACTCGGTGACCAACTGGGTTGGATCATGGGGATAGTAAAAGTTTTTTTTGGTTGATGTATTAGTTGTGCATCGGAAGTAGCTTGATGGATGTTGTAATTATTGACCCCATTTTCTTATGGGATGTTTATTAGAATTTTGGTTACAAATTTTGTGTATTGGTTCTGAAATCTCGAGTCATGAAGCTCGTTGTAAATGTCTCGAGTGATTTTTCAGGTGGATGTACATCTGAGCTGATGAGCGATATGGATGCAACGAGAGATTCTTGGATTGACAATCATTATGTTGGTAGGTGTCACACCCCCAAACCGGAACGGCGGAAACATTCGGGGGCGGACAACGTCATATTTAGTATCACAACACATGCATCATAGTAATCAAAGTAACAAACAACCATTGCATTAATATTAAAGTGTCTACAAAGTATGTGATTCACAAAAGGTTTACTCCAAAAGTAATTAACTAAACAAGACATGAAGCTATATGCTCCATCTTCTGAATCCCTGAGCGCGTACCTGTCTACTAGTTTCCTGAGAATACAAGTTGTTTTGAAAGAGTAGATAAGCATTTAAGCTGATGAGTTCATAAGTATTTAAGTGATAAAAAGTAAGTTGTAAGTTCTTTTTAGAAAAGTTCGCTTGTTCCTCTAGAAAATCCTATATATTCTGATGTGATGAATGAAAGTAAAAATGACTCTACAATTCATTCTATGAGTACTAAATGGATACAAGTTATATACAATCCAGATCAAACAGACAATCGATTGTGTGAATCTGCCCTAAGCCCACAACCAAACAAGGAACAGGAAATGAGGCGGGAAGCATACATCCCACTGTTTGTTAGATCTTCATTGTATATGACCCCGATGTATTCATTTGGTACGTACGGAGTTAAGTGTAATAGTTCCTTTATATTTGATGAAAACATTCTTTAAGGAAAACCTATATTTCCTTTAGTAAAAGTGGTAACCACAATTGTTCCTTCTATAATCACTTAGTTTTTACTAGCTATATATAATCTAATATTGAACGGATAGTTAATTATGTCAATCTGCCCTAAGCCCACAACCAAACAAGGAACAGGAAGTAAGGCAGAAAACACACATCCAACTGCCTATCGGATACTAATTATATATAACCCTGATGTATAAACTAAGGTATTATAGAATTAACCACTAAAGGTCCTTTAAGTTATACTGGTTTAATAAAATGATTTAAACCTTTTATAGATAAGTTTCTAGTTTAGCCAACTTAATGTTCTATCTGAAAAGTATGTTTTGTACTAGAAAACGGTTTACTGAATTTGTATGCTATGACCTGACCCATACCTGTTACTCCCTATAATTTCTTGGTGTATACAGAATATATATATATATATATATATATATATATATATATATATATCCTGACCCGTACCTGTTACTCCCTATGATTTCTTGGTGTATACAGAATATATATATATATATATATATATATATATATATATATATATATATATATATATATATATATATATATATATATATATATATATATATATATATATATATAGCTAAGATCGAATAGATAGTAGATTGTGTGAATCTGCTCTAAGCCCACAACCAAACAAGGAACAGGAAATGAAACGGAAAGCACACATCCTACTGCCTGTCGGATCCGATTAATATATATCCTTGATGCATCCATCAAGGAATCATAAAGTTAGCATTATATGCCTCCTTCTAACTGAATGTACTAAGACTCGACTGTATAGCTTGTCGTTTGTAATGATGTAAGTTTTCCCTAGTTTATAACTATCTTTACTAGAACATAGTTTGCATTACCTTTTATGTGAGAGTCTCACTATATGAATGTAATGGGAAAATGAAAGTATACAGTAGTATTGTATAAAATAATTACTGAAGTACTGACTACCTTAAAACCAGTTTGTTAATTAAGGTTAAATATGTGATGTGGTTATAACCATACTGATTGACAAGTGTTTAAGACGACGACCTGCTGGCGTCGAAACTGATGTGACATTTATCACCCCTTGGCCTTCCGGCCAAACTGTAGCGAACAGTCTGGATGCGGCATTGTCAATCCCGTATAGATCAATACACACAATGCCCGCTCTCCCTCCAGGAGACTCTGGTTACAAAACGCGACATAACAAGTGTATTGCCATGCCGTGAAGTAGTGGTTTCACATTATTGTTATCTTGTTCTTGTTATAGTATGTTCCTCCCTGTACTAGTTATAGTATGTTCCTCCCTGTACTAGTTATAGTATGTTCCTCCCTGTACTAGTTATAGTATGTTCCTCCCTGTACTAGTTATAATATGAACTGAACCCCTAAACTATACCTATTATAATTTACTAGTATGTTTATTTGAACTGTTACTGATTTGTAGAAAAGACTCATTTATCTACTGAGTTATGTTTGTAGTTTAAAAACAGAGTTTAGAGACAACAAAGTAACAGAACTTTAAAAGAGTTTTTGAATTGATTTGATTACTTATAAAAGCATAAGAAATCCTTTAATGTGATAGTTATCACAGATAAACATTTACACAATAACATTGTGTTCAACTTGTATTCCCCCCCTTAAAAGCATTTAAAACATTTAAAAGATTGATTATAGGGGTATGAACTCACCTTATGTGGGTGATTCAATTGAAGATTCGTGTAAGGATGAGAAGTTCCACGAGTGAAGTCCCGAGGTACAAACGAGTCCTAATTGACATATATTGATACATATATGTATAATATTAGTGTTTAACACCACTAATATGAAGGGAAACAACCTTAGGGAGTAGGAAACACTTTGAATGAAGTGTTACAATCACATGTGATTGACTAAAGGGAGTTTACGGCCAAAGGAAGGTGTGTTCACGGCCACACTTGAGTTTACGGCCAAGGGAGATGAGTTTACGGCCGTAAACTCTTACAAATGATGCATTTTGGATCTTGATTCATGCTTATAAGGTGTTGGTCTTATGAGGATACAAGAGCTTCGAATGGATAACAAGATGATAGAAGAGATACTCACACT
The DNA here is from genome assembly GCF_052849685.1 of Lactuca virosa. Taxonomy (NCBI): domain Eukaryota; kingdom Viridiplantae; phylum Streptophyta; class Magnoliopsida; order Asterales; family Asteraceae; genus Lactuca; species Lactuca virosa. The sequence goes on along the minus strand of NC_136432.1, from coordinate 101,626,294 downwards.
CTGGAGGTCTTTAGGGTGTTTACGACCCAAGAACAAGTGGGTGTTCTTGGTGAAAAGATGAAGATTTGAAGATCTTGAAGCAAAAGTGATGAATTCAAGGATGTTATTCATAGGATTCATATGATTAAGAAGATTAACTAGCAAAATGGATGAATTACTTACGTTTTTTAAGAGAAATGATGGATTCCCTTGATGATACTTGAGAGAGTTTGAGTGTTATTGATTGAAAGAGGTGAGAAATGAAGAACAAATGAAGGAAAACTATGCTTATCATGTGGAGTTCACGGACACCAAGAGTTTACGGCCATAAACTCTAGTTTGCGGTCGTAAACTCCTTGTGATGGAGTTTCCGGCTCCATTGAAACTTAAAGAACTTAAGCTGACATATCCCTACACTCGATCCTTAAGTGTACTAGGCTTAGAACTCATTAGAATAACCCTTAACAAGGCTAAAAGGCAATAGAAACAAGTATGATATTTGGTTGATTTGATTGACTTACAAGGTGGAAATTTTCGGGTTGTCACAGTAGGTGCAGCGGGTTGATGGTTACTTTACAAGAAGTCAAGTGTGTGTTTACAGATTTTGGGCACAATTTCCAGATTTGGGATTAGATAAAATTCACGATCGGGATGTTTTGAGTATTCTTTATACATGGTTTGGTGGTGTTCCTGATGGGTTTTGAGAATAACATACAAAATCTTATGTGTGCATGCAACCATAATATGTTTTCTCTAATTGAACATACAACTTTTGAAGATCAAACAGAAAACCCTAGAAGGTATATACTATTTTTGAAATCTAAAAAATAGGGTTAAAAAACATACCTTGATTGTTATATATGAATACCAATTGAAATCCTAGTAATCTTGAACTTCGAGAGCAAGCGTCACAAGTGTCACACCTCTAGTAGATCACACCCAAACTAAGCAAGAGGATGAGAGAGGAGAGAGGAGGAGAGGCTTTTAGAAATTCGGTTATCCTTCTAGGATTCAGATGGCCGAAAATCTGAAGCCCTATGGGTCTATTTATAGTGTAGATAGGATACACTGGATAACCATAATTTGAATAAAATATTATTAATTCAAATTGGTAATTATCCACCTCCTTAATTATCAACATAGGATAATCTAGAAACCCTAATTATCCTTAGTAAAACCGTCAATGCCTTCTTAGGAAGGTTCTGGTACCGCTTGGTCAACTATTGAATAATTACACTTTAGTCCCTACACTTTCAATTAATTCTTTGAGTCCAGAAATTAATTCCAATTAATGATTACACTTTAGGTGCAGCGGGTTGATGATTAATTTTCAAGAAGTCAAGTGTGTGTTTAAGGATTTTGAGCATAATTTCCAGATTTGGGATTAGAGGAATTTCACGATCGGGATGTTTTGAGTATTCTTTCTACATGGTTTGGTGGTGTTCCTGATGGGTTTTGAGCATAACATACAAAAACCTATGTGTGCATGCAACCTTAATATGTTTTCTCTAATTGAACATACAACTTTTAAACATCAAACAGAAAACCCTAGAAGGTATATACTATTTTCGAAATCTGCAAAATAGGGTTAAGAAAACATACATTGCTTGTTATATAGCAATAACAATTGAAATCCTAGTAATCTTGAACTTCGAGATCAAGCGTCACAAGTGCTACGCCTCTAGTAGATCACACCCAAACTAAGCAAGAGGATGAGAGAGGAGAGAGGAGGAGAAGATCTTAGAAATTCGGTTATCCTTCTGGGATTCAGATGACCGAAAATCTCAAACCCTATGGGTCTATTTATAGTGCAGTTAGGATACACTGGATAACCCTAATTTGAATAAAATATTATTAATTCAAATTGGTAATTATCCACCTCCTTAATTATCTATAGGATAATCTAGAAATCCTAATTATCCTTAGTAAAACCGTCCATGCCTTCTTAGGAAGGATCTGGAGCCTCTTGCTCAACTATTGAACAATTACACTATAGTCCCTACACTTTCAATTAACTCTTTTAATCCTGAAATTATTTCCAATTAATTTCAGATTAAATATTAATTACAAGGTGGAAATCCCTACACTCAATCCTTAAGTGTACTAGGCTTAGAACTCTTTAGAATTTAAGTTGACATATCCCTACACTTAAAGAACTTAAAGAACTTAAGCTGACATATCCCTACACTCGATCCTTAAGTGTACTTGGCTTAGAACTCATTAGAATAACCCTTAACAAGGCTAAAAGGCAATAGAAATGAGTCTGACATTTGGTTGATTGGATTGACTTACAAGCTGGAAATTTTCGGGTTGTCACATCATTCCCCCGTTAGATGGAATTTCGTCCCGAAATTAGCTTTCTTAGCAGTGCTCCTGGGGTTGTTCTTCTCTAAATGGCAGAATACCCACTCGTAGACCTGGGCAACTTTGCCCTGACGCTCATGATAAGATTCATACTTGGCCCATCTATCATCACCTCGTGTATACAAGCCGTATATAATTAAGATTAGTAAGACGGTCGGATGTGCGACTCTACCCCAGGTCCACAACCAAACAAGGAACATGATATAGGGCGGAAACACACATACTAAATCTGCATAATCATAATTATATACCACTCTTGCGTATACACTTAATAGTGATAGGTGGGTTTTATTCGTCCTTAGCCTCAGTGCTTGAACTTGATCTGTTGGACGAGTGGTAGTTCGGGAAGGTCTGCTGAGTATACGGTGGCAAGGTTTCGGAGGGCAATGTATTCCTGGCATGAGTACTTTGGGGTCTATAAGACAAGAGACAAAACTGAGGTCTTGGTCGGGTTGTCGTTACGAATGACGAGGGTTTCATTAACTTTGTCGGTTAAGGCGTTGGGTTTTCGAAACACATGAACTTAGTATGGTGAGGACCACGCCAATTCACGACGAATGATGACTACACACTCTTTATCGAAACAAATGACAGGCCGGTTTGAAAGAAACGTTTGTTATACGATGGTGTATCTCTAGTGTGCTCTACAATGTATTCCGTGTAGCCTTTCTAGTGCTTTCTGTTTTCTCCTTGATATTACCATTGTCACGTATCGTACAGTGATAAGTGAGTATATACCGTGAAAGTGTTTTGATAACTAGTGTCGATACTCTATATTATGATCCTCCTCGGTGCCTCTATGATCGCCCGACATATACAAGTTATGTATAATTAAGATGAACAAGACGGTCGACTGAGTGACTCTACCCTAAATCCATAACCAAACAAGGAACAGGAAGTGAGGCGGAATCACTCACTCTATGTCTGTAAAATCTTAGCTATGTACAACGCTGATGTACATACTAAGCCATCATAGCTCACCTGTACGGATCTTTAGTTCTCTTATGAATGTTGTGACTCGTTCAGACGGGTGAGTTATTATAATGACTTTTAGTATCCCCCATTTTAATCTTATATAAATATAAATTAAATTTTAAAGAAATTCTTATTTCGAAGACGTACCGCTGCTTGCTGGTGATTCCGGAGTAGTTTCTCCTGCGGTGATCATCATAATTAGTCCGTTTGCACCCGAGTTCTTTGATATCGGGCAGTCCCTCTTGTAGTGCCCAGTCTCACCACAACCATAGCAGACCTGGTTTACTCTAACTCCGGGGACTTGGGAGATCGGTTGAGCCGGTGCCCTGCAGAAACGGGTAGTATGCCCCTTCCTGTGGCAGTTCAAGCACTACATTTCCTGGCATACTCCAGTGTGGTGATAGTTACACTTACCAGACTTTGGGAGAGTTCCAGCATATCCACCGACAGATGCTGGAGTGGCAGGTGTTGTGGCGGCGTGCACCGTAACTACTAGTTGCTCCTGCGGGGTTTCCTATGTTGTTCATTTATTCCACTTGTTCCCTGACTTCCTTTTATAGTCCCCTCCCTTTGATGGATCGGGAACGGAGACTACCACGCCATGGCGGGCTCCATGGTCAATGAGTCGCTGGGCCAGGCGTTTGGCACTATCGAATGTAGTTGGGTTAGAAGAGAGTACTGTTGGATTAATGTCTAAGTCCATAACTATAATTGGTAAGACTTGACCCGACCCGGCATGGTCCATTTGGGTTGCATGGCATCATGTATTTGGATAGACTATAATGAGAGAAATAACACTTAAGGTTGGTTAATATATTATAAGTTCTAATATATTAATAAGGTTATTTAATTAGTATTGATCAAGAATTAATTTGGAATTAATTAAGTGATCAAAAGGAGACTAATTAAATATATGGGTTGATTGTGTAAATCATTCATTCTTATATATGTGGGCTTGTGATCCAAGATTCCTTATGTTGGACTAAGTCCATGGGGTGACCCATGGATACTCCATGGAGGATAAAATCCATGGAGCATAAGGAATGGGTAAAGTTATGAGTTACATGGTGTAACCCTAATAGCCACCATATAAAAGAATCTCATGGCTCAAGAAATCGTGCACTAATGTGTGAGTGTGAGGGCTAGATGATTTCAAGGAGTGTTCAAGTTTCTCTAAAGTTATTCCAAGTGTATTTGGTGTTGTGTGAACCATTTGAGGTGTCACACTTGGGGCACTAGGCACTCAAGCTTCATGAAGACATTCTACATCAAAGAGGTATGTATTCTATCTTATTATTTTTATTATTTTGTATGCTAGATTAGGATAATACCTTGGATGTTCATAATTGTATGTATAATAGAGTAAACATAGATCCAAGGTATTTAGGGTTGCATGTACACTTAGGAGTGTTAGAATGCTCATAACCCAACAGTGGTATCAAAGCCTAAGCTTGTTTTCTTGTTATACTTGCAAAAGTAGCTGAAAAATCGAGTTGGATGCATATATTCGATTGTTTTGGCTGGAATTGGACTAGGAACATTACCCTAAGATGTTTTTGGACTTATAAACTTGTTTTTGATGTGGTAATGTTCATGCTAATCCAATTTCTAAGATAATTGTCATAATTTCAAGATTTGTATTAGTTTGTATGTTCATGCTAATTTCTTAAAGATTGATGATTTGAATTATCTTATTCTTATGAGGTTCTTAGATTAATAGAAAAGTTGTGTGAAATAGTTGTTTTCAATCCATTTTAATCTAAGAGTTGATTCCAAAGTGTGTTTTTGTAACTTGTCCTCAAGTTATATGAAAAGTCACATTTAAGAATCATAAAACTCATAAAAGTTGGCAAAGGTTACAAAATGAAGAGTCTTGTCCTCATTAAATGGTTTTATGACTCCATAACTTGTCCTCAAGTTATGGAGGTTCAAGAGTCACTTCATTAAATGATAAAATGTGTAACCTTAATTAGTTCCATAAGTTACAAAAATAAAGAAAAGTTACATTCTTTTATTAGTTTAAAGTCTTCCATAACTTGTCCTCAAGTTATGGAACTTGAAGAGTTTTTTTTTAATTAAAACTACTTTAAACACATAAGTTATGGAATTAATTAGTTTTGAATAGTTTCAAAACTTGCCCTCAAGTTTTGGAATTTGAAAAGTTTTCACTTATGAATACTTTAATTCCAAGTTAGCCCTTAGAATTTTAAAAGTTAAAATTCAACCGTTATACTTTATAATATTATAAGTTAATAATATTTAAATATATGTATAAGAGCAAGTCAGTCTTACCGTTAGTAGGCCTCATTCACGAAGTCGGTCTATAAGGGGGATATAAGGTTACTGCCTATAAAATGACAGTTTAATGGGTGTCCACTCTCACCCACCGCTTCCTTGACTGGTGGAGGGTCGTTAGCCGAACGGGTAGGACAAGGACTATAATTCTCCCTTCATTAAAAGTATTAATGATAAATACTAAGTAACTAAACACTTATAAATTCCCAATCTTAGTTACTTAGGAAAATGTGAATAAGGTGCTAATCCATGAAATTACACTTTGCACTTTGTTTAAACCGTTAGTGGAGCATGTGTGGTTAACCGACACACTAACCTGGACTTAACAAGGTAGGCAAAGGGTAACTTAATATTTATCATAGTATCGGTGGAGCGTGTGTGGTTAACCGGCACACTGATTAAGGAGTAAATATTAAGGGTACCAAGTATATTTGCATGGTTATTCACACCTTGTTTTGTGATCCTCGGCATCCCAGTCACAAAACCTGAAGGGCACACTCGAGATTGAAACATGCCTTTGAACAGTTCAATGAATCTCAAAGATCTAGGACTTTCAAATCCAATTAAAACCTAATAAATTATTTCTTTTTTCATGGTGGAAATTGGTGAATCGTCATTCACCTACCTTCAAATATTTTATAGCTTGGATTATGGCATCCCTCTTCTAAGTTATAAAATAGTTTGTTGGGTCCTAGCCTTAATATTTCATATTGGGTGTCATATTAAGGATTTTAAATCAACTATCTTGAATATCTCCCAAAAAGATGTCTGGTCTAGACATTTATGATCTTCCCAAATCTCTTGAAACAAGCTTTCCTAAATGAAGATGATGTCCCATGGATATCATACTTCTTTCACCTCCTCCAATTATTCTCCCTAACCCCCAAGTTCCTAAAAAGTTTAAGGTCACTCAAGCCCTATTGGCAAGGCAAGATCTAGGTGTGATCACATCTTGGAGATGTAGTCACATATTGACAAGCCGGGAGAGTTGGGTGTCAAAGTCTTGAGAAAGTTGGTGGCTCAACTACTTTCTAAGTCACATAGTGAGTTCTTTTGGGAATCCTATGAAACAGACTAAGACAAGACCCTTAATGATCTTATCTATTTGCTAAGATCAACTTCCTAAAACGCTATGGACATTGACAATGATGACATTGGATATCCAGTGAAGCTCTCTCTTCCCAATGGAAAGGAATCGGCCATAGTCAACTCGGTTGACCCAATGGTAAAGAGAGAGGCGAAGTCTGAGATAGTCCCATTATCAAGGGTCCAGAGGTAACTATTGCCAAAGGAAGGGGCATTGGTTACGAAGCTGTCAAATTTACCTAAGGATGTTAAAGTCAATAAGTTTGGCTCTACTTCAGGTAAAGTCCATTGTCTAACTCTATTAAGTACATGCTGATTCTGATCGCGAAGATGGATTTCAATCGCATGGTTCGGTGATCAGAATTTTGGGCTATTACTTAAGAGTTATGATATTTATATTGTTTAGGAATAGATAACAACAAGGTTTTCATATGGATTGTAAGGATAAGTTTTTCCGCAAAGTTTTAAAATAAAAGAAAAAGGTTTTGATTTTATTTATTTTAAGTATCCTTACAATGGCATTTGTGAAAAGTTGTTGCTTATAAGATTCCATTGATAGCAATATTGGAAAAATGGATTTGATTCTTTCGGTTGTGGTAGTGTCTAATATTACCAAATAAGGAAAGATTCTCATCACCCAAGGTTCAATTGGACCGAAACTTGGAATCATGCAAGTTGTATAGTATGATAAATGAGAACTTTCAGCTTGGAAAATTAAGACTAATTCCTTATGTGAATAAGGAAAGGACTAAGGGATCGAGTACACATTCTTGTGCACTGGTCAAGTCCACCACAAAAGATCAAGAAGACTATTCGTCATGATTTACTTAAGTTCAGTAAATATGGTTATACTTATAAGTTTAAGCATAAGTCTGTAGCATTGGAGAAGTTTCAATGTGAGACAGAACGAATAAGAAGAGTCAAAGTAAGGCAGAAAGATAAAAGTTTCTTAAATCTGAAAAGATGGGAGAGTACTTTAGTATCATGTTTATGATCATCTTAATGATTAAGATACCATATCACAATTGGTCCTCTAAAGTCATCTTAGTGCATTCTTATGACTAAGAAGAGGAGTCATGAATTGTTGAAATGGTTAAATCAAAAAGATGAGTCATACTTCGTTCCAAAACAATTCTTAGAGTCATACTCCAAGATTGTAACTTTAGTGACATATCTTAAAGAGGGTTTGTTAACACTAGTCAAATGTGAGAGTAAAAGGTTATCTACTCTTGTACATTTGAAATTGGTAAGTTGTGATGTTTTGGATAAAACAGAGACCAACTTAGGCCAATTGTGTAAAGTGTGATAAAGAATCCGCACTATCTCTTGAATATTTAACAAGGGAATCTTATATGTCAAGAGGACAGTGGGAGTCTTAAAGCTCTTGAAAGTTTCAAGACTTAATCAAGAATAAAACCTAAAGTCCTTCACTAGCACACGACTTGAGGTTTATAACCTATCGTGTTGAAATTTTTGTGCCTATTCAAGTTGGCTTTGCATAAGAGTTCTGAGAGTTCTCAATTGGTTGCATAACTACTTGGAAGCAATGGCAGGCACCTGAGCTGCCAAATGGCAAGAATTTAAGATTGCACAAGTTTAATCAATATGAGTTTGGATTTGTCACTAACCTTGTCTTGTGATTATGGTTTTGACAAATTCACATGGATAAGAACACATACACTATTAAATCTAAGTGTCATAAGGTTTCTCTCCGATTCATGAAAATGATGGTGAGGAAACACTTTCACTACGTAGATTTTAGCTAGATAGCAATTGTGATATTTGCATTCTCAAAGTCGTTAGTGGAGCGTGTGTGGTTTACCGGCACACTAACATGGACTTGTGAGAAGTGGCAAAGGTCTAAACAATTGAGACTATGATTACGGCATCCCTTTTCAGAGTTCTAAAATTGTTTAGACACACATGTGAGCTATCTAACAGAGGTGTATGATTTTGATAAAGTTTTATAAAAACAATCTAGTATCAGAAATCTTAACTTTGGTAAGAAAGTCAGCTGATTTCTGAGTACATGTCAAAGCTAGTGGGAGCATAAGTGTTATGCTAATAATCATCATGTTAGTGGGAGCATGATAATTATGACAAAGGTTTCAAGTTAGCAATGTTAATTATAGAAAACAAAAGTTTCAATTCGTGAGGTTGCAGGGGTTGAAAAAGTTGTTTTGCTATAATTAAGGGAGAGGAAATTATACTTCAGTTCAATTCTAAAAGCTTAGATTGAGATTTTAATCCTATTTAATCAAGGATATATATATGAATTTCATGTTGGAATGGCTCAACATAAGAAAATTCTATATATGGGTCCATTATTTGCGTTCTAAAATTCGATTATGATTACGGCATCCCTTTTCATAATCTGAATTTTGAGAACTTGGCAAATTGAAATGGAAATATTATAGCAAAAGACTGGTTTAGTCTTTATGTGAGACATCATGAATCGTGTCCCATATGCTTTGGATATAGGATCGATTACATGTGCTATATTCATCCTTTCTAAAAATTTCCAAATGCCTGGGTCATTATGAAGGGAAAAGGTCTAGAATTGGATATGACTAAAATGATTAACCAATTGTCGAGGACAATCTAAGGTTTACCAAATATTGGTTGCTCAAGGACAGTTGGAAGTATAATGTTAATTCTGGAAGGACCATATTGACATAATCTGTAAGGAGGCAACTCTTGTTCAGAAGTGATAGTCAAAATGAAATATGGAAATGTTTCAAAGTTAGAAATTATTCAATCTGTGTAAGATTAGGAAACTTAATGAAAGAAGGATGTTTCCAAGGAGCTGATCTCCTTTGAAATGCTCTGTAATGATTGTTGTCAAGTCTTTCTGACTTCGTGCATAATCATTAAGAGGATCAATGCATATAAGTTTAGAATCTAACAGATTTCAGTAAATGGCATGAATTTGGAATTCTTGCATTTGCAGTAAGGATTTGGGACTGTGAAAAGAGGATCATTGGAGTGATGTTCAATTGATCTATTTTACAAAGTAAAGATCATAGACAAACATAGTATGCATACTTGGTGTATGGCATGACTAGTGTTTAGAAAACATAGTGTACATGCTTGGAGCATGGGACAACTATTGTTTTAAATTCAAGTATAAAGTTGATAAAACCGAAACAATGAATAATGAGTAATCAGTATGGTGATAAATAAAAGTGTTTATTTATATTCATAGGGTTTGATACCATATTTGATTCATTTATTCTTGTGTTTCACTTTGCATGTTTTGACTTCCAGAATAACTAAGTCGCTCTTCCTGAATGATTAAGTTATTCAAACCATCCACAGTCGGTCATATGTTGGAAGTAGATATGAATCAAGACTGTCATGGGTTGGTTTGTAGAGGTCCAAGTTGGTGGACAAAGTGGTGCTACAACACTCATGAGTGCTCATAAGTTCTAAGTATTGGATTCAACCCACGCTCATTTGAATCACTTCATGGATTTTATCACGACTGATCATGAGACGATAATATCTTATATTCTTCAAACCTAGAGATATGAGTTGTTACTATGAGTTGGTTATACATTGATTGCACGAAAACGCATTGGTAACTAGATGTTATAAAACGTGCCTTTGTGTATGATTCAACAAGTAGTAGAACAAGCCATATGAGTCGAAGTTTATCCATTCCTTTTACCTTCGGGATAAAAGCGATATATGTGGGCCCCTCGATGATTTAGCGATGACACATGTGAGTGCTTGGCCAAGCCAGGACTGATTTGATTTGTTCAATCAGTCAGTCATCATGAATCGGAAATTGGGAAACAACAAATGGACAGAGAGAATGATTTATAATCCATGTCTCAGTCCATATGATATCTAGAATGGAGGAATATATGATCCCTTATCTAATGGACAAGACATTGACAAAGGTCAGAGATCATCGGCAAGGTCAGAGTTCGACGGAAGCTTTTGAGAGCTACGATTGCCAGTCGGTTCTTGAAGTCATACGCAAGAATAGTTTTAGACTTATCCAAGTGGGAGACTGTTGGATTAATGTCTAAGTCCATAACTATAATTGGTAAGACTTGACCCGACCCGGCATGGTCCATTTGGGTTGCATGGCATCATGCATTTGGATAGACTATAATGAGAGAAATAACACTTAAGGTTGGTTAATATATTATAAGTTCTAATATGTTAATAAGGTTATTTAATTAGTATTGATCAAGAATTAATTTGGAATTAATTAAGTGATCAAAAGGAGACTAATTAAATATATGGGTTGATTGTTTAAATCATTCATTCTTATATATGTGGGCTTGTGATCCAAGATTCCTTATGTTGGACTAAGTCCATGGGGTGACCCATGGATACTCCATGGAGGATAAAATCCATGGAGCAAAAGGAATGGGTAAAGTTATGAGTTACATGGTGTAACCCTAATAGCCACCATATAAAAGAATCCCATGGCTCAAGAAATCGTGCACTAATGTGTGAGTGTGAGGGATAGACGATTTCAAGGAGTGTTCAAGTTTCTCTAAAGTTATTCCAAGTGTATTTGGTGTTGTGTGAACCATTTGAGGTGTCACACTTGGGGCACTAGGCACTCAAGCTTCATGAAGACATTCTACATCAAAGAGGTATGTATTCTATCTTGTTATATTTATTATTTTGTATGCTAGATTAGGATAATACCTTGGATGTTCATAATTGTATGTATAATAGAGAAAACATAGATCCAAGGTATTTAGGGTTGCATGTACACTTAGGAGTGTTAGAATGCTCATAACCCAACAAGTACATCCCCTTGAATTGGGGTAATTAAACCCCAGATGTACCTTTCTATCTTCTTACTCTCAGGGGTAACCATCTCAGGGCACAGTGCTGCCTGGTCACTAAACCTGTCAGTGTAGGTCACAGAGAGATTTCGAAGACCGAATCTGTTTTCTCGAACCATCGCATCAGAGCAATGACTCCCCCATTTCCATTAAATGATTTGGGTTTGCAGTTCATGAAGTCCTTATACGAGCACCCCCGAGGGTGCCCGTGACTACCACATTGGGTGTAGTTAACACTCGATCCACTCTCACTAGTATTGTTCGTGTTGAATGGAGCTAGGGCTGCCGTAACCGCCACAGCCACTACAGCTTGAATAGCTGTCGGATCAAATTGAGGAGGAGGTAGTGGAATTTGAGTTGGAGTTATCAGAGTAGTGCACCTGTTTGATCTACAAGGAGGCATCTTGCTACAAAGAATACAAAGATTAGATGTAAATAAGTCTATAGCAGTGGTTATAAGCCGAAAGCTGGATGACAAAGTTATCCTAGTTCTGAGTGTATCTTGTTCTGACTTTTGTAGGGTTCTGAAAAACAATTCATAACGGAGTATATATAAAATAAACTTTATGAATCCGAAGTGGCTATCCTCGAATGAATCTCTGTGAATTGAATAATTGTTACTAGTTGCACAAAAAGAAAATAATCCTAACACTCAATGTGAGTAGTGTATTCACTACCTCACTAAGTCAATCAATGTTATTATTTATTAGTGTGACACATAAGACGTTTTGTTTCTTCGGCTGATCCCTCCTTTGTAACACTCTACGTGAACCTCTTCTTGTTCCTCCTTGACTCCTCTGCTGACTGTTATGATGGAGTGGTTACATCTATCTGTAACATCCCAAGTACATGTATACCTCGTAACCCTTGGTCTTTTGAGTAATTGGCCATTTAATCCCTTAATGAAAAAGGTGGTGAATGAGTACGCGGGGCATGCGCGAGTGTACGCTTAGCGTACTCATATGCGTGCATTTCACGCGGAAGCCACCTAGTACGCTGGCCGTACCAAAGGGTACGCTGGGCGTACTAGGCTCAGGGTGAAAACCCTAATTTTGAGTGAGGCCCCTATTTAAAGGATATGATGGCCTCATTCCTGGCCACCATTCTCAGACACCAACCCTCCTAAACCCTAGTTTTTGTTCTTAGAGCTTGTGAGTGCATTTGAGAGCGTTGGGAGTATTCTTGAGTTTCTTTGGAGTGAAGAAGGAGTCTTGAAGAAGAAGGAGTGGGATTCCAGGCCTTGGATATGAGCTTATCTAAGTGTGGAGCTTTATTTTTAGGTATAAAGATCAATGCTTTCTTACTCTTTTGGTTTTTGCATTTAAGTAGAGTATTCTAACTTTATATGATATTGTACTCTAGAGACCATGATCCACCCCCTTTGAGTATATTCAGTGGTGTAGTGTCATAAAAATCCAATATTGGATGTTTGGATCAAGCCATGCATGAGATATGTGCTTTTTGTCATAAGAGGGTGAATGATTTGTGTGTTTGGGACCTTCCCAGCCATGAAAAGGCTTAAAGTCCCTAACTTTATGGGTTAAGAGCTATTAGAGAGTCTAGATCTGAAATATGAGCCAAGGTCTTATCCGTTTAAGACCAAACAAGTGAAAAGGATGAAACTGGAGCGTACGTCGGGCGTAATTCTAGTACGCGCAGCGTAGGGGTCGCGCATCCCCGATGCCTGCATGGCATCTGCGTATGCCCAACGTAAGGAGCTGGTACGCGTGGCATACTCCCTGCCGTTGACTTTTGTTGACTTTTAGGGTTTGGTCAATTTATGGACATTTAGGGCCATTGAGGGGTAAAATAGTCTTTTTCCCGTCTGTGAGTTAGTGTAGCCTCTTGAGAGCCGTGAGTAATTAGGGATAATTGTCGTGTATGCTAGTCGGAGGCTAGACCGGTGATTGGAGTTCGAGATTTGCTGACTTCTTGCAAGGTGAGTTTTCTTACTATACTTGCCTTGAGTGGTACCTTGTGTGATTGAGTTGTTTATTGTGTTTATCTGTGTATTTGATGTCCTGCATGATGTCTTTGTGTTTTATGTTGAGTATTGTTATTATGACCTTACTGAGTTGAGACCGGAGGGTCCCACTGAGACACATTGACCGGTGGGTCTTATCGAGTTATAGCCTAGAGTGGCTAATGAGCTGTATGTGGTATTTTGGGGAACTCACTAAGCTTCGCGCTTACCGTGTTATGTGTTATGTGTTTCAGGTACTTCCAATGATCGCGGGAAGGCCCCGGCTTGATTATACACACACTCGCATTGGAGATATATTTAGGGAGGATCCTGGTTTATGTGATAAACAACTTTTGATAAATAAATTGTATTAATGTTGATACTTGAGATTTTCGGGAAATATGACATGTGATTTTTATGTTTGAAATGAAAATTTTGGTTTGAAAATTTCGGTGTTACAAGTTGGTATTAGAGCCTTGGTTTGAGGGATTCGGATGCACCTCCGGGTGTGTTTGGACTCAAACTGAGGATTTGAGAAAACTTTTCAAAAGAAATGATTTTTCTAAAACGAGAAAGAACTTTAAGAGAAAACGAGTTGGAGCGGATGTGTACAAGCAGCCCGAGCCCGAACGATGATTTCCCAAGATACCCTTACTTTGTGTTATGAGATATATATGGAATATTCTGTTAGGGCTGCATGATATAAATTAGGCTAGGTATTTCATATTCTAGGGCCAGAGTTGCATGATTTGTGATGCCTTGGCCTAGGAGATGTTCTTGATCGGTGTTACCTGCTATTTGCTCTGAGTATGTTCTGAGTTTTGAGTCGAGAGATAATCTAGGAAGAGATACCTAGATGAGCTTGAGAGGAATCTTCCGAGAGAGTAGTCTATGAATCGTGAGATATATAGTATTTGTGGATTGGAATCCTAGGAGGAGGACTTCGGGTGACTACGGACTTGGTGTGGAAGGTAGTATTGGGCCCGTACTACTGAAAGCACCAGATCTGCAGGCAACCTAAGTACAAATCCATAGGGTGCGAAGGAGCAAGTGATCGAGTGCGAGTATACTCGAGCGAGACTCTGATGATTTTATGTTGTGTTTCAGAGACATCATGGTGGGTACACGCCACAACCCCGGGAGTAGTAGGACTAGTGATGATGAGCTTAGCAGGATGATTCACGAGGAGGTGGCCGCAGCTATTCGAGCGGAGATTCCGGAGATTTTTGGGTCTATTAAGACCACTTTGATTGAGACTTTTGATGAGCTGTATGCCGCTGTTACTGAGGCTACTGCTGCTGCAGCCACCGCAGCTCTCGTTGCTGCTAGACCTCAGGGAGGTGACTCGTTGCTGTACAGGGAATTCAGCAACACGAAGCCACCAGAGTTTGATGGGGCTCAGGATCCGATTGCGGCGATGAGGTGGATCTCTGATATCGAGGGATGTTTCTATACTTGTTCATACCCAGAGCATTTGAGGGTGCGGTTCACGCTGAACCAGCTTCGCTTGGGAGCGAAGGACTGGTGGAAATTTGTGACAGCCAGCTTTACTCCTGCAGATCATATTGCAGAGACTTGGGAGAGATTTGTGATGATGTTTCATGGAGTATGTTCCCCTGGTGGAGCGGGAACGGTTGGCCCAGGAGTTTCTGTCTCTCAGACAGAAGACGGATTCGGTGACTAAGATTACTCAGATGTTTCACGAGAGGTCGTTCTTCTGCCCTGAGCATGTGTCGACTGAGCAGGCACGCACGAGCCGTTATTTGAGCATTCTAAGCAGGGATATTCGAGAGTTCGTGGCGAACTCATCTTATCGTACATTTGCGGAGCTTCAGGCAAATGCTAGGAGGAGGGAAATCGAGTTGGAGACCAAGGCTAGGGAGGATGCGAAGTCTCAGGGGAGAGACCGGTGACCGGTGCAGTCGCAGCCGGCAGCCAAGCGGGCTAAGCCCGCCGATTCTATATCAGGAGGCCAGAAGGGCCGCACTTGTGGCACGTGCGGCAAGAGTCATGAGGGATCTTGCAGGACGGGGATTTGCTACAAATGTGGCAAGGAGGGGCATATGGCGAAGGATTGCCCCAAGGGATTTGCGGTCTGCTTTCACTGCAATCAGACCGACCATTGGAAGGCCGAGTGCCCTCAGCTTGTCCAGGGATCAGCACAGGGTTCCGTTCCTGCTGCTTTGCGTGCTGCTGATGTTCGGCCGGTGAAGGACGAGGTTCCGAAGGCTCGTGGGAGAGCTTTTCAGCTGACAGCGGAGGAGGTCCGTGCAGCACCTGATGTCGTGGCTGGTATGTATTTCTTTATTGTTTATTATGAGATTTATTGTACTTATCATGTGCTATATTTAGGTACATTTCTTGTGAATTTTGTACCTGCTTTAGTATTATTTTATTCGGGTGCGAGTCGATCCTTCGTGTCTTTAGCTTTCAGTCGTCACATCAGTATCCGACGCAAGGAGTTGAGTCGACCTCTGAGGGTTTCTATAGCTGATGAGCATGCGGTTTTTGCAACTGATGTATTCCGAGGATGTGTGCTGGAGATTTTTGGTGTCGAGTTTCCGATTGACCTGGTACCGATCGCGATGGGGGATGTCTATGTCATTGTGGGCATGGATTGGTTGAGCCGTTTTGGAGCAGTGATCGACTACGAGCGACAGTTGGTGACTATACGAGACCCAAGTGGGGGAGTGCTTACAGTGTACGGCGAGGGTACCAGATCTGGGTCAGCTTTCTGCTCCGCTGCCAGGGCGAGGCGGAGTTTGCAGCAGGGTTGTATGGGGTTCTTGGTGTACGTGATGGATACGTGAATTGTTTCAGAGAGGCCGAGTTCTATCTCCGAAGTTCCGATAGTGTGCGAGTGTGCGAGTTTCCTGATGTTTTTCCCGAGGAGTTTCCGGGTGTGCCTCCCGAGAGGCAAGTGGAGTTTTGGATTGATTTGGTTCCGGGAGCGGCGCCTATCGCCAAGGCACCTTATCGCCTTGCACCGCCAGAGATGCAGGAATTATCCTCACAGCTTCAGGAGCTGCTGGGGAAGGGATTTATTTGACCGAGTAGCTCGCCGTAGGGAGCGCCGGTCCTCTTGGTCAAGAAAAATGATGGTTCACACCAGATGTGCATTGATTACCGGGAGTTGAACAAGCTAATAGTTTAGAACCGTTATCCACTTACGAGGATCGACGATTTGTTCGATCAGTTGCAGGGGCATCTTAGTTTTCCAAGATTGATTTGAGATCTGGGTATCACCAGATGAGAGTACGCGAGGAGGATATTCAGAAGACGGCCTTTAGGACTCGTTATGGGCATTACGAGTTTGTGGTGATGCCTTTCGGGCTCACCAACGCACCGGCAGCGTTCATGGATCTCATGAACCGGGTGTGCAGACCTATGTTAGACCGGTCGGTGATCGTGTTCATCGATGATATCTTGGTGTATTCGAGATCCAGGGATCAGCATGAGGAGCATCTGCGTGAGGTTCTTGGGGTATTGAGATCGGAGAGGTTGTATGCCAAATTCTCCAAGTGTGATTTCTGGTTACGAGAGGTCCAGTTCCTGGGACACCTCGTTAATCAGAATGGGATTTTGGTCGATCCGGCCAAGATTGAGGCAGTTATGCAATGGGAGGTGCCGAGATCCCCATCCGAGATCAGAAGTTTCCTGGGATTGGCCGGCTACTATCGGATATTTATCAAGGATTTCTCCAAGATTGCGGTTCCTCTCACCAGGTTGACCCGGAAGGGCATTGCATTTGTTTGGGGCCCTGAGCAGCAGGCGTGATTTGAGACTCTTCGCCAGAGATTATGCGAAGCTCCAGTGTTGGCTCTTCCGGAGGGAGTGGAGGACTTCGTGGTTTATTGCGATGCGTCCATTTCAGGTATGGGTGCAGTGTTGATGCAGAGGGGTCATGTGATATCATATGCGTCGAGGCGGCTGAAGCCTCACGAGATGAGGTATCCCACCCACGATTTGGAGTTAGGGGCAGTGGTGTTCGCCCTCAAGATTTGGCGCCACTATCTTTATGGTGTCCGGTGTACCATATACACAGACCATAAAAGCCTGAAGTATCTGATGGATCAGCCCAATCTTAATATGAGACAGAGGAGATGGTTGGATGTAATGAAAGACTACGAATGTGAGATCTTATATCACCCAGGAAAGGCTAATGTGGTAGTCGACGCCTTGAGCCGCAGAGCAGAGAGTGCCCCAATCCGAGATGTGTGTATGAGGATGATAGTAATGACTCCAGTTTTGGATACCATCCGAGAGGCCCAGGTGGAGGCTATGAAGTCGGAAAACCGCAAGAGAGAGCGTGTGATTGGGTAGGTGTCTGAGAGTGTGACGGGCAGTCGTGGGCTTATGACCTTCCACGGGGAGATTTGGGTACCCTATACAGGTGGAGCTCACCGTATTCTGATGGAGGAGGCGCATAGGTCGAGATTCTCGATCCATCCAGGAGCCACGAAGATATACTTGGACCTAAAGAGAGATTATTGGTGGCCCTGTATGAAAAGGGACGTGGCTTGGGTAGTCGAGAGGTGCTTGACCTATCGTCAGGTTAAGGCCAAGCACCAGCGTCCTCATGGAAAGTTGCAGCCACTAGAGGTTCCCCAGTGGAAGTGGGAACAGATTTCCATGGATTTTATCACCAAATTGCCGAGGACCGCGTGAGGTGTCGACGCGATTTGGGTGATTATGGATCGGTTGAC
Organism: Lactuca virosa; assembly: GCF_052849685.1. Classification (NCBI taxonomy): domain Eukaryota; kingdom Viridiplantae; phylum Streptophyta; class Magnoliopsida; order Asterales; family Asteraceae; genus Lactuca; species Lactuca virosa. The sequence continues at coordinate 101,608,112 of NC_136432.1, read as the reverse complement.
GAAGAGTGCTCACTTCCTTGATATTAGTGAGAGTTCTTCTACAGAGAGACCGGGCGAGATTTATGTGAGAGAGGTGGTAGCTCGGCATGGAGTGCTGACCTCGATAGTGTCAGATCGAGATGCGCGTTTTACTTCCAGATTATGGAAGAAATTTCATGAGGAATTGGGTACACGGTTGCACTTCAGCACCGCGTACCATCCGCAGACAGACGGGCTGAGCGAGCGGACGATTCAAACGCTTGAGGATATGCTGCGAGCATGTGTGATGGACTTCGGAGGAATTTGGGACAATTATCTACCCTTGGCTGAGTTTTCTTACAACAACAGCCACCATTCCAACATCGGTATGCCCCCCCCCCTCCTTTTGAGCTCCTATATAGGAGGAGGTGTCAGACCCCCATTTATTGGGAAGAAGTGGGGCAGAGAGTGATGGGTGGCACTGAGATAGTGCTGAAGACGACTGAGCAGATTCAACAGGTCAGACAGAGGTTACTGACGGCCCAGAGTCGCCAAAAGAGTTATGCAGACAGGCGACGATCTGAGCTTGAGTTTCAGGTTGGAGATTTTGTCCTTCTGAAGGTATCCCCATGGAAAGGGGTGATTCTATTTAGGAAATGGGGCAAGTTGGGGCCCCAGTACATTGGTCCTTTCAGAGTGACTGCCAGAGTGGGTAAGGTAGCATACTGGTTGGAGCTACCTGCAGAGTTGAGTCAGATTCATAACACTTTCCACGTGTCCTAGTTGAGGAAGTGTGTAGCCGATGAGACGGCAGTGGTACCCCTAGAGGACATTCAGGTGGATGCGAGCCTGAATTACATCGAGAGGTCGATCACAATTTTGGATCGGAAGGTGAAGGTTCTGAGGAACAAAGAGGTGCCCCTCGTTCGAGTGCAGTGGCAACATCGTAGAGGGTCTGAGTCGACTTGGGAGCCGGAGTCAGAGATGCGAGATCAGTATCCCGAATTGTTTTCAGAGCATGACTTCGAGGGCGAAGTCTGATCCTAGTAGGGGAGAATTGTAACATCCCAAGTCCAGGTATACCTCGTAACCCTTGGTCTTTTGAGTAATTTTCCATTTTTGTCCCTTAATGAAAAAGGTGGTGAATGAGTACGCGGGGCGTACGCGAGTGTACGCTCAACGTACTCATATGCGTGCATTTCACGCGGAAGCCACCTAGTACGTTGGGCGTACCAGAGGGTACGCTGGGCGTACTAGGCTCAGGGTGAAAACCCTAATTTTGAGTGAGGCCCCTATTTAAAGGATATGATGGCCTCATTCCTGGCCACCATTCTCGGACACCAACCCTCCTAAACCCTAGTTTTCGTTCTTAAAGCTTGTGAGTGCATTTGAGAGACTTGGGAGTATTCTTGAGTTTCTTTGGAGTGAAGAAGGAGTCTTGAAGAAGAAGGAGTGAGATTCCAAGCCTTGCATCTGAGCTTATCTGAGTGTGGAGCTTCATTTTTAGGTATAAAGCTCAATGCTTTCTTACTCTTTTGGTTTTTGCATTTAAGTAGAGTATGCTAGGGTTTTGTCCCAAAAGTTGGAGACTTTATGTGATATTGTACTCCAGAGACCATGATCCACCCCCTTTGAGTATATTCAGTGGTGTAGTTTCATAAAAATCCAATCTTGGACGTTTGGATCAAGCCATGCATGAGATATGTGCTTTTTGTCATAAGAGGTTGAGTGATTTGTGTGTTTCGGACCTTCCCAGCCATGCAAAGGCTTAAAGTCCCTGACTTTATGGGTTAAGAGCTATTAGAGAGTCTAGATATGAAATATGAGCCAAGGTCTTAACCGTTTAAGACCAAACAAGTGAAAAGGATGAAACTGGAGTGTACGCCGGGCGTAATTCTAGTACACGCAGCATAGGGGTCACGCATCCCCAATGCCTGCATGGCAGCTGAGTACGCCCAGCGTAAAGAGCTGGTACGCGCGGCGTACTCCCTGTCGTTGACTTTTGTTGACTTTTAGGGTTTGGTCAATTTATGGACATTTAGGGCCATTGAGGGGTAAAATGGTCTTTTTCCCTTCTGTGAGTTAGTGTAGCCTCTTGAGAGCCGTGATTAATTAGGGATAATTGTCGTGTATGCTAGGCGGAGGCTAGACCGGTGATTTAATTTCGAGATTTGCTGACTTCTTAAAAGGTGAGTTTTCTCACTATACTTGCCTTGAGTGGTACCTTGTGTGATTGAGCTGTTTATTGTGTTTATCTATGTATTTGATGTCCTGCATGATGTCTTTGTGTTTTATGTTGAGTATTGTTATTATGAGCTTACTGAGTTGAGACCGGAGGGTCCCACTGAGACACATTGACCGGAGGGTCTTATCGAGTTATAGCCTAGAGTGGCTAATGAGCTGTATGTGGTATTTTGGGGAACTCACTAAGCTTCGCGCTTACCGTGTTATGTGTTATGTGTTTCAGGTACTTCCGATGATCGCGGGAAGGCCCGACTTGATTGTACACACACTCGCATTGGAGATATATTTAGGGAGGATCCTGGTTTATGTGATAAACAACTTTTAATAAATAAATTGTATTAATGTTGATACTTGAGATTTTCGGGAAATATGACATGTGATTTTTATGTTTGAAATGAAAATTTTGGTTTGAAAATTTCGGTATTACACTATCAGGGTTTTTCGTGCGAGAATGGAAGTGTCTAAAGAATCTATGAGATTAAGTGTAACTTTATGGGGTGATCCTTACCAGGTCCTCCTATAATTGCGCAATGTATACAAGTTGTATATAATTTAAGATTAAATAGACCTTCAAATAAGTGATCATACTCTAAAACCACAACCAAACAAGGAACAGGAGGTAGAGCATAGATCACAAATTCTAAGTCTATAAAATCTCAATTATATAAAACCTTGGGAGTATACACTCCGGAATTATAGACCTACCAGAAGGGTCTTTTTAATTTTCACATAAGTTATTTATAGTGCCTAAAATACTCCTATAGTATTTTAATGTAATGAATTTGGTATGTTTTAAACTTGTTGTATGATAGTATCATAAAATACTCCTATAGTATTTTAACTTTATGTTCTAATCTAGAAATCCCTTGAATAGAGTTAGATAAGTTTTAAGACTGTTGCAACAACACATCACTCCCAAACACATGTCGGTCATATCTCAAATGAATATAGTTGATCAGACTATATTGATCCCAGATATGATTACATAACTGTCCAGGTTTGACCGCAGTGTCCAACCTTTAAATACTTATGTTCTATTCTTTTTGTGATACTTGTTCTACTATGTATATATGTATAAGCATGTATGTATATTTTTATAATAATATTGTTATATTTTAAAATATACTTTTAGTCAGAGCACTTCGGCCCAATTGCATTTATAGTTGCATATCTTTTATAGGTTGATATACTTAGTTCACGATAAACAATGCTCTGATACCAATCAGTCACACCCCCAAACCGGAATGGCGGAAACGTTCGGGGGCGGAGGACGTCATGTTTAGTATCACAACACATGCATCATAATAATCAAAGTAACAAACAACCATTGCATTAATATTAAAGTGTTTACAAAGTATGTGATTCACAAAAGGTTTACTCCAAAAGTAATTAACAAAACAAGACATGAAGCTATATGCTCCATCTTCTGAATCCCAGAGCGCATACCTGTCTACTAGTTTCCTGAGAATACAAGTTATTTTGAAAGAGTAGCTCAGCATTTAAGCTGGTGAGTTCATAAGTATTTAAGTGATGAAAAAGTAAGTTGTAAGTTCTTTTTAGAAAAGTTCGCTTGTTCCTCCAGAAAACCCTATATATTCTGATGTGATGAATGAAAGTAAAAATGACTCTACAATTCCTTCTATGAGTGCTAAATGGATACAAGTTATATACAATCCAGATCAAACAGACATCGATTGTGTGAATCTGCCCTAAGCCCACAACCAAACAAGGAACAGGAAATGAGGCGGAAAGCACACATCCCACTGTTTGTCAGATCTTCATTGTATATGACCCCAGTGTATTCATTTGGTACTTACGGAGTTAACTGTAATAGTTCCTTTATATTTGATGAAAACATTCTTTAAGGAAAACCTATATTTCCTTTAGTAAAAGTGGTAACCACAATTGTTCCTTCTATAATCACTTAGTTTATACTAGCTATATATAATCTAATATCGAACGGATAGTTAATTGTGTGAATCTGCCCTAAGCCCACAACCAAACAAGGAACGGGAAGTAAGGCGGAAAACACACATCTAACTGCCTATCGGATATTAATTATATATAACCCTGATGTATAAACTAAGGTATTATAGAATTAACCACTAAAGGTCCTTTAAGTTATACTGGTTTAATAAAATGATTTAAACCTTTTATAGATAAGTTTCTAGTTTAGCCAACTTAATGTTCTATCTGAAAAGTATGTTTTGTACTAGAAAACGGTTTACTGAATTTGTATGCTATGACCTGACCCATACCTGTTACTCCCTATGATTTCTTGGTGTATACATAATATATATATATATATATATATATATATATATATATATATATATATATATATATATATATATATATATATAGCTAAGATCGAATAGATAGTAGATTGTGTGAATCTGCTCTAAGCCCACAACCAAACAAGGAACAGGAAATGAAGCGGAAAGCACACATCCTACTGCCTGTCGGATCCGATTAATATATATCCTTGATGCATCCATCAAGGAATCATAAAGTTAGCATTATAGGCCTCCTTCTAACTGAATGTACTAAGACTCGACTGTATAGCTTGTTGTTTGTAATGATATAAGTTTTCCCTAGTTTATAACTATCTTTACTAGAAAATAGTTTGCATTACCTTTTATGTGAGAGTCTCACTATATGAATGTAATGGGAAAATGAAAGTACACAGTAGTATTGTATAAAATAACTACTGAAGTACTGCCTACCTTAAAACCAGTTTGTTAATTAAGGTTTAAATTGTGATGTGGTTATAACCATACTGATTGACAAGTGATTAACACGACCACCTGCTGGCGTCGAAACTGATGTGACATTTGTCACCCCTTGGCCTGCCGGCCAAACTGTAGCGAACAGTTGGGATGCGGCATTGTCAGTCCTGTATAGATCTATACACACAATGCTCGCTCTCCCTCCAGGAGACTCTGGTTACAAAACACGACATAACAAGTGTATTGCCATGCCGTGAAGTAGTGGTTTCACATTATTGTTATCTTGTTCTTGTTATAGTATGTTCCTCCCTGTACTAGTTATAGTATGTTCCTCCCTGTACTAGTTATAGTATGAACTGAACCCCTAAACTATACCTATTATAGTTTACTAGTATGTTTATTTGGACTGTTACTGATTTGTAGAAAAGACTCATTTATCTACTGAGTTATGTTTGTAGTTTAAAAGCAGAGTTTATAGACAACAAAGTAACATAACTTTAAAAAAGTTTTTGAATTGATTTTATTACTTATAAAAGCATAAGAAATCCTTTAATGTGATAGTTATCACAGATAAACATTTACACAATAACACTGTGTTCAACTTGTATTCCCCCCCTTAAAAGCATTTAAAACATTTAAAAGATTGATTATAGGGGTATGGACTCACCTTATGTGGGTGATTCAATTGAAGATTCGTGTAAGGATGAGAAGTTCCACGAGTGAAGTCCCGAGGTACAAACGAGTCCTAATTGACATATATTGATACATATATGTATAATATTAGTGTTTAACACTACTAATATGAAGGGAAACAACCTTAGGGAGTAGGAAACACTTTGAATGAAGTGTTACAATCACATGTGATTGACTAAAGGGAGTTTACGGCCAAAGGAAGGTGTGTTCACGGCCACACTTGAGTTTACGGCCAAGGGAGATGAGTTTACGGCCGTAAACTCTTACAAATGATGCATTTTGGATCTTGATTCTGTTGGATATAGTGTCTAAGTCCATAACTTTATTTGGTATGTACTTGACCCGACCCGGCATGGTCCATTTGGGTTGCATGACATTGCAATACTTGGATAGACTAAATGAGAGAATAAGGCACTTATCATTATTAATATATTATAAGTTCTAATATATTAATAATAGTATTATTTAATTAGTATTGATCAAGTATTAATCTAGTATTAATTTGGTGATCAAAGTGAGACTAATTAAATATATAGGGTTGATTATGACAATCGTCAATTCTTTTATGGTGGATTAATGATCCATGGTTTATGGGTTATGGATGTAACCATATGGAGCTCCATGGATAGTCCATGGGAGTTACAAATCCATGGGTCATGGGAAATCAAGAGTCATGACAATTAAGGGCATTCATGTGTAAACCCTAATTGCGACAACACTATAAAAGGAACCCTATGGCTAGCAAAATGGAGAGCTAGTAGACCTAGTGGACATAGTGTTACTAGAGAGGGCATAACCAAATTTGAGTGCTAGTAGTATTCTCTCAAGTTATTCCAAGTCTTGTGGTGTTGTGTGAAGCATTTGAGGCACAACATTTGGGGTGCTAGGCTCATAAAGTCTTGAAGGAATCCAAGCAACAACAAGGTATGTATTTCTACTAGTTTTATGTTTTGTGTAATCCCCATGCCATGCTAGTTAGGAAATAACCTTGGAAATGAAATTTGCATGTATATAGAGAAAACATAGATTCAAGGTTATTAGGGTTGCATGTACAACACTTAGGAAGTGTTAGAATGCTCAAAACCCATCAGTGGTCTCAGAGCCTAGGATTGTTTTCTGTATACTTGATGCAAAACTGCTTAAAAATCGAAAATTCTGCATTCTGACGACTGGACTCGCCGAGTCCATGGGGAGGACTCGCCGAGTCCATGAACAAATTCATTCTACTAGCCGAGTAGAAATAATGCACTCGGCGAGTAGGAGCGTGCTGGGCAGTTTTTTCGAGTTTTGTTGCTGGAAATGGATTAAGATCATTATCCCAATCTGTTTTGGACTTGTAAAATCTGTTTTTAAAAATGATAATGATTATGTTAACCCATTTTACATGACTTTTATCAATTTTCAAGTATTGTATATGTTTATATGATTTCTTGAAATTGCTTGACATGAATTTGTGTTCTTATGAGTTTTTAGAAGATCATAGGAATTATGTGTAACCACCATGTGTGTTTAATTCATGATCTTAATGGCTATGATGGTGTCCATAACTTGTCCTCAAGTTATGGATAACCAAAAGTCACTTCCTTTAATTGTGATTAAAGAACTAAAGAGGTTTCATAAAATGAAGAGTCTTCATTTTTATGAACCATTAAAACTCATAAGTTACAAATTGAAGAGACTTGGAATAGTTTCAAATCTTGCCCTCAAGTTTTGGAATTTGAAAAGTCTTACACTTTAATACTTTAATTCCAAATTAAACCTTAGATTTTTAAAAAGTTTAAAAATCAACACTTATACTATTATTATAATTTTATTATATAGATATGTATAAGAATATGTCATTCTTACCGTTAGTAGGCCTCATTCACGAAGCCGGTCTATAAGGGGGGTATAAGGTTGTTGCCTATAAAATGGTGACTTAATGGGTGTCCACTCTCACCCACCGCTTCCTTGATCGGTGGAGGGTCGTTAGCCGAACGGGTAGGATACGACTTTAAATACTTGTTAAAAGTATAATGAATTATAAAGTAACTATACATTATAAATTCCCAATCTTAGTTACTTTAGGAAAATGTGAAATTGGTGCTAGCCCATAAAATTACACTTTGTACCTTACCAAGTCGTTAGTGGAGCGTGTGTGGTTAACCGGCACACTAACATGGATTAGTAAGAGTGGCAAAGGGTAACTTGACCTTATTATAGATCGGTGGAGCATGTGTGGTTAACCGGTACATCGATTAGGTAATATTGTTAAGGGTACCAAGTCAATTTGTATGGTTATTCACACCTTGTTTGTGATCCTCGGCATCCCAGTCACAAACTTGAGAGGGCACAATCGAGATTCAAACATGCCATTGAAAAGTTCAATGTATCTCAAAAGATCTAGGAGTTTCAAAACCAATAAAACCTAATAATAAAATATTTCGTTCTTATGGTGGAAATTGGTAAATCGTCATTTACCTACCTTCAAATATTTTATAGTATGGATTACGGCATCCCTCTTCCAACTATAAATAGTTTGTTGGATCCTAGCCTTAATATTTCATTTGGGTGAATTATTAAGGATTCCTAATCTAATGAAACTTGTCTTTCTTTCCTTTCAGATGTCTTCCAACAATGCTTCTGGCTCAAACCCAACAGGCTCCTTTTCCCTTATGAACTTGTGTGGTAAAGTCATCTTTGATGGATCCAATTTCAATGAGTGGATCAGAAACATCAGAATGATTACCCCGCTATGAGGACAAAGAATATGTCCTCGATAGGGAGCTTAAGGTTGTGAGTGAAGCCACTGCTACTCCTGAAGAGTTTGCGGAGTTTGTTGCACAATGAAAGGATGCTACTAAAGTAGCATGCATCATGATGGCCACCATGACTCGTGAACTTCAAAAGATTTCTACCCCTATGAGATGCGCCTGGATCTGATGGAAAGGTACCATCAGAGTGCGCGTCAGGAGAGGTATGAAATCATCTCCTCCATGATAACCGCAAGGATGAAGGATGGTGAACCCATCACCGGTCACTTGCAGAAGATGCAAAGGTTCGTTGACTGGTTGCTGAAGCTAAATGTTGACTTTCCTGAGGAAATGGCGATTGACATCATTCTCCATTCCTTACCTCCAAGTTATGATCAGTTTCGTATGACTTATCATATGAACAAGGAGGAAGTCACACTTAGCAAACTTCAAGGACTCTTAAGGACAGCTGAAAATGGCCTTAAGGGTAAAGCGGTTGCTACTTCTACTCCTTCAACAGCCCCTGTTCTGGCTATTGGGCAGGGAAAGGGCAAGAAGAGGAAAAACCCTTCGAAGGGTACCAAGGGTAAGACTCTTGATGGTTCCTCTTCAAGTGGGACAAAGAAAGGTCCCATTACTCCTTCTTCAAACCCAAAGGAAGCACAGTGCTTCTATTGCCAGGATAAGGGACACTTCAAGCGAAGCTGCCCTAAATATCTGCAAGATCTAAAGGATGGGAAGGTTAAACCCACCCATGCAGGTATTTACACAATATTGTCTAATAACTCATCTAATGCTAATTCTTGGGTGCTTGATACAGGTTGTGGTATTCACATATATACTGATTTGCAGGTACTAAGAAGAAGTGAGCAGGTGGAGCACGGGAAGATAAACTTAGTCATGGGCAACAGGAAAGCATCACCTGTTACCAAGATAGGAGTTTATTCTTTATTGCTTAATAATGGGTTAATGTTAGATTTGAATAAGTGTTGTTACTCGCCCGAAATGGCGAGAAATATTATTTCCTTTCATGGCTTGTACAAACAAGGTTTTACATTTTCATTTGATAATAAAAATGGTGCTATTAATGTTTATTACAATGATGTATTTTACTTTAAAGCATTACCTTGTGATGGTGTATATGAAGCCGTGAATGTTGTAGACAATCAAGGAAATAATGTGTTGTATATTGATTCTTCAGATAGCTTAGATAAAGCATCCTTATGGCATTGTCGTCTTGGACATGTTAACAAGAAGCGCATAGGCCAACTCCAAAAGGCTGGAGTCTTGGAATCATTTGACCTCAAGTCAGATGATAGTTGCGAGTCTTGTTTACTTGGAAAAATGACAAAGTCACCCTTCACAGGTACTTGTGATAGGGGTGAAGGTTTGTTGGACCTTGTACACACGGATGTGTGTGGGCCCTTCAGAGTTGCTACAAGGGATGCTAATCGCTATTATGTGATTTTTACTGATGATTACAGTAGATATGGATATATTTACTTGATCAAGCATAATTCAGAAACCTTTGAAAAGTTCAAAGAGTTTAAGCAGGAAGTGGAGAATCAATTGGGCAGGAACATCAAGATGCTCCGATCCGATCGAGGAGGAGACTATCTTAGCATTGAGTTCCTTGACTATCTTAAGGAATGTGGGATTGTCTCACAATTGACACCTCCCAGGACACCACAGTTGAATGGTGTAGCTGAGAGGCGCAATCGAACCTTGTTGGATATGGTTCGTTCCATGATGAGTCGAGCTTCGTTACCAATCTCTTTCTGGGGGTATGACTTAGAGACTGCCGCCTATATCCTTAATCTAGTCCCTACTAAAAAGGTTGCCAAAACACCTCACGAGATGTGGACTGGGAAAGTTCCCAATTTGGACCACATCAAGATTTGGGGTTGTGAAGCTTTCGTGAGGCGTGAGACTCATGATAAGCTTGAACCTCGAAGTGAGAGGTGTATTTTCATCGGCTACCCACAGAGATCCTTTGGTTACCTCTTCTACAGACCCAGTGATAATGTGGTTTTTGTAGCAAGAAGAGGAGTCTTTCGTGAGAGAGAATTCATAAGCCAAGGGGACAGTGGGAGGCAAATTGACCTTGAAGAGCTTCAAGAGTCAAGTGGTGAAGGAACCTCAAATGCTATCGACCAACCTGAGGAGGAAACTCTTGTTGATCCGATAGACGAGTCTGTACCTCCAAGACGTTCCACTAGGGTGAGGAACACACCTGATTTTTATTATGGTTATCACATCACCACTGAAGGTGATACATTTATTAGTGATAGTACACTAATAGATTTGGATGAACCTAATAATTACAGGGAAGCCATGGCAGGCCCTGAGTCTGCTAAATGGAAGGAGGCTATGGACAGCGAGATTCAGTCCATGTATGACAATCAAGTTTGGAACTTGGTTGACAATGTACCAGGTCGTAAGACAGTTGGGTGCAAATGGATCTTTAAGAAGAAGACCGACATGGATGGGAAGGTACACACTTATAAAGCGCGACTGGTTGCGAAGGGCTTTACTCAAACTCCGGGAGTTGACTATGATGAGACCTTCTCACCAGTAGCTAAGATTAAGTCTATTAGAGTATTGTTAGCCATAGCTGCATTTCATGATTATGAAATATGGCAAATGGATGTCAAAACCGCTTTCCTTAATGGAAAGTTGGCTGAGGATGTTTACATGGCTCAACCAGAGGGTTTTGTCGATATAAGATACCCTAATAGAGTGTGTAAGCTTGATAAATCCATTTATGGATTGAAACAAGCATCTCGCAGATGGAATCTTTGCTTTGATGAGAAAGTCAAAGAGTTTGGCTTTTCTAGGAGTGAGGATGAGCCTTGTGTGTATGTCAGGGCTAGTGGGAGCATAGTTAGCTTCTTGGTGTTGTATGTGGATGACATACTTCTCATAGGAAACGACGTCCCAACCTTACAGGAGGTTAAGTCCTGGCTTGGGAAGTGTTTCGCTATGAAGGACCTTGGGGAAGCTGCCTATATCCTAGGGATAAGGATATTGAGAGATAGGAGTAAGAGACTAATTGGACTTAGTCAAAGTACTTATGTGGATAAGGTACTGAAGAGGTTCAGTATGCAAGATTCCAAGAAAGGAGAATTACCAATCCAGAGTAATGCCAAGCTAAGTAAGACTCAGAGTCCGAGTACAGAGGCTGAGATAGCTGAGATGAGTCATATACCATATGCTTCCACTGTGGGCTCGATCATGTATGCTATGACTTGTACTCGCCCTGATGTGGCCTTTGCTTTGAGCATGGTCAGTAGATATCAAGGGAACCCTGGAAAGGCACACTGGACAGTGGTAAAGAACATTCTCAAGTATCTGTGGAGGACTAAGGATTGGGTCCTTACCTTCGGAGGCAGTGATGACTTGAGAGTGGAAGGGTATAGCGATGCTAGCTTCCAGACTGATAGGGATAATTTCCGCTCTCAGTCGGGCTGGGTCTTTATCCTAAATGGAGGGGCAATTACTTGGAAAAGTTCCAAGCAGGAGACAGTAGCTGATTCTACTTGTGAATCAGAGTACATAGCAGCAAGTGAAGCAGCTAAGGAGGCGATATGGCTAAAGAACTTCATCGGAGACCTTGGAGTTGTACCAGCCATAAAGGAGCCAATGGAAATTTTCTGTGACAGCGAAAGTGCGGTTGCTTTGGCTAAGGAACCGAGAGATCACGGGAGATCTAGGCATATTGACAGAAAATACCATTTCATCAGACATCGAATAGAAGAAGGACTCCTCGTGGCTAAGAGGGTATCATCAGATGAGAACCCGGCAGATCCCCTCACGAAGGGACTGCGCAGGGTTAAGCATTTACAGCATGCGAGGCGCATTGGGCTGAGGGATGATATTAGTTTCAATAATTAGATTCCTGAAACTTGTAAAATGTAATTGACATTTGATGATAAATAAAAGTTGTTATTTATTTATGAGTAAGGTGTTACTATCTTGTGTTGATTGTTTACTATGTTTCAATTTTGCATGTTTTTACTTCCAGAATAATTATGTTATTATTCAAACCATCCACAGTCAGTCAAACTTTGGAAGTAAGTATTGATTTAAGACTGTCATGAATTTGGCTTGTATGATTTGTCTAAAAGTGCTTTGGACAATGCAATGGTTGCTACAACATTCATGAGTACTCATAAGGGCTGAGTATTGGATCCAACCCACGCTCACTTGCATCACTTCATGGAATTTATCTCGAGTGATCGTGAGACGGTAATATCATATAAATCTTCAAACCTAGAGATATGAGTTGTTGACTATGAGTTGGTTATTCATTGATTGTACGAAAACGCATTGGTAACTCGATGTTATAAAACGTGCCTTTGTGAATAATTCAACAAGTAGTTAGTACAAGCATATCAGTCGAAGTTTATCTGTTCCTTCTAGAAATAGAAGCGATATCTGGGCCCCTCGATGATTTGGTTTTGACCTATGTACCGGGCCCGGTCAGAACCTAATTGATGTGTTCAATTTAGTTCTATGTCGAAACAAATCAGAGATCGAGAAACAAATGCTGGACAATAAGTAAGACCATGTTCCATGTGTTTGTCCGGCTGATATCATGAGAACAGAGGATTATATGATCACTTATCTTAAATGGTGTATCATCATCATCTCAGTTCCGAGAGACTTTGAAAGAGCTACGATTGCTAGTCGGATTTTGAAGTCATATTTGCAAATATAGTTATTAGACTTATCCAAGTGGGAGACTGTTGGATATAGTGTCTAAGTCCATAACTTTATTTGGTATGTACTTGACCCGACCCGGCATGGTCCATTTGGGTTGCATGGCATTGCAATACTTAGATAGACTAAATGAGAGAATAAGGCACTTATCATTATTAATATATTATAAGTTCTAATATATTAATAATAGTATTATTTAATTAGTATTGATCAAGTATTAATCTAGTATTAATTTGGTGATCAAAGTGAGACTAATTAAATATATAGGGTTGATTATGACAATCGTCAATTCTTTTATGGTGGATTAATGATCCATGGTTTATGGGTTATGGATGTAACCATATGGAACTCCATGGATAGTCCATGGGAGTTACAAATCCATGGGTCATGGGAAATCAAGAGTCATGACAATTAAGGGCATTCATGTGTAAACCCTAATTATGACAACAGTATAAAAGGAACCCTATGGCTAGCAAAATGGAGAGCTAGTAGACCTAGTGGACATAGTTTTACTAGAGAGGGCATAACCAAATTTGAGTGCTAGAAGTATTCTCTCAAGTTATTCCAAGTCTTGTGGTGTTGTGTGAAGCATTTGAGGCACAACATTTAGGGTGCTAGGCTCACAAAGTCTTGAAGGAATCCAAGCAACAACAAGGTATGTATTTCTACTAGTTTTATGTTTTGTGTAATCCCCATGCCATGCTAGTTAGGAAATAACCTTGGAAATGAAATTTGCATGTATATAGAGAAAACATAGATTCAAGGTTATTAGGGTTGCATGTACACTTAGGAAGTGTTAGAATACTCAAAACCCATCAGATTCATGCTTATAAGGTGTTGGTCTTATGAGGATACAAGAGCTTCGAATGGATAACAAGATGATAGAAGAGATACTCACACTCTGGAGGTCTTTAGGGTGTTTACGACCCAAGAACAAGTGGGTGTTCTTGGTGAAAAGATGAAGATTTGAAGATCTTGAAGCAAAAGTGATGAATTCAAGGATGTTATTCATAGGATTCATATGATTAAGAAGATTAACTAGCAAAATGGATGAATTACTTACGTTTTTTAAGAGAAATGATGGATTCCCTTGATGATACTTGAGAGAGTTTGAGTGTTATTGATTGAAAGAGGTGAGAAATGAAGAACAAATGAAGGAAAACTATGCTTATCATGTGGAGTTCAAGGACACCAAGAGTTTACGGCCATAAACTCTAGTTTGCGGTCGTAAACTCCTTGTGATGGAGTTTCCGGCTCCATTGAAACTTAAAGAACTTAAGCTGACATATCCCTACACTCGATCCTTAAGTGTACTAGGCTTAGAACTCATTAGAATAATCCTTAACAAGGCTAAAAGGCAATAGAAACGAGTCTGACATTTGGTTGATTGGATTGAATTACAAGGTGGAAATTTTCGGGTTGTCACAGTAAGTGCAGCGGGTTGATGGTTACTTTACAAGAAGTCAAGTGTGTGTTTACGGATTTTGGGCACAATTTCCAGATTTGGGATTAGATGAAATTCACGATCGGGATGTTTTGAGTATTCTTTATACATGGTTTGGTGGTGTTCCTGATGGGTTTTGAGCATAACATACAAAAACCTATGTGTGCATGCAACCTTAATATGTTTTCTCTAATTGAACATACAACTTTTGAAGATCAAACAGAAAACCCTAGAAGGTATATACTATTTTTGAAATCTACAAAATAGGGTTAAAAAAACATACCTTGATTGTTATATATCAATACCAATTGAAATCCTAGTAATCTTGAACTTCGAGAGCAAGCGTCACAAGTGTCACACCTCTAGTAGATCACACCCAAACTAAGCAAGAGGATGAGAGAGGAGAGAGGAGGAGAAGCTTTTAGAAATTTGGTTATCCTTCTGGGATTCAGATGGCCGAAAATCTCAAGCCTTATGGGTCTATTTATAGTGTAGATAGGATACACTGGATAACCCTAATTTGAATAAAATATTATTAATTCAAATTGTTAATTATCCACCTCCTTAATTATCAACATAGGATAATCTAGAAACCCTAATTATCCTTAGTAAAACCGTCAATGCCTTCTTAGGAAGGATCTGGAACCGCTTGCTCAACTATTGAATAATTACACTTTAGTCCCTACACTTTCAATTAATTCTTTGAGTCCAGAAATTAATTCCAATTAATGATTACACTTTAGGTGCAACGGGTTGATGATTACTTTTCAAGAAGTCAAGTGTGTGTTTAAGGATTTTGGGCACAATTTCCAGATTTGGGATTAGAGGAAATTCACGATCGGGATGTTTTGAGTATTCTTTCTACATGGTTTGGTGGTGTTCCTGATGGGTTTTGAGCATAACATACAAAAACCTATGTGTGCATGCAACCCTAATATGTTTTCTCTAATTGAACATACAACTTTTCAACATCAAACAGAAAACCCTAGAAGGTATATACTATTTTTGAAATCTACAAAATAGGGTTAAGAAAACATACATTGATTGTTATATAGCAATAACAATTGAAATCCTAGTAATCTTGAACTTCGAGATCAAGCGTCACAAGTGCTACGCCTCTAGTAGATCACACCCAAACTAAGTAAGAGGATGAGAGAGGAGAGAGGATGAGAAGCTCTTAGAAATTCGGTTAACCTTCTGGGATTCAGATGGCCGAAAATCTCAAACCCTATGGGTCTATTTATGGTGCAGTTAGGATACACTGGATAACCCTAATTTGAATAAAATATTATTAATTCAAATTGGTAATTATCCACCTCCTTAATTATCTATAGGATAATCTAGAAACCCTAATTATCCTTAGTAAAACCGTCCATACCTTCTTAGGAAGGCTCTGGAGCCTCTTGCTCAACTATTGAACAATTACACTATAGTCCCTACACTTTCAATTAATTCTTTTAATCCTGAAATTAATTCCAATTAAATTTCTGATTAAATATTAATTAGATAATATTATTTTTCATTAATATATTATTTTCATAATATATTAATAAATCATTTATTTCAATTTATTATTCAAATAATAAATTCAACCTCTCTCCAAAATTTATCCTGTCTAATTGCTAGTTATGAGGGCAACCCAAAAGGACTATGCTACTATCAATTCAAGTGTATACCAATTATAGTTATGGGCTTAGACACCTAATCCAATAGTTCCTAGTCAGGGAACCAAGGGTATGTAAGATGAATGGATGATCATCAGTCTTAGGGTATGGTTTTTGAAGTTTAGATTGATGGGTTCCTAGTTTCGGGGAGTATAATGATCGAGTTGGTTTGTCGTCGTAGTTTTGAGAGTTCCTGGTTTGAGTGGGTTTCACTGGAAGTTGGGTCTTATAGTTAGGGAGAGAAAGATAGTTTTGCGGTTAAATATTTTCAAGTTATTGGGTTGTTTGTTGGCAGCTGTGGGTTTTCGAGTGCTCTCTCCAGTTTTCTTTATAAGACACCTTGATTTCGAAGTGGTTAGAGGAAGCTTATGGAATATGTTGGCGTTGTTTTTAGAGATCCTAACCAATACTGATTTCAAGGATGAAATCCAGTTTAATTGAGGGAGTGTTGTAACATCTTGTTTTGACAAGTTTTTTATTTCGGGGATTATGGACAATAAAAGGATCAAGTAAATGCCTTGGGCTTCAAGTGAATAGGGCTTAGACCATATTGGATGTTGATAATATTGGTTATGTGATCTAAGCCTGTGGTTTGTGTTTTGGAGTGAAAAGGTAAAATAGGTAAAGTGATGTTTCAGACTTCTTTAATGAAGTAAGGATTTTAATTAAGTATGTTTTAATTCAAAAGTAATTAAATAGAGTTGTAGGGATCGTCAATACCTTTTCGTGGGTATAAATATCGCCAAAAACAAAGTCGAAACGAATAAGTTATGGTTAATTGAAACTGGAATGGATTTGGGTGAAAAACCCTTGCCACAGAGAGGAGATTAGAGCTCCACGGCGTGGAGAAACGTGGCCACAAAGTGCTAGTCTGTCATGCCCAAGGCCTATATTTTAGGGTTTTCAACGTATTTAAGCATAAGGTTATGCATTTTTATACATTTTAGTAGCCTCCATCATATCTACAACCCCTGGGAGAAACCCTAGCCTCCATCTTCAAGATTTGAGCTCCCCCCCTCTCCTCTCTCCTCTTTTGGTTGCAAGGAATGATGCTTCAAGCTTGGATCCATCAAAGGCACTAAATTTTCGAACTATTGTGAGTATAAAGTTCCAATATTGCTCCTTAGTCCTTTAGATCTCTTCATTTTTGGGTTTTGGCACTTTTGGTCCATTTTAGGAGTGATCTAGGAGTTGATTGGACTCCAACATCTTTTGATCGGTTTGGAATGCTTCTTGGATCTCAAGGACTAGGAAAGTTATGATCTTTTGCCTTCCCTCTTACCATACAACTTATCTTAGTCGTTTAGACATTTTTGGTGTATTAAAGTTTTGATCTTGAAAGATTGTTACATTATTATGGGTAAATTTGGAAACTTTATCCGTCTAGACATCTTGTTGATTCAGATCTGAAAGTGGAAGACTTGGAGTTAATGGATTTACTTTAGTAATTTCCATTTTGGGTCCTTTTGAGACTTAAAGTCTAGATCTTGGTGGTTTGGACCATCCGAATGGATAAAGTTGGAAATTTATCCATTATAAAGCTATTAGGAATCAGATCTGATGATTTTGGATTTGGTCATTATATATTAAGACCTTATTGAAGAAAAGCCTTTCAGACTGAAGACCACGACATGACCAAGGAAGGCCACGTCGTGGAGGCAGGACTTATCACGTCTGTTTTTCCTGGACGTGCCCACGGTATGGCATGATGCTCGCCACAGCGTGGCGATAAATTTATTTGTGACTATTTTTTCTAGATTCTGCCAAGGCGTGGTGCAATGTCTACTACGGTGTGGTAGCGGATTTTGATCGGGACTGGATTGAGTAGCCACGTCGTAGCTACGACGTGGACGTCAGCTGAAGTTGCCTTTTTGACAAATTTGTCTTTTGGTCAAACATGTGTAGAATTAAGTATTTGACTAAGGATTAGTCTCGGTCTGGCTTTAGGAAGCTTGGATTGGTTGTTTTGTTGCTGAGGTAGCTGTTGTACTTCTGTTGAATAGTTCAGGTGAGTCTTCTCACTACTACTCATGGGTTGAAGGCGGCTAATGTCGGCCCATTAAATTGAGTATGTAGGATGCATGTGTCTATGTAACTATAGCTAGTATGATTGTATATTTGGAGCCAATCTAGGCTTGGATTCATTATAGAATCGGGGCTGATATGAACCTGATGGATCTGATCTGGGATCAGAGTCATTATGGACTTAGGGTTTATACGGACCCGATGGAGCCGATCTAGGCTCGAAGTCATTATCGAATCAAGGTTTATATGAACACAGGGTTTTTATGGACCCAATACAGCTACCTGTTGTGATTTATATATATATATATATATATATATATATATATATATATATATATATATATATATATATATATATATATATATTGTTTGTGGTATTTTGGGGGAACTCACTAAGCTTTGTGCTTACGGTTTATGTTTAAAAAGCTTTCAGGTACTTCTGGTTCAAAAGGAAGGGCCTGAATTGAACGCACTGCATCCCCTGGAGATTTATTCCACATTCATTGTTTATGATTTTACTCTGATGTTTTCAGAATGCTTTTACTCTGATCGTCTTTTCGGATAATAAATGAATGGTTTTGACATACTTAAAATGAAACTTTTACTCGGTATGTGTAACGCCCAGGTTTCGGGGCTAAGCATTTTTAGACTATGTAATAGTCTAGGTCTACTATTGTAACTATTTTTGAAGTAATAAAGATGAAATATTTGAATACTATGTGAATTATGTGTATTTGTGTGCTTATAACTTAATTATAAATGTATAATTAATAAAGAATAAAAATAAGTGTCAAAATTAAAGTGTGAGATAAGCTCGATATCTTTACATAAACTTGTAGTGGTCGAAACAAGGATTTCGGGGATATAAAGAACGCCGAAATCCGAGTTATAACGAAGAAGTTATGACCCGTCGAAGTTTCGTGACGGAACCGGCACGATACCGGGAAGCGTAAATAGTGAATTTACGTAGAGCGACTTTTAGCCTTAGTGATCTAAATGAAACTTGTAGAAAACGTTAAACCGAGAGCGTCCATAAAAAGAACGCCCAAATCTGACTTTGTATGAAGAAGTTATGATTTTTCGAAGTTTCGGCTTAGCGGTGTACAGCCCGAAGTTCGAATATTAGATCGAGCGGTTTTTAGCCAACACAACCTAAATGAGAATAGAAGATCTCGTTAATATTAGCGTGACGATAAAAGGAGAAACAAAAACGGACGTCGGATGGAGAAGTTATGAATTTTTAACGGACCAATCCTGTCCTGGCCTGTTAAAAATATAACTTTTAAAATAGACTCAAAATTAGCTGACGGAGTCTAAACGAAAGTTGTAGAGTACGTTCCCGCCTACGCGTGGATATAAAGAACGTCGGAAACGGAGCTCGTACGAGGAATATACGAACTTTTAAAGTTTAGACTCGAATTTGCGAAGCCTGTTGCTCGATTGATGACGTGGCAAGATCCTAGCCGTTGCTTGTTGATCACGCCTCGCTTCGGATGAAGGACACGTCACCTCGCATTATGCCCCGCGTCCAAGGTTGGGTACGCCTAGCGTACCCCGGCCTTATCCCTTCCGAGTCCGAGTGCGAGCCAGCTGTACGCGAGCTGGCACCCTTATCCGATCTACGCCCAGCGTAGCCAAGGATTACGCCCAACGTAATCCGAGGCCTCGCAGGCTATAAAAGGGGGACGAGAGTTCCGAGTTTTTCACACCTTTCTCACTTATCTCTCTAGTTTCTTTCTCTCTCTAGCCTATCTTAAGCCCCCTAAACCCTAGGGAACCCCCCTAGGGTCTTTCGGTTCGGAAACGCTGCTCCAAGCGAAGCCCAATTTTTCTTTAAAATCTGTTGTAAGTGAGCTACGCCTATGAGAATTTTAATATAGCTTTTAAATAATTATAGTAATGTTATTAGGTCCTTAAAATAATTATTCTGGCTATTATTATGAGTTATATAGAGTGTTGTTTAACGCTTATATAATAATAATAATAATAATAGATAGACTATTAATTAGTCGCGGTTAACGTTAGACTAAACCCTAGTGGTATTGATACTAGGTTTTGTCAAGGGAAAACTTATTTTGAGATAACAAAGCGCTGTCCGAGTTCCGAGTCACCACCTTAACAGGTGAGTGCATATTCAATTTCATCTTACACATAGATATGAAGTATTTAATATAAATTACGTGCTATGTGTGCATATTGTCTGAATACTTGTTGTCTATGCTGATGAAAGAATTTTATACATGTTTTAAATGATTTAAACTGTATATGTATTTTATATCTACAAAAGGTTGGGGTAAAACATGGGTAGATGTAATAGACAACGTGTGATAAAATGATGAGAGGTCTCGATGTTGTTGTTGTTGATTCTGTCATCTAGCGGAGTATGGATGACAACCACGGACTCTTCTAGACAGTCCAGTGGAACGCTAGCAGGCTCGCAACCTGTAGGTGTTTGTGAACGATGTGTTCACCGGTGTACTCCATCCCCCTCATGGTTGCCTATAGGACATTTATTGCTGAGGAACCCCCTTGGCAGTAGTGTCCATCCCGATGATGATCCTTAGTCTAGGTCCCTTATGATAGGTGTTTAGGGACGTAATGTGAGGATAACGGGAACGGGTAATCGGGTTATTGTTGGATGTTGAAAATAATTAAACTTATTTATTGTGGGTTGAAAACCCTATGTGCTCACCAGGCTCCCAAGCCTGACCCACTCAGTTTCATATATTTCAGGTAGTGGTGCACGAGCATAGATATGATGTTTGGGATGAGAGATTACGGATATAGGCCTGTAGATATGAATAAATGTAGTAAGGCTTATATTGTATTGTTTATGCTTTTGATCTATATCGAACATGACATCCCGAGGTTTTTAATGAAATACATTTCTACGGAAATGCTTTGATAAATCTTTATCATATTTTATTTTGGGAACAAATTCCGCAACACTTTTATTTAAAATGTTACTCTGATTTTTAAACAAAGCATAAACAAAATCGGTCTTTTCTGGCCGTGAAAATGGGGATGTCACAGTTGGTATCAGAGCATTAGTTTAAGCGAACTAGGAATTTGTAGGATTTCTAGACTTAAACTTAGAATGCTAAGCGATGATTGTGAGATGTGAGCACTAGCTTATTTTAGGAATTATGCCTAAAATGCTTTTATGTGCTAAATGCTTATTGCCTTATGTGCTGTTAATTGTTCGGATCTATGGTCTGTTGTCGACCGGATCTGGAAACCTTTTGTGTTTAGGATTCTAAACATACGACTATGATATTAGAACTAGCATGTAAACGTTTCGGAGAGATAAGGATGATTTAAACGTCTATCCTGAATAAAGATCTAAATTCACCTTATTCGGTGTATAGATCAAGATGGCAAGAACCCGCAGTGGAGCCGGGAATGCGAATGGGAATAGGAATCAACCCCCAGTGATTCAGCAAATACATGTTGTAGTAGAAGTTGCACCCGAGCCAATCACCATGGCTGGAGTACAAGCCATGATTCGTGCTATGTTAGCAGAACAAAGGGAGGAAATGAGGCAGATGTTGAATAGGGACGAACCTACCATGCCCGTTGAGCAACCCGAGCTGATTCCCGAGAAATCGGAGGAAGGGAACTATAGCCGCCATGTGAGTCAAGTTGGGACTCAAGGAGAACGAAGGAATGACCCAGAGAGGGGAAACGACAAGGATGGGCGGATGTATAAGAATTTCTTGGGTGCCAAGCCACCAAGTCTCTCAGGAAGCCCAAAGCCTGTTGAGATTATGGATTGGATCTCCGAAATGGAGATGGTGTTCGAGAGCTGCAGCTGTAGCGAGAAACAGAAGACCGTCTTCGCAGTAAGACAACTGAAAACTGGAATCTTGAGCTGGTGGAAGTTACTGGCAAATACAATGCTGCGAGGAGAAACCCTAAAGATGTCATGGGATGAGTTCTTGGAACAACTGAAGTTGCATTACTGTTCAGAAATAGATCTGATTGATCTGAACAATGAGTTTCAAAACCTGAAGAAGGGGATAATGAGCGTTGACGACTATGCTACTACATTCACGGAAAAGATGAAGTTGTTTCCATACCTAGTGCCAACCGAACTCTCCAAAATTGAGAAGTTCACAAATGGACTGCCAGCCGACTTTGGCCCGACAGTCAAGATGGCAACCACTCTGAAATCAGCTGTTCGAGCAGCTAAGAATATGGAGACCCAGCAAAAGGAAAGGGGTCTGGAGAGGGTCGTGGTTGGTGAGAAAAGGAAATTCGATGGATCTTCAAGGTCCAACAAGAAAAGTAAATTCTCGAAGTCCGGTTCGAAGGGAGGAGGAGCCGAAGCAAAGTGGTGTGACAAGTGCAAGAAGAAGCACTCCGTAAAATGCGACGGAGAAGTCACCTGCTTTAAGTATGGAAAGACCGGGCACTATGCCAATGAATGCACCCTCACCAAGAAAGTCTGTTATGGGTGTGGCGAGGAAGGGCACATTTCGAGGGACTGCCCGAAGAAGAAGGAGGCGGGAAGACCCAACATTCCACCGAAGCTGAAGGCAAGAGCCTTCCAGATGACGCTCGAGGCTACAAAGGAGACAGCAGACGTCGCTTCAGGTACCTTTCTTGTAAATGGATTGCCTGCCAATATACTATTTGATTCCGGAGCCAACTACTCCTTTGTGTCGCATAAATTTGGTGGGAAATTAGCATTGCCTGTAGAAAAACTTGATAGTGTCCTAATTGTGGAAGTTGCCAGTGGCAAGTTCGTACCTGTTAGTGATCGTATTAAGAACATAGTCATCGACATAAACGGAAATGAATTCCACGAGGAGCTGTTACCCATAGAATTGAACGGTTTCGACATCGTTCTAGGAATGGATTGGCTTAGCACCAACGATGCTGAGATTCAATGCCGAAAGAAGATAGTAAGGGTAAACCCACCCGGAAAAGAGTCATTTATGGTGTACGGGGACAAACGCCGAGTAAATTCTGGAATCATCTCCCTGATGAAAGCTATAAAATGTTTGTCCAAGGGATGTGCATCATACTTGGCATTCGTAATCGATGCTAAGAAGGAAAAGAAAGAGGTACAGAATATACCGGTTGTGTGTGATTATCCGGAACTCTTTCCCGAAGATCTTCCCAGTTTACCACCTGATACACAAGTGGAGTTTCGGATAGACTTGTTACCAGGTACAACACCGATAGCAAAGGCACCTTACCGATTAGCACCGACGGAGATGAAGGAGCTCATGACGCAAATTCAGGAGCTGTTGGACAACGGTTTCATTCGACCTAGTTCATCACCCTGGGGAGCTCTGGTGCTATTCGTAAAGAAGAAAGACGGAAGCATGCGAATGTGCATAGACTACAGAGAGCTGAACAAGGCAACGGTAAAGAATAAGTACCCTTTGCCAAGGATTGATGACCTATTCGATCAGCTACAAGGTTCGAGCTATTTCTCAAAGATCGATCTTAGGTCAGGGTATCATCAGCTGAAAGTGAGAGATCAGGATATTGAGAAAACTGCATTCAGAACGAGATAGGGACACTACGAGTTCTTGGTTATGTCGTTTGGACTAACCAATGCTCCAGCAGCATTCATGGATTTGATGAACAGGGTTTGTAAACCATTCCTCGATAAATTTGTGATAGTGTTCATCGACGACATTCTGATCTACTCGAAAAGCCAGGAGGAGCATGGCAAGCATCTACGAGAGGTGTTGGAGGTATTGAAGAAGGAGAAGTTGTATGCAAAGTTCTCCAAGTGTGATTTTTGGATCCGAGAAGTCCAATTCTTGGGATGTGGTTAACCAGGAGGGAATAATGGTTTACCCAGCAAAAATCGAAGATGTAATGAAGTGGGAACGTCCAAAGAGTCCCACGGAGATTCGAAGCTTTCTAGGATTAGCCGGATATTACCGAAGATTTATCCAAGGCTTTTCTTCGATAGCTGCTCCATTAACAGCTTTGACCCACAAAGGAGCTACTTATACATGGAGTGAGAAACACGATGAGGCATTCGAGAAGCTAAAGAAGAAGTTATGTGAAGCACCGATTCTTTCTCTACCCGATGGAGTCGAAGACTTCGCAGTCTACAGTGACGCATATGGAGTCGGGTTGGGTTGTGTTCTGACCCAAAGAGAAAAAGTGATAGCATATGCCTCTCGACAATTGAAAGAGCACGAAAAGAACTACCCCACTCATGATTTGGAGTTGGCAGCAGTAGTTTTTGCCCTAAAGATATGGAGGCATTACCTCTACGGCACGAAGTGCAAGCTTTTAACTGATCATAAGAGTCTCCAATATCTCTTTAATCAGAAGGAATTGAACATGAGACAACGACGCTGACTAGAATTACTCAAGGACTATGACTGTGAGATACTTTACCACCCCGGTAAAGCAAATGTTGTTGCTGATGCTCTCAGTCGGAAAGTCAATCTTGAAAGGAAAAGGCCAAGAGCGTTGAGAATTGAAGTTGTCTCGACAATTGTGGAAAGTATCAAGAAAGCTCAAGAAGAAGCTTCAGAAAAGAATGACCGAAAGGAAGAACGTTTGGGAAAGACATTGGTATTCGGTACAAACCGTCAAGGACTGAAGGTATTCCAAGATCGGATTTGGGTACCTAAGACAGGAGGAGTAAGAGAACTTTTGATGGAAGAAGCGCACAAGACCATGTACTCAATTCATCCCGGCAGCACAAAAATGTATAGGGACCTAAAACCCTACTACTTGTGGCCGACGATGAAGCTTGATGTTGCAAAGTATGTGGCCGAGTGCGTAACTTATGCAAGAGTTAAGGCACAACATCAGAAAATGTATGGGAGTTTAGAACCTTTACATGTACCCATGGGTAAATGGGAAGACATCACCATGGATTTTGTGACTAAACTGCCCAGGACGAAGAACGGACACGACATGATTTGGGTGGTCGTGGATCGTTTCACCAAGAGTGCACACTTCATAGCAGCCAACGAGAAGTGGTCTATGGATAAGCTTGCAAATGCTTACGTGAAGGAAATTGTGAGACTTCACGGTGTTCCTCTAACGATTGTATCCGATAGTGATAGTCGTTTCACATCAACGTTCTAGAGAAGTCTACATGAGGAATTGGGTACGAAGTTGTGTTTGAGTACAGCTTACCATCCGTAGACTGATGGTCAGAGCGAAAGAACGATTCAGACACTGGAAGATATGCTGAGAGCATGTACCCTCGAGTTCCAAGCGAACTGGGACGAGCACTTACCTCTAGTAGAATTTTCCTACAACAACAGTTTCCACTCGAGCATCAAGATGGCACCTTATCAAGCTTTGTACGGACAGAAGTGTCGTACGCCATCTTGTTGGCTTGAGGCTGGAGAAAAGCAGTTTATGGGCCCCGAGATAGTCCATGAGACTGCTGAAAAGTTAAAGGTGATCAGGGAAAGGATGTTAGCAGCTCAGGATCGTCAGAAGAGCTATGTTGACAAGAAAAGACGACCAATGACCTTCGAAGTTGGGGATTCGGTTTTGCTTAAAGTCTCACCATGGAAGGGACTTATAAGATTTGGAAAACCAGGAAAGTTGAGTCCAAGATTTATTGGACCGTTCAAAGTTCTTCAGAAGATTGGGAACCAAGCTTACAAGCTGGAATTGCCCGAAGAACTCGATGGTATTCATAACACCTTCCATGTGTGTTATCTGAGGAAATTCACGGGAGAAGTTCCCGACATAATTCCAATCTCAGAGTTAAGGATGGATGAGAATAAGAGGTTGATCGAAGAGCCCGAGGCAATTGTTGACCGTAAGACTAAGAAGTTACGACGCAAGATGGTCGACCTAGTGCTATTCCGATGGAAACATTTGAATGGACCGAATCTCACTTGGGAAACAGAAAGTGACATGATGAGTCGCTATCCGCATCTGTTTGCTGACGCATGATTCCGGGACGGAATCATCCTAAGGGGGAGAGAATTGTAACGCCCATGTTTCGGGGCTAAGCATTTTTAGACGATTTAATAGTCTAGGTCAACTATTGTAACTATTTTTGACGTAATAAAGATGAAATATTTGAATACTATGTGAATTATGTGTATTTGTGTGCTTATAACTTAATTATAAATGTATAATTAATAAAGAATAAAAATAAGCGTCAAAATTAAAGTGTAAGATAAGCCAGATATCTTTACATAAAGTTGTATTGGTCGAAACAAGGATTCCGGGGATATAAAGAACGCCAAAATCCGAGTTATAACGAAGAAGTTATGACCCGTCGAAGTTTCGCGACGGAACCGACACGATACCAGGAAACGTAAATAATGAATTTACGATAGAGCGACTTTTAGCCTTAGAGATCTAAACGAAAGTCGTAGAAAACGTTAAACCGAGAGCGTCCATAAAAATAACGCCCAAATCTGACTTCATATGAAGAAGTTATGATTTTTCGAAGTTTTGGCTTAGCGGTGTACAGCCCGAAGTTCGAATATTAGATCGAGCGGTTTTTAGCCGACACAACCTAAACGAGAATCGAAGATATCGTTAATAGTAGCGTGACGATAAAAAGACAGACGAAAACGGACGTCGGATGAAGAAGTTATGAATTTTTAACGGACCAATCCTGTCCCGGCCTGTTAAAAACATAACTTTTAAAATTTAGACTCGAATTTGCGAAGCCTGTTGCTCGATTGATGACGTGGCAAGATCCTAGCCGTTGCTTGCTGATCACGCCTCCCTTCGGATGAAGGACACGTCGACGCGCATTATGCCCCGCGTCCGAGGTTGGGTACGCCCAGCGTACCCCGGCCTTATCCCTTCTGATTCCGAGTGCGAGCCAGCTGTACGCGAGCTGACACCCTTATCCGATCTACGCCCAGCGCAGCCAAGGATTACGCCCAGCGTAATCCGAGGCCTCGCAGGCTATAAAAGGGGGACGAGAGTTCCGAGTTTTTCACACCTTTCTCACTTCTCTCTCTAGTTTCTTTCTCTCTCTAGCCTATCTTAAGCCCCCTAAACCCTAGGGAACCCCCCTAGCACCCGAAGGAAGCCCCGAGGCTCCCGGAGTCCCAAGAAAAAGGGTCTTTCGGTTCGGAAATGCTGCTCCAAGCGAAGCCCGGTTTTTCTTTAAAATCTGTTGTAAGTGAGCTACGCCTATGAAAATTTTAATATAGCTTTTAAATAATTATAGTAATGTTATTAGGTCCTTAAAATAATTATTCTGGCTATTATTATGAGTTATATAGAGTGTTGTTTAACGCTTATATAATAATAATAATAATAGATAAACTATTAATTAGTCGCGGTTAACGTTAGACTAAACCCTAGTGGTATTGATACTAGGTTTTGTCAAGGGAAAACTTATTTTGAGATAACAAAGCGCTGTCCGAGTTCCGAGTCACCACCTTAACAGGTGAGTGCATAGTCACTTTCATCTTACACATAGATATGAAGTATTTAATATAAATTACGTGCTATGTGTGCATATTGTCTGAATACTTGTTGTCTATGCTGATGAAAGAATTTTATACATGTTTTAAATGATTTAAACTGTATATGTATTTTATATCTACAAAAGGTTGGGTTAAACATGGGTAGATGTAATAGACAACGTGTGATAAAATGATGAGAGGTCTCGATGTTGTTGTTGTTGATTCTGTCATCTAGCGGAGTATGGATGACAATCACGAACTCTTCTAGACAGTCCAGTGGAACGCTAGCAGGCTCGCAACATGTAGGTGTTTGTGAACGATGTGTTCACCGGTGTACTCCATCCCCCTCATGGTTGCCTATAGGACATTTATTGCTGAGGAACCCCCATGGCAGTAGTGTCCATCCCGATGATGATCCTTAGTCTAAGTCCCTTATGATAGGTGTTTAGGGACGTAATGTGAGGATAACGGGAATGGGTAATCGGGTTATTGTTGGATGTTGAAAATAATTAAACTTATTTATTGTGGGTTGAAAACCATATGTGCTCACGAGGCTCCCAAGCATGACCCACTCAGTTTCATATATTTCAGGTAGTGGTGCACGAGCATAGATATGATGTTTGGGATGAGAGATTACGGATATAGGCCTGTAGATATGAATAAATGTAGTAAGGCTTATATTGTACTGTTTATGCTTTTGATCTGTATCGAACATGACATCCCGAGATTTTTAATGAAATACATTTCTACGGAAATGCTTTGATAAATCTTTATCATATTTTATTTTGTGAACAAATTCCGCAACACTTTTATTTAAAATGTTACTCTGATTTTTAAACAAAGCATAAACAAAATCGGTCTTTTCTGGCCGTGAAAATGGAGATGTCACAGTTGGTATCAGAGCATTAGTTTAAGCGAACTACGAATTTGTAGGATTTTCTCCATGGTAACGAGAGTGACGGTTGTGATATCTGTGTACAACCTTTTTTGAGAAATATGTGACAGGTTTCAAGATGTACTACTTAATTGAGATGAATATAAAGTATATGCCTTCAATATATTGCAAAAGATAAATAAACATAATTGGGTACACAATTTCGACAATATTATTAGTTTAAATAACTTTAAACAACGTAGTTTTTAACGTAATGTATAACATAATTTAGTTTTGGATCAATTTATATATTTTTTTGTCAACATTTGCTAATATTAGAATTAAATAAAAATGACGTGAGAGGACGGATAACTTTATTGGTATGTTTTATTAATCAAGGTAGACGTATTTGTTTGCATTACTCAAATAATGGTTAGACTAATCAAATCAAATTTAGGAAAACAACCGGTATCTGCTACCTTTTTTTGATTAATGACTTTAGGGGACCGATAACTTTGTTGATATGAATATTAGGGACGCTAAACCGTTCGGCTTTCTAGAATATTCATCATTAACCATAGATATAATGGTTGCCACATCTTTGTCACCTCCTCACTACACAGAGCCATATTATGTTCATATACTCACTACTACACATCATTTTTGTAATTAAAATTAAATAAAATGTAACGAAAATGTTATATTTTTTATTTTAAAAAAAACATTACAATGCTTAAATTTAAAAAACACCAACCAACTAAAGTAAAAAACATAGAAAAAAATATTGAACATTAAAAAAATAATCCTAAAATTACATAATAAAAGTTCCATAAAAAACATTATTCAAAAATATTACTAGTCTTCGTTCATGTTGTTTTGGTATAGATGTTTCGCTAGGACTTCTCGAATATATTGGTACGTTTTAGCATTTTGAATTACCGCTACACTTAATAAAAAATTGAACCAAATCGGGAGTGAATTGTTGATCCAGGTTAAGTATGTCATTCTCATCCCACGTGCAAATCGCTCTACCTTCATGTTCGAAAACCGTATGATGCATTATAATACATACATATATTATTATGTGCAACCTTTCGTTATTTAGAGTGGTGCAACATGTTTCACTACATGTCATTTCTGATAAGTTTTTTGCAAAAATAGGTTGAATATAGAAACCGTTTGTAAAAATGGATTGATTTTTATTCCATTTTCAAAAATTGTACTTTTTTCTGTGGCCCCAAAATAAAAACCAATCGTATGATGCATTATAATACATAAATATATTATTGTGTGCAACATTTCACTATTTAGAGTGATGTGGTGCAACATCTTTCACTACATGTCATTTCTGATGAGTTTTTTTTTTTGTAAAAACGGATTAAATATAGAAACCCTTTGTAAAAATGGATTGATTTTTATTCCATTTTCAAAAATTGGTTTTTTGTGGCCTCACAATAGAAACCAACCTATCAATATACAAATTTACATTTTGGCATCCTGAACTTTCATAATAATCCACAACTTATATGTTATATTTATTTTATATCCTTTTTTATAAAAAAAAATTTATTTTTAGCTTTTTTACAACAAATGTAAAAATTTGTATATATTAAAAACATCTAATTGAAATCTGTCTATTATGTTATTGTGATTTACACCATTAGAAAATTTTAATAAACACATTCTAATTTATACCAATATCGAATATATTACATGTTACAAAATTACGAAATTACAAGATAATTAAACACACAACTACAAAAGAAATTAAACATGAATTACAAACTAAATTAAACATAAAATTACAAGAATAATAAAAATTACATGGTTCACATCGCATTGAATATTGGTTGAGAATTTGAACACTTTCTCCAATTATGACCAGGTTGATGGCATAGTCCACATTTACGAGGTTCATCAGGATGGCGAACATCCATCTCGTTATGAAATCGATTTTCAAGCCTCCGACCTCGACCGACAACACATTATGAGTTATCTGCTTGAATACTCCAGTTAGCCTCTAACCAATAATCAACAACAGGAAGTGGTGAAAACCCGTCGTTCTATTGTTGCTTGTACGTCACAGTTGTGTAAACATGATTAATAATGGAAAAAGGGTTATCCGCTCTAAAATGACAAACTGCAAGAGCATGTGAACAACGAAATCTTTCCATCTGGCACTTACCACATGTGCATGTATGTTGATAATAACTAACAGTGTGGGTATTTCCTCCGTTTTCATTTATTCGTAACTTGGTGACAATTCTATAGACACCGTCATTATAGTTGAACTCAATTAAAGTATGAATTTGTGCAGAAGTGTCGCGTTTACGAAAGAGACGCCACATACGTGATGGTAGAGGTGTATTGCAATTCATTGCAGCATCTATATGTTTTCTTATACTTCACAAACTTTCTTTTTGTTGGATTAGGTGTCTAAGCCCATAACTATATTTGGTATGTACTTGATTTGATTTGTAGCATGGTCCTTTTGGGTTGCCTTCATTCATGCAACTTGACAGGATTAGGGGTGAGCAGAAACCGAACCGAAACCCAAAAAAACCGAAATAACCGCATAAACCGAAGCCGAATAACCGAAACCGAAACGAAAACCGATGGTGCGGTTTTTAATTTTGAAAAACCGAAAAATTGCGGTGCAGTTCGGTTTTAGGTTTAATAACCGCACCAAATTAACCGAAATAACCGCAAACCGCATAATTTAATATACTATTTAAATATTGATAATACTTATATTTAATTAATAAAAATAAATTAGCTAATCTAAGGAATGCGCAGCTACGAAGCGGGACTCCAAAAAATTGAATCAGTCCTTTCCTTTAGTTTTGACTGAAAAACCGCACCTTTTTAACCAAAAAACCGCACCACCTCATTTTGTGGTTAAAAACCAAAACCGCACCGAAATAACCGCAAAACCGAACCGAATCAAAACCGCAATTTTCGGTTTTTGGCTTTAAAAAACCGCAATTTGCGGTTGCGGTTGCGGTTTTATACAAAAACCACACCGAATCGCACCATGCTCACCCCTAGACAGGATGACCAGTGGAGAGAAAGTAGGATTTGTTATATGAATAATAAATTGGTACTTAAAATGATTTTATTAATATATTATAAGAATAATATATTATTTGGAAATCATATTATTAATTAGCAATTAATCAGAAATTAATCTAGGATTAATTTTTGGGATTAAAGGAACTGATTAGTAATGGAGAGGCTGTTTTGCAAATTATTGAAAGTTGCAAAACTGGGCTGATGGACTCCATAGAGTGGAGTGGACGAAATTTATGGGTAAGGTCATAAGATTTCATCCACGTGCTCTAAAGAGGAAGTCCATGGGCTGCTTAAGCCTTAAGCAGGAATTAGGGTTTCCACCTGAAAACCCTAGCAGCCCAACATCTATATAAATTCCCTACATCTCTTGGAATTTCGGCCCTAAGCTTAAGAAACCCTAGGATAGCCGATTTTCCACCTCTCTCCAAGTCATCCTTTGCATTGGGTGTTTGTGACTCCATTAGACGTGCAACACTTGAGGCACTAAGCTTTCAAGAGTCAATGACCTCAAGAATTGTTCTTGTTATTGCTACATAACAAGTGATGTAATCTTCTAACCCTAGTTTGTATGTGAATTTCGAATTGTATACACTAGTTTTAGGGTTATTGCTTTGGTGTTCATATTTGTATTTTTAATAGATAAAAACTTAGATCCAAAGCAATTAGGGTTGCATGATCACATAGGAATGTAGATATGCTCAAAACACATCCGTGGTATCAAAGCCTAGGATGTTTTTCAATTGAATTGGCACAAGAGTGAACTGTCCAAAGTGATTGAAAATCGAATTTTAGCTGTCTGACACATGAACTCGGTGAGTCCATGATGAACTCGACGAGTAGGGTAAACTCGACAAGTTCAGAGCCCAACTCGACGAGTTGACTCGGCAGTTACCTAAAAATTCGATTTTCAGATCATATTTTGATTTGGATAATTACCATAATTCGTTTTTATTGCCTAAAATCGATTTTCTGATTGGTATCATCATATCCTTATCAAAATTAAAGGATTTGGTTAATTTTGGATAATATAAGCTTATTTTGATTCAAAGATTTAACCAAGATTTTGAAAAGTTTCAAAATACACCCTTTTTGTTTTATAGTTTGAATTTGAAATTTTTAATTTTTAGAAATTTAAATGGTAAAAGTCTAATATTTTTAATAGTTTAAAATACACCCTCATGGATTTTATTATCTAATTAATTAAGTGTTTTAATTAAAAGACTATTAATAAATACATAGATAGGTTTAAATTTAATTAAATTAAAAGATTAATTTATTAAAAGATTAAACCACTAAGTATTTTAAATGATACACCTTTATACTATATAAGATTAAAAGTTTAATTTATATATATATATATATATATATATATATATATATATATATATACATATGTATAAGAAAATGTCAGTCTTACCGTTAGTACGCCTCATTCACGAAGCTGGTCTATAAAGGGTGTTTAAGGAAGCGGCCTGTAAAATGACCGTCATTGGGTATCCACTCTTACCCACCACACTCTTGACTAGTGGAGGGTCGTTAGCCAAACAGGTAGGATAGGGCATTAATTTCTCATTAAAAGTATAATGAATTATAAACTAACTAAACGCTTTTATAAATTCTCAATCTTAGTTACTTTTGGAAAATGTGAATTTGATGCGAACCCATAAAATTACTCATTGCACCTTATTGGTCGTTAGTGGAGCGTGTGTGGTTAACCGACACACTAATATGGAACTAATGAAGGAAGGCAAATGGTTTCTTGTAAATTATCGTTGATCAATGGAGCGTGTGTGGTTAACCGGCACATAGATTAGGCGATAAATGACATCGAGAGTACCAAGCTAATTTGCATGGCTATTCACACTTTGTTTGTGATCCTCGGTATCCCAGTCACAAACATGAAGGGCATAATCAAGATTAAACATGCCATTGAATCTTAAAAGATCTAGGAGTTTCATATAAAACCTAATTTGTTAAAATTTTGTTTTCGTGGTGGAATTGGTAAATCGTCATTTACCTACCTTCAAATAATTTACAATTGGATTACGACATCCCTCTTTAGAATTGTGAATTACTATGACAACCCGGAACTTTTTCCGTTATCCTTAATCAATTTCCGTTAATCAAATTCGAGTTTTTACTTAATTCCGTCAAATTTGATAGTTTGGGAAAGACTTTGCATTTAAATAAATCAATTCGGATTTATTTCTGTTCACGTCAGTATTATTTTTGGACTAACGGAATATTCTAAACTTAGTACATCAAAGGAATCGGTGTTAGGATGAATTTCTTGAAGTACTAGACATGAAGCAAACCGAAAACCTCCTCAAAAAGGAGTTTTCGGTTAAGACCTTAGAGTTTTCGGTCAAGGTGACCGAAAACCCCATCTTACATATATATTTCATGATCATTTTGATCATTCTTTCCCTTTTACAAGTCTAGAACTCGAAAATTCTCTCTCAAGTATCATCGAGTTCTTCACTTTGATCTTCAAATTCTCGAAAATGTAAGTGTTTCTTTCCCCTTGATTTGTTATTAGATCTTCCTAACTAGTAAACACCCTTCGATTTCATCCATTAACTTCATCTTTTGGGTTTAATCTTCAAGTGTTCTTCAAGAACACCAAGAACACCAAGAACACACACTAGTGTTTTGGGCCGAAAACACCCTTCTTTGCTTCCATATTGTAAGTATCTATATCCTCTACTTGTTATCTAGTAAGGATACTTGATTTAGGGCCTTGAAATCGTCATTTTCCAAGAACAAAAGGAGTTTTCGGTATAGTGCATCTCCTTTGACCGAAAACCCTAAAGAAAGGTGCCTTTAAGACCTTAAAACTCACTTAAGGCTTTGGATAAAACTTAGAACCCCTATGCATGTTTAAAAGCCCTTGAAAATCACCACATGCACCAAACATCATGCGTTTTCGGTCACCTTCATGGACCGAAAACCCTTCATGGACCGAAAACCACTTGGACCGAAAACTCCCTTAAGTGGCTTTACAACCCCCTTATGCAATCCTAAGTGATTGTAACACTTCCATTGAGGATTTCTTAGTCCTTAAAATGTTATTCTTTACCTGATTAGTTGAGTAAACACTAATTGTATATATATATATATATATATATATATATATATATATATATATATATATATATATATATATATATATATATATATATATATATATGCTAAATAGGATCCGCGTGTGCTCAAGACTTCACTTGACACTTAGCATCCTTTTTCCGATCTTACATTCGCATCACTCACTTCAGATGAGTTCATACCCCTACTCTTTTTCCGAGTTTTTCATGTTTTCAGGGGGGTACAAGCAAAAGTACAAGGAAACTTGTGCTCAAATTATCTCATTTTGCTTAAAATGATTATATGTTCAGCATGCTTTTAACTCAGAAAACCGTTTTACCAATCGATTAAGAAATCAACTCGTAGAAACAGTTTTCAAAACTAAAGCAAGGAACTTGTAAATCTTATCATAAAATGTGATATTTTATAAAGGATTTATACAAGACATAAACAGGATTTTCGGTATTATTACTTGTAAGTTTGTTATTTTAGGATTGGAGACACGTCCTTGGTAACACTCCACCGGATTTCGTGAGTGTATGACTAACTCTTATAACCAGAATCTCTTGTAGGGAGAGCGTGACTATTGTGTATAGATCTATACGGGACTGACTACCCCGCACCTCGCTGCTAGCTACAGTGGGACCGTCAGGTCTACGGGTGACAAAGTCATAAAAGGATACTGGCCCCGTTACGTGCCATATCTAGTTTAATGTATGGTTATAAAACTCGCAACCTAGATAACAGAGATTTACTTTTGTAATAATGAAACAAGTGAACTAACCTCAAAGTAATAACCGATTTGATTATTAGAGGGCATTAGTAATGCCTTTAGGATCTAGTTCACTACTTATTTATTAGTTTTATTTATGTAATAAGACTAATACATATCACTGAGAGTAAACAGGGTTTTTCAAGGAAACTACATCTAACGATACAAGTATGGTAGATACTTGTTCACCTCATTTCAGAATCGATAACCGACTATCAACTTTTAAAGAAAATATAGGATTTTCTTGGGATAACTCAACCTTTCATAAATAGGCTGTTTAACATATAACTAATGGATAATCAAACATATTTCATAAGAAAATATAGGATTTTCTTGGGAAACACTTTTCAAAGGATCAAAGAAACATTTCTTTCACCAGAACTAAACGCTTATGAACTCACCAGCTTTATGCTGATATTTTAAAACTACTTGTATTCTCAGGGCATCAATAGACAGGTACTCCTGCCAACTTTTGGAGAAGACGGAACATTCTGAAGTCACGTCTTTTACTTTTGCTATATATACTGTTATGTATAAACCATGCTTTCAACAATGTAAATATTCTTCTTATAATGTAATGGTTGTGTTTACTTCGCTTACTATGATACAACTGTTGTGATACTACACATGACGTCCTCCGCCCCAGAACGTTTCCGCCATCAGTTTCGGGGTGTGAAAGATTGGTATCAGAGCTATTGTTTATAGTGAACTAACTATACCGAACCATACATGGTATACAACTATAAACACTAAGGGGCCGAAGTGCTCTGAACTAAAAGTATACTTTTAAAATACAAGTATTTTTGCAAAAAGTATACAAGTATACCCGAGTACCAGAATCTGTGTCATGAGAAGAACAAAACAAAAGTATTTTGGATGTTGGACACTGCGGTTAAACCTGGGCATTTATGAAATCATGTCTAGGGTCAATATAGCCTGATCAACTATATTTATTCGAGACATGTCCAACATGTGCTTGGGAGTGACTTTGGTGTTGCAACAGGCCTAAAACTTACCTAGTATCCATTCAACAAGGTATCAAAAGAACAAAACATGCAACTTAAAATACTATAGGAGTATTTTAGCCAGAGCCGAATACATTGTAGAAATTCATTCCTAGTGTTGCTACCTATTTGTTTCTTAGCGATAACTTACTTGCATTAGTAACTTTTCTTGCTTATCGCTTGGTAGAACACTTTATTATCAGGATGAGATATATTTTGTTTCATATATCTCGAGGACTTACCATCCTCTTCTTCCTGATTGTTTCTAGAATAAGATACCTCCTCGAAAAAGACCTATCAGAAGGAATGACGACGCTCCACCACCACCACCGCCCCCTCAGTTCGATCCCGTTATGTTCCAAGCAGCTGTTACTGCTGCTGTGGCTGCCGCGATGTCACAGATGAATCCTGGCGGATCTGGTGGACAGGGAGGTGGTACGCATCCCCAAAATCATGAAGGTGGTCAGGAACACCAAAAGGAGTGCTCTTATAAGGACTTCATGAACGCGAAACCCACATCTTTCGACGGCAAAGGAGGGTTTATTGCCCTGACTCAATGGTTCGAAAAGATCGAGTCCATTTTCGAAATATGTTCCTGTTCTGAAGCCAACAAAGTAAAATTCGCCGCTTGCACTTTCGCCAACAGGGCACTGACCTGGTGGAATGGTCGGGTCAAATCCCTAACCCTACCAGTGGCAAATGCTATGGGTTGGGAAAGTTTAAAGGAACTCATGATAGCTGAGTATTGCCCACGGGGCGAGATGCAGAAACTAGAGCACGAAGTCTGGAACCTAAAGATGAAGGAATCCGACATTGCTACCTACACTTCTAGGTTTGAAGACCTAGCGCTTCTTTTCCCGGGAATGGTCACCCCGGAAAGCAAGAAGATAGAGAGATACATTTGGGGACTGACACAACCCACCAAAGGAAATGTCTTGGCTGCTAGGCCAAACACCTTTGACAGTGCTAAGTGCCTGGCGCAGACTCTCATAGATCACGGAGTTGATCTTGATAAAGTGGCAACCGCTCCTGAGCCAGCGAAAGGGAGTGGTGAGAAAAGAAAGTTCTGGAAGCAGTGGAAGGGCCAGTCTTCACAGGAGCCCTCAAAGAAACAGCAAACGGTGGCAGTCCACGCTGCTACTACTCCTATCGCTGCTCCTGCCATGCAAGCACCTACAAGTAGGTATACTGGTACCCTCCCTTGGTGCAATAAGTGCAGTTATCATCACCGCATCCCTGGTCCATGTCGTGAGATGATCTGCAACAACTGTGGTCAAAAGGGTCACCTGGCTCGAGGCTGCAGAAACCTAGTCCAACCAACCAATCAGGAATTTGGAGCAGGCGTCGGTCAAACATGTTATGGTTGTGGA
Organism: Lactuca virosa; assembly: GCF_052849685.1. Lineage (NCBI taxonomy): Eukaryota > Viridiplantae > Streptophyta > Magnoliopsida > Asterales > Asteraceae > Lactuca > Lactuca virosa. The sequence continues at coordinate 101,570,339 of NC_136432.1, read as the reverse complement.
GAAGTTGGGCACTACAAGAGAAAATGTCCCAAGGCAACAACAGCAGGTGGCACAGGGAGAGTACTGACGATGGGTCAAGAAGAGGCAGTTGCAGACCCCACCGTCGTTTCAGGTACGTTCCTCCTCAACAACTCTTATGCATGCATTCTTTTCGATTCTGGTGCGGAGAGAAGTTTTGTTAGCCATGCATTCAAACATCTTCTTAGGCATAAACCTCAACCATTAACTGAAACATTTACCATCGAGATGGCTAACGGTGAGAAAGAGAGCACTAATGATATATTCGTAGGCTGTACTCTTACCCTAAACGATCATTCTTTTCCCATCGACCTTATGCCAGTCTCCATAAAAAGCTTTGATGTCATCATCGGCATGGATTGGTTGAGCCCCAATCATGCTGATATCCTTTGTTACGAAAAAGCTATCCGCCTCAATCTCTCCTCTGATGAAACTCTCATGATTGACGGCGATAAACTCAGTTCGAACCACTGTATCATTTCATGCATTCAAGCCCAGAAACTCCTGCGAAAGGAGTGTTATGCATTCCTAGCCCACGTCATTAACGAGAAGCAGGAAGTTAAAGACCTCGAGAGCATCCCCGAAGTCTGCAACTTTCCCGATGTTTTTCCCGAAGACCTTCCGGGAATCCCTCCCGAATGCCAAGTCAAGTTTCGTATCGACTTAGTCCCCGGAGCTACCCCCGTAGCTAAATCCCCATACCGATTAGCGCCGGAAGAAATGCAGGAGTTATCCAGTCAGCTCAATGAGCTGCTCAGCAAAGGATTCATCAGACCGAGTTCCTCACCCTAGGGAGCCCCGATCTTATTTGTGAAAAAGAAGGATGGATCATTTCGGATGTGCATTGACTACCGAGAGCTGAACAAGCTCACAGTAAAAAACCGTTACCCTCTTCCTCGAATCGATGACCTCTTTGATCAACTTCAAGGAGCCAGATACTTTTCCAAAATAGACCTAAGATCAGGGTACCATCAGCTGCGAGTCCATGAGAGTGATGTTCCTAAGACAGCATTTCGGACTCGGTATGGTCACTACGAATTTGTAGTGATGCCCTTCGGTCTAACCAACGCACCGGTGGTATGGACCTGATGAATCGGGTGTGCCGTTCTTTCCTGGACAAGTTCGTAATCGTGTTCATCGACGATATACTTGTCTACTCCAGAAGTGAGGAGGATCATCGACAGCACTTGAGATTGGTGTTGGAAACCTTAAGGACGGAGAAGCTGTATGCGAAATTCTCCAAGTGCGAATTATGGATTCGAAAAGTAACCTTCCTAGGTCACGTGGTAAGCGAGGAAGGCATACACGTGGACCCCTCCAAAATCAAAGCGATAGAGAACTGGTCAGCACCGAAGACGCCCACAGAAATCCGTCAATTCTTGGGTCTCGCTGGCTACTATCGCAGATTTATCCAGAATTTCTCCAGAATTGCCAAACCCTTAACCACTCTGACTCAGAAAGGCGTACCCTTTTGTTGGAGTGAAAAGCAAGACACTGCGTTCCAAACATTGAATCAGGCGCTGTGCAGTGCACCTATCTTGTCTCTGCCCGAAGGGATGGAGGACTTCGTTGTCTACTGTGATGCATCTAATCAGGGCCTAGGTTGTGTGCTCATGCAACGGGGAAAAGTCATTGCCTATGCCTCAAGACAGCTGAAAGCACACGAAGTCAACTACACAACACACGATCTGGAATTGGGAGCAGTAGTCTTCGCACTGAAGATATGGAGACATTATCTCTACGGAACCAAGTGCACTATTTTCACTGACCATAAAAGTCTGCAACATATCTTCGACCAGAAGGAGCTGAACATGAGACAACGGCGATCGGTTGAGCTACTCAGCGATTACGAGTGCGAAATCCGTTACCATCCCAGCAAGGCCAATGTGGTGGCAGATGCCCTCAGCTGGAAGGAGTACTCACGTCGTAAAGTGATGGTACTGACCATGACTATCCATTCCCATTTATCCACGCAAATCAAGGAGGCTCAGTTGGAAGCCTTAAAACCAGAGAACATGCCGGGTGAAGCCTTGAGAGGAATGGAAGAGAACCTAGAGATCAAGGGAGACGGAGTCTATTATTTCATGAACCGGATCTGGACCCCAAAGTTCGGTGGTTACAGAGAGGTTGTAATGAACGAAGCTCACAAGACTAAATACTCCATTCACCCAGGTTCGGACAAGATGTAACTCGATCTCAAGAAACTGTATTGGTGGCCGAACATGAAAGCAGAGATAGCTACCTTCGTGGGCAAGTGCCTGACTTGCGCCAGGGTGAAGGTCGGATATTAGAAACCCTCAGGTCTACTCCACCAGCCGGAGATACCTGAGTGGAAGCGGGAGAAAATTTCTATGGATTTTATCACCAAACTACCCAAGTCTCCGAGTGGTCACGACGCCATCTGGGTAATTGTCGATCGGTTGACGAAGTCCGCCCACTTCCTGCCAATCAAAGAAACTTTCAAAATGGAGAGACTCACGTGAGTCTACATCCAAGAGATAGTCCGACTGCACGGTGTGCCTGTGTCCATTATCCTCGATGTTCTGGCAGTCACTACAGAAAGCTCTTGGAACTAAGCTGGATATGAGCACAGCTTACCATCCTCAGACTGATGGACAGAGTGAGAGAACAATTCAGACATTGGAAGATATTTTGAGAGCTTGTATCATCGATTTCGGTGCATCATGGGACACTCATCTTCCTTTGGTTGAATTTTCCTACAACAACAGTTACCATACCAGCATTAAGGCTGCGCCTTTCGAAGCCCTCTATGGTCGCAAGTGCAGATCCCCTCTGTGATGGGCTGAGGTGGGCGACACGCAGCTAGCCAAGGGGCAAGTCCCTGACAGTACTCTCACTGGTCCAGAAATCATCCGCGAAACCACCGAAAAGATCGTACAAATCCGAGAACGACTTAAGGCCTCACGAGATAGACAAAAGAGCTACGCCGATAAACGACGAAAACCCTTAGAGTTCCAGGTTGGAGACCGTGTCCTGCTAAAAGTCTCACCCTGGAAGGGCATGATACGCTTCAGAAAGCATGGAAAGCTAAATCCAAGATACATAGGACCTTTCGAGATCCTCGCTAGGATCGGTCCCGTAGCCTACAAACTTCGTTTACCGCAAGAACTTAGCAACATTCATCCTGTATTGCACGTTTCGAATCTTAAGAAATGCGTATCCGACGAAACCTTTACGATTCCTCTCGACGAGATTGAAATCAACGAGAATCTGAACTTCGTAGAAGAACCAGTCGAAATCATGGATAGAGAGATCAAATGAATGAAACAAAGTCGCATCCCGAAAGTGAAGGTTCGCTGGAATGCCAAGCGGGGACCTGAATTCACTTGGGAACGCGAAGATCAGATGAAACAGAAGTATCCACATCTCTTTTCTAATCCATGATTTGTATTCTATGTTCAAATTTCGGGACGAAATTCCCTCTAACGGGGGGATGATGTGACAACCCGGAACTTTTTCCGTTATCCTTAATCAATTTCCGTTAATCAAATTCGAGTTTTTACTTAATTCCGTCAAATTTGATAGTTTGGGAAAGACTTTGCGTTTAAATTAATCAATTCGGATTTATTTCTGTTCACGTCAGTATTATTTTTGGACTAACGGAATATTCTAAACTTAGTACATCAAAGGAATCGGTGTTAGGATGAATTTCTTGAAGTACTAGACATGAAGCAAACCGAAAACCTCCTCAAAAAGGAGTTTTCGGTTAAGACCTTAGAGTTTTCGGTCAAGGTGACCGAAAACTCCATCTTACATATATATTTCATGATCATTTTGATCATTCTTTCCTTTTTACAAGTCTAGAACTCGAAAATTCTCTCTCAAGTATCATCGAGTTCTTCACTTTGATCTTCAAATTCTCGAAAATGTAAGTGTTTCTTTCCCCTTGATTTGTTATTAGATCTTCCTAACTAGTAAACACCCTTCGATTTCATCCATTAACTTCATCTTTTGGGTTTAATCTTCAAGTGTTCTTCAAGAACACCACGAACACCAAGAACACACACTAGTGTTTTGGGCCGAAAACACCCTTCTTTGCTTCCATATTGTAAGTATCTATCTCCTATACTTGTTATCTAGTAAGGATACTTGATTTAGGGCCTTGAAATCGTCATTTTCCAAGAACAAAAGGAGTTTTCGGTATAGTGCATCTCCTTTGACCGAAAACCCTAAAGAAAGGTGCCTTTAAGACCTTAAAACTCACTTAAGGCTTTGGATAAAACTTAGAACTCCTATGCATGTTTGAAAGCCGTTGAAAATCACCACATGCACCAAACATCATGAGTTTTCGGTCACCTTCATGGACCGAAAACCCTTCATGGACCGAAAATCCTTCATGGACCGAAAACCCTTCATGGACCGAAAACCACTTGGACCGAAAACTCCCTTAAGTGGCTTTACAACCCCCTTATGCAATCCTAAGTGATTGTAACACTTACATTGAGGATTTCTTAGTCCTTAAAGTGCTATTCTTTACCTGATTAGTTGAGTAAACACTAATTGTATATATATATATATATATATATATATATATATATATATATATATATATATATATCTTTATATGCTAAATAGGATCCGCGTGTGCTCAAGACTTCACTTGACACTTAGCATCCTTTTCCGATCTTACATTCACATCACTCACTTCAGGTGAGTTCATACCCCTACGCTTTTTCCGAGTTTTTCATGTTTTCAGGGGGGGATACAAGCAAAAGTACAAGGAAACTTGTGCTCAAATTATCTCATTTTGCATAAAATGATTATATGTTCAACATGCTTTTAACTCAGAAAACCGTTTTACCAATCGATTAAGAAATCAACTCGTAGAAACAATTTTCAAAACTAAAGCAAGGAACTTCTAAATCTTATCATAAAATGTGATACTTTATAAAGGATTTATACAAGACATAAACAGGATTTTCGGTACTATTACTTGTAAGTTTGTTATTTTAGGATTGGAGACACGTCCTTGGTAACACTCCACCGGATTTCGTGAGTGTATGACTAACTCTTATAACCAGAATCTCTTGTAGGGAGAGCGTGACTATTGTGTATAGATCTATACGGGACTGACTACCCCGCACCTCGCTGCTAGCTACAGTGGGACTGTCAGGTCTACGGGTGACAAAGTCATAAAAGGATACTGGCCCCGTTACGTGCCATATCTAGTTTAATGTATGGTTATAAAACTCGCAACCTAGATAACAGAGATTTACTTTTGTAATAATGAAACAAGTGAACTAACCTCAAAGTAATAACCGATTTGATTACTAGAGGGCATTAGTAATGCCCTTAGGATCTAGTTCACTACTTATTTATTAGTTTTATTTATGTAATAAGACTAATACATATCACTGAGAGTAAACAGGATTTTTCAAGGAAACTACATCTAACGATACAAGTATGGTAGATACTTGTTCACCTCATTTCAGAATCGATAACCGACTATCAACTTTTAAGGAAAATATAGGATTTTCCTGGGATAACTCAACCTTTCATAAATAGGCCGTTTAACATATAACTAATGGATAATCAAACATCTTTCATAAGAAAATATAGGATTTTCTTGGGAAACACTTTTCAAAGGATCAAAGAAAAATTTCTTTCACCAGAACTAAACGCTTATGAACTCACCAGCTTTATGCTGATATTTTAAAACTACTTGTATTCTCAGGGCATCAATAGATAGGTACTCCTGCCAACTTTTGGAGAAGACGGAACATTCTGAAGTCACAGTCTTTTACTTTTGCTATATATACTGTTATGTATAAACCATGCTTTCAACAATGTAAATATTCTTATTATAATGTAATGTTTGTGTTTACTTCGCTTACTATGATACAACTGTTGTGATACTACACATGACGTCCTCCGCCCCGGAACGTTTCCGCCATCGGTTTCGGGGTGTGACAATTACTGTGTTGGGTCCTAACCTTAATATTTCATTTGGGTGTTATATTAAGGATTGTATCAACTAACTTGAATTTCTCCTTTTTGTAGATGTCTAGTTCTGACAACTATGGTTTTCCTTAATCCTTTGGAAAAGGTTTTCCTTTTGAAGATGATATTTCACGTGACGATCGAGGTGAAAGATTAATCCCTTCTTCGTGCATTGGTGGAACTGGAAATCATACTTCTCTTCCTCCACCTCCTCCAGTGATTCTTCCTAAACCACGTTTTCGTCGACTTGAAAAGTTCAAGGTCACTTAAGCCCTATTGGCATCCAAGCATCGAGATGGAAGTCATGTGTGTGCACACGTTCTGAAGATGAAGCTGCATATTGACAGACTGGGAATGTTGGGTGTCGTTTTCCCAAGGAAGCTAGCTGTTGACTTGGTTCTTCAGTCACTTCCTGAGTCGTATAGTCAGTTCGTTAAGGACTACTATATGACAGACCACGACGTGACCCTTATTGATCTGATATATTTGCTAATTGTTGCTGAATCAGTAATGATTTGGCACAGTGGTAAAGTAATATTGATTGGAAGATCTACCTCCCAAATTTCCATGGACATAGATAATGACAACGTTGATAGTCCAGAGATGATTTCTTCTCCTAAGGGAGAGAAATTAGCCAAGGTCAAAAAGTTTGACCATAAGAGAAAGGCTGATTCTGAGATAGTTCCACGTGTCACTCCTAAAGAGTCCATTTGTTTTTACTGCCAATTGAAGGGGCATTGGAAGCGAAGCTGCCCTGACTACCTGAGAGATCTATAGATCTAAGAGATGGTAAAGTCGAATTGTATGGCTCTACTTCAGGTACATTCACTATCTAACTCTATTAAGTTCTTATTTATAAATTCTTAATACATGATGTCATAAGATTGCATTTTGATGTTTTATAGGATCGAAGAGAAAGAAGGAATCTTAAGGACAAGTAAAGGCTGATTTTGATCTGAAGAAATGGATTTCGGTCACATGGTTCAATGATCAAAATTTGGAGCTGCTACTTAGGAGTTATGATAAGATTGCTTAGGAATATATAGAAACATAGTTTTCATATGTATTTGCATTGTAAGGACAGATTTTTCCGCATTTTATCAATAAAATAAATTTTGATTTTATCTTATATTTCCTATCAATGGCATCTGTGAAAATTGGTGTTTATATATTATTAGCAATGTTGAAAATGGATTTGATTCTTAGTTATATCGTTAGTGGTAGTGTCATAATTTACCAAGTGGGGAAGGATTCTCATCACCCAAGTTTCAATTGGACAGAAACTTGGAATCATGGGATTTGAATTGTGTGATGTATGAGCACCTTGATCTTTGGAAAAATTAACACTAATTCCTTGTTCCCATGTATATGTGAGTCAAGTGAAAGAATAAAGGATCTAGTACACATTGATGTGGACTAGTCAGATCCACCACAAAGGACGATAAAAGTCTATTCGGCATGATTTACTGTTGGTTCAGTAAATGTGGTTATACTTACAATATTAAGTGTAATTACGATACCTTGAAAAAGTTTCAAAGTATAGCAGAACGAATAAGAAGAATCAATTAAGCGGAGATATAAAAGTTTCTCTGACCTGTAAGGAAAGGAGATTACTTTAGTATCGTGTTTTATGATCATCCTAATGATTGTGGAACCATGTCACAATTGATCCTCTAAAGGCACCTTAGTGCATTTATATGACTAAGAAGAGGAATCCAGAAATGTTGAAATAGTTAAATCAAGATGATGAGTCATACTTAGTTCCAAATCAAGTTCTAGAGTCACACTCTAGTTACTTCAAGTTGTACCTTGAGTAATATGTTCTAATTAGGTTTATAACACCTCATGAAATGTGGAGTAGAAATGTTTTCTAACTCTTGCACATTTGAAATTGGTAGTTGTCATGTTTTGGATAAAACAAAGACCAACTAAGACCAATTATATGAAGTGTTATCTTGATAAGAAGCCGCACTAACTCTTTAATATTTGTTTGTCAAGGAATGTTCCTTGACAAGAGAATCTTATATGTCAAGAAGTCAGTGGGATTCTTGTCGATCTTAAATAAGTTTCAGGAACTAATCAAGAAAAAACCTTTTAGTTATCACTAGCACACGACCTGAGGTTGATGACCTATCGTGTTGACATATTCTTTTTTCTGTGACTATTCTAGTTAAGTTGAATATACATGTGAGTCCTATGAGTTCTCATTTGACTGTATAAGGCAAAACACCTTGATCAGTGAAAGTACATTGATCAGTGTGGGTGAGCTGCTCAATAACCTGGAAGCACTGGTAGGCCCTTGTGCTACCGGATGGCAAGAAATTAAGAATAAGCAGGTTCAGTCCATATGAGTTTGAATTTTTCATAAACCTTGTCTTATGATAGTGGTTCTAAATGACAAGTTCACATGGATAGGAACACATACACCATAAAATCTAAGTGGAAATAGGTTTCTCTCTACTTCGTGAAAATGATTGTGAGTAATCGCTTTCACTAGTAGATTTTAAAGGATTAAAGTTAGCAGTTTTGATAATTGCGTTCTCAAATTCAAATATGATTACGGAATCCCCCTTCATAGCTCGAATTATGAGAAATGGCAATTAGTTTGAACATTCGGGACTTATTTCTATAAGTTCTGAAAAGGTTTAGACACACACGTAAGCTATCTGATGAAAGGTGTATGAGCTTAAGAAGTCTAGATAGAGACTTATCGAAGCACCACGAATCAGAAATCTGAACTTTGGTAAGAAATTCAACATGTATTGATTTCTAGAAGTCCAGCTGATTTCTGAGTACATGTCAAAGCTAGTTGGAGCATAATTGTTATGCTGGTAAGAATGTAATTATTATGCTAGTGGGAGCATGATTATTATGTTAAGTGTTGCAAGTTAGCAATATTGTTTATAGGAAACAAAGTTTCAAATTTGCAAAGTTGCAAAGGTTGGAAATTGTTTCGCTATAGTAAGGTTTAATGGGGAGGATAAGTATACTTCATTTCAAATCTAAAAGTTTAGATTGAAGTTTTATGGAACTTAGTCATTAACATATATGAATAATGTGTTGAAGTAATTCAACATAGGAAATTCTATATGTGGAAATATTATAGCAAGAGACTGGTCAAGTATCATATCTTTATGTGACACATTATAAATCGAATCTCATATTCTTCGGGTATAGGATCGATTGCATATGCTATAATATTTGCATGTTCTTATTTTTCCAAATGCCTAGAGCATTAAGAAGGAAAAGGATTAGAACTGACTAAAGCTGTTAAACAACTATTAAGGACAATCTAAGGTTTACCAAAGATTGGTTGCTTGTGTACAGTTGGAAGTATAGTATTAATTTTGGAAGGACCATATTGACATGTTCTGAGTAGATGTCACATCCCCAAATTTCTCGGCCAGAAAAGACCGATTTAGTTTATGCTTTTAAAATAAAATCAGAGCAATCTTTTAAAAGATGTTGCGGAATTTGTCCCCAAAATAAAATATGATAAAATTTATCAAATCATTTCTTAAAGAAATATATTTTCCATTTCATAACAAAACCTCGGGATGTCATGTTCCGATACAGACCAAAAGCATAAACAGTATATTATAAGCCTTACAACAGTTATTTACAACTACTGACCTATAATCCAAAATCCCTCGTCATCTTCCAACTATGCTCTTGTTCCACTACCTGTAATAATATAAAAAGCTGAGTGGGTCAGGCTTGGGAGCCTAGTGAGCATATAGAGTTTTCATCCCACAATAAATAAATTTATTAATTTCATCAACCAACAATAAATTTATTAATTATGTTTAAACATCAAACAATCAACCCAATTTCCCACCACCATTATCTTCTTTACTCTTAAGGATCCACCCTAAGAAATCAGCTATTCCTCGTTCATTCATTCCTAAGGATTAACCTAAGATATAAGCACGAAGTCCATCTTTGCCTATGGCGTAGCTACCAATGTTATTTATTAGGCGCAGCTGCCAACAACATCATTTATTCTCTAATTGGCACAGCTGCCAATGTTATTTATTAGGCGCAGCTGTCAACAACATCATTTATTCTCTAATTGGCACAGTTGCCAATATTATTTATTAGGCGCAGCTGCCAATGTTATTTATTTGGCGCAGCTGCCAATAACATCTATATCATCTTTCATCCCTCATTCTTTATCTACCCATGTTTTACCCAACATATGTGTAGATATAAAATACATATGCAGTTTAAAACCTGTATAAAACATTCATTCATCATCCATCTCAAATAAACAAACAACATATATACCCATAGCACGTATTTTATATAAAATACTTCATATCTATGTGTAAGATGAAAGTGACTATACACTCACTTGATAAGACGACAATTGGACATCACTTCGTCTGTTAAGACAATATTCTTCGATGAAACCGGGATTTTAGTTGAAAACCGGTCTTACTCGGGAAGAGTTTCGGCTAGAAAATATGATTTTCTCGGGAACTTTGGGGCGTCAGGACTTGCTTCGGGTGTTAGGGACGATACCGGACTTCAGGGGGTTAAAAGTAGGCTAAAAGAGTGTTTAAAGTGAAAGAAAAATGAGGATTGGTAACATAAACCCGGAGGGCTCGATTTCTATTTATAGGCTGAAAATTCGACTTTCACGTCGTGAACCAGGTATATTCACGTCGTGAGTTTGATCCCGGTCATCTCCTAGGCTTGCCGTGTGTCTTATAGGTTCGAAAGGTGTCGTTCACCGAGTTCACGTCGTGAATTCTCTGTTCACGTCGTGAGTTCAGTCAGACCTCAAAGTTTATGCTCCGAACTTCAAAAATCCATATCTTTCGCATACGAGCTCCATTTTTGACGTTCTTTATATCCACGCGTAGGTGAGATTATGCTCTACAACTTTCGTTTAGACTCCATTGGCTAATTTTGATTTCATTTTTAAATTTATATTTTTAACAGGCAGGGACAGGAAAAGTCCGTTAAAAATTCATAACTTCTTCATCCGACGTCCGTTTTCGTCTGTCTTTTTACCGTTGAACTACTATCAACAAGATCTTCAATTCTCGTTTAGGTTGTTTCGGATAAAAATCACTCGATCTAAAATTCAAGTTTCGAGCTGCATACTACTATGCCAAATATTAGAAAATTCATAACTTTCTAATACGAAGTCAGATTTGGACATTCTTTTTATGCACGCTCTTGGTTTAACGAATACTATGACTTTCGTTTAGATTTCTAAGGCTAAAAAGCACTTTATCGTAAATTCACTTTTTACGTCATACAGCGTCGTGTCGGTTCTGTCGCGAAACTTCGACAAGTCATAACTTCTTCGTTATAACTCGGATTTCGGTATTCTTTATATCTCCAGAATCCTTGTTTCAACCACTACAACTTTCTTCATAGATATCGGCTTTATCTAATATTTATTTTTGACGCTTATTTTTATCCTTAATCATAATAATTAAGTTTAAAGCACATAATTCATTCTTATTACTTCAAAACGAGTTCCAATGGTTGACCTAGACTATTATATCATCATTAATGCTTAGCCCAGAAATACAAGCGTTACAGTAGAGGTAATTCTTTTTCAGAATTGATAGTCATATGGGAATATGGAAATGTTTCCATGGTGGGAGTTGGTTATTAAGAATCTGTGTAAGTTAGAAACTTTAATGCAAGAAGGATGTTCAAAGGAATGTACTTTGAATGTGAGACTTCATTTCCATGGAATCGTTTTGGTAACAAATCTCCAATGGAATGCTTTGTAATATCATTGGCCAATTCTCTGTGACTTTGGTGCCTTGACATTACAAAAGGATCATTGCATGTAAGTTTAGACTCAAACATATTCTAGTAAGTGGTAAGAATTTGGTTTTCTTACACTTGTGATCAGGATTTGGAATTGTGAAATGAGCATTATTGGAAATGTGTTCAATTGATCTATTTCACAAAAGAAAGGACCATAGATGAACATAGTGTGCATGCTTAGAGCTTGACATAACTAATGTTTTAATTCAAGTGTTTAGTTGAATAATCGAAAAATTATAAAATGAGTAAAGTCTAATGAATATGGTGATTAAATAAAAGTGCTTTTATTTATATTCAAAAGTTTTGAGACCATATTAGATTAGGTTATTCTTGTGTTTCGCTTCGCATGCTTTACTTCCCGAATAATAAGATTATTCAAACATCCACAGTCGATCATACTTTGGAAGTAAGTAATGAGGTAAGATTGTCATGAATCCGACTGTAGATTGTCTAAGTGCTTAGACATAGCAAATGTTTGCTGCAGTGTTCATGAGTACTCTTGAAATAGGAATTTGAGTATTGGATTAAACCCACGCTCATTTGAATCACTTCATCGATTTTATCACGAGTGATTGTGAGACGATAATATCTTATATTCTTGAAACGGAGACATATAGTTGTTGTTTACAAGTCAGTTGTGCATTAATAATATGTAAACGCATCAGTAACTTGATGTTATAAAACGTATTGTTGTGTGTGATTTGATGTATAAATAGTACAAGCATATGAGTCGAAGTTTATCTGTTCGTTTTACCCTAAATGGGATAAAAGCGATATATGTGGGCCCCTCGATGATTTAGTGATGACACCCTAAGCGTTTGGCCAAGCCTAGATTAATATGATGTGTTCAATTATAGTCTAAGTTAGTCGTCGTAAATCGGAAATCGGGAAACAAACCTTTGACAGAGAGAATGATTATAATCCATGTCTCATGTCCATACGATATCTTGTAGAATGGAGGAATATTTGATCACTTATCTAAAGGACGCGTTACTGATATGATCAGAGTTCGACAACGGTTTTTGAAAGCTACGATTGCTAGTCACATTCTGAAGTCATACTTGCAATAATAGTTATCACACTTATCCAAGTGGGAAACTGTTGGATTAGGTGTCTAAGCACATAACTATATTTGGTATGTACTTGATTTGATTTGTAGCATGGTCCTTTTGGGTTGCCTTCACTCATGCAACTTGACAGTATGACTAGTGGAGAGAAAGTAGGATTTATTATATGAATAATAAATTGGTACTTAAAATGATTTTATTAATATATTATAAGAACAATATATTATTTGGAAATCACATTATTAATTGGTAATTAATAAGAAATTAATCTAAGATTAATTTTTGGGATTAAAGGAACTGATTAATAATGGAGGGAGTTGTTTTGCAAATTATTGATAGTTGCAAAACTAGGCTGATGGACTCCATAGACTGGAGTGGACGAAATTTACGGGTAAGGCCATAAGATTTCGTCCAAGGGCTCTAAAGAGGAAGTCCATGGGCTGCTTAAGCCTTAAGCAGGAATTAGGGTTTCCACCTGAAAACCCTAGCAGCCCAACAGCTATATAAATCCCCTACATCTCTTGGAATTTCAGCCCTAAGCTTAAGAAACCCTAGGATAGCCGATTTTCTACCTCTATCCAAGTCATCTTTTGCATTGGGTGTTTGTGACTCCATTAGAGGTGCAACGTACACTTGGGGCACTAAGCTTTCAAGAGTCAAGGACTTCAAGAATTGTTCTTGTTATTGGTACATAACAAGTGAGGTAATCTTCTAACCCTAGTTTGTATGTGAATTTCGATTTGTATACACTAGTTTTAGGGTTATTGCTTTGGTGTTCATATTTGTATGTTCAATAGAGAAAAACTTAGATCCATAGCAATTAGGGTTGCATGATCACATAGGAATGTAGATATGCTCAAAACCCATCACTTTTTTGTGTGGTGCTTCCAATATCCCAACAAAATGATTTAAGCCTCACATTCTTGTATTTTTTCATGAGATTGCTTCTGATGTGTCGAAGACAAAATCGATGGTATCCCAATGGCTCTTCCATTCCTCTAGATTTTCCATTGCATGAATTATTCCTTGATGTACGTCTGAAATAACACACAATTGTCTGTCTTGAGCAACAAAATGTCTGAACTGATACAAAAACCAACTCCAATTGTGTGTAGTTTCCTCATTAATAATGGCATAAGAAACTGGTATTATATTATTGTTGATATCTTTTGTAATAACAGTAAGCATTTTACCCTTATACGAACCTCTCAAATGACAAGCATCAATGGAAATAATAGGTCGACATAGATGAAATACATTAATTGCAGGTCCAAAAGCCCAAAAAATATACTTAAATGTTACCACATGTGATGAGCCATTTGGATTATGAAACCATTTCACAACAGTATTGCGATTTGAAGTTTGCAAAGTTGCAATGTACTTGGGTAACTCTGCAAAGTTACTATCCCAAGTTACATTAATATTCTCTATGACTTTTCTCCTACCATGCCATGCCTTCCAATAAGAAACATCGACATTTATAATATTTTTAATATCTACCTGTATATGTTTCACTGGATAAGCAATATCTTTTTCAATTGAATGGATGATGTAGAAGGCTATAGTTGCAGAGTTTAGACTTCTGTTGTCATTGCCTCTACAAGATCTGAAACAATTGTGTGCGTCCACCCAACGTGTGATCTTCCACATATGATGGTGTTTCTTTTTCATTGCACGAACATACCATGCACACTGCAATGTATATAGGTTAGTATTATAACTTCATTCTTCACCGCCAAGAGTTTTACACTTTTCTATCCAAAAACTACTTTTACTTTCAGAAACCTTAAACTCTTTATTTTGGTTGATCGACCCAAGTCTTACAGCCTTTTTTACCTGTTCCTTATTTTCAAACAACATTCCTAGCCTTATTTTGTTTTCAGATAAAAATCTAAATGAATTTTGTCTTGAATATTTACTATGTCTGTAACACCCCGTTTAGTAAATAAATAAATAGATAAAAGTTTATATGAATAGTAGCCCTAAAATCAATAATTATATAGCAAGGTGTTGGTCTCGAGGAACTAATTGTCACACTTTTAGAGATTGGAGGTTAAAGTGTAAATTTGAGACTTATTTTGTAAAGATTTTTAGAAAACAGGGGGGGTGTTTGGTATAAATTGGGCCTAATATGAAATGAATTATCAAAGAAGGGGCTACATAGTAAATTCTCGACTTCATTTGAAAATAAATGTAGAGAGAGGGGCTAATTGGTAAAAGTTGGACTTAATTTGAAAGGGATTTTCAAGGTCAGGGTTTAAATGGTAATTATGGGGGTTTATTTTGAAATAATTTACGGACGGAGGGGCTAAACGTGTTGTTATGGAAAGAAGTTTGGGGGATCGGGGTATATAAACCCATCACCCCCGGTTCTAAACCCTAACCATAACAGGTGAAGACAGCCGCCACTTTTCTCTCTACCTCCAGTCGACGGTACTGACACCGACCACCTAGCACCGTCGAATGGCTCTTGTCAATGGCTACAGCGAAGACCGAAGGAAACCGGGAATGGGACTTTGCATCAGTTGAAGACTGGAAGAGGAGTGGACGTTGTAGGTGCTGCCGATTCGTGACTTTCTAGCCGCCGGTTACCGTCTTGCAGTTGCATCACCGCTACCACTTCAATGACGGTACCATCTCCGGCCGTTGTTGGACATTGCTGTTGCTCGTTCTCTTGTTGTTACGCTCTTGTCCGAGTTTTGTCGCCACCATGGGCCACCGACCATCGCAGTGAAGCACCTTGCTCCCAACGATGTACTAAGCGGGTTGTCGGGAGGAATCCGTCAAGACCAAGGAAAGACGCTGCCAAACCCTAGCCGCCACCTCTTCCGCCTTCCCATGTCGCTACTGCCGCTAGTTTCTTTTCTGCCACCCTTAACCGTCGTGTATGGGTGGCTATGGGTGTGTTATAGTGTTTGCGTGTGTGTGTGTTTCACTTGTAAGAGGGGCTACAGGAGCGTTTTTTTGGCCGGAGTTCACGGAAAAGCCACCACCACCACTCGCCACCGTCGGCCACCACAAGGTGGTTATGTGTGTGCGTGTTAGTTAGTGTGTGTGTGTGTGTTACTTTTGGTTTTTCCATTGTAAATTGTAAAAAAAATGGAATAATAAGAAACCCTAACCACCACCGTGAGAAAGAGACCCTAACCACCACCGTGAGGTGGTGGCTGCCGCCACCGGCCGCCGTGTCGGGAGGCGGTGTGCCTTGTACGGATTGTGACTCGTTTGGATGCTTGGATAAAGGGACTACAACCCTAATGGGCTTAGTGAAATCATAAGGGGCCTAATGAACCCTAATTGGTCAAAGGACCTAGCTATTGGGCCTATTGGGCTAAGATGGGTTGGAAACCCTAATTAGGGTTTGGAAAACCCTAATGCCATGAAACCCTAATTTGGGACTTATCGGGACCGCATTGGAATTATTTAATGAATTTAATATATTAATTAATAATCATTTGCAATCAACCTAAGTCAATATTGGACTTAATGGATTAAGTCCTTAATGGGTTAAGTAGGAAAACTTAACCCTAATCATCATGTTATGTGAAACCCTAATTTCACTTGGGCCTCGAGTTGGGCCTTTCCATTGGGCCTTGGTGATGGGATTATTAATGGGCCATCCAAGAATAATCATATGGACTAGAATATGTTGTTGGGCTTTAAGGTAAGGCCCATATGAGGGGTTGGGCCCAATTTGGAAAATTG
Organism: Lactuca virosa; assembly: GCF_052849685.1. Classification (NCBI taxonomy): domain Eukaryota; kingdom Viridiplantae; phylum Streptophyta; class Magnoliopsida; order Asterales; family Asteraceae; genus Lactuca; species Lactuca virosa. Next base: position 101,553,792 of record NC_136432.1, on the reverse strand, counting down.
GGCCATAGATGGGCCACAGTTTGGGCCTTTATGATTATGTGATATTGGGCCATTAGAATATTGAATGTTGGACTGGACTAAATGGTTGGGCCTTATGGTAAGACCTTATAAAGGTTTGGGGCCAATTTGGAAAATTAGGCCATGTGTTGGGCTTTGACTCATAGTTGACTTTTGGGCCTTTGGATTGGGCCTTGGGCTTGAATAAAGCTACGTTAGGGGAAAAGTAGTATTTACCCCCCAAGTATGTATTTATGGTTATGTGTTGGAACCAAATTATTAATTGGGTGATGTTTTGGTGTTGACAGTTCGGGAATCTGTCATCCAGCAGCTTGGATTGAGTCTACGGGACTTCAGCGGTGTGGGGTTGGGTCTGCGGGACTTCAGCAGTGTGAGGTGAGTTACCTTCCAGTAGGAGTGGGTCTACGGCCACAATGTCGGCCCACTAGTAGGAGTTGTTTGTTAGATGATTGTCTTTGTGATAATTATCTGGTGTGTTGTTATCTGATATGCTTTATGTGCTAGGATACTACGACATATGTGTTAGTAGTGGTAGGGGTGATATAGCCCTAGTTCCCGGTTGAAAGATACCGAAGGGGTTGATAGTACCCATGCATGCCTAGCAGTATGATCATGATATGTTATTTTGTGATAGTGGTAGGGGGTGAAATAGTCCCCAGTTACCGGTTGAAAGATACCGAAAGGGAGGTTAGCTCCCGGTTACCGGTTGAAAGATACTGAAGGGGAGGTTAGCTCCCGGTTACCGGTTGAATGATACCGAAGGGGTAGGTCGAGCACCCAGATATGCCTGACAATATATTTATGTATGTTATGCTACGTTATTACGTGGTAATGATAAGGGGACAGTCCCCGGATACCGGTTGAAAGATACCAAAGGGGTAGGCCAGCACCCAGATATGCTTGGCAATATATGTGTGGTATGGTATGTGGTATGATGGGGGAACTCACTAAGCTTCGTGCTTACGGTTTTCAGTTTTGGTTTCAGGTACTTCGTTTTCAAAGGAAAGGAGTCGGCTCGATCGCAGCGCATCACACTATGTTTTCCGCACATGAGATCTTTAGGATTACACTCTGATATTATTTTATGATAACATGTTTTGATTACCGACACTTTGGTTTTGACATGAGATGTTATTACGGATGTTTTCTTATACTGTTGGTTTTATAATAATCTAATAAAAATGAATTTTTTGGTCTTGAATTTTGGGATGTTACAAGTTGGTATCAGAGCCTTGGTTTGAGGGATTTGGACACACTCCCGGGTGTGTCTGAACTCAAACTAAGAACTTGGTATTAAAATTTTCAAAAGTAAAAACTATTTTGTAAAAAGAAGTTTGCAAGGAATTTGAAAAGAGAACAAAACTTTGAAAAGAACAAAGTGTGTGATGCATGCAATCAGCCGAGCTCAAGTAAGTTTTCCCAAGATACCCATACATGTTATGTTATGATATGATACGATATGGTTGTGAGAACTGCATGCTAGATTAGGGCTGAGGATCTAGGAGGATGCCTTATATGCCTATTGTATGTGCTTGTAGACTTGCATGCTAGTACTGATCAGTCAGCGATAGGATAGCCTGTTTAGGTTATGCCTGATTGTATGAGCCTTTGAATTGCATGTACATATTCCTGATTAGAGGATAGAATGCTTTGATTGGAGTATGATGGTTAGATTTTCCATTTTCCGAATGTTGTTTGCTTTGTTCTTTGTGGGACTCTTAGTGATGTGAATTAGATACTAAGTGAATATGCTAAGTCACATGGGACACAGGCCGGATAATCTCAGACTGATAGATTTGACCCTATTTCATAGCTCTTTTTTAAGTCCAACCGTTCTAAGGATGGGTCTTTTACTCGAAGGATTATCTTATCTTTGTTGCATGTGGCTATATTCATGAGGTAGCTAGTTGACATTACTAGGAATCTTTCACCAGCTGAGGACTAGGTGGGTTCGGGAACCTAGGAAAGCCTAGGATACGTTTCAGTGGGTTAGTAGTGAGGTTCAGTGAGACTTGGGTGTACCAGTTTGAGGAAGTGACTTGGAGGATTCGGGAGGATTGCTGAGGAAAGTATGGATAGGTGTGGAAGGTAGTATTGGGCCCGTACTACTGAAAGCACAGGATCCATACTCGAATCAGTGAGAGTCTTGGAGAATCTGAGAAGCTTCGGGGAGGAGTTAGTGACCCGGTTTGGGGACAGAGGATGTTCCAGTGTTGCAGCTTAGCCATTGGCAAGTGAGCTAGTGAGCGTAACAGGGTGTCAGACCCTGAAGGATATGGCTTCCAAGAGTTTGTAGATACGAGATCGATTTGGAGCACTTTGAGAAGATAGGTTCGTGCTAGGTGAGTATAGTAGAGGGTCCCGGGAAGAGACCCATGACTTCTGATGATCGGGGTGAAAGGCCAGCAGGGCCTAAGTCAGTGCAGCACGTACAGGACAGTGCACAAGGGAGTTTGTCGCTCTAAGGGTTTAGGCTACTACAGGGTAGAGGGGTTAGTCATGTCAGCAGAAGGGGATCAATATCCCTCCAGAGGTTGCGGGTATGTCATCTTCTATTGCTATTAGGTGGATGTTTGGAATACGTATCGCTTTGGATTTGTGAGTGAGTTTGGATAAGTTAGACCGCGGGTCGGTTTTCCTACTAGTGTTTGGGTTATCAAGGATCATATATGCCATCCTGCATGCCGAAAGGTCCTTGATGAACCCACAGAGGGATGCATCTTGCAGAGTGGGTTCCGCGTCTACCGTTATCATTCCGGATCTTTGCCAGGATCTATGCGGGGTATTATTTAGAGGATATTCGGTCAGGGTTAGGGTGATAGTTCTCCAGTGAAGTCAGCGTTCAATGGTTTTATCATGGTTCAGGTATGGTTGACGATTGTCTATGGATGAACTTTGGAGTTCAAGGCACTACCATTTCTAGGGCAGAACTGGTAGCATGAAGATAGTGGAGTCAGTTGCGAGTGTTAGACGCATGGGTGTTCTTTCATTAGAGGTTCAAGTATATTGCATTCCTCGCATGGGTTCTGTTCGGTCAGAGTTCAATAGCGCTGCGAGATTGAGAGTGGGAACGAGGATTCGTCAGCCAGAGTGAAGATTGAGGTCTTCAATTGACAGCATGGGAGATGGATTGAGGAGTCAGACTGGACCAGATCTCCAGAGTACTCATTAAGATTTCCGAGGATGGGCGATCTCAAGGTTTAACCGGAGATTAATCGCTAGCACTGGTAAGTGCAGGTTGTCATCAGTGGGATATTAGAAAGCGGGAAGGATTGGGAATCATTCAATTCTCGCGTGCCGTGAAGACTTAGTCGAATCTAAGTGGGGGAGAGACTTTTGTAAAGTTCTCCAAATGTGAGTTCTGGTTGCGCGAGGTGCAATCTCTTGGGCACCTTGTCACCCAGAAGGGTATTCTGGTCGATCTGGCCAAGATAGAGGTCGTGATGTAGTGGGAGATTCCGAGGTCTCCAACTGAGATTCGAAGTTTCCTGGGTCTAGCGGGTTATTACCGGAGATTTATACGAGACTTCTCCGAGATTGAGTTTCCTTTGACCCGACTGACCAAGAAGTCGGTGGCCTTTCGCTGGGGGCCTGAGCAGCAGGCAGCCTTCGAGACTCTCAGACATCAGGTTTCGGGAACCAGGTTAGAACTTCGGTTAGGACTCAAGTTCAGTTGAGGGTTAGGTCGAGTGCGTGTTCGACCCGGTTGGGACAAGTGTTGTAAGACTCCGGGGGTAGTCGTAGCATTCACTAGCAGTCAGTTAGTATGGAAAGTGTTGTAAGACTACAGGGGTAGTCGTAGCATTCACTAGCGGTCAGTTAGCATGGAAAGTGTTGTAAGACTGCGGGGGTAGCCATAGCATTCACTAGTGATCAGATAGTATGGAAAGTGACATAAGACTGCGGGTGTAGCCGTAGCATTCACTAGCGATCAGATAGTATTGGAAGTGTTGTAAGACTGCGGGGGTAGTCGTAGCATTCACGAGGTTGACAGATAGTGTTAGCGTGTTGTAAGTCTGCGGGTGTAGCCGTAGCATTCACAAGGTTAGCAGATAGTGCTTGAGTGATGTAAGTCTGTGAGTGTAGCTACAGCCTTCACTTGGTTGGAAGATAGCATGAGCGCGTTGTTAGGACGCGGAATGAACAGTAGTACGCACCGGTTCGGGTGCAACATTGAGGATGTGGAAATCCACAGGTTGAGCCAGTGACACGATTGTAGGAGTGCCACTACAGTTATGGGATCAGGGAATAAATGGACCGTATAAGATTGCTCGTGATATAAGGCTACCATCGGTTAGGTGGCAATCACATTTAGCCTTGGACTTGATGGCGTCAGGATTCGACGCATGGACCCGATCGGTTGGGTCAGGAGGTTGTTAGAACCATAGTGGCAGGATAACTAGTCGCAACTAGTTCCAGAGAAGGATCTCGTTCAGAAGTCGTGTGAGACGACTAGGTGGGAGTCCTTTTGGCTCCGCAGCCTGCTGAAACCCGATATTTCAGATGACTGACGGATGAATTGAGACCAGGAAGGTGTAACATCCCAAATTTTCAAGTCCAAAAATTTCTTTTTAATTAACTGTCTCATAAAAACATTCTTAAGAAAATACTGTGAAAACACATCATCTCATAAAACAATGTATCATGTCTAAAAACCCAAGTCATAAAATAGTAACATATCAGAGTACAATCCCAGAAGATTCCATGCGGAAATCATGTGTGTGTGTGTGATGCGCTGCTACACTGCCGGCTCCTTCCCCTTAGACGAAGACGTACCTGAAACCCAAAACTAAAACTGTAACCACAAAGCTTAGTGAGTTCCCTCATCATACCACATACCATACAGACATATCGCATTCATACTGCCAGACAATTCTGGGGTGCCCGACCTACCCAGTACGGCCATTATGAGGTGCCGACCTACCCGTGTCAAGCCATTCTGGGGTGCTGACCTACCCATGTCAAGCCATTCTGGGGTTCTGACCTACCCTTCGGTCCTATTAACCGAACCTCGGGGACTATTCCACCCCTACTGCTACTATCACATATATCATAACGTAAACATACTGTCAGACGTTTCTGGGGTGTCCGACTTACCCTTCGGTCCTAACAACCGAACTTGAGGACTATTCCCTCCCCACTACCACTATCACATATAACATAACATGCCAGCATATAATCATATCATCACATACTGTCAGACATATCTGGGGTGTCTGGCCTACCCTCCGGTCCTAACAACCGGACTCTACTACTGTCACATATACATATCGTGCTAGCATATAACATATCAGGTGGTAGCAAACCTAGATGAATATCACAAAGACAATCATCCAATCATACAACTCCTACTGGTGGGCCGGCATTGTGGCCGTAGACCCACCACTACTGGAAGGTAACTCACCTCGAACGAGTAGTTGCTGATAATCTGTGCGGAAATTCTCTGTCTGCTACTGCTCCGGAAATCCTCCGGCTATAATCCCCACAAAACACTTAATCAGAGTCTGATATCTATTCTTAGCGTAAAATGACCATTTTACCCCTGACCAAGTCCAAGTCAAAGTCAAAGTCAACTTCCAGTTGATCCGACTCGCCGAGTTGGGCCGCCAACTCGTCGAGTCTCTATCTATTCAACTGTCCTCATCCACGACCCTACTCGTCGAGTTTAGCGACGACTCGACGAGTTCCTCTTCGATATGAACATCAAATGAACCTTCATCCGACTCGCCGAGTTGTATGAACAACTCGTCGAGTTCACCTTCATCTGATGAACAAGTTCTGACCTAGACTCGCCGAGTTGTATGAACAACTCGTCGAGTTCATCTTCAATCATAAGGAGATTGCCTTGGACTCGCTGAGTCTGTTCTAGCACTCATCGAGTCCCATGAACTCCAGGTCTAAGGCTAAGTCCAATACATTGGGTCACTCCTTCGGACCTTCTACAACCTTTCTAACACCCAACTGAGTTCTTTTGACCCTCAACAGACATGGGACTTTATGCCTTGGACTCGTCGAGTCCCAAGAACGGACTCGCCGAGTCGATAACGTCCACACCCTAAATCCTCGATCTCTGATGTACAACCTTTGACCAAAAGATGGATCCAAGCCCCTAAGCTCGATCTAGCACGTAAAGTTTCGAACTTTACGTGCATGCATGGGGCTTTTGAGCCTAAAAGGCTCTAAAATGGCTCTTATGTTGCATGGGGCCTTCCTTGAGTGCAAAAGCAACCCAAATCTGCCTTGTGACCCCTCCCAGGACTTAGATCCGAAGTCTTGACCCCCAACCATGTTTTTAATCATGGTTGGCTACCTCATATGGCTTAAAAAGCCCTAATTCTTCCCCAAAAAGGCATCTAACAAACAAGCAAGCAAGGTACAGACTTTATACCTTTCAAAGACTGCAAATCATGAACCAAACTCGAATCCTTCAGTCTCCTCTTGATCCTTCTATGTTCTTCCTCCTTCCTTGAGGTCAAAACCCACAAAAATCACTCAAAAGCCTTAGATCTTGCACCAAAACACTTAGGGTTTGCTATGGAGGGTTTCTGGGAGCATAAAGGGGCGATGGAGGCTGTATAAGGTTGTTTAAATAGGGTGCAAACCCTCAGATTAGGGTTTTGTCCAGTTAGAGCCTACTCGTCGAGTCCGGGACCCAACTCGACGAGTCCATCACTTAAATCCCGCGTCTCATCCCGCTTCTACTCGGCGAGTTGGGCCTTCAACTCGCCGAGTCCCAGGCCAAAAATGTGAAATTACTTAAATAAAATACATACCAGGAACCAGGTGCTGCAAATCTCCCCCACTTATTTTAGACTTCGTCCTCAAAGTCTGCTGCTCGTTCCTGGAAAAGCTCTGGGTAATGCTCCATCATCTCATCCACCGGCTCCCAGGTCCATTCCGAGCCCTTCCGGTGCTGCCATTGCACCTTCACTAGCTCCACCCTCTTGTTCCTCAGATCCTTCGACTTCCGGTCGAGAATCGCTACAGGCCGCTCAATGTAATTCAGGCTGTCATCGACCTGAATATCCTCTAATGGTACCACTGCCGAGTCGTCCACCAAACATTTCCGTAACTAGGAGACATGAAAAGTTCTATGAATCTGACTGAGTTCGGCTGGCAGATCCAACCTATATGCCACCTTTCCCACCCGGGCTATAACCCTGAAGGGTCCAATATACCTGGGACCCAACTTGCCCTGTTTCGTGAATCAGATGACGCCCTTCCATGGCGACACCTGCAGGAGAACCATATCCCCGACCTGAAACTCCAGGTCCGATCGGTGCTTGTCGGCATAACTTTTCTGCCGACTCTAAGCAGTCTGAAGTCTGCTCCGAACCTGCTGAATCCTCTCTGTCGTCTTGAGCACCACTTCGGTGCTCCCCATGACCCTGTGGCCAACCTCACCCCAACATATCGGGGTTCTGCACTTCCTCCCGTATAACATCTCGAAGGGAGAACGGTCGATACTCGCATGATAGTTATTATTATACGAGAACTCCGCCAACGGAAGGTAGGTATCCCAGCTACCTCCGAAGTCTAAAACACATGCCCGCAGCATATCCTCTAGCGTCTGAATGGTCCGCTCGCTCTGACCATCCGTCTGCGGGTGAAAGGCGGTGCTAAAATGCAGACGAGTACCCAGCTCGTCATGAAACTTCTTCCAAAACCAGGAAGTGAACCGCACATCCCTGTCGGAAATCACTGAAACTGGCACTCCGTGCCGAGCTACCACCTCTCGGATATAGATGTCGGCAAACTTTTCGGCCGAAATGCTCTCCTGGATCGGTATAAAATGGGCACTCTTGGTCAACCGATCCACGATTACCCAAATCGAATCCACTCCCCGTGCAGTCTTGGGAAGCTTGGTAATGAAATCCATGGTAATATTTTCCCATTTCCACAAGGGAATATTTAACGGCTGCATCTTGCCGTGCGGCCTCTGGTGCTCGGCCTTGACCTTCCTGCAGGACAAGCACCGCTCCACATACCATGCTACGTCCCGCTTCATGCAGGGCCACCAATAATCAAGACGAAGATCTCTATACATCTTCGTCGCTCCGGGATGGATAGAAAATCTGGATTTGTGTGCCTCCTCCATCAGGATCTGGCGCACGCCTCCATGATAAGGGACCCACACCCTACGGTGAAGAGTCAACAACCCTCGGCTATCATAGTCGAAGGAGGAAACCTGGCCCACTATACGCTTGCTCTTCCGATGTTCCTCCTTCATAGCCTCCTGCTGAGCCTCCCGGATCCGCTCCAACAGTGGAGTCCCCACTGTCATCCTCAGACAGATGTCCCTGATTGGCGCTGCCTTATGGCTAAACGCATCGGCTACGACATTGGCCTTTCCCGGGTGGAAGAGGATCTCGCAATCATAATCCTTCACCACATCCAGCCACCGACGCTGCCTCATATTCAGGTTCGGCTGATCCATGAGGTACCTCAAACTCTTGTGGTCTGTGTAAATGGTACAACGAACACCATAGAGGTAATGACGCCAAATCTTGAAGGCAAAAACAACAGCCCCCAGCTCCAAATCATGTGTCGGGTAATTCGCCTCGTGAGGCTTCAGCTGCCTCGAAGCGTATGCAATAACATGCCCTCTCTGCATCAGTACCACGCCCAAACCTGAGATGGACACATCACAATATACCACAAAATCCTCCATGCCCTCTGGCAGGGCTAAGATTGGCGCCCCGCACAATCTCTGTCTCAGTGTCTCGAATGCGGCCTGCTGCTCCGGCCCCCAGCGAAACACCACGGCTTTCCTCGTCAGCATGGTCAGGGGCACGACTATCTTGGAGAAGTCCTGAATGAATCTCCGATAGTAGCCTGCCAATCCCAGAAAGCTCCGAATCTCAGATGGAGACCTCAGAACTTCCCATCTCATCACGGCCTCAACCTTGGCCGGGTCCACTGATATCCCGTTCTGGTTGACAAGGTGCCCGAGAAACTACACCCCGCGCAACCAGAACTCACACTTGGAGAACTTAGCATACAAGCTCTCCCTTCTCAAAGTCTCCAGAACCTCTCGTAGATGCTCCTCATGCTGCTCTCGCGTCTTGGAGTAAACCAAGATATCATCAATAAACACTATCACAGACCGGTCTAACATCGGTCTACACACGCGGTTCATGAGGTCCATGAACGCGGCAGGAGCATTGGTGAGCCCGAAAGGCATCACCACAAACTCATAGTGGCCATAGCGCGTCCGAAACACAGTCTTCTGTACATCCTCCTCTCTGACCCTCATCTGATGATACCCTGATCGCAAATCAATCTTGGAGAACCAAGATGCTCCCTGTAGCTGGTCAAAGAGGTCATCAATCCTCGAGAGTGGGTAACGGTTCTTCACCGTTACCTTATTCAGCTCCCTATAATCTATACACATCTTATGCGGCCCGTCCTTCTTCTTCACAAATAGAATCGGGGCTCCCGAGGGTGAACTGCTCGGTCTAATGAAACCCTTGTCTAACAGCTCCTGCAGCTGTGTAGACAACTCCTGCATCTCAGGAGGAGCCAACCGATACGGTGCCTTGGCTATCGGAGCCGCACCAGGGATTAGTTCAATCCTGAACTCTACCTGCCTCTCCGAAGGTATCCCAGGCAACTACTCGGGGAACACGTCCGCAAACTCTCGTACCACGGGCACATCGCTCACCGTTGCCTTACCCATCTCCCGGGTATCCATCACATAGGCAACAAATCCTGCGCAACCCTGCTGAAGGTAATGCCTAGCTCTCCCTGCTGAACATAAAGTTGGTCCTTGCTGTGGCCTCTCGCCCTGAATCACCAGCTCTCCCCCACTTGGGGTCCTGATCCGCACCAACTGCTGCGCACAGTCAATCACTGCCCCATTGGGGCTTAGCCAATCCATACCGATAATAACCTTGTTCCCCCGCAAAGGTATGGGAACCAGATCTACCAGATAACGCTCCTCAAACAGTCGCATGACGTAATCTCGGTAGACCTCTGATGCTCGCACTGACCGGTTGTCCGCAATCTCGACCTCTAGAGGACAATCCAACGTGCCTGACGACTCCGGAAACTTCTTGCTAAGCGCAAGAGAGACAAACGATCGGGTAGCACCCGAATCAAACAATACCTGAACTGGGATACCGTTCACATGGAACGATCCTAAACAGAGCACATACATAACATATCAAAATCACAGTAGCATATCATAAAAGCATAAACAAGAAGTCATACCCGTCACCACATCGGGTGCAGCGCGTGCCTCCTCGGCTGTCAACTGAAATGCCCGGCTCCGCACCACTGGAGCCTCTGTCTTGGCCTTCCGGCCATCTACAACCCGCGCTGTCGCTGAAACCAGCACCGCTGCTGCTGACGCTGCTGTCAACCTCGGGCAATTGGCCTTTTGTGGCCCCTCTGATTGCAATGGAAGCAAATCAGGTCTGTCATCTGTACTGTGGGGGCGGGGGCAGTACAATCCCTGCCAAAGTGCCCCGTCTTGCCGCACTTGTAGCAGCCTGACGATCTTGCTCTACAAGCTCCCTCATGCGGCCTGCCGCACTTCCTGCAGCGGCTCTGGCCCGGATGGCCCTTCAACCTAACATCGGATCCCTTGGGTTTCTTCCCCGAAACCCCTGTAACCTGCTCAGACTCAGCTTTCCTCTTCCTCACATGCTCCAAATCGAGCTCCCTCTCCCGCGCCCTGGCAATCATGGACTCGAGGGTCGCGCAGGCAGAGTAGCTGACATGCTCCCGAATATCAGCCCTCAACATATCATGGTAGCGGGTCTTCCGCATCTCCTCATCCCCTGCATACTGGGGTACCAACAATGCTCGCTCCCGGAACTTGGCGGTGATCTCCGCCACAGTCTCCGTAGTCTGCCTCATATCCAAACACTCTCTGGACAGCTGCTGAAGCTCTACAACCGGCTCAAACTTAGCTCTGAATCTGGTCACGAAATCTGACCACGTCATAGCCTCGACAGCTGGGGCTCCCAATGAGTCACCAATCGACTCCCACCAGTCTCTAGCTCTATCCCTCAAACATCCCGCAGCAAAGCGGACCTTCGACCCTTCCGGGCAGAAGCTCGTCAACTGCGCAGACTCAATGTCTGCGATCCATCTCCTGGCAGCGATGGGGTCTTTCACCCTGTGATAATCCGGCGCACCACTCCCACGAAAGTCCTTAAAGGACAGTGTGCGCGTACTCGTCTGGCTAGACGCAATATCACTCCTAAATGCCCAGAGGCGATCCTCCATCGGCTCAATAATCCCTTCCTTGATCGACCCGAAAATGACCGGGGTCGACTCAAGAATGCCTCTCGTGATCTCAGACGAGATGAACTCGCGCAGCCCGTCATCAACCTGCTCGGATCCTGCACCCGAGCCTGATCCTGATCCTGATTCGGAACCTCCTGCTCCATGTCGCGTGGTCACCATGCTGAAAAATACACGCATAAATGTCAGGATCATACATACTCTCGAGAGGTCTAACACACTCTCCAAGTTTCTCGGTTCTGTCTCAACCTTCCTTGATTCGAGTACGGATCCTCTGCTTCCAGTAGTACGGGCCCATACTACCTTCCACATCTATCCGTACTTTCCTCAAGGACTATCTCGACTTCACCAGGTCCCTTAACCAATATCCCTTTCCATCTAGTCTTATCCCAGGCTTTCCTGGGGCACTCTCTGACCTACTCTCCGCCATCATCTGCACTAGGAGTCCCTACTCCCCTTCCCTAACTAGCTTGCGAGTACTGTTAAACAACCGCTCACTAATTAGTTAAAGTTAGCCAGGACCCCTTAAGCACAAAGCAAGCAGCATTCGTGCATCGAGTAACCGCATCAGGCATAACCTAATCAGGCTATCCTACTGCTGACTAAACATTCCTAGCATACAACTCGTACAACAGGCATACAAGGCATCCTCCTAGATCCTTAGCCCTAATCTAGCATGCAGTTCTCAGAATCATATACATCAGGCATACAAGGCATCCTCCTAGATCCTTAGCCCTAATCTAGCATGCAGTTCTCAGAATCATATATCATATAACTTATTATAACAAGTATGGGTATCTTGGGGAAAACTTACTTGAGATCGGCTGGTCGCACGCATCACACACCTTGTTCTTTCTCAAAACCCTTTGACTCAGATTTTAGAAAACCATTTTCTTTGTAAAAATCTTTTAAATCCCTCGATTTGAGTCCAGACACTCCCGAGGGTGTGTCCGAATCCCTCAAACCAGGGCTCTGATACCAACTTGTAACATCCCAATTTTCAAGTCCAAAAATTTCTTTTTAATTAACTGTCTCATAAAAACATTCATAAGAAAATACTGTGAAAACACATCATCTCATAAAACAATGTATCATGTCTAAAAACCCAAGTCATAAAATAGTAACATATCAGAGTACAATCCCAGAAGACTCCATGCGGAAATCATGTGTGTGTGTGATGCGCAGCTACACTGTCGGCTCCTTCCCCTTAGACGAAGAGGTACCTGAAACCCAAAACTAAAATTGTAAGCACAAAGCTTAGTGAGTTCCCCCATCATACCACATACCATACAGACATATCGCATTCATACTGCCGGGCAATTCTGGGGTGCCTGACCTACCCAGTACGGCCATTCTGGGGTGCCAACCTACCCGTGTCAAGCCATTCTGGGGTGCTGACATACCCATGTCAAGCCATTCTGGGGTGCTGACCTACCCTTCGGTCCTATTAACCGAACCTCGGGGACTATTCCACCCCCTACTGCTACTATCACATATATCATAACGTAAACATACTGTCAGACGTTTCTGGGGTGTCCGACTTACCCTTCGGTCCTAACAACCGAACTTGAGGACTATTCCCTCCCCACTACCACTATCACATATAACATAACATGCCAGCATATAATCATATCATCACATACTGTCAGACATATCTGGGGTGTCTGGCCTACCCTCCGGTCCTAACAACCGGACTCTACTACTGTCACATATACATATCGTGCTAGCATATAACATATCAGGTGGTAGCAAACCTAGATGAATATCACAAAGACAATCATCCAATCATACAACTCCTACTGGTGGGCCGGCATTGTGGCCGTAGACCCACCGCTACTGGAAGGTAACTCACCTCGAACGAGTAGTTGCTGATAATCTGTGCGGAAATTCTCTGTCTGCTGCTGCTCCGGAAATCCTCCGGCTATAATCCCCACAAAACACTTAATCAGAGTCTGATATCTATTCTTAGGGTAAAATGACCATTTTACCCCTGACCAAGTCCAAGTCAAAGTCAAAGTCAACTTTCAGTTGACCCGACTCGCCGAGTTGGGCCGCCAACTCGTCGAGTCTCTATCTCTTCAACTGTCCTTATCCACGACCCTACTCGTCGAGTTTAGCGACGACTCGACGAGTTCCTCTTCGATATGAACATCGAATGAACCTTCATCCGACTCGCCGAGTTGTATGAACAACTCGTCGAGTTCACCTTCATCTGATGAACAAGTTCTGACCTTGACTCGCCGAGTTGTATGAACAACTCGTCGAGTTCGTCTTCAATCATAAGGAGATTGCCTTGGACTCGCCGAGTCTGTTCTAGCACTCGTCGAGTCCCAAGAACTCCAGGTCTAAGGCTAAGTCCAATACATTGGGTCACTCCTTCGGACCTTCTACAACCTTTCTAACACCCAACTGAGTTCTTTTGACCCTCAACAGACATGGGACTTTATGCCTTGGACTCGTCAAGTCCCAAGAACGGACTCGCCGAGTCGATAACGTCCACACCCTAAATCCTCGATCTCTGATGTACAACCTTTGACCAAAAGATGGATCCAAGCCCCTAAGCTCGATCTTGCACGTAAAGTTTCGAACTTTACATGCATGCATGGGACTTTTGAGCCTAAAAGGCTCTAAAATGGCTCTTATGTTGCATGGGGCCTTCCTTGAGTGTAAAAGCAACCCAAATCTGCCTTGTGACCCCTCCCAAGACTGAGATCCGAAGTCTTGACCCCCAACCATGTTTGCAATCATGGTTGGCTACCTCATATGGCTTAAAAAGCCCAAATTCTTCCCCAAAAAGGGATCTAACAAACAAGCAAGCAAGGTACATACTTTATACCTTTCAAAGACTGAAAATGATGAACCAAACTCGAATCCTTCAGTCTCCTCTTGATCCTTCTATGTTCTTCCTCCTTCCTTGAGGTCAAAACCCACAAAAATCACTCAAAAGCCTTAGATCTTGCACCAAAACACTTAGGGTTTGCTATGGAGGGTTTCTGGGAGCATAAAGGGGCGATGGAGGTTGTATAAGGTTGTTTAAATAGGGTGCAAACCCTCAGATTAGGGTTTTGTCCAGTCAGAGCCTACTCGTCGAGTCCGGGACCCGACTCGACGAGTCCATCACTTAAATCCCGCGTCTCATCCCGCTTCTACTCGCCGAGTTGGGCCTTCAACTCGCCGAGTCCCAGGCCAAAAATGCGAAATTACTTAAATAAAATACATACCAGGAACCAGGTGCTACAGAAGGTCTCGATAGATTTTGGGAAGCAGCTATGTAGCAGCATACTGCTTCAAGCAGTTCAGTTTTCAAGCAGTTTCAGCGTGTGGGCAGTTTTAGCATTTGTGCTTCGGGTTGCATATACAAACGGAATAGCTGGTTGATTGGGAAGTGACAAGTCACTCCCAGCAGGATTAGATGAGCCTCGGCCAAGTATAAGTGACCAGTAGGGATACTTTGGTTGGTGATCCTGTTTATAGTGGGAACCTCGAGTTATCAGAAGTCGAGTAGTCAGTTGAGGGATAAGCGGGCTGGTTTCATCATTAATGATTCAGTATGAATGGCCTGTCAGGGAATCAGACCATCTAAAGACAGCATATTTCAAACGGAGTAGATGTGAACTTGTTGTGAGGAATTCGTTCACCTGCGAATATTAGGGCTTTGCGAAGGTTGGTCACGGCTACCCTGGGATGGCTAGGGTGTTCCCAAGATGGTGACCGTGTTACTAGAGTGGTTGGGTGAGTAAGGAATGATTTCGAGGACGAAATCTAATTTAAGCGGGGGAGAGTTGTAACACCCCGTTTAGTAAATAAATAGATAGATAAAAGTTTATATGAATAGTAGCCCTAAAATCAATAACTATATAGCAAGGTGTTTGTCTCGAGGAGCTAATTGTCACACTTTTAGAGATTGGGGGTTAAAGTGTAAATTTAAGACTTATTTTGTAAAGATTTTTAGAAGACAGGGGGGTGTTTGGTATAATTTGGGCCTAATATGAAAGGAATTATGGAAGAAGGGGCTACATAGTAAATTCTCGACTTCATTTGAATATAAATGTAGAGAGAGGGGCTAATTGGTAAAGGTTGGACTTAATTTGAAAGGGATTTTCGAGGTCAGGGTTTAAATGGTAATTATGGGGGTTTATTTCGAAATAATTTATGGAGGGAGGGGCTGAACTTGTTGTTATGGAAACAAGTTTGGGGGATCGGGGTATATAAACCCGTCACCCCCGTTCTAAACCCTAACCCTAACGGGTGAAGACAGTCGCCACTTTCCTCTCTACCTCCACCCGCCGGTACTGACTCCGACCACCTAGAACCGTCGAATGGCTCTTGTCATCGGCTACAAACCGGGAATGGGACGCTGCATCAGTTGAAGACTGGAAGAGGAGTGGACGTTGTGGGTGCCGTCGATTGGTGATTTTCTAGCCGTCGGTTACCGTCTTGCAGTTGCATCACCGCTACCACTTCAATGATGGTTCCATATCCGGCCATTGTTGGTCATTGCTGCTGCCCGTTCTCTTGTTGTTACGCTCTTTTCCGAGTTTTGTCGCCACCATCGGCCACCGACCATCGCAGTGAAGCACCTTTCTCCTAACGATGTGCTAAGTGGGTTGTTACGCTCTTCCGCCTTCCCATGTCGCTACTGCCGCTAGTTCTTTTCTGCCACCCTTAACCGTCGTGTATGGGTGGCTGTGGGTGTGTTATAGTGTTTACGTGTGTGTGTTTCACTTGTAAGAGGGGCTACAGGAGCTTTTTTGGCCGGAGTTCACGGAAAAGCCACCACCACCACCGTAAGGTGGTGGCTGCCGCCACTCGCCACCGCCGGCCACCACAAGGTGGTTATGTGTGTGTGTTAGTTAGTGTATGTGTGTTACTTTTGGTTTTTCCATTGTAAATTGTAAAAAAATGGAATAATGAGAAAGAAGCCCTAACCACCACCGTGAGGTGGTGGCTGCCGCCCCCTGCCGCCACCGGCCGCCCTGTCGGGAGGCGGTGTGCCTTGTTTGGATTGTGACTCGTTAAAGGGACTAAAACCCTAATGGGCTTAGTGAAATCATAAGGGGCCTAATGAACCCTAATTGGTCAAAGGACCTAGCTATTGGGCCTATTGGGCTAAGATGGGTTGGAAACCCTAATTAGGGTTTGGAAAACCCTAATGCCATGAAACCCTAATTTGGGACTTATCGGGACCGCATCGGAACTATTTAATGAATTTAATATATTAATTAATAATCATTTGCAATCAACCTAAGTCAATATTGGACTTAATGGATTAAGTCCTTAATGGGTTAAGTAGGAAAACTTAACCCTAATCATCATGTTATGTGAAACCCTAATTTCACTTGGGCCTCGAGTTGGGCCTTTCCATTGGGCCTTGGTGATGGGATTATTAATGGGCCATCCAATAATAATCATATGGACTAGAATATGTTGTTAGGCTTTTGGGTAACGCCCATATGAGGGGTTGGGCCCAATTTTGAAAATTGGGCCATAGATGGGCCACAGTTTGGGCCTTTATGATTATGTGATATTGGGCCATTAGAATATTGAATGTTGGACTGGACTAAATGGTTGGGCTTTATGGTAAGACCTTATAAAGGTTTGGGCCCAATTTGGAAAATTGGGCCATGTGTTGGGCTTTGACTCATAGTTGACTTTTGGGCCTTTGGATTGGGCCTTGGGCTTGAATAAAGCTACGTTAGGGGAAAAGTAGTATTTACCCCCCAAGTATGTATTTATGGTTATGTGTTGGAACCCAATTATTAATTGGGTGATGTTTTGGTGTTGACCGTTCGGGAATCTGCTGGATGCAATGTGTTGGGCTTTGACTCATAGTTGACTTTTGGGCCTTTGGATTTGGCCTTGGGCTTGAATAAAGCTACGTTAGGGGAAAAGTAGTATTTACCCCCCAAGTATGTATTTATGGTTATGTTTTGGAACCCAATTATTAATTGGGTGATGTTTTGGTGTTGACTGTTCGGGAATCTGTCATCCAGCAGCTGGGATTGAGTCTACGGGACTTCAGCAGTGTAGGGTTGGGTCTGCGGGACTTCAACAGTGTGAGGTGAGTTACCTTCCAGTAGGAGTGGGTCTACGGCCACAATGCCGGCCCAATAGTAGGAGTTGTTTGTTAGATGATTGTCTTCGTGATAATTATCTGGTGTGTTATCATCTGATATGCTTTATGTGCTAGGATGCTACGACATATGTGTTAGTAGTGGTAGGGTGATATAACCCTAGTTACCGGTTGAAAGATACCGAAGGGGTAGATAGTACCCATGCATGCCTAGCAGTATGATCATGATATTTTATTATGTGATAGTGGTAGGGGTGCAATACTCCCCGGTTACCGGTTGAAAGATACCGAAGGGGAGGTTAGCTCCCGGTTACCGATTGAATGATACCGAAGGGGTAGGTCGAACACCCAGATATGCCTGACAATATATTTATGTATGTTATGCTATGTTATTACGTGGTAATGATAGGGGGACAGTCCCCGGATACCGGTTGAACGATACCGAAGAGGTAGGCCAACACTCGGATATGCTTGGCAATATATGTGTAGTATGGTATGTGGTATGATAGGGGAACTCACTAAGCTTCGTGCTTACGGTTTTCAGTTACTTCGTTTTCAAAGGAAAGGAGTCGGCTTGATCGCAGCGCATCACACTATGTTTTCCGCACATGAGATCTTTGGGATTATACTCTGATATTATTTTATGATAACATGTTTTGATTACTGACACTTTGGTTTTGACATGAGATGTTATTACGGATGTTTTATTATACGGTTGCTTTTATAATAATCTAATAAAAATGAAATTTTTGGTCTTGAATTTTGGGATGTTACAATGTCATCGTCTCTTTCGTCTCCAATATCGTTCATAAAGTTCATAATTGGACTTTTACTCACAATCAGAGTTTCATTCACATTATCGTCAAACTAATCCTCAACATCACTTAATGATTCACTAACACTATCTTCACTAAATTGGGAGTTGGGTTCATCAAATCCAAAGTCATTATTTGTCACACATCTATCACCATTAGGTAAAGGAATTTGTACCTTAAAGGGGTTGGTGATAAAATCAATAGACTGAACTGGCCGTGATACTCCATAATTGTTAAGAAGATCTACAAGAGTAGTATTCGTATGCCACAATATTTTTAACTGCAAAATAAACAATAATATAAAATACATAAATTATCATATTTTATATAATGTTTCACAATAGATATTTGAAATTTAGGCAATAGTATGTACCTTACAGTTTACTTGTGAATGAAGATTCGTGTATGGAGTTACAAATGTGACTAAAGAATTAAAGTAGAAAAGCCGAGATTTCAAATTTGTGAGAACTTTGGTTTATGAAAATGACAATGGAAACTAAAATGGTGAATTCAATATATACATCAAAAAATGAATTGAACGTAAACAAAGTTATAATTATTTTTTTTCACTTTTACTTACATATTTTCAGATGAAAATGACAATTCATACTTTTGCTTTTGCATGTGGATAGTGACAATTAAGACATCTACTTTTGCATGTGGATAATGACAGTTGAGACATCTATTTTGTAGATAAAGGATGACATTTCAATGACTTTTTTTTTCTACAAATAATTTGACACACACACACATATATATATATATATATATATATATATATATATATATATATATATATATATATATATATATATATATATATATATTAAATTAAATTAAAAGACATACTTGATATTTGTATATTTGAAGTCTTTGTCTAAATTTTTATACTAATAATTATTGCTTAAAGTATTACATAAATTTCGATTATGTAATTTTAATAATAAACTTATATATTATATGTAATAAATACTAAAATATAAACTTGAAAAATTAAATATATAAAAAATAAATAATATATAAGTTGTGGGGTTATTATGAAACTTAAAGGTGCTAAATGTAAATTTTATATGTTGATATGTTTGTTTTGTTTGTTTTTATGTGGGGCCAAAAAAATAACTCATTTTTACAAATGGAAAAAAAATCAACCTGCAAAGGGTTTCTAAATTCGACCCATTTTTTCAAAAAACTTTATTTCTGATTAAGGACTCCAGATGCTCTCTATATCCTTTTTAGCATATTCCTTTTTCTGTGAACATCTTTAGTTTTTCAGTTCGAAGTGGAGTAATCGGGGTATATCCCATCACAAAGATAATAACCATGTTTGTACTCATGCAGGTTCACTATGAAGGACATATAAAAGTGCTTTCCTGGTCCATATATCATTGAAAATCGCAGACTGACCAAGAGCATTATTGTCATTGTCAGACTCTACAACACCAAAGAACGCATGTCACATCTACAAATCATGAGATGCAACAGCTTCGAGTATCATAGTCGATTACACACTCAATTGCGGCCTTCTCAGATACTTTCAAATACTTGTCTAATGCATCATAGGCACTGTAACTTTAATACCTAAGTGTAGTCGTACATTTATGTATGTCATTAAAACCATTCTACCTCTAGCATCTGGTTTTTGCCGAAAAATTCATGCCGCGCCTCTAAACATTACTAATACATAAAAATAATGCCCTATTAAGACGACAACGACATTCGAATGTTGCATCATTATAAAGACAATTATCAGCAAAATAATCACATATCAGAAGTTCACGTGTGACTTGCCGATCTAATTTGACAACTACTCTTGTATTAGTAACAATTATACTATCTTCATCGGCTATGTTTTGCACAACAATTAAGAATGTTGCGATAAACTCCTCATCATTAACCGAATCAAATTAGTAAAAAGAAAATCCATTTTATGTTATTTATTATTATAAAAAAAGAAATATGTAAAAAATATGGCTGTATGGGGTTGTATTTAAAGATAAAAATAAATAAATAAAATCTAAAAAAAATTAGCCGTTCAAAGGCTAATCAACAAGTGAAATCATTCGATATGGCTCGTACTCTATACCACAATTCACCACGACCACCGTGGTGGTTGTTGCCACCTAAAAAGCCACAAAGTGCTGGTTAGGGATGAGTTATAAAACCGAAAAACCGGACCGGAACCGGAACCGGTATAACCGGAAAATGCTTAAACGGTCCGGGTATTGGGTTCCAAAATTACTCTTATCCGGGTTCCGGGTATTTCGGGTATGGGTCCAACGGGTCCGGGTTATCCGAATTTTTTTGAACCGGATATGTTTAAAAAACCGAAACCGGGTTTAGTGGGCCAACGAACCGGTTTAGTGTCCAAGGAACCGGTATAGGGTAAAAGAACCGGAACTGAAGGGTTATCTATTGTGATCGACGTTCGACAACTCTCTTTTCTCTGCTCGACATTGAAAGGATCCTCATCTGTTTGTGATAATCATCAAATAAATTCAATCATGTTTTTTTTTGCCCTTCTCTGTGATCGACGACAATGAAGATACACAAGTAAGTGTCAAGAATTTTGATTTCATGTCTTGTGAAGATACACAACTCGTTTTTGTTTTTTGTTTTCTTTTTTTTTTTGCCCTTCACTGTAATCGACAATGGTGGACATTCAAATATTATGTTATGTAATGGAATCAACTATTGTGATATTTGTGTTTCAATCGTAGCCTTGGAATTTGAAATGTTAAAAGGGCAAATGGTTATTTCATCCCATTCAAATAAATTAAGTTCCAATCTTGATTTTGTGCACAAAAGTTACAGTTTGACCTTTTTTTTTGACCTTTTTGGTCATTCTGAAAGTCAAAATGCAACTTTTCTTTCTTGAAACTTTAAAAAAGAAGAAAAGGTATAAGAAACACGTGACATATGCTTATCAATGGCTTTCTGTTAATCCACAATTCCACATTATACCCCTAACTTTTTTCATAAAGACTTGATAATCAAAGGATAGAATTGTCATTTGTCATTTTAAATTGGTAAAGTTGCATAATACCCACTTACCCGGCATGTGCTTAGTTAACACATGTGTTTTACCATGTGTTACATGACTGTTTTGAAGTGGTTTTACCATTCAAGCTTCATTTTTGTTATATTTAATTGAAACAAGGTAAACTGTAACATGTTTTATGTGTTTGACTAATAACATGACAATATATTTGAAACATTTTCTTCAATGCAAATAAGAGCAGGGGTATTTTTGGAAGTTTTTTTATTTCGGTTCCAAAATTTCGGTTTCAATCTTGGGTTTCCGGTTCCAATGTTCAAATTACGGTTCCAACCGGTTCCATACCCACTTTACCCGGTCTGATACCTGGAACCGAACCGGAACCGGTTCTCGTATACCGGTCCGGTTATCGGGTCTTATAATTTGTCAATTCCGGGTTCCTGGTTTTCCGGATCCGGGTTCAACGATCCGGGTCCAACGATCCGAGTTTGGACCCACTTTCATCCCTAGTGCTGGTGGAAAGCAGCGTTGTTTACCTTTTTTGCCACTATTAGTCTATTATGATGCTTTATATAAAATTAATGTCACTATTATTTTTTTGGTTCCATTATTATCGGATGTTTCTACGTCCACCGACTGATTGGAAAGCACTCTACAATACCTTATATGTGCCAAAAGAAATAGTCCGTCATTTAGATACGTTGGCAATCATCGGTCATACGTCAGAATTAAATATTTTCAATCATTTTATAAACTATCATATTCTCAAAACTCACAAAAAAAATTATGAAAAAAGCAAATAAAATATACATATTATTTTGGAAAAAGTCATTTAAAATCTGTAGACCAACCAATGAACCACCGGGCCAAAATCATTCGATATAATAAGAGTTTGGTACAACTAATAATGCATACGTAATAAAACGAATTATTAGCCAAGGTTTTAATTTGTGAATTTAGTGGCAACATTACTCGATACTGTGTGAACGAAATCTTTCACTTGGGCAAGAACTTGTCCAGATTCAGGCAATTCAGGATAGAGATAGAAAGCATGACACATGTTTGGATACTCAAACAAGTACACTTCTTTCCCTGACTTTTTCAGCCACTCGTAGTACCTTTTTTGCCAGTCATATAAGGCGTCGAATCCCGCCACCACCACCATAGTCGCCGGAAAGTCTAGTTTTGATATGTCCACCGCGTTTGGGCCGCTAACGTTGCTGATTGGGTGGTCCCGATTGAACCCTTCTCCTTCTGGCAAAAACGCCTTCCAAAACCAATCTGTTCGCTTTTTCGAAATAATCGGTGTTCCATCGAGTCGGGTCTCGGAATCCGTCCCCTCCTCGCCCCCAAAGAATGGTTGAATTGCTACAACTCCGATCACCTTCAAACATGATGCAAGTTTTTCTTACCAATAGTTATGATTACAGAAACTGTTAAAGACACTTGTTGTGGGCTTGTGGCTCTAGTTATTAATGATTAATATACCTTGAGTCGTCGGAAGTTGAATTCACAGGCTCGTTGAGCAACATGATGAGCTAAGTTTCCACCGGCGCTATCTCCAACAAGAAAGCAACGTAACAGATTCGCATTTTCCGGCAACGATTTAGACTTGTTCTCTTCATCATCAAGAAACTTAAGCACATCGAAGCAGTCATCATGTTGCGCCGGATACCGATGCTCAGGAGTAAGCCGGTAGTTTACAGAAACAACGATGGCCGGAACTGTTCTCGCGAATCGATGGCACACAGCATCGTATGGCATGACATCAGGGGAGAGAAAGGCGAATCCACCTCCGTGAAAGAACACGATCACCGGGAGATCTTCACCTGCGTGTTGTGTAGGTGCGTAAACACGGAACCAGAGGTTACGAGTCTCATCTACAACCACGTCGTGTGATGCTACGCCGTTGACTGGTTCTGAGGTTGGCGGAATTCGGAAGTCGAGTAAGTTAAGAAGACGACGGTTGACAGTGCCATTTTTCCGGCAACATGCGTCCGTGACGACGGAGAAAAAGGAAAGATGAATGCGTGTTTTCCATGGTAAGGAGAGTGACGGTTGTGGAGGTTTGGTTGTCTCCTCCATTGACAAAATATTAAAGAGAAATTGGTTTGATAAATGCGTACAACCTTGTGAGGAATAGGTGAGAGGTTTAAAGATGTATGATTAAGTTGAATTGAAAATAATAATAATAAATTATGTCTTTTATTATATATGGAAATTTGCAAACATAAAACATATATTAGGTACATAATTTAGACCAATTGTTATTTTAAATAACTTTAAACAACGTGCTTTCTACGCACTACATAACATACTTTAATGTTTGATCATGCTAGAATTTTTTTCCACATTTACTAATAAGATGAGAACCTTTACACCTTGTTTTGCTTATAATATTTATGATAAAATACAACTCTTTTGTAGGTGAATTGTTTTACCTACCGTCGTTTATTGACTATATTCTCTATGCTTTAAAAAAAAAATAGAAAAAAAAAACATTTTGTTTTTATCTAATAAAAAATTATCCTCCTATATTGAAGAAAAAACCAAAGACTAGTTTGGTTCTTTAAAAACAATAGTAACCTGTAAAATTGATCCATATGTTGCATTAATTGTCCACTAATGAAAACATTTTATGGATTTGTATATCAACCCGTTATTTCAAGTTAACGTAAGTTAAATTTATTTGACTAAGTTAACGTAAGTTAAATTTATTTGAATAAAAGTCAAGGAAAGTCGTTAAGTAATTAAATATAAGGGAAATAACTTTATTATATACTATATGTTTTTGATTTTTAGAATTTAGAAATTTATAACACTTGGCCGAAAACATCAAAAATGGATCAGGAAACCTACTCCACCGAAAACCTTCGCATGGATGCCTCCCCTCGGACCGCAAACAGCTGGACCGCAAACCCACTTTCCTCGGACCGAAATCAGGTTTGCGGTTAAGATCACAAACGTGCGAGGCCACCTATACTTCGGACCGCAAACCTTTGACCGAAATCATCTCCTTTCTCGACCGAAATCTTCAAACCGCCTACCTTTTTCCTTCATATTTAAACAACAAAATGGATCATTTAAACACTTCCAGTCGATATTTTTCACTTTATTTCTCTCTCAATTTCGAATCTCTTTTCTTTCTAAGAGTTTGATTCTTCCAAATAATTACAAGTTTTGGTAAGTATCTTCTATTATTTAGTGTTAATATAACATTTTTATTAATCATTCATTTCACTAATTTTGAATACAATATTGTGTGTATAATATTATTAGGATACGTTTGTTAAAACGTGTTTTAACCCGAGAATCATCACAAACACATCGTAACCAACCAAGAACACGCAACCGAGGTGAGTCCATACCCCTACGTTTTCATGATTTTTCACTGTTTTGGGGGGGGGGGGGGGAATACAAGTGTAACACAAGAAATTTGTGTTAATATCTAAATGTTTTCAATATTTTGTCAATCGTTGCCGTTATTAAAAACATATATATATATATATATATATATATATATATATATATATATATATATATATATATATATAAGGTTCAACAGACTTAGAATTGATAATTTTACTCCATTTGATGTTTCTTGTTTGGTTGTGGGCTTGGGGTAGAATTATTTATTTGACTGCTTATTTAATCATAATTATATAAATATTATATTTATATAAGTATAAAACTATTTAAAACTTGTTAAACAAAAATATATTTTTGCAAACTATTTTAATACCATTTGGATGTAAATATTGAATTTCAAGGAACAACGGTATCACAGATTATATGAATTAAACTTGCTGAATTATTAACAATACAAAGGTTTTCGTTTCAGTAGAACACATACATATAAACTATAATATGTATAGTTTATGGAACTTACATATTACTTTTCAAAGTTCAGAATACAATACGGAAAACAAACATATAAACTATAATAGACATAGTTTATGAATCATATGCACTATTTTACATATTCAGAATACATTATGGAAAACAAACATATAAACTATAATAAATATAGTTTATGAGATATATTTACAGTTTATCCATTTCAAAGTAACTTTTCATTATTCTACACGTAACCGCCAATATAGCATTTGTGAGACACACTTCACGTACTTATCTAAGTATCAACCAAGTCCTGAAATTATAACCAAAGTCTCCTGGAGGGAGAGCGTGACACTTGTGTATAGATCTATACGGGACTGACAATCCCGCACCATAACTATTCACTATAGTTAGGCCAACATGCATTGGGTGACAAATGTCGTACCAACTACGACGCCTGAAGAACGTTGTGTTCAGGCCATCTTAGGTCACCAAGCATGGTTATGATAACTCACAATTTGGTATTGAACAAAACGATTAGTGTATGAATAGGTAAACAACTTCACATAGTTTTATTAAATAATAAAACTATAATACAGTATTTTACAAGTACAGCTGGTGAATCCAGGCACTTACAATTATATAGTTTTTATACAAGTACAAATACAAAATACTATTCCAGTACAGAGAAAACATACTTTTCATGGTTTTATATGAATTAAAATTTCATCATACTATATCAGAGTACAATAACGTTTACACATTTTGGTCTAAGGGTATTAAGACTACAACACATTACAACAGAAAATATAGGATTTTTTGGGAAAACATACTTACATTTTCAACGAACAAATAATAGATTCCAGTTACAAACATGCTCATGAACTCACCAACTTAATTGTTGACACTCTTTTCAAAACTATTTGTATTCTCAGGAAATCAGTAACAGGTATCCACAGGTTTTGAGAAGACGAAGCTTCATAGACTCATGTCTTTTAGTTTTTGCTATACATTTTGGTGTCAAGTATACATTGATTTGAACACGAATGTAAAACAATACTTTATCAATGTAATGGTTGTTGTACTTTGATTACTATTATGCAATTGTTGTGATACTGTACAAGACGTCATCCGCCCCCGAACGTTTCCACCGTTCCGGTTTGGGGTGTGACAGATTGGTATCAGAGCATTGTTTATAGTGAACTAAGTATATCAAACCACAAAAGATATACAACTATAAATACAATGGGGCTGAAACGCTCTGACTAAAAGAATACTTTTAAAATCTAAGTATTTTATAAGAAGTATACTAACATACATACATACAAGAAACAGTATCACAGTGAGAACTACATAAAAGTATTTAGATGTTGGACTCTGCAGTTAAACCTGGACAGTTATGTAATCATATTTGAGATAAATATAGCTTGATCAACTATTTTTATTTGAGATACGACCAACATGTGTTTGTGAGTGATAGTGGTGTGGCAACAAGTTTAAAACTTACCAAATCTATATACCAGAAGAACTCTAGAACCAAACATAAAGTTAAAATACTATAGGAGTATTTTATGGCACTATAACACTGGAACAACAATATTCAAGAAAGTCTTTCTTACTAGAATCAATCATGTGAAAACAAAGGACCCTTACTGGTAGATCTATAATTACAAAGTGTATACATAAGAGTTATATATAATTAAGAATTAATAGACTTAGAATTGGTGATTTAGCTTTACTTCCTGTTCCTTGTTTGGTTGTGGACTTAGAGTAGGATCACTTATTCGAAGGTCTATTTAGTTTTGATTATATATAATTTGTATACACTATGTGATTATAGGGGGACCCAGTATGAGTCATACTTTACAAATTCCTTAGAAAAGTTGCTATAAATTTCATAAATTGAAATTGCGATTGTTTACTTACATTAGTAAATTTCTATTGTAAATTGCAGAACACTATGAAAGTCAGGATATGATACGTTTAGAACTAAGATATATCTTGTTCAATATCACCTGACTTGTAACTACTATAGGGGACTTATCATCATTTCCTCTTTAATCTCTATAGAAAAAGATGTCGCCACGTACATCAAATAGGCGTTTCAACAACAATACACCAATTCCACCACCGCCACCACCTCCACAGTATGACGCTGCTATTTTCCAAGAAACAGTAACAGCCGACGTGGCTGCGGATATGACGCAAATTAACGCCAGTGGTACTAGTGGAGCCGGTAGTGGTGCTCACAAGTCTAATCACGGGGAAAGATTTGGACACCCAAGGGAGTGTTCTTATAAAGACTTCACGAATGCTAAACCCAAATCCTTTGATGGCACCGGAGGTGTCATTACTCTAACGCGCTGGTTCGAGAAAACCGAATCGGTGTTTGAAATCTGTGCGTGCCCCGAAGCTAGCAAAGTAAAATTTGCAGCATGCACTTTCTTGGATAGAGCTCTCTCTTGGTGGAACGACTATGTCAAGTCGTTATCTCTCCCAGTAGCCAATGCCATGAGCTGGGAAGACTTAAAAGTTCTGATGCTGGCAGAATATTGTCCTAGAGTCGATATACAAAAGTTAGAGCAGGAACTCTGGATTCTGACGATGAATGACTCCGATATTGCTGCATATACTGCTAGATTCAGTGACCTGGCTCTTCTGTGTCACGGGATGGTGACCCCGGAGAGTAAGAAAGTAGAAAGATACATCTGGGGGTTAACTCCCCCGACTCAAGGAAACGTTATAGCTGCCAATCCACTTACTTTCGATAGTGTCAAGCATCTGGCACTGACACTCGTAGATCATGGAGTTCGTCAAGGCTCCATGCCAGCCGTTTTTGAAAAAATCAAAGAAGGAGGCAGCAAAAAGAAGTTATGGAACAAACGAAAGGGGAAATCATCGCAAGAGCCTTCAAAGAAGCAACAAACTGTGGCAGTACACACTGTTATTGTTCCTGCTGTTGTTCTTACTTCTGTACCTACCACTGTTTCTACTACTCTAGCACCCCCGATTCGATATGTTGGGACTTTGCCAAAGTGTAATAAGTGTAACTTCCATCACACGGGAGTTTACAGGGAAATGCAATGCAGAAACTGCAACAGGAAGGGGCACACCGCCCGTTTCTGTAAAGTGCCAGCACAGCCCATCTGTCAAGTCCCCGTCGCGGGAGTAAGTCAAGCTTGTTATGAGTGTGACGAAACCGGACACTTCAAGAGAGACTGCCCAAAGACAAGGAATGCTGGCGGTGTAGGAAGAATTTTGGCAATTGGCCACCAAGAAGCAATGATAGATCCTAGCGTGGTTACCGGTACGTTTCTTCTCAACAATTCTTACGCATGCATTCTTTTTTATAGTGGTGCGGAGAAAAGCTTCATAAGCTACCAATTCAAACATCTACTAAAACAAAATCCCAAATCACTAAAAGACACATTTACCGTAGAGATGGCAAACGGAAAGACCGAGAGTACAAACGACATATACATAGGATGCACACTTACTCTAAACAATTATTCTTTCCAAATTAACCTTATGTCGGTCTCAATTAAAAGCTTCGATATTATCATCGGCATGGATTGGTTATATCTTCACCGTGATGATATCCTATGTTATGAAAAAGTCATTCGTCTTAATCTGCCAAGTAACAAATCTCTCGTTATCTATGGCGACAAACCCGATACGAATCTTCAAATCATTTCTTGCGTCAAGGCCCAGAAGTATCTTTGCAAAGATTATTGTGCTTTCTTAGCTCATGTGGTAGATAAGACACAAGAAGTGAAAAACATCGAGGATATCCCAGAAGTTTGTGATTTCCCCGATGTTTTAGTTGGGTTATGAGAATTACATCAATCCTATGGTGCACATGCAAACCCTAATGCTTGGATCTAGTTTTTCTATTTGTACATGCAATAATTTTCCAAGACTTGCAAACCCTAATCTAGAATACAATAAAAATAAAATCTACATCTAATGAAGAGTTAAGCTACTACCTTTGATTGTAGCTTGATGATCTTGAACTTTTGAGAATTTTAGCACCTCAAGTGTGATGCCTCTAGTAGATCACAAACACCAAAGCAATTGGAGAATGCAAGAGAGAGAGAGAGAGGGAGGAGGCTAAAATCGATTATAGTAATCCTTTTAGGGTTTCTGGTCTCTGATTTTAGGTGCCCAAGGGTTCCTTATATAGGTGAGGAATTAGGGTTTCAGTCAAAGACCTAATCTGGTTGCTTAGGCTCTAAGCAGCCCCCTAGATCCTTCCAGAACCTAGCCCTTGGACGAAATCCTTATGGGCTTCCATAAGATTTCGTCCACCCTATCTTTAGGGTTCCTCAGCCCACTCTGCAATTATCCAATAATTACAATAACAGTCCCCTTAATTCAATTAACCTCTTTTGACCACAAAAATAATTCTAAATTAATTCTTGACCAATGTTAATTAAATAATATGATTTCTCTTTTAATATATTATTCATATAATATATTAATAAACCATAATAACCTCTTTCTCTATTATTCTTCCAGTTAAGTTGCTTTGGTGAAGGCAAGCAAAAAGGACCATGCTACAACCGGGTCAAGTACATACCAAATATAGTTATGGCTTAGACACCTAATCCAACAGTCTCCCACTTGGATAAGTCTAATAACTATAAATGCAAGTACGACTTCAAAATCTGATTAGCAATCGTAGCTCTCAAAAGCTGATGTCGAACTCTAACACGTCCAATAGAGAAGGGATCGTATAGTCCTCCGTTCTCAAGATATCGTGTGGACAATCACATGGAACATAGTGATACTGTAATGCCCGTGTTTCTAGGCTAGGCATTAATATTGACGTGATAGTCTAGGTTAACCTTTGTGACTCATTTTGAAGAAATGAAAAGGAATTATGTGAATATTATGTGTTTTATGTGTTTTATGCTTAATTAGTAGGAGTTAATTAATTAAGACTAAAAATGAGCGTCAAAAATAAATATTAGATAAAGCCGATATTTATTAAGAAAGTTGTAGTGGTCGTGACAAGGATTACGGATATATAAAGAATGCCGAAATCCGAGTTATAACGAAGAAGTTATGACCTGTCGAAGTTTCGCGACAAACCGGCACGGTGCCGAATGCCGTAAAAAGTGAGTTTTTGATAAACTACTTTTTAGCCTTAGTGATCTACACGAAACTCGTAGTGTTCGTTAAACCGAGAGTAGGTATAAAAAGAACGCCCAAATCTGACTTCGTATGAGGAAGTTATGATTTTTCGAAGTTTCGGCTTAGTAGTAGACAGCTAAAAAACTCGAATTTTAGATCGAGTGATTTTTAAGCGACACGACCTAAACGAGAATCGAAGGTCTCGTAAATAGTAGCACAATGGTAAAAAGTCTGACGAAAACGGACGTCGGATGAAGAAGCTATGAATTTTTAACGGATTTCCTGTCCCGGTCTGTTAAAAATAATAATATAAAAATAAAATTCAAAATTAGCCGACGAAGTCTAAAGGAAAGTTGTAGAGCGTAATTTTACCTACGCGTGGATATAAAGAACGTCGAAAACGGAGCCTGTATGCGAAAGTTATGGATTTTAGAAGTTTTTGCACAAAAACCGAGAAAAAGCACAAAATCCGAGGAATTTCGCATGGCCCAACTTCGGCCACGTCACCCTCGCCTCGCTGCTGACCCGTGTCCAATGCTGATGACGAGTCCGAAGTGTGGCCCAGTCACAGACCGACGCGTGTCGCATAGGTGGCCTGTCTGAAGCGAGCTACGTCTCGCCTATAAGCTTCCGACGAGCCCTTCGCATCCGAGCCACCTCCGAGCCTCGCAGCTGCTGTGTGGAGCCTTCTCAGCCATTCAAACTTCGGTCTCGCATCCTATAAATAGTGGGGTTGCGAGATCTCCCGGCTAGATTTGGAAAATTGCCACTTTTCACCCCTTAAACAATATTTTTATCATTTCGACTTTCTCCGAAGCCCCGGTATCATTTTCAACACCCGAAACACGTCCTGAAGTGCCCGAAGACCCGGAAAAATTTATCTTTTCGGTTTTGAAGCCCGACCTTTCGTAGAGCCCGGTTTCTCAATAAAACTCCTGGTTTTATTAGAAACGATCGTTTTAGGAAACGAATTGCTGCCCGATTTTCATTAAATCAGGTGAGTGTGTAGTTACTTTCACCTTACACATAGATATGAAGTATTTTACATAAAATATGTGCTGTGCGAATATATATTGTTTGTTTATTTGTGATGGGTGTTGAAGGAATGATTTATACATGTTTTTAAATAATTTAAACTGTATATGTATTTTTATCTACAAAAAAATGTTGGGTAAAACATGGGTAGATGAAATAGTGGGTGTGTGATGAAAGGTGAGTTGGATAAAGGAGATGATCGGTAATATTGATCATGAGTTGAGGGTGAGTGGTGAAATTTGAGAGAATCACTTACCCAAAATGTTGACCCCCGTCATTCAGCAGAGTAGGGATGACAACCATGGACTATTCTAGACGGTCTGTGGAACACTAGCAGGCTTGCAACCTGTAGGTGTGTGAACTGTATGTTCGTCAGGAGTACTCTAAAAACCCATTGACATGTATGACACGGGAGAATACTGTCAACAATACTGTCGATAAATGAGAGCTATGAACTTAGCACATGTTGAATAAACCTTGGCAGCTATGGACTTAGTGCCTGTTGTATAAACCCTGGTAACGATGTGACTTCGTGCCTATTCCTTAGGATGAATCCTTAGGAAGGAGTGATAGTTGATTCTTAGGTTAATCCCTTAAGAAATTAATAAGATAATGGGGTTGGGGTAATTTGGTTGATTGATTGATGTTTAAGTACAATAAATTTATTTATTGTGGGTTGAAAACCCTATATGCTCACCAGGCTTCCAAGCCTGACCCACTCAGCTTTTTATATTACAGGTAGTGGACCCCGAGCATAGTCGGATGATGATGATAAGTGATTTATGGATTATAGGCCAGTAGTTATGAATAACCGTTGTAAGGCTTATAATGTCTTGTTTATGCTTTTGATCTGTATCGGAACATGACATCCCGAGGTTTTGATATAAAAGGAAATTATATATTTCTTAAAGAAAGGTTTTGACAAACTTTTATCATGTTTTGTTTTTGGGGACCAATTCCGCAACATCTTTTAAAAAGATTCTCTGACTTTATTTTTAAAAGCATAAATTAAATCGGTCTTTTCTGGCCGAGAAATTAGGGGATGTCACAGTTGGTATCAGAGCATTAGTTTAAGCAAACTAAGAAATTGTAGGATTTCTAGACTTAAACTTAGAATGCTAAGTGATGATTATGAGATGAGTGTCTACCATATTTTAGACACGAGCACTAGTTTATTTTAGGAAAGATGCCTAAAATTTTTTTATGTGCTAAATGCTATATGTTTGCCATATATGTCATTATCTGTTCGGATCTATGGTCTGTTGCCGACCGGATCTGGAAACCTTATGTGTGTAGGATTCTAAACGTATGACTACGATATTAGAACTAACATATAAACGTTTCGGAGTAATAACGAAGACTTAACGTCTAACGAAAATGAAGATCTAAATTCACCTACGATTGGTGTATAGATCGAAATGGCGAGTACGCAAAGTGAATTCGAAAACGATAATCCGCAGCCTGAGCCAATCACGATGACTGGGGTGCAGGCAATGGTGCGTACGATGTTGGATCAACAGATGGAAGAAACAAAATGTTTACTTCAACAAAGTAAGGATGAACTTACTGTGCCAGTACGTCAGGCATCTGTTCTTGAGGCAACTATCTGGGTTGCTAAGTCTATTGAAGAAATGATCAATGACAGGACCGCCAACAAGATTGAAGTTGGCAAGAAGAGGAAATTTGAGGGGTCTTCAAGGCCCAACAAGAGCAACATATCCTTAAAGTCTGGCAAAAGTGGAGGTAAAGGAAAATGGTGCGGGAAGTGCAAAAATAAACACTCTGGGGATTGTGACAAAAGGTGAAGTGCTTTAGGTGTGGAGAAATAGGGCATTACGCCAATAAGTGTACGATTCCCAGGAGGTGTGTTACGGATGTAAAGAAGAAGGCCATGTTTCTAAGAACTGTCCGAAGAAAAATGAAGTAAAAAGGCCAAGTGCACCGCCAACGCCAAGGGAATTTCAGAATATCCTTGACGAAGCAATTAATAATGCTAGGAAGTAGAAGTAAAGACTTGATACCCGAAGATTAAGTTACGAAGTAGTAATGTGAATAGTAACATGTGGTTTAGCCTATTAGAGGCATAGTATAGGGTAAACTTGAACTTTTGTGTAATCGTTTTAAGGAAATAATATAAACCCTGGTTTTGTCATCTGATGATGGAATGATTGGTGTAATTCTTGAAGTTGTCCCATCGTCTGGAATTTCCATCACCAACCGAGTCGAAGTAGAATTTATGATTGAAGAAACGCATGGAAGAAGTCCTAGTAGAGTCTAGGAAAATTTTATGATTAATTGGACACATTCGTATGTGTTAAATTGTTTTGTGATTTTAGGACTTGGGGACTGTGAGACAATACTTGGTATGAGTATGAGTAGGTGTGAATGGTAGTAGAGGCCTATACTACCAGAAGCACAAGACTCGTACTTAGATCAGGGAAAGTCACAAGGTTACCAAGGAGCTATTATTTGATTCTGTCTTGTTCTAGTCTGTCGTTACCATCGTTTCGGTAATGACTAAGAAGATGATTGTTATTCCGACCTTAGAGGTCATATCGAATCGAGTCCGACTAAGATAAGTTTATTATGTGGTTCAGAGAACCAAGTTCGATGTAGTAGTTGACTTAAGCCAGAAGATTGAAGTGAAAGATGATCAAAGCGATTAATAGAAGTATCGCACTCATTGTTAAAGAAGTTGGTAGTTAGAAATGATACATGTTGAACTGTGATTGTATCACATTAGAACATGAAGGAAGGTATAGTTTGTTCCGAAATTTGTCCCTAGGAGATCTGAGTCTAAGTAGTGCAGTATACAATGAGAGATCATTAGAACATGACCCATCGGTCTGTTACAATAAATGAAGGAAAATACTTATTCCAAGAAGAAGAAGGAGTCCTCAATAAGGATTTATTTTGTAAATCGAAGGTTACGATTGAAAGTCCTATGGAGATCTAAAGCTTTTTAGGATTAGCTAGATATTATCGCTGATTTATCCAAGGCTTTTCTTCGATCGCGACTCCATTGACAGCTTTGACCCACAAAGGAGCTGTCTATACTTGGAATGAGAAGCATAGGAAGCTTTGAGAAGTTAAAGAAGAAGTTGTGTGAAGCACCAAATCTTTCGTTACCTGAAGGAGTTGATGACTTCACAGTTTATAGTGATGCCTCTGGAGTTGGGTTAGGTTGTGTTCTGACCCAAAGGGATAAAGTGATCGCGTATGCATCGAGGCAATTGAAGGAGCATGAAAAGAACTACACCACTCATGATCTGGAGTTGGCAGTGGTAATGTTCGCCTTAAAGATATGGAGAAGGAATTGAACATGAGGCAACAACGCTAGCTAAAGTTACTCAAGGACTACGATTGTGAGATACTTTACCACCCTGGTAAAGCAAATGTTGTTGCTGATGCTCCCAGTCGGAAGGTAAATCTTGAAAAGAAAAGGGTAAGAGCGTTGAGGATTGAAGTTGTCTCGACAATTATGGAAAGTATAAAGAAAGCTCAAGAGGAAGCTTTAGACAGAAATGACCGAAAGGGAGAAACGTTTGGACAAAACGTTGGTGTTTGATACAAACGGTCAGGGACTGAAGGTATTCAAAGATAGGATTTGGGTACCTAAGGCGGGAGGAGTAAGATATATTCTGATGGAAGAAGCTCACAAAACCATGTACTCGATTCATCCCGGCAGCACGAAAATATATAGGGATCTAAAACCCTATTACTAGTGGCCGACGATGAAGCTCGATGTTGCTAAGTATGTGGCCGAGTGTGTAACTTGTGCTAGGGTTAAGGCACAACATCAGAAACCGTATGGGAGTTTAGAACCTTTACCTGTACACATGGGTAAATGGGAAGATATCACTATGGATTTTGTGACTAAACTGCCCAGAACAAGGAACGGTCTCGACATGATTTAGGTGGTCGTTGATCGCTTCACTAAGAGTGCGCATTTCATAGCAGCCAACGAGAAAAGGTCTATGGATAAACTTGCAAATTCTTACGTGAAGGAAATTGTGAGGCTTCACGGTGTTTTGTTAACGATTGTATCCGATCGTGACAACCGTTTTACCTCAAGGTGTTGGAGGGGTCTGAAAGAGGAATTGGGTACCAAGTTGTGTTTGAATACAACTTACCATCCACAAACTGATGGTCAGAGCGAATAAACGATTCAAACGTTGAAGGATATGCGGAGAGCATGTACCCTAAAATTCCAAGGTAACTGTGATGAACACTTACCTCTAGTAGAATTTTCCTATTATGATAGTTTCCACTCTAACATCTAGATGGCACCTTATCACGCTTGTACGGAGAAAAGTGTCGAACGCCGTCATGTTGGCTGGAAGCTGAGGAAAAGCAGTTTATGGGACTTGAAATAGTCCATCAGACTGTTGAAAAGTTGAAAGTGATTAGGGAAAGTATGTTAGCTGCTCAAAAGAGCTATGCTGACAAGAAAAGACAACCGATATCATTCGAAGTTGGAGATTCGGTTTTACTTAAAGTCTTGTCGTGGAAGGGACTTATAAGGTTTTGTAGAAGGGGAAAGTTGAGTCCAAGGTTTATTGGACCAGTTAAAAGTTCTTCAGAGGATCGGGAATCAAGCTTACAAGCTAGAATTACCGAAAGAACTAGAGGGTATTCATAACACTTGTCATGTGTGTTATTTGAAAAAGTTCACGGGAAGTGTGCCCGACATAATTCCCATTTCTGAATTAAGGTTGGAGGAGAACAAGAGGTTAATTGGAGAACCTGAGGCAATCGTTGACCGTAAAACTAAGAAGTTGTAATGTAAGATAGTCGATTTAGTGCTTGTGTGTTGGAAACATACGAATAGGCCAAATCTCACCTGGGGAAAAACAGAGAGTGACATGGTGAGTCGCTACCCGTGGTTGTTTGCCGATGTGTGATTCCGGGGACGGAATCATCCTAAGGGGGAGAGAATTGTAATGCCCGTGTTTCTAGGCTAGGCATTAATATTGACGTGATAGTCTAGGTTAACCTTTGTGACTCATTTTGAAGAAATGAAAAGGAATTATGTGAATATTATGTGTTTTATGTGTTTTATGCTTAATTAGTAGGAGTTAATTAATTAAGAATAAAAATGAGCGTCAAAAATAAATATTAGATAAAGCCGATATTTATTAAGAAAGTTGTAGTGGTCGTGACAAGGATTACGGATATATAAAGAATGCCGAAATCCGAGTTATAACGAAGAAGTTATGACCTGTCGAAGTTTCGCGACAAACCGGCACGGTGCCGAATGCCGTAAAAAGTGAGTTTTTGGTAAACTACTTTTTAGCCTTAGTGATCTAAAAGAAACTCGTAGTGTTCGTTAAACCGAGAGTAGGTATAAAAAGAACGCCTAAATCTGACTTCGTATGAGGAAGTTATGATTTTTCGAAGTTTCGGCTTAGTAGTAGACAGCTAAAAAACTCGAATTTTAGATCGAGTGATTTTTAAGCGACACGACCTAAACGAGAATCGAAGGTCTCGTAAATAGTAGCACAATGGTAAAAAAGTCTGACGAAAACGGACGTCGGATGAAGAAGTTATGAATTTTTAACGGATTTCCTGTCCCGGTCTGTTAAAAATAATAATATAAAAATAAAATTCAAAATTAGCCGATGAAGTCTAAAGGAAAGTTGTAGAGCGTAATTTTACCTACGCGTGGATATAAAGAACGTCGAAAACGGAGCCTGTATGCGAAAGTTATGGATTTTAGAAGTTTTTGCACAAAAACCGAGAAAAAGCACAAAATCCGAGGAATTTCGCATGGCCCAACTTCGGCCACGTCACCCTCGCCTCGCTGCTGACCCGTGTCCAATGCTGATGACGAGTCCGAAGTGTGGCCCAGTCACAGACCGACGCGTGTCGCATAGGTGGCCTGTCCGAAGCGAGCTACGTCTCGCCTATAAGCTTCCGACGAGCCCTTCGCATCCGAGCCACCTCCGAGCCTCGCAGCTGCTGTGTGGAGCCTTCTCAGCCATTCAAACTTCGGTCTCGCATCCTATAAATAGTGGGGTTGCGAGATCTCCCGGCTAGATTTGGAAAATTGCCACTTTTCACCCCTTAAACAATATTTTTATCATTTTGACTTTCTCCGAAGCCCCGGTATCATTTTCAACACCCGAAACACGTCCTGAAGTGCCCGAAGACCCGGAAAAATTTATCTTTTCGGTTTTGAAGCCCGACCTTTCGTAGAGCCCGGTTTCTCAATAAAACTCCTGGTTTTATTAGAAACGATCGTTTTAGGAAACGAATTGCTGCCCGATTTTCATTAAATCAGGTGAGTGTGTAGTTACTTTCACCTTACACATAGATATGAAGTATTTTACATAAAATATGTGCTGTGCGAATATATATTGTTTGTTTATTTGTGATGGGTGTTGAAGGAATGATTTATACATGTTTTTAAATAATTTAAACTGTATATGTATTTTTATCTACAAAAAAATGTTGGGTAAAACATGGGTAGATGAAATAGTGGGTGTGTGATGAAAGGTGAGTTGGATAAAGGAGATGATCGGTAATATTGATCATGAGTTGAGGGTAGCGGTGAAATTTGAGAGAATCACTTACCCAAAATGTTGACCCCCGTCATTCAGCAGAGTAGGGATGACAACCATGGACTATTCTAGACGGTCTGTGGAACACTAGCAGGCTTGCAACCTGTATGTGTGTGAACTGTATGTTCATCAGGAGTACTCTAAAAACCCATTGACACGTATGACACGGGAGAATACTGTCAACAATACTGTCGATAAATGAGAGCTATGAACTTAGCACATGTTGAATAAACCTTGGCAGCTATGGACTTAGTGCCTGTTGTATAAACCCTGGTGACGATGTGACTTCGTGTCTATTCGTTAGGATGAATCCTTAGGAAGGAGTGATAGTTGATTCTTAGGTTAATCCCTTAAGAAATTAATAAGATAATGGGGTTGGGGTAATTTGGTTGATTGATTGATGTTTAAGTACAATAAATTTATTTATTGTGGGTTGAAAACCCTATATGCTCACCAGGCTTCCAAGCCTGACCCACTCAGCTTTTTATATTACAGGTAGTGGACCCCGAGCATAGTCGGATGATGATGATGAGTGATTTATGGATTATAGGCCAGTAGTTATGAATAACCGTTGTAAGGCTTATAATGTCTTGTTTATGCTTTTGATCTGTATCGGAACATGACATCCCGAGGTTTTGATATAAAAGGAAATTATATATTTCTTAAAGAAAGGTTTTGACAAACTTTTATCATGTTTTGTTTTTGGGGACCAATTCCGCAACATCTTTTAAAAAGATTCTCTGACTTTATTTTAAAAAGCATAAATTAAATCGGTCTTTTCTGGCCGAGAAATTAGGGGATGTCACAGATACTTATTGTCCAACAGTTTGTTTCTCGATCTATGATTTGTCTGACATAGAACTTAACTGAACACATCCATTTAGTCCTGACCGGGTCCGACACATAAGTCAAAAAAAAAATCATCGAGGGGCCCAAGATATCGCTTTTAGCCTTGTAGGATAAAAGGAACAGATAAACTTCGACTTATATGCTTGTACTATTTACTCATCAAATCGTACACAACAATGCGTTTTATAACATCAAGTTACTGATATATTTTCACATTATCAATGCACAACCGACTCGTAAATAACAACTCATATATCTAGGTTTAAAGTCTATCTGATATCATCGTCTCACAATCACTCATGATTAATTCCATGAAGTGATTCATGTGAGCGTGGGTTTAATCCA
This sequence comes from Lactuca virosa, assembly GCF_052849685.1. Taxonomy (NCBI): domain Eukaryota; kingdom Viridiplantae; phylum Streptophyta; class Magnoliopsida; order Asterales; family Asteraceae; genus Lactuca; species Lactuca virosa. The sequence goes on along the minus strand of NC_136432.1, from coordinate 101,514,873 downwards.
ATACTCAAATCATATTTCATAAGCACTCATGAACGTTGCATCAAACTTTTTCTATGTCTAAACGGTTAGACAATCTACAAGCCAATTCATGACAGTCTTCTTTCGTATTTACTTCCAATGTATGATCGACTGTGCATAGTTTAAATAATCTTATTATTTAGGAAGTCAAAACATGCAAAGTGAAACAATAATAAATAATTAACATAATACATCAACATTACTTATAAATAATACTCTTTTATTTAATCATCAAATGTTAATTACAATTTATCTATTACAAGTTTCTAAAATCTATCTAATTACTAAAACTAATATCGTCTTTTAGCCCAATGCTCCTAGCATGCTGCAAGTGCTTAACCCTACTCAGTCCCTTCGTAAGGGGATCTGCTGGGTTATCCTCTGAAGATACCCTCCTTACTACGAGGAGTCCCTCTTCCACCCGATGTCTAATGAAATGATATTTCCCGTCGATATGCCTGGATCTACCATGATCCCTTGGTTCCTTGGTTAAGGCAACCGCACCTTCATTATCGCAGAAAATATCCATAGGCTCCTTTATGGCCGGTACAACACCAAGGTCTCCGATGAAGTTCTTTAGCCATATTACCTCCTTCAACGCTTTTGCTCTCTGCTATGTACTCTGATTCACACGTTGAATCAGCTACGGTCTCCTGCTTGGTACTTTTCCATGTCACTGCTCCTCTATTTAAGGTAAAGACTCAGCCCGACTGAGATCGGAAATTATCTCGGCCAGTCTAAAAACTAGCATCACTATACCCTCGCACTCTCAAGTCATCGCTCCCACCAAGGACAAGAGCCCAGTCTTTGGTCCTCCGCAGGTACTTAAGAATGTTCTTTACCGCAGTCTAGTGAGCTCTACCAGTGCTCCCTTGATATCTGCTGACCATGCTCAAAGCAAAGGCCACATCAGGGCGAGTGCATGTCATAGCATACATGATTGAGCCAACTACGGAAGCATAAGGTACTCGGCTCATATCTGCTATCTCGACATCAGTACTCGGACTATGAGTCTTACTCAACTTGGTATTGCTTTGGATTGGTAACTCCCCTTTCTTGGAATTCTCCATGCTAAAATGTTTTAACACTTTATCCAAGTAAGTACTTTGAGTAAGTCCTATTAGCCTCTTACTCCTATTTCTTAATATCCTTATCCCTAGAATATAGGCATATTCTCCGAGGTCCTTCATAGCGAAGCACTTCCCAAGCCAGGACTTAACCTCCTACAGGGTTGGGACGTCGTTTCCTATGAGCAATATGTCATCCACATACAAAACGAGAAAGCTAACTATACTCCCACTGGCTTTGACATACACACAAGACTCATCCTCGTTTCTCGAGAAACCAAACTCTTTGACTTTCTCATCAAAACAAAGATTCCATCTGCGAGACCCCTATTTCAATCCATAGATGGATTTCTCAAGCTTACACACTCTATTAGGGTGCTTCGCACCGATAAAAACCTCTGGCTGACTCATGTAAACATCTTCAGCTAACTTCCCATTAAGGAAAGCGGTTTTGACATCCATCTGCCATATTTCATAATCATGAAACACAACTATGGCTAGCATAACCCTTATAGACTTAATCTTCGCTACTGGTGAGAAGGTCTCATCATAGTCAACTCCAGGAGTTTGAGTAAAGCCCTTCGCAACCAATCGCACCTTATATGTGTGTACTTTACCATCAATGTCAGTCTTCTTCTTGAAGATCCATTTGCACCCGACCGTCTTACGACCTGGCACATTGTCAACCAAGTTCCAAACTTGATTCTCATACATGGACTGAATCTCGCTGTCCATAGCCTCTTTCCATTTCGCAGACTCTGGGCTTGCCATGGCTTCCTTGTAGTTGTTAGGTTCATCCAAATTTATTAGTGTGCTATCACTAATAAACGTATCACCCTCAGCAGTTATATCGAAACCATATAATACGGGTGGAACACTAACTCTACTGGAACGTCTAAGAGGTAGGGGCTAGTCAATCGGTTCAACAAGAGTTTCATCCTCGTGTTGAGCGCCAGTGTTAGAGGTTCCTTCATCGCTTGATTCTTGAAGCTCTTCAAGATCAATTTTCCTCCCACTCTCCTCTTGGCATATGAGTTCTCTCTCTCTCGGAAAACCCCTCTCCTCGCAACGAAGACAACATTGTCACTCGATCTATAGAAGAGATATCCAAAGGACTTCTGTGGATAGCCGATGAAAATACAACTCTCACTATGAGGCTCGAGCTTGTCGTGAGTCTCTCGTCTTACGAAAGCCTCGCAACCCCAAACCTTGATATGTGATAACGAGGGAACTTTCCATGTCCACATATCGTGAGGTGTTTTGGCAACCTTCTTAGTTGGGACTAGATTAAGGATATGGGTGGCAGTCTCTAAGGCATACCCCCAGAATGAGATAGGTAACGAATCTCGACTCATCATGGAACGAACCATGTCCAACAAGGTTTGAATGCGCCTCTCAGCCACACCATTCAACTGCAGTTTCCTAAGTGGCATTAATTGCGAAACAATTCTGCATTCCTTGAGGTAGTCGTGGAATTCAATACTAAGGTACTCACCTCCTCGATCGGATCAGAGCATCTTAATTTTCCTGCCCATCTGATTCTCCACTTCTTTCTTAAACTCTTTGAACTTTTCAAAGGTTTCTGACTTGTGCTTGATTAAGTAGATATACCCATATCTGCTATAATCATCAGTAAAAGTCACATAGAAGCGGTTCACATCCCTTGTGGAGGATCCAAAGGGTCCACATGCATCCATATGTATGAGATCTAATAAACCCTCACCCCTTTCACAAGAACCAGTGAAGGGTGACTTGGTCATCTATCCAAGCAAACAAGATTTGCACGTGTCATCCGATTTGAGGTCGAATGACTCCAACACTCCATCCTTTTGGAGTTGGGCTATGCGCTTCTAGTTGACATGTCCAAGACGACAATGTCACAATCATGCTTTGTCTAAACCCTTGGACGAATCAATGTGCAACACATTATTTCCTAAGTTGTCTACAACATTCACAGTTTCATATACTCCATTACAAGGCAATGCTTCAAAATAGAAAGTACCATTCAAGAAAGCATTAATAGAACCAATTTCATTAAATCTAAACCTAACCTACTACTAAGCACTAAAGAGTAAACTCCAATCTTGGTGACAGGAGACGCTTTCCTATTCCCCATGATCAGGTTCATCTTCCCATGCTCCACATCCCTACTTCTTCTTAGACCCTACAAATTAGAACAAATATGAAAACGACATTCTGTAGCAAGGACCCAAGAAATAGCATGTGATAAGTTGTTAGATTGAATAGTATAAATACCTGCGAAGGATGGCTTTATCTTCCCATCCTTGATGTCCTGCAGATACTTCGGGCAGCTTCGTTTCCAATGCCCTTTGTCGTGACAGTAGAATCACTTTGCTTCTTTTGGGTTGGAAGAGGGGTTAGCAGAACCAGCTTTGGTCCCACTAGAAGAGGATCCGTCGTGGGGTTTACCCTTGTGGCTCTTAGAAGGAGCCTTCCTCTTCTTTCCTTTCCCTTGACCAATAGACAAGATAGGGCAACAGTAGTAGGAGTAGATGCAGTAGATTTTCCTTTTAGACTACTCTCAGCAGTCCTTAGCAGGCCTTGAAGCTTGCTCAGAGTGACCTCCTCCTTGTTCATATGATAGGTCATACGAAACTGGTCGTAACAAGGAGGCAACGAGTGAAGAATGATATATATGGCCAGCTCCTCATCGAAGTTGACATTCAACTTCAACAAGCGGTCCACGATTCTCTTCATTTTCTGCAAGTGGGCCGTGATGGACTCTCAATCCCTCATTTTGGTAGTGATCATCGAGGTGATGATATCATACCTCTCCTGCCTGGAACTTTGATGGTACCTTTCCATCAAATCTTGGTGCATCTCGTAGGGATAGTAGTCCTCGTAGGACCTTTGGAGTCCAGCAATCATTGTTGCGAGCATGATGCAATGAACCTTCGTAGCATCTCGCTCATGAGTTTTGTAAGCAACAATTTCTTCAGGAGTAGCAGTGTTCACGTTGACCTCCTTCAGCTCCTTGTCGAGAACATACTCTTTGTCCTCGTAGCGGGTGACCATGCATATGTTACGGATCCAATCATTGAAATTGGTCCTATCAAATATCACCCTCCCACACAAGTTCATGAGTGAGAATGAGCTAGAAGTGGTCGAGCCAGAAGCGTTGTTGTTTTGAGTAGACATCTGAAATAGAAAAGAAACAAAGTTTAGATTAGATAATAATCCCCAATTAAACACCCAAATGAGAAATTAGGGCTAGGACCCAACATGATTATTTACAATTCAGAAGAGGGATATCGTAATCTAATTGCAAATAATATGAAGGTAGGTAAATCACGATTTACCAATTTCCACCATGAAAAACAAAAAAGGATTTTAAGTTTTAAATGAATTGAAATTCCTAGATTCTTTTGATATTCATTGAACTTTTCAATGGCATGTTTAAATCTTGATTATACCCTTCAAGTTTGTGACTGGGATATCGAGGATCACAAACAAGGTGTGAATAACCATGCAAATGTACTTGGTACTCTCGATGTCATTACCACCTAATCAATGTGCCGGTTAGCCACACATGCTCCATTGATCTATGATAAACATCAAGTTACCCTTTTCCACCTATGCTAGTCCCAAATTAGTGTGCCGGTTAACCACACACGCTCCACTAACGAATTGGCAAGGTGCAAAGTGTAATTTCATGGAATAGCATACATTTTCACATTTTTCCTAAAGTAACTAAGATTGGGAATTTATAAAAACATTTAGTTACTTTATATAATCATTATACTTATTAATGAGGAATTGGTTGCCCTATCCTACCCGTTAGGCTAACGACCGTCCACCAATCAAGGAAGCGGTGGGTGAGAGTGGACACCCATTAAACTGCCATTTTATAGGCAGCAACCTTATACCCCACCTTATAGATCGGCTTCGTGAATGAGGCCTACTAACGGTAAGACTAGCTTTATCTTATACATATATATATAATTATTAATCTTTTAATATTATAATAGTATAAGGGTTGAATTTTAACTTTTAAAACTCTAGGGTTTAGAATTTAAATATTTCAAAATTAAAACTATTAATAAAAAAAATTAAATTCCAAAACTTGAGGGCAAGTTTTCAAACTTTTCAGAACATCTTTTAGATCAAATTTGAAAAATAATTAATTAATCATATTATTATTCTTTATCATATAATTTGACCTAATCTATTTTCTTGACAAGATAATTCAAATAAAAATACAAATAATCAATCTTTATCATATAAAACAAGTAATTATCTTATTTATGACAATTATCTTTGAATTGCATTAGGATAATCAATACCTTATTGAAAAAATTGGATTTTATCAGTCAAAAATGTTTTTGGTAATTATCCTAATTCAATTTCAGTCAAAATCCCGAAAAATCAACCACAAGACGACCCGACTCGCCGAGTCACTAATTGGACTCATCGAGTTCATCAGGTGACTCGACGAGTTCATCAGTCAGAGGCACAATTTTTTCGATTTTCAAGCTTTAAACAAATTAGCAATGCATCAAATACAAAAGAAAAACGATCTAGGTTTTGATACTACTGTTGGGTTATGAACATTACATCAATCCTATGGTGCACATGCAAACCCTAATGCTTGGATCTGGTTTTTCTATTTGTACATGCAATAATTGTGCAAGACTTGCAAACCCTAATCTAACATACAATAAAGATCGATATCTGCATCTAATGAAGAGTTAAGATGTTACCTTTGATTGTAGCTTGATGATCTTGAGCTTTTGAGAATTTTAGCACATCAACTGTAATGCCACTAGTAGATCACAAACACCAAAGCAACTAGAGAATGCAAGAGAGAGAGGGAGGAGGCTAAAATCTGCTCTAGTAATCCTTCTAGGGTTTCTGGTCTCCGATTTTAGGTGCCCAAGGGTTCCTTATATAGGTGAAGAATTAGGGTTTCAGTCAAAGACCTAATCCGGTTGCTTAGGCTCTAAGCAACCCACTAGATCCTTCCAGAACCTAGCCCTTGGACGAAATCCTTATGGGCTTCCATAACATTTCGTCCACCCTATCTTTAGGGTTCCTCAGCCCACTCTGCAATTATCTAATAATTACAATAACAGTCCCCTTAATTCAATTAACCTCTTTTGACCACAAAATTAATTCTAAATTAATTCTTGACTAATGTTAATTAAATAATATGATTTCTCTTTTAATATATTATTCATATAGTATATTAATAAACCATAATAACTTCTTTCTCTGTTATTCTTCCAGTCAAGTTGCTTTGGTGAAGGAAACCCAAAAGGACCATGCTACAACCGGGTCAAGTACATACCAAATATAGTTAGTGCTTAGACACCTAATCCAACAGTTTTCCCTGAAGATCTCCCAGTAGTTCCTCCTGAACGCCAAGTCGAATTCCAAATCGACTTGATTCTTGGAGCTACCCCCTTAGCTAAATCTCCGTACCGTTTAGCACCATCAGAGATGCAGGAACTATCCAGCCAATTGAACCAACTTCTAAGCAAAGTATTCATAAGACCGAGCTTCTCACCGTGGGGAGCACCACCCTTGTTTGTGAAAAAGAAGTATGGATCGTTTCGAATGTGCATAGACTACCGGGAATTAAATAAACTCACTATTAAGAACCGATACACTCTATCGCGAATAGACGACCTCTTCGACCAGCTTCAAGGAGCAAGTTTCTTCTCCAAGATTAACTTGAGATTAGGATACCATCAGCTACGAGTCCAGGAGGATGATATTCCAAAGATTGCTTTTAGAACTCGCTAGGGTCACTATGAATTTGTAGTGATGCCCTTCGGTCTAACGAATGTGCCTGCAATATTCATGGACCTGATGAACCGTGCGTGTCGACCTTACTTAGACAAGTTTGTGATAGTTTTCATCGACGATATACTAGTCTATTCCCGAAGTAAGGAAGAACACAACCAACACTTACGACAAGTCTTGGAAACTTTAAGGGCAGAGAAATTATATGCAAAGTTCTCGAAGTGCGAGTTTTAGATTCGAAAGGTGGACTTCCTAGGTCATGTAGTCAGCAAGGAAGGGATACATGTTGATCCCTCCAAGATCAAAGCTATAGAAATCTGGGCGACCCCACGAACCCCGACAGAGATTGATCAATTTCTAGGTCTCACTGGCTATTACATAAGGTTCATCCAAAACTTCTCCAAAATCACAAAACCCCTCACCACACTGACTCAGAAGGGTGTAACCTTTAGCTGGGGGGAGAAACAAGAAACTGCTTTCCATACACTAAAGCGAGCCCTATGCAGCGCACCGATCTTGTCCCTCCTAGAAGGGACAGAAGATTTTGTAGTTTACTGCGATGCGTCTAAGCAAGGGCTAGGCTGCGTTCTTATGCAGCGAGGAAAGGTCATATCCTACTCCTCAAGACAGCTTAAGAACCACGAGGTCAACTATACTACACACGACCTTGAACTGGGAGCAGTGGTTTTTGCTCTGAGGATCTGGAGGCATTACCTTTATGGTACGAAATCCACAGTCTTCACAGATCACAAAAGCCTCCAACACATATTCGATCAGAAGGAACTTAACATGAGACAACGACGATGGGTGGAACTACTCAATGATTATGAATACGAGATTCGCTATCATCCCGGCAAAGCCAATGTAGTAGCAGATGACCTTAGTCGATAAGAATACTCAGGCCGCCGAGTAAAGTCTCTAACTATGACAATCCATTCACACTTGTCCCCTCAGATCAAAGAGGCTTAGCTGGAAGCCTTGGACCCCGAAAACGTAACAGGTGAAGCCTTAAGAGGAATGGAAAAGAACATGGAAATCAAGGGTGACGGAGTTTGTTATCTCATGAATCATATCTGGACACCTAAGTTTGGTGGCTACAGAGATGTTGTCATGAATGAAGCCCATAAAACTCGATACTCCGTTCATCCAGGTTCAGACAAGATGTATCTGGACCTCAAGAAAGTCTATTGGTGGCCAAACATGAAAGCTGAAATTGCTACCTATGTGGGAAAGTGCCTGACTTGCGCCAAAGTCAAGGTAGAATATCAAAAGCCTTCGGGTTTACAAACAAAAACCAGAAATACCCGAATGGAAGTGGGAGCGGATAACTATGGATTTCATAACCAAGTTACCCAGGACAACGGGTGGTCATGACACCATTTGGGTAATCGTCGACAGATTAACCAAATCCGCACACTTCCTGCCAATAAAAGAAACTGAAAAAATGGAGAAGTTAACAAGGACGTACATTAAAGAGATAGTACGATTGCATGGTGTGCCAATATCCATTATCTATGACCGAGATAGTAGATTTACCTCGTGGTTTTGGCAATCATTACAAAAGTCCTTGGGAACAAATCTTGAGATGAGTACAGTGTACCATCCTTAGACTGATGGGAAAAGAGAGAGAACCATACAAACGATGGAAGACATGTTGAGGGCTTGTGTGATAGATTTTGGTAAAGCTTGTTATACCCATTTACCACTCATTAAATTCTCGTACAACAATAGCTATCACACCAGCATAAAGTTGCTCCCTTTGAAGCCCTCTATGGCTGTAAGTGCAGATCCCCTCTATGCTGGGCTGAAGTGGGTGATACGTAACTAGCCAAGATTCAAGTACCCGACAGTACTTTAACCGGTCCCGAGATCATTCGAGAAACAATAGAAAAGATCGTCCAAATCTGGGAACGACTGAAAGCTTCTAGAGACAGACAAAAGAGTTATGCGGACAAACGTCGAAAACCCTTGGAATTCCAGGTTGGTGACCTCGTCCTGTTAAAGGTCTCACCCTGGAAAGGAATGATACGTTTCGAAAAACGTGGAAAACTAAATCCAAGGTACATCGGACCATTCGAGATACTTGCTAGAATTGGTCCTGTTGCATATAAAGTTAATCTACCGCATGAACTCAGTAACATTCATCCCACTTTTCATGTATCTAATCTCAAGAAGTGTCTGTCTGAAGAGACTCTTGTAATCCCACTCGATGAAATCGAGTTAAACGAGAGTCTACACTTCGTAAAAGAAGCAGTGGAAATCATGGATAGGGAAATCAACAGAACAAAACAAAGTCGTATACCAATAGTGAAGGTTCGCTGGAATGCCAAGCGGGGACCTGAATTCACTTGGGAACGGGAAGATCAAATGAAAAAAAAGTACCCACATATTTTCCATAGTTCATGAATACCACTTTAAAAACAATTTCGGGACAAAATTCCCTCTGACGGGGGGATAATGTAACAACGTGTTATTTCAAGTCAATGTAAGTCAAATTTATTTGAAAAAAAGTCAAGGAAAGTCAAACCAAAGTCAAATAATTAAATATAAGGGAAATAACTTTATTATATATATGTTTTTGATTTTTAAAATTTATAAATTTATAACACTTGGCCGAAAACATCAAAAATTGATTAAATGCGAGGACCGAAAACTACTCCACCGAAAACCTTCGCATGGATGCCTCCCCTCGGACCGCAAACAGCTGGACCGCAAACCCACTTTCCTCGGACCGAAATCAGGTTTGCGGTTAAGACCGCAAACGTGCGAGGCCACCTATACTTCGGACCGCAAACCTTTGACCGAAATAATCTCCTTTCTCAGCCGAAATCTCCAAACCGCCTACCTTTTTCCTTCATACTTAAGCAACCAAATGGATCATTTAAACACTTCCGGTAGATATTTTTCACTTCATTTCTCTCTCAATTTCGAATCTCTTTTCTTTCTAAGAGTTTGATTCTTCCAAATAGTTACAAGTTTTGGTAAGTATCTTATATTATTTAGTGTTAATATAACAGTTTATTAATCACTCATTTCACTAATTTTAAATACAATATTGTGTGTATAATATTATTAGGATACGTTTGTTAAAACGTGTTTTAACCCGGGAATCATCACAAACACATCGTAACCAACCAAGAACACGCAACCGAGGTGAGTTCATACCCCTACGTTTTCATGATTTTTCAATGTTTTAGGGTGGGAAATACAAGTGTAACACAAGAAATTTGTGTTCATATCTAAATGTTTTCAATATTTTATCAATCGTTGCTGTTATTAAAAACATATATTTATAGATATAAAAATTATATAATTAAGGTTTAACAGGCTTAGAATTGATAATTATACTCCATTTCTTGTTCCTTGTTTGGTTGTGGGCTTGGGGTAGAATTATTTATTTGACTGTTTATTTAATCATAATTATATAAATATAATATTTATATAAGTATAAAACTATCTAAAACTTGTTAAAAAAATATATTTTTGCAAACTATTTTTATACCATTTGGGTATAAATATTGAATTTCACGGAACAACCGTATCACAAATTTTATGACTTAAACTTGCTGAATTATTAACAATACAAAGGTTTTCGTTTCAGTAGAACACATACATATAAACTATAATAGGTATAGTTTACGGAACTTACATATTACTTTTCAAAGTTCAGAATATAATACGGAAAATAAACATATAAACTATAATAGACATAGTTTATGAATCATATGCACTATTTTACATATTCATAATACATTATGGAAAACAAACATATAAACTATAATAAATATAGTTTATGAGATATATTTACAGTTTATCCATTTCAAAGTAACTTTTCATTATTCTACAAGTAACCGTCAATATAGCATTTGTGAGACACACTTCACGTACTTATCTAAGTACCAACCAAGTCCTGAAATTATAACCAGAGTCTCCTGGAGGGAGAGCGTGACACTTGTGTATAGATCTATACGGGACTAACAATCCCGCACCTTAACTATTCGCTATAGTTAGGCTGGCAGGCCTGGGGTGACAAATGTCGTACCGACTGCGACGCCTGAAGAACATCGTGTTCAGACCATCTTAGGTCATCAAGCATGGTTATGATAACTCACAATTTGGTATTGAACAAAACGATTAGTGTATGAATAAGTAAACAACTTCACATAGTTTTATTAAATAATAAAACTATAATACAGTATTTTACAAGTACAGCTGGTGAATCCAGGCACTTACAGTTATATAGTTTTTATACAAGTACGACTAGAGAATACTATTCCAGTACAGAGAAAACATACTTTTCATGGTTTTATATGAATTAAAATTTCATCATACTATCTCAGTGAACAATAACATTTACACGTTTTGGTCTTAGGGTATTAAGACTACAACATACTACAACAGAAAATATAGGATTTTCTGGGAAAATATACTTACATTTTCAAGGAACAAATAACATATTTTAGTTACAATCATGCTTATGAACTCACCAACTTAATTGTTGACACTCTTTTCAAAAATACTTTTATTTTCAGGAAATTAGTAAACAGGTATCCACAGGTTTTGAGAAGACGGAGCTTCATAGACTCATGTCTTTTAGTTTTTGCTATAGATGTTGGTGTCAAGTATACATTGATTTGAACACGAATGTAAAACAATACATTATCAATGTAATGATTGTTGTACTTTGATTACTATTATGCAATTGTTGTGATACTGTACATGACGTCATCCGCCCCCGAACGTTTCCGTCGTTCCAGTTTGGGGGTGTGACAATTTGGTTCATGTATTTAACTTCCGTTTGTTTGCACCTCTTAAGTGTTGCCCCAACACGTTCCCTCCATGTGAGGGAATTTTTGTCATTTCATGGCATGCTCCCTATTACAGTCATTTCAATTATTATTACGGTCTCTCTCCCTCTCTCTCTCTCTCTCACGTTGCTCAAGTTCAAATGCAAGAAAACCCTAGCCAATTACCCTAAATTTTCTTCCTTATTACTTTCAAAATGTTCTAGAGTGATTATTGATGGTGTTAGTAATGTAGATGTGACGTCCCGAAAATTAAAAAGTGATTTTTCATTTTAAAAACTGATTAATCAAGTAAAAGCCTTTTACTTGAAATCAATAAGTAATATTCCTTTGTTGAAACCATAATTTTATCAGAGTTGAATTTACGAAACAATGAATACCAAAAATCTTCGATGTGTGTGTAGGATCTTACCGAGCTCTTCTCACAAACGGCCTACAAAACGTTTTATCCACAATTGTAAGCATAAAGCTTACTGAGTTCCCCAATCATATTCCACCATACATACAAGCAAAGTCCTTGGCTCTAGCGCCGAACAACCAAACCTTTTATCTACATACATATATCATACATGTTAATGCATTTCATGTGAATGTTGTGGCCCCACAACAGTCTGATAATCACCCCCATTGCTACAGCCCCTACTGTAGTCTTTCTTGTCATGGTTCCCACCATGGTCTTTCCTATGGTTTCCATGGTTCTCTCCATGATCGTTCATACAATTGTCATTGTTCCCGCCATGGTCATTCCCTTCAATGCCAAGGAATAAATTTTGGTCTTACTTACAGGTGCTAGGGGTCAAATATTGTTCTTTCATATAATACATAAAATCATAAGTATTCAGGGATCAGATAGACATTCGAACAGGTGGTCCACCTGAAAGAAATAAATCAAACAAGAACCATGCAATAAGGCTTTAGACCAAGAGTTCTTGTGACACCCGTTTTCCAGAATGAATTAGTTTAGGGCATTGATGAGTCAAATTTTTGGTTTTTCAGGAAAACTGGGTGTCAGGTAACCAAAAGGAGGTCACGACATCACGAGTCAAATGGGAAAAGCGTATCCAGGAAGTATGTCATGACGTGACATGTGTATGGTCACATCGTGAGGATGGCTACAGCCAAGCCCATGATCTTTTAGGGTTTCCTCCGTATTTAAGCCATTACACTCCAATTTAGGGTTTCATTTCCAGACCCTATCACCTTCCTTCGCCCTCCAAAAAACCCTAATCTTCCATTATTGATCCTTAAGCTCCATTTTTTCTAATTTGAAGCATTAAAGAAGAAAAGAAGGCAATTGGTGCATCATTTTAGCTTGTTAGCCACTCCCTCGTCATCTTAAGTTGCATTAGGACTCTTGTAAGTCCTTAAGTTCCTGCCTTTTTAGCTCAAGATCATTAGATCTAGTGTTTGATTCACTTTTCTCACCATTTATGGAAGCTTGAGTGTTGGGATCTAAAAATTTTTGCAACTTTATGAGTTCTCAAGACTCCTTGGATACCTTTTATCCAGATCTAGAGTGTTGGTGAGCTTTGGGTTTCAAAATGAAATTTGATCTCATTTTCCCTTCGGGTTGGCCTAGATCTAGTGTGTTTTTTTAACTCAAGATCATTAGATCTAGTGTTTGATTCACTTTTCTCATCATTTATGGAAGTTTGAGTCTTGGGATCTCATAAAGTTGGCAACTTTATGAGTTCTCAAGAATCCTTGGAAACCCTTTGTCCCAGATCTGGAGTGTGGGTGAGCTTTGGGTTTCATGCATGAGAGTTGATCTCATTTTCCATTCATTTTGACCTAGTTTGTGTTTGGGACATGCAATGGACATGCATGTCTAAAAAGCTATGATTTTTATGGTATATTGGGTTAGAGAAATCCTTCGGGAAGGTTTGGTTACATTGATTAAAGGATTAAGAGCTTAAGGCATTAATTTGTCCAACACATTTCTGACGACGTGACGCTTTGGTCATCACGACATGACGATGGTCCGATCCACGATTATTTTGTCTTCATTATACCACAACATAACCAACGGATGGTCATGACGTGGCGACTGGCTGAGTGACTTTGACTATTGACTTTGACCATTGACCGTTGAATTTTTGACCAAGTTTGACTTTAGGTCAAATTTAAGGTTTTGGGTTGTAGTTAGATATGTGGTCGTTATTTGTTGTATAGGTGACCTATAGAGCTGGTTTTTGGATATGTCATCGGTGTTATTTCTACTAGGCTGAAATGTGAGTTTTCTCACTATACTTTGTACTGCAGTACGTGTCCTTGTATGTTGGAAGTTTATATACTTTAGTAATATGGTACATTGGTAAATCTGTATGATTACCTGTATTGCTGGCTAATTATCTGTTTGCATATTTCTACATAGTACGGTTGGGTTGAGGCGTTACTGCTTTGTGTTGTAAGCCAACAAACCCAGGGGAAATCCAGTCATAAGTTGAGGGTCGGGAAGGGCATTTCAATCTTATGTTGTGGGCTCTAGAGCAAGCCAGTCATGAGCTGAGGATCGGGAAAGGAAATGCAGTCTCATGTTGTGGGCTCAGGGCCAATCCAGTCTTATATTGTCGGCCCAGTGTGCATGCATTGTATATATATTATCGTGGGGGGTATTTTGGTGGAACTCACTAAGCTTTGGCTTATAGTTGTTGATTTCAATGTTTCCAGGTACTTCAGATGATTGGGGAAAAGCGAAGGCGTGATCGTACACATCCTCGTGCTGATTTATATTAGAGAGACTATTTGATAATCTAATTCTATAGATTTGATTTGAAAACAATGGTTTATTATCTTATGTTTTTATGAAAATGTTTTAAATAAAATGAAATTTCGTCATGGTATTTTGGGATGTTACAGTTCTCAAGCTATATAACTTAACCATCTACAACCAATACTAACATTACCCTAACCAATTAGGGCACCTAACAATATCATATAATCTACTGGCAATACCCTACCAATCTAGCATACAATGGAACCAAGTTTCTTATACCGCACATACATAACAAGGAGTTATCCTAATCAACTAGCATACTTGTACTCATATAGTACCACTATCCTAAAATACAAAGGATATACAATGTCATACGTGGCATGGTGAGAAGACTCATCTAAATCGCAGATCCGGAGAACTTCAGCAACACTCTCACTCCTTGCACTGGTCAATCCCGTGAACCAACTAGTACCAAAGAAGAATAAACCCTTAATCCATAACCCCAAACCTCCAAGTTTAACCCATGGTTAAACTGGTCAAAAGTCAATGGTCAACGATCAACAAAAATCAACAGTCAACCAAGTCACTGGTCACCACTACATGGTGACCTCTTCACCACGTCATAGGCAAGACAAGACAAAACAGTCACGAAGTTGAACTCCACCACTTTTGTGCCCTCCTTGTCCATGTCGTGATTTCTGCTAGAAATCCATTTTCTCATTAAGAGCTTAATCCTTACAGATCATAGCTCAAAACTTCATATCTAGTCCTCCCTATTCACATAAAGGATAAATTTTCCAAGTTTATCCATTAAGCCTCACCATGAAGCAAGTTCTTAAACCCTAAGTACCGACCAACTCTTTCAAGGCTAAATCTTGTGCATGGGATCAAGAACATCCAAACTAGGACCTTTTTCTCACTTACCAGAAATTCATAACTACAAGAGTGTCATAATAAGCTTTGGAGTTCCTCAAACTCCAAGAGCATCCATGACTGGTACCAAAACTAACCAAAAAGGAGCATAAACATGGATTTTAAAAGAACAATTTCTAGGTGAAAGATTTATACCTCAATTGACTCAAAAACTTGAAGAAAACGATGAATCTAGGCTTGCTCTTTGCTTCCTTGCACCAAGAAGAAGTTCCTTCTCCACAAGCTTCACAAAATCAAGGAGATAAACTCAAAACCAATCCATTAAGCTCACAACCTTGGAAGGGAGGGTAGGGTTTGGAAATAGGGATATGGAGGCTGAAGGAGATGACCTAAAAGAAGAGTTAAGGTCATTCAATATGGGAGAACCCCTAAAAATCTTGGGCTTGCGCTGCAGCAGTCACCACATCATGGCCTCCCTCTTGCCATGTCGTGGTGTCTATCCACACATGTTTTTCATTTAAATTTCATGCCACATCATGGCTATCTATACATCACGTCGTGTCATAAGTTTTACCCCAAAAACCATATCTTTGACCCTCATTAAGTCTTCAACCGATCCATTCTGGAAAACGGGTGTTATAGTAGACTATCGTATCAAATCGATTTCAATTTGATCCTAATGTTGATTATGGTAAAATGCTATGTATTTCAATAAGTTTAAAACATTTCAAAATTTAACCTTAATTTTTTTAAGATGGACATCCTACCATGTTCTATATTAAATTTCATCACAATGGGTGATTCACAAAGTCTCCATATATGAACTACATTGGTGGACCAAGAGATGGACCAAGAACTAGTCCAAAAAAATGAAGTTCCAATTGACTTAGTGTAACATCCAGAAATATGAGGGTAAAAATTTCATTTTTATTATAATTAAAACACCATTGTAACATTATCCAAACATTTAAAAGTAATTCAAAATAATACAATGACCAGAGTTCATTCCCAAAGATCACACATTGCGGAAAACATGGGTGTATGCGCTGTGATCGTCCCGAGCTCGTTCATTTGAAAACTGGAGTACCTGAAACATAACCTGAAAACCGTAAGCACAAAACTTAGTGAGTTCCCCAAATACCACATACCATACATATCAAACGAGCCATACATGTCATACATAACTGTGAGCCATACATATCATTCATATACCATAATCAATAGGAGTGCTATCTGCCAACCATAGTCTTGCCATTATGCCACGAGCCGCATCGCGGTCTTCCTTGCCATGCTGGGGGCCAAAACCCTGGGTCTTACAGACAAGTGTCAGGATCCACCTCATGGTCTTCCATGCATGCATCACAAAGACAACTAACATACAATCTACACTACTTAACTAATTAACTGCCAGAGCTCAAACTCTGGTCTTGCATACAGTGTTCCAGGAGTCGCCTCCTGGTCATTCATACATAATGCCAAGGGCTAACCCCCGTGTCTTCCTACAATACATAAACTAAATGGGCCGACATTGGTGCCTTCGACCCATAGAACAGTGAGGAGACTCAGCTCGAATGCTGAAGCTCACTGCAAGAAATCCTTAGCTACCGCCGTGACAACTTCCCGAGCTATCAATACCAAAATATCACCCAATTAGCAATTTGATTCCGATTAGAATCTATAATCCATTCTTGCGGTAAAATGGCCATTTTACCCCTGGTCCAACTTGAACCAAAACCGAGGCCCAAACCAATAACCAAAAGGCCCAAAACTACCAGATTCATAAAAGCCCACTAACGGACCAATTTTCCAAATTGGGCCCAACCCCATATGGTCCTTATCCTAAAGCCCAATAGTTCCTTAGTCAATAAAAAATCTTAGAAAACCCGAAGATACCACAAGGTACAAGCCCATTGGGCCCACAAATGCCTAAATCCATTGGATCCACAGAGCCCAATAAAGAAACCCCATAACCTAGTCCAAGAAGAAGTCCAATTCCAAAAACAATTCCTTAGTCCAGAAGTCCAACTCTCAAAGCCCAAGACCCAACTCCAAGGCCCAAGGTCCAAAGATGACAACCAAGCCCAAATTGGCACTGGGCCATTTACGCTGGGCGTACTCCCGAAATCCACAGTCTGCTGGGCGTACTTACGTTTACGCGTGGCGTAACCGCTATTTCTCCAAAAACTTATTTCATGATTTAATACGTTAAGTCTTTCCATAAAAACCTCAGAATACCTTCCAACTATGCTCCTAATGCATAAATTCGGCACTTTTATGCATTCACATGACTCAAGGGGACCCAATAACCATTTTAATCCATTAAAACCCAACAAGAACATGCATGGACCATATGTAAGCATCAAGAAAGCATTTTTATGAACATATAACCTCAGAACTGCTAAGAGTGGAAACTCAAAGCTTATGGAGTGTTTTCCAACCACTAGATCTTGCTCATGAGGTCAAAATGGGACCAAAACCCACATAATCATGGATCTCAATTTCTAATGAGCAAGTTAAGAACTTTTTACCTTTAAAGAGCTAGAAATTGAGCAAAGAGTTGAAATCTACAAGCATTCCCTTGAACCACCACCTTGCACCAAGCCTCCACTTCTTGAATAATCACCAAAACCCACCATAGATGCACATAAAAAAGGCTCACAACACTCTAGGATGGGGCTACAGCTCGAGATTAGGGTTTATGAGAATGGAGGATGAAAGAGAGGCTCACACCTGGGACTTAAGGTGTTTAAATAGTGAGCCAACTCTAAAAATTTAGGGTTTGGGGGTCTTGCACACTACGCTGGCCGTAGTTCCAGTATGCTGGGCATACAACTCAAACCCCCCGCATCTATTTTCCAATATTACGTTGGGTGTTCTCAGCGCATGCCACCTTTGCATGCATGGGACCGGAATGCAATCTTTTTCCATCAAGGGCTAAATCTGCCAAAAACTTCAAAATGCCATAACCCCTTCATCCTAGGTCTGTTTCCAACGAACCTTATATCCCCGGAAAGGTGACGAGAAGCCCTACGCTTCTAACGACATACCCAAGCCTTAAAACCTCCCGAACAAAACCCAAAATCCATAAAAGATCGAACATCAATTTACGATTATACCCTTGACCTCCGAAGGCAACATCGAACACTTGGATCACTTAAACCATAACACCCACACCTGAGAAGGGACGAATTATTTCTTTCTCCAGGCCCTAAGCCTCATAACCTTTGAAGATTGGGCCGCAACCCCGAATAAAGAAGCAAGTCCGAAACCGAGTGTTACACTTAGTGAATCATGAAGTTGTAGAGGATGGATGTATTATTATGCTTGAAATGGTTTTAGAACCAAATGACTTAGCCCAAACAAGAAAATGCAAAAGATTTATGTGTGTTTAGGAGATTTAAAGAAAGATTTTAGAGCTCGATTGAGAGATTTTTACCGCTTATATGGAGCCTTCATGAAGGGACCATTCATAAGTTAAATTCTTACTATTTGGGGGTTGATTCCACCAATGGAATTTGTCCCTTAACATACGCGGTTGTGGAGGCTGAGAACACTTCAATCTAGAAAGTGATTTATAGAATGTCTTGGAGAAGTCTTAGATTTGCATTCAAATTCCAAGTTTACATAGATACTGATGGGTTTTGATTCATAAAATAGAGTGTTTTTTCATAAAACCCGACAACGAAAGCATTTAAAAATAACTAGTATATTTTAGAGTATTGTAAAACAAAACCATCAAGGATCCTGTTACATAGGTTAGAATGATATAAAAACAACCATAGGATGTTTTAGAATGACAACCTTTGGAGCCTTGGACCCACTTGGTTTTGGGGTGTTGAAGTAGATTGCTAGATCAAACAATATGATCTTCTCTACAAGTATGCACCACCAAGAGTAAGGAACTTTGGAATGCTAGTTCCTTCTTGAACTCTTGAGTTTCTGAAGCCTTTAAGAGCTTAAAAAAATAAGCACTAAAGGATAAAGCTCAAAGTAGCACCAAATCACAAGAAACTTAACGTCCCAAAAACCATAGTAAAATTTTTTTTCTTTTTAAAAAGACATTTCCATGAAATCCATAAGGTATTCAAATCATTGTTTCAAAAAAAACCATAAAAATCAGAGTATCAATAACATCTTTCAAACATAAATCAACAGGATGATGTGTACAATCACGCCTTTGCCTTCCCCGGATCCTCAGAAGTACCTGAAACATTTAAATCCATAATTGTAAGCCAAAGCTTAGTAAGTTCCCCCAAAATACATCGCACAACAATACATATACAATGCATGCATAAATGAGCCTTCAGTCTAACTGGACCGTCCAACGAGGCCTACAGTATAGTTGGACTGCTCCATTGGACTTATAGTCTGACTGGACCTCCTTGCAAGGCATGCAGTACACTGGAGCACCTGGGTATCTTGGCCTACAACACAAAGCATGACCGCCTCAACCCAACCAACCTAACAGATCATTACAACTAACAGATCATTACAACTTACCAACATCCTACACACAATTATACGTACAACAGTAAAAAGTATACTGAGAAAACTCACCTCGTAGCCTAGGAAATAACAATACAGCTGACACAATCTAAGAACCGGTACTACGAGTCACCTATACCACAATCTGGGACCAATTCTCAATCCAAACCCCAAAACATTAAAGTTAACCAACAGTCAACTTGGTCAAAAAGTCAACGGTCAAAACCAATGGTCAAAATTCCATCAGTCGGTCACCACATCGTGGCTAAGCATTTTCCATGCCATGGTGACCTCACAAAAATATAGTCGCAAAGATCACCTAGCGCCACGTCGTGGGAGCTAAACCTCCTTATCGTAGGGACTGATTTGGCCAACTTAATGCATTAAGCTTTATATCCTTCAAGTTACACATCCATACTCTCTAGAAGGCTTTCTCGCACCCAATGAGTCATAAAAATCGGTGGCTTATAGACATGAGTGTCCAATGCATGTATTCAACTCTAACTAGGTCAAAAATGGTAAAAATGAGGTCAAAACCTTATGGAAGGAATCAAGACTCAATCAAACTTCAGATCTTTAAGATATATCCACAAGGGGACCTCAAGGATCCATAAAGTTGCCAACTTTATGGGATCCAACCACACTAACTTACCCAAACATGAAGAACAAGGAATAAAAGTCTAGATCTAGAAACATGACACATAAAGATTAGATCATGAAGACTCACAATGGTCCAGAATATGTTCTAGAATATAGAGGAGGAGCTTGCTTGTTGGATATACACTCAATGGACACCTTCTTCTCCTTCAAGGAACCAAAATCACCACCAAAAGCTTCAAAAACTCAAAAATATAGTTCGTTTGGGGTGAAATGGAGGTGATGGAGGCTAAGGGTGTGCAAACCCTCACCCTCACACCCCATAAATAGGGCTTAAGGCCCAAAAAATTAGTGTTTTTCATGCAGACGTTTGCCACGTCATGGCCAATATCTTGCCATATCGTGGCACATAAAAAGGAATGCGCATTTTATCTGGTGACGCCACATCATGGTGTTATCATTACCATGTCGTGGCCACCACAAGAGTCTTGTATTTTAAGCCTTGGATGTCCACAACCACAAAAGTCATTATACATGGAACTTGGTGTTACAATTCTCCCCAACTTGAAGTAGATTTTGACCTCAAAATCCTTAGCTGGAAACAGATCTGGGTAGTCCTCGTGCATCTCCATCTCGGGCTCCCAAGTCCACTCTGAACCTTTACGGGGCTGCCACCGCACCTTGACCAAGGTTACCACCTTGTTACTCAAGGCCTTTTTCTTCCTATAAATAATCACCACTGGTCTCTCCATGTAGTTCAAGCACTAGTCAACCTGAATGTCGTCCAATGGGATCATTGTTGTACCATGCACCAAGCACATCCAAAGTTGGGAAACATGGAAAGTGTTATGAATATAGCTCAGATCCTCAGGCAGATCTAACTGGTAGGCCACCTTGCCCACCCTAGCTACCACTTGAAAAGGTCTGATGAACCGGGGCCCAACTTGCCTCGCTTCCTGAAGTGAATAATACCATTCCAAGGTGATACCTTCAGCAGAACCATATCTCCATCCTGGAACTCCAAATCAGACTGTCGCCTATCAGGAAAATACTTCTGTCGACTTTATGTTGTTTGTAACCTCTGCATGATTTGCATGATAAGCTCTGTCCTCTGGAGCGCCACTTCAACGCTCCCCATAACGAATCTCCTGCGAAGGTGCATCGATAATGGAATGATGGTTGTTGTTGTATAAAAACTCAAATAAAGGAAGGTAGGAGTCCCAACTCCCACCGAAATCCATGACGCCTATCTGTCTGCGGGTATTAAGAAATGCTGGAGTGCAATCTAGTGCCCAAATCCTCATCAAACCTTCTCAAAAACCTGGAAGTGAATCGAACATATCGATCAGATACAATGGGATTCTATACATTGTGGCGAGCAACAATCTCTCCCACGTAGACATCGGCCAATTTCTCAGCCAGAGAACTCTCTTGAATAGCAAGAAAATAGAAACTCTTAGCCAGGCGGTCGACAATTACCCAGATGGCGTCAAATCTTTTGGCCATCCTCGGTAACTTTGTGATGAAATTCATTATAACATCCTAAAATTTAAGATCGGGTTCTTAAATTAACAAAGTAAATAAATTAAAGATGATTTTTATAGATAAATCACCAAGGGATAATTATATCATTAATTCATATAAATTTTAGAAAACTATAAGTGAAAATAATAACATGTTAAAAGTTAAAGGGCCAATTGTGACAATCGGGTGAAACTTAGGTTTGACTAGAGATTTGACCAACTTACTAACTTGAACTACTTTTGTGAAGATTATTATGGAGAGGGACAATTTTGGAAGTTAGTTGAAGCTTTTAAGTTAGTTTGGAGTTATTTTGAAAGAGTTTTTGCAAGGAAGGACGAAAAGTGGCAAGTTGGGAAAGTTTAAAGCTAGGAATGGGTCTTCTCTCCCATTTTCTTGAGAAGAACGTGATTAAGAGAAAGGGGGAGAGAAATGACAATTTCTTCACTCTTGGGCATATAGGGTTTCATTCAAGTGGAGTTGTGAAGCATTCAAGCAAAGAAGAGAAGTAATTAAAGGCTAAGAAGGCATAAATCCTTCCCCTCTAGCTCTATTTTCGAGTTCATTATTTAGGGTTGCACCCTAATGTCGAATTTAACTTCAATAAGTGATTTTGGATTGGTTTTCTAACCTCCCTTGAGTGGGTTCCATGGTTCTAATCTCAATCCAATCATTCTATTGGTGGATTTGATGATTTGGGTAAAAAGCTCCACAAACCTTAGAAAACCCAAATTGAGGATAGTGCAAGTGATGATGAAATTGGTATGTATTATATAACCTAGATGATGTTTAGAAGCAATAAATCCAATTGGAATGCTCAAATTCATCCGTGATGGTAGAATCAAGTATAAACATTGGTTTTAGATGATTTTGGGGGAAATGGTGATGAAAACAATGGAACCCTTGGAATGTGCGCATTTGATGAGTATATGATGCTCATAAACATGAGTTGATACTAGTAACATGATTTTCATGCAAGAACATGAAGGCTTGAGTGATCTATAGTTGAATTTAAGGAATAATTGAGCATAAGGGCATTTTAGGAAATCTAGGGATACGTACATTTTGATAGACATTTAAGAAGTGAATGACATTCATGAATATGAATTGACACTCTAAAGATGATAGTGAAACATAAAGATGAAGGAATGTGAGCAAAGATCTACCTGTAGTGATTCTTATGGCCCAAGAGCAATTTTGGAACATGGAATGGAATTGAGGATTCCATAGTTAGATTGGGCATTTACAATAAGATTAATGGTGTTTTTATATGCTTGAAAACTTACATATGAGTATTCAATAAGTTAGGAATAAACCTTATGAGTTTTGGAATGCTCAATTGAACAATTGGATACTTGCTCTTTCTTATGGAATTTGAGAACCAATCTGTTCTTAAATGGTTTCAATGAGAACTTATGGGATTAAGTAGGGTGTGTTTGGATGACAAAACACCTTCTAATCATGTGTGAGAACCTAAATAAATGGTACAATTTGATTTGAAAAAGGGTCATTAAGAACTATGCAAAGTAGGGTGTTATTTTGAGAAAAATCGAGTTTTAGGTGTGTCCAGACATGAAAACACGGCCTGTGGAAATTCATGCCTTAATTTCCACGGCCCGTGGAAGTCTCTGATTGGAGATTTTCTTGTTTTCTTCATAACTTTTGCATACGGACTCAGAATTATGCACGGTTTTCGCCTACGTTCATTGTTTTTCATGGGGAATGATTTATAACAATAAAATTTCGTAATGGAAGCTACGAGCGGTTTTTTTGTAATTTTAATGACTTATGTGTATATTATATAGGTGGTGTCTAAGGGGTGATTGCTTGTGAAGTTGAACTAGAAGAGTGTGACAATCTACATTTGAGAACTAGATGAGTACGTGTTGGCATTTTCCCACTTTGGGGTACATGGCAAAATAGTTTTATGATAATGAAACACTATTGTTTGATATATGAAATGTTTTGAAATGAAAGTTTCAAATGTTTTTGAAAATGGTATTTCGAAAGAGTGCCTTGAAGGCAAGACTGTTTTTGAAAGTAAAGAATGTTTTGGAAGATCGAATGTTTTGAAAATGTTTTTGAAATGTTTTGAAATATAGATGCTTTACTTTTTAAATGAGTTTATGATACTAATGTATGAAATGTGTAAGGCATGGAAAGTAATCACAAGAAATGTAAAGTAATGAAAAGGAATGGGAAGTAATGAAAATTATCGAAAGGCAATGAAATGAAAACTTCCTGGGCCATGATACCTCATAAAATGCACCAGAGGAATCTACTAGGGTGGTACCTTCCCCGTACCGAAGTAGATGTCCTAATAGAAATGATGCCTTGGTGGATTGATTTGTTCTTTCCACATTGTTCTAGACTTGGGAGTGGTTCCTTTATTGGACGTAGACCCTAAGTATAAAAATGGAAATTGTTTAATACCGGAATTATCCCTTAATGATAAAATAAAATGGAATATGGAAATATGTATTTTTAAATGATATGATAAGATATGAAATGAAATGAAATGATATTTATGATGTGTACGAAGGAAGTTTCCTTGAAAATGCTTGAAAATGATTTATGGTCTAAAACTATGTTTTGCAAAGATGAAACGCGTTTGATGAAAATGAGATAAATGTTTTGGGTCTCAAACCCACGTAGCTCACAAGACATTATTGTCTTACGTATCTCTTTTTATTGTCATGTATCTCAGGTTACACTTATGGAGAGAGGATGATAGATGGAAGTTAGTAGTCAAGTGATAGAGAATGTAGTGGAACTTGTTAAGTTCCCTGTTAATTGTATTGATGTAATTCTTATTTGCTTTCTATGGTTGTATTGATGCTTAATGGTAACACCCAATGTTTTAAATTTGTAAATGTTTTGTGGGACCGGTTTTTTTAAATGTGGGTTAACACCCGAATGTTTTTAAAACCATAACATTTTAAAGTTTGACAAAAAAATTGGGGTGTTACAGTTTGGTATTAGAACCATAGTTTAAGCGAATTAGGATTGGATAATTACACTCCTAGGCTTTGACTTTGGTTATGAAAAGTATAAATGATACATAGGATTACTATGCCTTAATGTAGGTAGTATTTTATGCAATGAATGATGATGAGAATTTCCATAGGTAGATGCTTGTGACACTTTAGCTAAGAGTTGATGAAGTCATAGAATCCTACATTGAGCGTTGTTATATTGAATAATGGAAGTAAGACTAGTGTATGGACAATCTAAACCAGTGGATCAGAACCTTTAAGTGGTGAAGTCATGTTTGGTTATGTATGATGTGGGTATAATAGTATAGGGCTCGTACTATTATATATACATGATATATACTCGAACTTAGTAGAACCATGAAGGGGTTTTGTGGAATTTGGTAAAGATTCAAGTGAATTAGGGACTTAATGAACACATACCTTGTGTCAAATAAGAGTCGTGAAGGATTTTAAAGTATGTTAATGGATAATGGAAAATTTTTGACAACTTTGACTTTTCTGTCAAAGTCAAATAGCTCGTATGAAAATGAGAAATTACTTGGGATACATTTGATACATGTTGGAAATAGAGCTTGTATCCATTAAGTATTATTAGTAGTGAGTTAGAAACACCAAGGAATGAAACAAATAGAGCAATTAAAGTTATTAACAAATAATTGGCTAAAAAGGGGGCATAGTTGGCTTTTGGTAAAAGTCAAGAAGGGACAAGAATTGGAACTCCAAATTTATGATTAAAAAACTAGTTAAAGTCGGTTATTTGGGACAAGAATATGTTATTACATATAATTGAGAGCTTCAAATTTCAAAAAAGTTGATTAAGAAAAGAATGGAATGGAATAATGAATTCCATATTTAGATGAAAGTAAATACTCAGATGCGATTGATGACACTGTAAGGCAAGGCAACGACCTAATGGATGAAATTGTGATATGGTGATGAAAGAGAGATAATGCACGAAAGCATGACCGAGATAGCTTGGGAAGAAGCTTGATGTAGCTGTGGAAGAAGGGTGTCCTTATTACACCAAGATACTAATAAAAGGAGAACAATTTTGCATTAACCTAATGTAATGGACTGGCAAGCAATGGTGCACGATGGTAGTAGTGTAGGATACCTAAAGGTATTTCTCGATCCTGAAAGAAAGACAAACAACATGAAGACCATATCAAAACATGCAAATAATGGAAAATAATAGTGAAAATGATAAGTCCATGAGAGTACCTAAACCATAGGGTACTAGACTATTATGATGAATAGTTTAACAAGGGGAACATTGTAAGCCCTACTTACAAGTTCCATGGCTGGTGATGAAAAGATAAAATTAGACGAGGAACGTGATGAGGGAGACAAAAGAAATAAGACTCCAAGGTATAATAGCCTGACGATGAAGGAGCAGTATCTGAAAGGTGTTCAATGAGAAGTAAAGGAGGAATAAGATTTCACATGATGGAATATCGAAGAATGTAAATTGAATGTTAAGGGTCTTATAGTACTAACAAGGTGTGGATAAGAATAAACACTTGAATTTTGTAAAAAGGACTGTCAAGAAGACGATGAAGAACAAAGGAAAGTTTTGAAATTTCCATAGAAGAGTCAGAGAAAGGAACTACTATAGCATAAGAATCATATGGTGACTTAAATGCCCTTATTTCTTTTAAGGGTTAGATGATAAGAAGAGTACAGAAGTATGATGATGTGATGTTACAAGAGCTCACAATACTCTAGGGGCCAAGTAAGAACAACATGTAGTGCTTATAAATATGGGTGACATGAACGAACCAAAGATACAAGATTTAGAGCTTCGAAGTTACGAAACATGATGACATGGACCAAGCACACTCAAGTACAATTAAGTACCAAGTTGTGTATTACTGCTAAACTGGACTCAACAACTGGGCAAAAAACGGATAGACTTATGATAATGAGATGTTATGTTATGAATTCTTATGAGAGATAGAACTTTGACTCAAAGAATTATGGATTACTCTATGATGACTAAAGGACGTGGAAATCAATTGATATAAAAGATGTTTGTGTAATAATAGGAAAGGGGCAAGAATTAGAAAGAAGTAAAATATGATGCATAAGAAGCTATACAGACGAAGTGCAGAATGAAAGAGTCGAGTACCCAAGAAGAAAATTTTAAAGGACATATGAATGATGAAACTATGATAGAAGCCATTCACGATCAATGGTAAAAGGAAAAAGGTGGAATTCGAGGTCCATAACAAGTAAATGTGATGCAACGAGTTCCCGTGAAGAAATAAACGAAACATATTGCCACATGATGAGAATTATCTTGTGATTTAAATCTTAAAAGAAATGTCTCCATTTCTTTTAAGCGGTAGATAGTCAGGAAGAATCTAGTAAAAAATGATGAGATGTTTCAGACCCACCAAGGTTTCGAAAGTTGATTTGAAACAAGACCATGAGCTTTAGAGCTTTTGCCATGTTATCCTTAGGCTTGTATGCTTAAGGAATATGTTAACTCGTGAAATACGATTTAGGGTTTGACACGTCAATAAAGTGAATGAAAGGAGATAGGGACAAGATTCAGGAAGTTTAAAAGTAAACTTAAATTGGGATGTGTGATGCACTTTAATGTAAATATCATATTTTATGCTTAAGGGTATAACAGAGTTCAATGAACTAAGAATGATAAGCATTGCGAATAATAGGATGGAAATGGAATAGTATGGGTACCATAGTGTGTTATGACATATAAGCCATACGAGATGTTAGTATACTGACCTTGAAAATCATGATAGTGGGAATTCAAGCCAAATTGAAGATATTATGTTATGTTTGAGACTTTAATACCAGTGAAGGCGAAAAAGGGAAAGATGAAAATATATATCAGCAACTAAGTCTTGGTAGCGACTTACTAATGGAATTAGTAAAGAATGGAATATTGGTGACATGCTTGAGAACGAAGGGACATGCTTTGGAAAATTACAACCTAAGTAAGGAGATAGCCAAATGTTGACATAAGGTTAGATAACCTTATTCCATGATGTTGTTAAAAGTTCAAAAAGGTACAAAGAGGCAAAAGTGTCCAAGAGGGTTAATATCCCCTAATTACGTAGTATTGATTATTAGGCAGGCTATAATTGTGACAGATGACCAAAATATTGTGACCATCGAGAAAATTTGAAAAGTGATGGGATGAAATTCTAATGAGATGGCTCACGATTTGATTCCGAGGACGGAATCCTTTTAAGGGGTAGATAATGGTAACATCCTAAAATTTAATACTCGGTTCTTAAATTAACAAAGTAAATAAATGAAAGATGGTTTATATAGATAAATCACCAACGGATAATTATATCATTAATTCATATAAAGTTTATAAAATTATAAGTGAAAATAATAACATGTTAAAAGTTAAAGGGCCAATTGTGACATTCGGGTGAAACTTAGGTTTGACTAGAGATTTTACCTACTTACTAAATTGAACTAATTTTGTGAATATTAGGATGGAGAGGGACCATTTTGGAAGTTAGTTGAAGCTTCTAAGTTTGTATGGAGTTACTTTGAAAGAGTTTTTCCAAGGAGGGACCAAAAGTGGCAATTTGGGAAAGTTTAAAGCTAGTAATGGGTATTCTCTCCCATTTTCTTGAGAATAACGTGATTAAGAGAAAGGGCGAGAGAAATGGCAATTTCTTCACTCTTGGGCACATAGGGTTTGATTCAAGTGGAGTTGTGAAGCATTCAAGCAAAGAAGAGAAGTAATTACAGGCTAAGTGTTGAAACAAAAAGTGACCCTATTCAGCTAAGGAACCGCAGACCTGAAGACTTGGTGATACCGTAGAGAAGATTTGAATTGGAGTTTGTTTTTGTATTATGTCAACCGCAAACCTAAAGACCAACCGCAGAGATGGGCGATGCATGAAGACTTTTACGTTACTTTAACTGATATTGCTTGTTTACTTTGAATTGTCCGGTGAATCTTTCATGGTCACCGTAGTCAGTTTTTTACTATTAGTTTAATCCTCAATGTAATTTTCAGGAATCTATAAATAGAGCATCCCTCTTCATGTA
Source organism: Lactuca virosa (assembly GCF_052849685.1). Taxonomy (NCBI): domain Eukaryota; kingdom Viridiplantae; phylum Streptophyta; class Magnoliopsida; order Asterales; family Asteraceae; genus Lactuca; species Lactuca virosa. Next base: position 101,485,988 of record NC_136432.1, on the reverse strand, counting down.
CAAAACACCACTTCCTGAACTTTTATTGAAATACAAAGATCGTTCATCTCTATCTCTATTATCTTTTGATAAACCAAGTCCCTCTTAACTTTAAGTTGATCGTACTTACTAACTTGTGTTTTCATGCAAACCTTGTTATGAATCAACTTGGTGTATACTTGATATAACTTGTTGCTGTTAATTTCCTTTATATTTCCGCAATCTAACTCTTCTAACTTTTATTATTGTTGAGCTAACAAGATCCTTCCAGATTAACTTACTATTCCGCATTATATTATCTTGTGATTAACGTTTGTTCAAGTTTTTCTCTCAACAATTGCCATCACAGCTAAAGTGGTTTCTTTTTAAACAAAACTATGATTTTAGAAAGCCTTCTATACCACTGAAGCTCCTTCTTAAAAAAAACAAGTAAATATAGCACAAGCTTTTTCATTAAACGTGTCCAACAGTGTTGGAGGTTCGAACAGAGCTCCAATAATTATTGCAAATGAATAGCACCATTGGTCTCAAAGAATGGAAAGGTATCTTAAGAGGCTCGGTAGAGATGTATGGAGGTCTGTGGAAGAAGGACCTCATGTCCCTGTTCTCACTCCCATTCAAGCAAATGGTACTCAAGCACGACTTGGTGCAGGTCAGGCAGCCATGAACCGATCAACAAATGATGATCTTGACAAAATGGAGAAAGATGCCATAGCCTTCTATGAAATTTCATGTGGTGTTGCTCCAGACAACTTTGACATCATTATCAACTACAAGTCTGCCAAAGAGATCTGGGATGTGCTCAAGAATCTATACAAGGGGTCAGAACAAGCTCAAGACAAGAAACTTACAACATATTTCAATGAATTCACCAACGCTAAAGCCTTACCTGGTGAAAGTTTTGAAGACTCATTCAAAATATTCAACCTTATCATTACAAAAATGACGAATGCCGGTACAGTCCGAAGTAATCTTGAAACAAACTCGCAATTCCTCAATGGTCTAGGAAGACACTGGATTACGGCAAAGAAGATTGTACAAGGAGATAGAAAGATTCATACTCTCTCACTGTTCAAACTTTATGGTGAACTCCAAGCCCAAGAATCGACTATGTTAAAGGATTGTGCAGATCTGGGAGAACCACATTCCTTGATGGCTCAAACTCAACAGTTAAAAACTCCTCAGTACCCATATATCACAGAGTCATCATACCAACATTCATATGACAGCTCACCGCAGTCGTATGAAGCTGATGCAGAACTTGATGATGAAGAAGAGTTTAAGAATGTCATTGCTCTAGTCAGCCAATAGTTCAACAGACTCCCACCACCCTCCTTTCGAAAGACCCAACAGTTCACCAAACCACCTTTCAATCATAATTTCAACACACAGAGTAACCATCGAAGATATCCCAAAAATCCTTAACATCATTCACAACCGCAGAATACTTCTTCAAAAGAGCCACCGCAGAACAACAAATCGTTAGACTCCGGTGCCACTACAGAAGACAAAGATGTAGTCGTTGTTTTCCATAAGTGTCACAAAGAAAACCACTTTGCCAAAGACTGCAAAGCAAGCGTGGTAAAAGATAATGCGTTCTACCTTAGAATGGCTCAAGAAATAGAGGAAAAAGAAAAGGAAAGAGCTTATGTTGCTCAAGTTAGAAGGGACCATCAAGTGTGGTCCTCGGGGGATGAAGATGAAGAGATTGATAATAACAAGCAGAAAGGGAAGATTTGCATGGTGGCAACCAGTGAGGAAGATGGATCGACGAACCTGTAGAGAAATTATTGCTACATGGCAAAGGATGGCACCCTCAGCATTATCGAACAGGTAAAAATTATGATTCGGTCAAATATTACAGCATGCATGAATGTGAACCATACTTAGAAAGACTTAATGACATTTGTGTTGCCGTCCTTTCAGACTACAACAACGCCCTAGACGAAAAGAACATAGTGTCCCAAGAGTTGTACCAAGTGAGAGGAAGACTAGAAGATAAAAGGCTTAAGGTCGCCATGTGAGAAAAATATGCTAGGATGTTAAGTGAAACTCAATTAGATATTGCTTTGAATCAACAGGATCTTCCCTGAAAAGAGATTGTACGTTTAAATCTTTTAATTGCAGAACTGTTTAATGAAAGTGAAGCAATTGAGAATCTTGTTAACAATGGGACTGTAGACAACACTTATAATTGGGAATGGTCCAATGGGTTCTCAACTGATGAGACATTTTCTCCTCGATTCAATACAGAACGTCCCAATGTCCCACCTGATAGACCTTTTCAATATCCAATCAATAGTAAGACATATCCCGAAGACATCCAATGTCACTTCGATAGACTTCGTAAACTTAGCAACAATTGTGTAATTGAGGAAATTCTTCCTGAATCTTGAGGAAATTCATTTGAATTCATACCCATTATTGGCACAATTAGTCCTGGCTCTCAATAAAATTCAGTTGCTGATGAAGAAATTGTCTTGGAAGGACCTGATTTAGTCATAGACTGCCCATCTTTGTCTTCCAAGACATGTCCCAATCAAAAGCCATCTCTGACTTACTCTGCGGTACTCCAGTCTTCTCTACCGCAGACTCAAGTTAAATCCACAACTACTCTTCAGCCTATTTTGCATGAATTACCAATTAATAATTTTGAATTTGGCCAGTGTTCTCAAAGTCATGAACTTTCTAGTTTTGATGAATCAAGTCCTCGACCTTTACCTCAAACAAAAAATTTCAAAAAACCGCAGTTAAATGTTTCTTATGTGGTCTCACCAAACGTTCAAGCAAAGTTGGCTTTAGAAAAGGATATTAGATCCCGATGTGAAAAGCGGAAAACTGATTTCAAGAACAAAACTTTCAAAAATCAAGTCAAATTGTCAAACAAAAGGAATTTCGAAAAAACCCATTACTGCAAAAACATTTCAAAAACATACTGCAGTCAATGGATGGTGCAAAAAGGAATGCACAGAGACAAAATCTTTTGATTCAAAAACTTCTGCAAAATTTCAAAAAGAAGTCACATCAATTTCTCAAAATTCCTTAAATAATCCAAAATGGAAGGGTATTTTGCCAACTCTAATTCTTTCAAAATCACATCAGTTAGTTACAAAGTCAAAACCTAAATCTTGGTCACGTGACAAGCCTTTTTCAAATTCCAAGGACACTCCCATAAAACACACCGCAAGTACCGGTCACAAGAAACAAGCCACATCCTTCAGACCGTTGACTAAACATGGTCTTTGGATAAATGAGAAAAATCTTGCTTTTGGATTCTACCCACTAGAAGAGTCACATCCAATCCTAACCTGTAACATTCCAAAATGTATAAAACATCCTGGACTTGGACTAAAACCTGAAAAGAAACCTATTCATAAGTCCCACGTCTATGTATTTGTTAAGAAAGTATCCCACGTTACCCAGGGCTCCAAACTTGTTTGGGTGCCCAAAATAACTCTCTGATTTTATAGGCAATGTGCAAGGAGGAACAAGAGGAAGAATGGTTAATCGATAGTTCCTGCTCCTTGCACATGACTAGAAGGTTGGAATACCTTTGAGATTTCAAGCCAATCAACAATGGTGGACAAGTCACTTTTGGAAACAATGCAAATGGAATTATCAGGGGTTATGGAGTATTGACTACAGGAAGCTTCTCTATACAACAAGTTGCTTACGTAGAAGGTTTAAAACATAATTTGATCAGTGTGGGTCAATTATGAAAAGGTGGTCATCGAGTTGAGTTTGATAATGAATATTGCTACATCATGACGAATGACAGAAATACTTGCTTGATCAAATCTAAAGCTGAAGGGACAATGTATCCATTGAATGTCTCTTTGATCATTCAGAAATCGCAGTTGTGTTTTCTGTCCAAGGTAATGTCTGAAGTAAGTTGGTTATGACACCACAAACTTGCTCACCTCAATTCCAGATACATAAACAACCTCGTAACCGAAGAGTTAGTCCGTGGACTACCAATCCTGAAGTACAATAATGATACGTTATGCCCAGCCTGTGAATGTGGAAAACAAACAAAGGGTATCCATCCTCTGATAGTTGATTCTTCAATCGTTGAACCATTAAAGCTACTTCACATTGATCTATGTGGTCCATCTACCATAGCCAGCCTACACCACAAGAAATATATTCTGGTCATAGTTGCTGACTTTACTCACTTCACTTGGGTCTTCTTTTTGAGACTCAAATCATACACACCGCAGACCATGATCAACTTCATCAAAAAAATAGAGCTCCAAATCAAACTACCAGTCAGACAACGGGACTGAATTTACTAATCAGCTCTTAAATAGCTTTTTAGTCTCCAAGGGAATCAGTCACAACTTCTCGGCACCTTACACACCACAAAAAACGGAGTAGTAGAGCGAATAAATAGAACATTAGTCGAAGTAGCCAGATCGATGCTTAACTTTGCCAACCTTCCTGTCTACTTCTGGGCAGAAGCGTTGGCAACTGCATGCTTTGTTTAGAATCGAAGCATCATTTGTAAACACCTCAACAAGACTCCATATGAAGGTCTCAACAACTGCAAACCCAATGTCCGATTCTTTCACATTTTTTGTTGCAGATGTTTTGTGATCAATAACAAGGATCATCTTAACAAGTTTGCACCAAAGTCAGATGAAGGTATTTTTCTGGGTTACTCAACCAACAAAGTTGCATATAGGGTACTCATACGGCGTACAAGACTAATAGGCGAAAGCTTTGATGTTAAATTTGATGACTATTATGTTCGCAGCACTGCTCCTTCCACTGAAACAAAGTATGACCTGGAAAGTGATATCCTAGCCTCCTCGGGTCCATTAAACATAGTTGAAGTCAACTATGATGATCTCTTCAATCCTGCAGAGAGAACTCACCTTTCAGAAATTTTGGTGTCTCTGGTAGCCCAACAACAACATGCAGACGTATCTGGACCAATCCAGTTTGATGGAACATCATTCAATACTTCCACCTCATCGGTTGAGGGGGAAAGATCAGTTCCTTTGGAAGTAACAACCATCGAGGTTCCAGTATTTGAAGATCATGCTCCAACGCCTACCCACAGACCAATAAATCAATCAAACATATTTGAAGACTCTGAGGATGAAGAAATTGAAAATGTCGATACAAGAACGAATCCAAGGATTATTATCACTCGTCAGTCCAAAGGGAACATACGTCACTGGCTCAGGGGGAACCATCATCAATTCAGGGGGAACTCCCATCTACAATCCAGGGGGAACTTCCATTACCTACCGCAGAGACTATTCCTACCATAGAGCCTATCCCAACAGTCCAAGACTCATCTGCATGCTGCTCTCAAATCGAAGGGGAACTACCTTCTCCAACCGCAGAGTACTCTGATGTGGAAGATGTTCCTTCAACCGCAGTCGCAGACCATCTGCAATCATAACTACATGTTTGGACAAAAGATCATCCACCGGGTCAAATCATCGGCAACCCATCTTCAGGTATTCAAACTCGATCATCTTCTGATTTAAATAACCATTGTCATTATGCAACATTCAGTCTTCGGACGAGCCTAGAACAACAAAAGAAGCGCTCATGGAGCATGATTGGATCATTGCAATGCAAGAGGAACATGCTGAGTTTGAACGAAATAAAGTTTGGAAATTGGCACCGAAGCCAAAAGGTCACACAATCGTCGGTACAAGATGGGTGTATAAGAACAAGTTAGATGAATCTGGTGCGGTGGTAAGAAACAAAGCACGATTAGTCGCCAAGGGGTATAATCAACTCGAGGGTGTTGACTATGATGAAACATATGCCCCTGTAGCAAGAATGGAAGTGATACACATCTTCTTAGCATATGTTGCTCACAAAAACATCAAGCTTCATCTGATGGATGTAAAAAGTGTTTTCCTGAATGGCGAACTGAAAGAGGAAGTATACCTGCAACAACCTCCAGGCTTTCAAATCTTAGAACTTCCAAATCACTGTTACAAGCTAGAGAAATTAGTATACGGCCTAAAGCAGGCACCTAGAGCGTGGTATGAGAATCTCTATGAGTTTCTTATCACCTCAGGATACAAAAGAGGTGTGATTGATCCCACTTTATTTAGACAAGAAAATGAAAATCACTTGATTCTTGTTCAAATATATGTGGATGATATCATCCTCGAATCAACGGATCAGGGTATGGTGGATGAAGTTGCAAGGCTCATGACAAGCAAGTTTCAAATGAGCATGAATAGAGAGATCAATTTCTTTCTAGGACTTCAAGTTAAATAGGTCCCTCAATGGATATTGAAAATCATTTGATGCTTATTCAAATATATGTGGATGATATCATCCTCGGATCAACGGATTAGGGTATGGTGGATGAATTTGCAAGGCTCGTGACAAGAAAGTTTCAAATGAGCATGAATAGAGAGATCAATTTCTTTTTAGGACTTCAAGTTAAACATGTCTCTCAAGGGATATTCATTCATTAAGAAAGTATACCACTGAATTGTTGAAGAACTTTTCGATGGACAATTTGTGACAACCCGAAAATTTTTAAATTTTTGCCTTGTAAAGCTCAGCCAGTTAACTCAACTGAGTGTCAGACTCATTTTTGCTATCGTTTAGCCTTGTTTGGAGTCCGTTTAAAGGTTCAAAGCTCTCCTGGAAGCACACTCACGTGTATAAGGTTAGGACTTAGCCTTCCTTCATCCCTTTTCACCCTCCTCAGTCAAGAACACGATTTCTCTCTCAACTAGCATCCGATTTTCAGCCTAGATCCTCAAGAATGTAAGTGTTCTTCTCTTGATTTGTTGTTAATCCTTTTAAACTAGTAACACCCTTTGATTTCATCCATTGGAAATCATGTTTTGGCTAGATCTTCAAATCTTCATCCATTTCACCAAGAACACCAAGAACACACACTTGTTCTTGGTGATTTTGAGCCTTCTCAAGCCTCCGATCGCAAGTACTCTTTCCCAATGCTTGAATCTTGTTTAGAACACTAGTTTAAGTCCTTGAAAATGCCCAGAACTCATGATCATATGGTGTGTGCGGCTGCACACACTCCATGTGGCCGTACACCCCTTTGTTTAGTGCTTAAGGGCGTCCAAAGTGCCTTTCTAGCTTCAACACTTGATTAGCATTAGTCCTACAAGCCTCCCTACCTTTGGAAAACGTTTTTTTGCACTCTTTACCATGAGTGTGCGGCCGCACACCCATGGCCGCACACTCCTCAAAGTGGCCGTACACTCCTCTTAGTTAAATCACATGTGATTCCAACACTTGGTCAAAGTGTTTCCTAGTCCCGTAAGGTGTTTCCTTGCATTTAGTTGCTTCTAAACCCTATATTTATGCCAATATATTCCATTATATGTCATTTAGGACTCGTTGCGTCTCGGGACTTCATTCGTGGAACTTCATATCCATACGCACATATTCGTTTGAATCACCCACATAAGGTGAGTTCATACCCCTATAATGAATCTTTTAACTGTTTTAAATGCTTTTAAGGGGGGGAATACAAGTTGAGCACAATGATAATTGTGTAAATGTTTGTTATAAACATCTTTCAAAAGATTGCTTATGTCTTTAATAAGTGATCAAAACATTTCAAAAACTCTTTTAAAGTTATGTTACTTTTTAGTTTAACAAAACTCCGTTTTTAAAGTACAAGCATAACTCAGTAGAAAAATGAGTCTTTTCAGTAACAGTTCAAGTAAAATACTAGTAAACTATAAGGAGTATAGTTTAGGTGTTCAGTTCATGCTAGATACTAGAGCATACTATAAAGAGAAACAGGGAGGTAGAAACAATACGCGATAACAAAGAGAATATACTAAGATACTATAACAGAAAGAACATACTAAGATACTATAACAGAACGAACTTACTAAGATGCTATAGCATAGAACAACTACATGATCTAATTATACCAATGAATCACTAACTCATTGTTCTAAACAAAAGGTGATAGTTAAATTGGGTATACATGATCATATAACTTTAATGTGAGTCTACTTCACGGCTCAGCAACTGGTTTGCTGAAGTCGCGTTTGGTCCCCAGAATCTCTTGTAGGGAGAGCGTATAGTATGGTTACTATCCATCACATTATGACCTTAATAAAACAAACATGTTTTAAGGTAATCAGTACGTCAGGATGTCAATTCAAAAGACAACTGGGTACTTATAATTTTCCATTACTTTCATTTTGTGACAGTTCCACTTGAAAGTTAATGCAAACTATTTTCGAGTCAAGATAGTTATAAACTAGGGAAAACTTACATTTTACAAACGACAAACAGAACAGTCGAGTCTAGTACATTCAGTAGAAAGGGGGCCTATAATGCTAACTTTATGATTCCTTAGTGTATGCATCCAGGGATATATATTAATCGGGTCCGACAGGTAGTAGGATGTATGCTTTCCGCTTCATTTCCTGTTCCTTGTTTGGTTGTGGGCTTAGAGCAGACTCACCCAGCCTACTATTTATTCGATCTTAGCTATATATATATATATATATATATATATATATATATATATATATATATATATATATATATATATATATATATATATATATATATATTCCGTATACACCAAGTAATCATAAGGGGTACTAGGTATGGGCCAGGTCATAGGACACTAATTCAATGCACAATTTTCTAGTACAAAACATACTTTTCAAATCAGAACTTTTGGTATACAAAACTAGAAACTTACCAGTAAAGGGTTTAATCCATTTTATTAAACCAGTATAACTTAAAGGACCTTAGGTAGTTAATCCTATAATACCTTAGTTTATACATCAAGGTTATATATAATTAATATCCGATAGGTAGTTGGATGTGTGCTTTTCGCCTCATTCCCTGTTCCTTGTTTGGTTGTGGGCTTAGGGCAGATCCAGACAATTAACTATCTGTTTGATATTAGATTATATATAGCTAGTATAAACTAATTGATTATAGAAGGAACCACTATGGTTACCATCTTTATTATAAGAAATAAGGGTTTTCTTAAAGAATATTTTCATCAAATATAAAGGAACTATTACAGTTAACTCTGTGAGTACCAAGTGAATACGCCAGGGTTATATACAACAATGATCTAACAACCAATGGGTTGTGTGCCTTCCGCCTCATTTCCTGTTCCTTGTTTGGTTGTGGGCTTAGGGAAGATACACACAACCCATTGTTTGTTTAGTCTGGGTTTTATATAACTTGTATCCATTTAGCACTCATAGAAAGGATTGTAAAGTCATTTTTACTTAGCTTTCATCAAAACAGGAAATATAGGATTTTCTGGAGGAACAGGCGAACTTTTCTAAACAGAACTTACAGACTTACTACCACATACTACAACTTTCTTATAACTTACTTACATCACTAAAATCTTATGAACTCACCACCTTAAATGCTGATCTACGCTTTCAAAATAACTCGTATTCTCAGGAGATCAGTAGACAGGTACGCACACTGGGATTCAGAAGATGGAGCAGTATAGCTTCATGTCTTTTTGTTATTTGCTATGTATTCTATATTATGTGAAACACATACTTTGTAAACACTTTCTTTCTAATGAAATGGTTGTTTATTACTTTGATTACTATGATGCATGTCTTGTGATACTAAACATTATATCCTCCACCCCAGAAATTTTCTGCCGTTCCGGTTTTTGGGTGTGACATATTGGTATCATAGCATTGTTTATAGTGAACTAAGTATATCAACCGATAAAAGATATACAACTATAAATACAATGGGGCCGAAGTGCTCTGGATAAGAATATATTTTAAATATATAATGATACCTTATAAAAGTATAAATACTTGCTTATACATATATACATACTAGAAAAAGTATCACAAGAAGAACAGAACAGAAGTATTTAAAGGTTGAACACTGTGGTCAAACCTGGACAGTTATGTAATCATATCTCGGATCAATATAGCCTGATCAACTATATTAATTCGAGATGTGACCGGCATGTGTTTGGGAGTGATGTGGTGTTGCAACAGTCTTAAAACTTACCTAACACCAGTCAAGAGAATTCTAGATCAAGTACATAGAGTTAGAATACTATAGGAGTATTCTATGATACTATAACGCGATAACAAGTTTAAAACGCACCAAGTACATTACATTAAAATACTATAGGAGTATTTTAGGCACTATATAAATAACTTATGTGATAACTTAAAAGACCCTTACGGATAGGTCTATAATTTTGCAATGTATACTCCCAAGGTTATATATAATTGAGAATTTATAGACTTAGAATTTGTGATTTATGCTCTACTACCTGTTCCTTGTTTGGTTGTGGATTTAGAGTAGGATCACTTATTCGAAAGTCTATTTAATCTTAAATTATATACAACTTGTATACATTGTGCACTTATAGAAGGACTCTGTAAGGATCACCCCATAAGGTTCACTTAATCTCATAGATTCTCTAGACACTTCAATTCTCGTACGACAAACCCGGATAGATGTAACCACTTCCTCATAGCAGCCAACAGATGAGTCAAGGAGGAACAAGAGCAGGTTCATGAGAAGCTTTCAAAGACGGATCAGCCGAAGTAGCCAAAGCATCTTATGTGTCACACTAATCAATAATAATCTTGTTTAACTCAATGGGCTAAGGGAAACACTGCTCACATTATGTGTTAGGATTATTTTCTTACATGCAGCTGGTAACAGTTATTCAGGTAACAGATATTCATTCGAGGATAACCACTTCTGATTCATAAAGTTTATTTGGTATAGACTCTTTTATGAATTGTTTCCAGAACCCTGTGGAAGTCAGGACCCGCTACACTCAGAACTAGGATGACCTTGTCTTTTCAGCTTTCGACTTATGTCCACTGCTTTAGACTTATTCTGTCTCATCTTTGCATTGTTTTAGAAAAGATGCCTCCTCGCAGACCAAACAGACGCACTACTCCGATAACCCCAACTCCTACGCCACAATTCGATTTTGCTGCTCTCCAAGCAACGATATCCTCCGCAGTGGCAACTACTCTAGCTCACTTCGGTGAAAGTGGTACCCTCGGATCTGGTAGCGGTACCCACTTAGCCAACCCCGGAGATTCTCACGGACAGCCAAGGGAGTGTTCGTACAAAGACTTCATGAACTGCAAACCTAATTCCTTCGATGGAAATGGTGGAGTCATCGCTCTGATGCGATGGTTCGAGAAAACAGATTCGGTCTACGAAATATGTTCGTGCCCAGAAGGGAACAAAGTGAAGTTTGATGCCTACACCTTCTCCGACAGAGCCCTGACATGGTGGAACAGCCATGTTAAGTCACTGACCCTATCAGTGGCTAACTCAATAGGTTGGGAGAACCTGAAAGAGTTAATGCTGGAAGAATACTGCCCGTTGGGCGAAGTTCAAAAGTTGGAATAAGAACTATGGGAGCTAGCAATGGTCGGCTCAGACATAGTGGCCTACACTGACCGGTTCAACGACCTAGCAGCTCTATGCCACGGGATGGTTACCCCGGAGAGCAAGAAGATAGAAATATACATCTGGGGTCTAATTGCCCCGATCCAAGGAGATGTGTTGTCTTCTAACCCAGCCACATTCAATAGTGCTAAACGCCTGGCTCTGCGGCTCATCAACCATGGAGTCCGCCATGGTGTGAAAGTCCCCATTCCCGAGCAATCGGGGGAAGAGGACAATAGCCAGAAGTCAGGGAACAAGAGGAAGAAGAAGCGAACAACACAGGAACCCCTGCAGGAGGAACAAACGAGTACTACGTATGCCGCCACAACACCTGCTACTCCAGCACCTGTCAGTCGATATGCTGGAACCCTCCCGAAGTGTGGAAAGTGCAACTACCACCACACCGGAGTATGCCGGGAAATGCAGTGTCTGAACTGCCACAGAAAGGGACACACAGTCCGTTTCTGCAGGGCACCGGCTCAACCGATCTCCCAAGTCCCCGGTGTTGAAGAAAGCCAAGCCTGCTATGGCTGTGGTGAGACAGGACACTACCAGAGGGACTGCCCGATAGCAAAGAACTCAGGAGCAATGGATGGATTCTGATGATCACCGCATGAGAATCAACCCCAGAGTCTTCAGCGAGCAGCGGTACGTCTTCGACTTAAAAATTACTTTGAAAAATTAATTTATATTTAATATAAGATTAAAACTTGGGGAAAACACTTAAAAGTAATTATAAAAAGTCACTTATTGAAATAAGTCACAGTATTCAAGAGAACTAAAAGATCCGTTCAGAGAAGCTATGATGGCTGAGTATGTACATCAGGGTTGTGTATAGCTAAGATTTTGCAAACCTAGAGTGAGTGATTCCGCCTTAATTCCTGCTCCTTGTTTGGTTGTGGATTTGAGGCAGAGTTAATCAGTCGACTGTCTAATTCATCTTAATTATTCATAACTTGTATATGACAGGCGATCATAGTGGTACCAAGGAGGATCGTAGTATAAAGTATCGACACTAGTTAACAAAGCACTTTCTCAGTATGTACGAGCACATCGCGGTACGATACGTAGAAGTGTTATCAACAAGAGGAATACAGAAAACACTAGAACATTTACAAAGAGTACATTTTCGAGCACACTAAAAGTACATCATCGTATAACAAACGTTTCTTTCAAATCGGCCAAAACTTTGTTCAGTAAAGAGTCCGTTACTATCATTCGTCATGAGTTGGCGTGGTCCTCACCATACTAAGTCAATATGTTCCTATCGCCTTAACCGTCAAATTCGCGAAACCTTCATCATTCGTAATGACAGTCCGACCTAAACCTCGGTTTTGTCTTTCGTATTCTAAACCCCGAAGTACTCATGCGAAGGGTACTTTGTCCTCCGAAGCTTTGCCGTCGTATGTTCCGCAGACTTTTTCGAAATACCACTCGTCCAGCAGACCAAGTTCAAGCACAGAGGCTAAGGACGAATACAGCCCACCTATCACTATTCAGTGTATACGCGAGGGTGGTATATGATTATGATTACGCAGATCTAGTATGTGTGTTTCCGCCCTATCTCGTGTTCCTTGTTTGGTTGTGGACCAGGGGCGGAGTCGCACATCCGACCGTCTAACAAATCCTAATTATAAACGACTTGTATACATAAGGTAATGATAGATGGACCGAGTATGAATCCTATCATGAACATTAGGGCAAAGTTGCCAGGCCTACGAATGGGTATTCTACCAACCAGAGGAGCGCAACCCCAGTAGTACTGCTAAGAAAGCTAATTTCGGGGCGAAATTCCATCTAACGGGGGGATGATGTGACAACCCGAAATTTTTTAAATTTTTTCCTTGTAAAGCTCAGCCAGTCAACTCAACTGAGTGTCAGACTCATTTCTGCTATCGTTTAGCCTTGTTTGGAGTCCGTTTAAAGGTTCAAAGCTCAGTACATTCAAGCATTGAGTATAGGAATGGATCGCGTACACTTCTAGCACCAAAATCGAGCCTTACACTCCAACTAAAGGAGTGTACGGCCGCACACTTGGGAGTGCGGCCATACACCCCTCTCCTGGCAGCACACTCACGTGTATAAGGTTGGGACTTAGCCTTCCTTCATCCCTTTTCACCCTCCTCAGTCAAGAACACGATTTCTCTCTCAACTAGCATCCGATTTTCAGCCTAGATCCTGAAGAATGTAAGTGTTCTTCTCTTGATTTGTTGTTAATCCTTTTAAACTAGTAACACCCTTTGATTTCATCCATTGGAAATCATGTTTTGGCTAGATCTTCAAATCTTCATCCATTTCACCAAGAACACCAAGAACACACACTTGTTCTTAGTGATTTTGAGCCTTCTCAAGCCTCCGGATCGCAAGTACTCTTTCCCAATGCTTGAATCTTGTTTAGAACACTAGTTTAAGTCCTTGAAAATGCCCAAAACTCATTATCATATGGTCTGTGCGGCCGCACACACTCCATGTGGCCGTACACCCCTTTGTTTAATGCTTAAGGGCCTCCAAAGTGCCTTTCTAGCTTCAACACTTGATAACATTAGTCCTACAAGCCTCCCTACCTTTGGAAAACGTTTTTGTGCACTCTATACCATACGTGTATGGCCGCACACTCCCTGGCCGGACACCTATGGCCGCACACTCCTCAAAGTGGTCGTACACTCCTCTTACTTGAATCACATGTGATTCCAACACTTGGTCAAAGTGTTTCCTAGTCCCGTAAGGTGTTTCCTTGCATTTGGTTGCTTCTAAACCCTATATTTATGCCATTATATGTCATTTAGGACTCTTTGTGTCTCGGGACTTCACTCGTGGAACTTCATATCCATACGCACATATTCGTTTGAATCACCCACATAAGGTGAGTTCATACCCCTATAATGAATCTTTTAACTGTTTTAAATGCTTTTAAGGGGGGGAATACAAGTTGAACACAATGATAATTGTGTAAATGTTTGTTATAAACATCTTTCAAAAGATTGCTTATGTCTTTAATAAGTGATAAAAACATTTCAAAAACTCTTTTAAAGTTATGTTACTTTTTAGTTTAACAAAACTCCGTTTTTAAAGTACAAGCATAACTCAGTAGAAAAATGAGTCTTTTCAGTAACAGTTCAAGTAAAATACTAGTAAACTATAAGGAGTATAGTTTAGGGGTTCAGTTCATACTAGATACTAGAGCATACTATAAAGAGAAACAGGGAGGTAGAAACAATACGCGATAACAAAGAGAATATACTAAGATACTATAACAGAAAGAACATACTAAGATACTATAACAGAAAGAACATACTAAGATACTATAACAGAACGAACTTAATAAGATGCTATAGCATAGAACAACTACAGGATCTAATTAAACCAATGAATCACTAACTCATTGTTCTAAACAAAAAGTGATAGTTAAATTGGGCATACATGATCATATAACTTTAATGTGAGTCTACTTCACGGCTCATCAACTGGTTTGCTGATGTCGCGTTTGGTCCCCAGAATCTCTTGCAGGGAGAGCGTATAGTATGGTTACTATCCATCACATTATGACCTTAATAAAACAAACATGTTTTAAGGTAATCAGTACGTCAGGATTTCAATTCAAAAGACAACTGGGTACTTATAATTTCCCATTACTTTCATTTTGTGACAGTTCCACTTGAAAGTTAATGCGAACTATTTTCGAGTCAAGATAGTTATAAACTAGGGAAAACTTACATTTTACAAATGACAAACAGAACAGTCGAGTCTAGTACATTCAGTAGAAAGGGGGCCTATAATGCTAACTTTATGATTCGTTAGTGTATGCATCCAGGGATATATATTAATCGGGTCCGACAGGTAGTAGGATGTGTGCTTTCCGCTTCATTTCCTGTTCCTTGTTTGGTTGTGGGCTTAGAGCAGACTCACCCAGCCTACTATTTATTCGATCTTAGCTATATATATATATATATATATATATATATATATATATATATATATATATATATATATATATATATATATATATATTCCGTATACACCAAGTAAGCATAAGGGGTACCAGGTATGGGCCAGGTCATAGGACACTAATTCAATGCACAATTTTCTAGTACAAAACATACTTTTCAAATTAGAACTTTTAGTATACAAAACTAGAAACTTACCAGTAAAGGGTATAATCCATTTTATTAAACTAGTATAACTTAAAGGACCTTAGGTGGTTAATCCTATAATACCTTAGTTTATACATCAAGGTTATATATAATTAATATCCGATAGGTAGTTGGATGTATGCTTTCCGCCTCATTCCCTGTTCCTTGTTTGGTTGTGGGCTTAGGGCATATCCACACAATTAACTATCTATTCGATATTAGAGTATATATAGTTAGTATAAACTAATTGATTATAGAAGGAACCACTGTGGTTACCATTTTTATTATAAGAAATAAGGGTTTTCTTAAAGAATCTTTTCATCAAATATAAAGGAACTATTACAGTTAACTTCGTGAGTACCAAGTGAATACGCCAGGGTTATATACAACGATGATCTAACAACCAATGGGCTGTGTGCCTTCCGCCTCATTTACTGTTCCTTGTTTGGTTGTGGGCTTAGGGCAGATACACACAACCCATTGTTTGTTTAGTCTGGGTTTTATATAACTTGTATCCATTTAGCACTCATAGAAAGGATTGTAGAGTCATTTTTACTTAGCTTTCATCAAAACAGGAAATATAGGATTTTCTGGAGGAATAGGTGAACTTTTCTAAACAGAACTTACAAACTTACTACCACATACTACAACTTTCTTACAACTTACTTACATCACTAAAATCTTATGAACTCACCAGCTTAAATGCTGATCTACGCTTTCAAAATAACTTGTATTCTCAGGAGACCAGTAGACAGGTACGCGCACTGGGATTCAGAAGATGGAGCAGTATAGCTTCATGTCTTTTTGTTATTCGCTATGTATTCTATATTATGTGAATCGCATACTTTGTAAACACTTTCTTTCTAATTAAATGGTTGCTTATTACTTTGATTACTATGATGCATGTCTTGTGATACTAAACATGACGTCCTCCACCACAGAACATTTCCGCCGTTCCGATTTTGGGGTGTGACATAATTGCTCCTCGGCGAAAGTCCCGATGGCCGTTAGGTATAAAATTTCAGTTGACCCTAGCAGATAGACAGTTGATCTCAAAACATACCGGGGAATGATTGGATCGTTGATGTACCTCACTGCAACAGGTTTATATTCTCGGTACAAGGCTGACCCTAAAGTATCTCACTTGACCACAGTCAAGCAGATCTGCAGGTATCTAAAGGGAAGTAAAGCAATGGGCCTTTGGTACCCTGCGGGTAACCATTTCAGTCTTCAAGCTTTCACAGATGCAGATCATGCCGGGTGCAGACTCGATCGTAAGAGCACTTCGGGTGGATGTCAGTTTTTAGGAGGAAGATTAGTTAGTTTTTTTCAAGGAAACAAAATTGTGTTTCTTTGTCTACCGTAAGGTCGGAATATGTGGCCGCGACCAAATGTTGTTCCCAAGTCCTTTGGATGAAGACTCAACTTATGGACTACGGTTATAGGATGTTGCACGTAACCATCTATTGTGATTCTGAGAGTGCAATAGCGATTTCTCATAATCCTATTCATCACTCGAAGACGAAACACATTGAACTTCGGTATCACTTCATCAAAGACCACATCCTCAAAGGTAACATTGAAATTATTTTTGTGCCCACTCACGAAGAAATAGCTAACGTTTTTACCAAGACACTCGACTCCACAAAGTTAAATGGATTTTTGGAACTGCTAGGAATGATGAATCCAGACCCTAAGTTCTTCCTGAAAGGATAGGTACCGCAAACCATATTAGTCCCCAGGGGTGAATAAACTGCTTCTTTTCTTTTCAAAACAAAAATCTTGAAGCAATTTCCTCACTACGATTCCTTTCTAGAATAATTGTTTAGTATATTCCTCATATCTGCTTCTCAGTATACTTTGTACACTGAAATCACATATGATCCATATACTCCTCGGGTCTGCTTATTTCTTTTATTTCTAACCTTCTTGATCTACTTTGTTCTCAGCTTCCACTAACGCAGACACGTTGAATGAACCCATAGTCATTAATTCTCAAGTGCTTTAAATGACGATGTGTGCTACTTAATGAATCTTAAAAACAAAAACATTCATTTTGTCGAACATAACTTTTTTAGTAATCCATAAAACTTTCCTCAGTTAGGTCTACTTTTGAATAAAAACAAAAAATCGATTTTCTATAAAAGAAATCTTCTTTGAAAAGATCTTTTTCTCATCCAGTCATGTCACGCAACCTTTGGGGTCTAATCCGTTCCACTTCCCCATTTTTACAACGGATAAAAACACGTCACACCCCACGATTAACCGGCGTGTCATCATGGACCTGCAATGCATTTAATGCCTCACCTTTTCCGGAATAAAATATTTCTTTTGATTTATTTAAATTCTGTTGATAATGGTAAAGCCCAAGGGTTTTTAACTTTAACAGCTGTAATTAAATTCATATCAATAACTTGTGACATCCGGAGGTATAAAAAACCCTATTTCTTCCCAAGATCGCTTTTACGCTATCTTAACTCTCTCGACGAACTCCTTCATCTTCTTGCTAAAAACCTTTTCCAGCAATTTCTCAACCTTTTTTCTAAAATCATGGTGAAATTCGGCGTCTCCAAGAAGCATACCAAAGCTTCAGGCTCAGCACGTCCAACAGGGTCTGATTCCACTATCAAAGACCTTACTCCAATGATTACTCCCAACAATTACAGTGGGATCTTTGAAGATCATCACTCGTACAATGAAGCCATTAAACTGATGATCAAGTTTCTTCCAACGCACCCGTTGTTTGGCACATTCAATTCATTCACTGAAGCACTTCCATTGGCAGTTCTCTACAAATGTGCTTTCTCGGCATTCAGACCTAGCCACAATCTTCATGAAGTTCATTTGAATCTCGTCGATGACTCTTTGATGGTTCTAACCAAAGAGAAGTTCCTTTCTGCAATCAATCTAAGGATTCTTCCTTCAACAAAGGTCTATTCTCCAAGCTCAACAGATGTGTTCTCTACTCTCTATCAAATGGGATATCAGGCAAAATTCAAAGGCGTAGGAGAGTTCAAGAAAAGCATGTTACCTGTTGTTTGGCAATTTGTTTGCCACTTTTTGATCAGATGTCTCTCATGCAGAACAGGAGGGACGGACAACATGAGCAAACAACTCCTGGACATCATTTGGAGTATCTACACAGGAAATGTTGTTGATTATGGGCAAATCATCTGGGATGATTTTCTTCAATACATCTCCAAGGAAGCACCAAAAGAAGGCTTGACAAAATTGACATTTGCAAGGTTCTGGTCACTATGTCTTGTTGATCTCCACAAGGATGCTAAACTTAGCATGGGCAACAACACCGACTTATTCATTGCTCGCGATCTCAAGAGATACAACCCTTCCAAAGATAAAACTATTTTTGGTCCCATACGTAGATTACCCATGTATATTTTGGAATTCATTGAACTTACTACCATAGAGATCTCTGACCATATAATGGCTACAAGTGATATTGCCCCATATCACTCTTCCCCGCCAAGACCTAGTCATCTCACCGCAGTCCAGGACCCACAACCAAAACCTTCAAAAGCCAGTCAATCTACCACGCACATGACCAGCCTCCAAAATTTAAAAGCGTTAAATCCCTTGTTGTCTCAAGGAAAACACCTGTGAACATTGTTAACAGGGGAGTTGTTCCCTCAAAGAAAAGAAAGGAGAAAGCCGTAGAGCCTACTCCCACAGTCCCACCTTCTTCCAACCTCATGACATTCCTGTTAATGTCACTGATGAACATCAACATGAGCCTTTATAATCCCATGATGTTTTTAGGAGAAAGAAACTAAAGCTGACCCCAAGTTAAAGCCAAAAGTGATCCAAGGCACATGCAGGAGTCTCTCAAAAGACTCCCGCAGCCATTCGAGTCACCGTAGACTCAACCAAAAAGGCCCCAACTCACCACTTAGATACAGAAAGTGCATATGTTTCATCTCATGATGGTGACAGACCCCCAACTAGAAGCCAAGTGGATCCAATTGTTACTAGTCGCCCTAAGGTCTCCAGGGCTTCACGGTTGCACGTCTTTAAACCCGAGGAGTTGCGCTCCATTTTTCTTCAAGTCACACATACACTAGATACACATGTTGCACCGCAGGGCACTTCTTTCTCAGCCCTTTCCAGAACAGTGCAGAGGCCACACTTGACATTAGGTCAAGGAGACCAAGGAAGCTCTGGAAACCCTGTACCGCCTACATTACAGTCAAGCGGTTTAGGCATGGTGAGCACAAACTGATGGGTTGCGAGCACAACAACATTCCTATGTGATCATGCAAACCTAATTGCTTTGGATCTAAGTTTTTCTCTAATTATAGATACAAATAGAAGTTCCAAAGCAATAACTCTAATACTAGCATACAATTTCAGAAATCAATATGAGAACTAGGGTTTGATTGTTACCTCTCTTGTTATCTCGTAATAACAAGTAATCCAATGATGATCTCGACTTCTAAAAGGTTGAGTGCCCTAAGTTTTGCACCTCTAATGGAATCACAAGCACCAAAAGAAAACGATGAGTAAGAGAGAGGGTAGAATTTCGGCTAGGGTTTCTCTTGGAGGCAGTGGACGAAACTGGGAGGTCAGGGGTCCTTAAATAGTTGTGGCTGCTAGGGTTTTCAGGTGGAAACCCTAATCCTTGCTTAGGCTCCAAGCAGCCCATGAACCTACCTTCTAGAAGGCCATGGACGATTTCTATAGGGCTTCCTATAGATTTCGGCCAATCCTTTCCAAGGGAGTCCATCAGCCCAATACTGCAACTATCATTGATTTGCAATATCAGTCCCCGCACATTTAATCAGTTCCTTTAATCCCAAAACTAATACCGAAATAATTTCGGATTAATTACTAATTAAATAATATGATTTCTAATTAATATATTATTTTTATAATATATCAATAAATCATTTATCAACCTCTTTCTCCAATGTCATCATGTCATGTTGCTATGGTAAAGGCAACCCAAAAGGACCATGCTACTATCAGATCAAGTACATACCAATTATAGTTATGAGCTTAGACACCTAATCCAACAGTCTTCCACTTGGATAAGTCTAATAACTAAAATTGCAAGTATGACTTTAGAATCTGATTAGCAATCGTAGCTTTCAAAATCCGCTGTCGAACTCTGACCTAGTCAATAACGCGTCCTTTAGATAAGAGATCATATAATCCTCCATTCTGCAAGATATCGTGTGGACAAAAACATGGAACAAAATCATTCTCAATGTCAAATAGTTTTTTTCTTGATTTTTGGTTTGTTTGACATGGAACTTAATTGAACACATCCATTTAGTCCTGACCGGGCCCGACACATAAGTCAACACAAAATCATCGAGGGGCCCAAGATATCGCTTTTTTCGTTAGGGCAAAAGGAACAGATAAACTTTGACTTATATGATTGTACTATTTACTCATCAAATCATACACAACAACACGTTTTATAACATCAAGTTACTGATGCATTTACACATTATCAATGTACAATCAACTCGTAAACAACAACTCATATATCTCGGTTTAAAGATTATATGATATTATCGTCTCACAATTACTCGTGATAAATTCCATGAAGTAGTTCAAATGAGCGTGGGTTTAATCCAATACTCAAATCCTATTTTAGGAGTACTCATGAACGTTGCAGCAAACCTTTGCTATGTCTAAGCACTTGGACAATCTATAAGCCAATTCATGATAGTCTTGCCTCAATACTTACTTCCAAAGTATGATTGATTGTGGATAATTTGAAAATCCAATTATTCTGGAACTAAAACATGCAAAAGTGAAACAATAGTAAACAATTGATAAAAGATAGTAAACATTACTCATAAATAAATATCCATTACTTAATCATCAAATGTCAATTACATTTATTTATTACAAGTTTCTAAACATCTATCTAATCACTAAAACTAATATCGTCCTTCAGGCCAATGCTCCTCGCATGCTGAACGTGCTTGATACTACTTAGACCCTTTGTGAGCGGATGCACATGATTCTCTTCTGACGATACCCTCTTGACCACGAGGAGTCCTTCTTCTATACGATGTCTGATGAAGTGATATTTTCTGTCGATATGTCAGGATCTGTCATGATCCCTTGGTTCCTTGGTTAAGTCAACCGCTCCATCATTATCACAGAAAATCTCCATGGGCTCCTATATGGCTGGCACAACTCCAAGGTCTCCAATGAAGTTCTTCAGCCATATAGCCTCCTTCGATGCTTCGCTCGCAGCTATTTATTCTGATTCGCACGTTGAATCAGCCATGGTCTCCTTCTTGGCACTCTTCCAAGTCACTGCTCCTCCATTCAGGGTAAACACCCAGCCCGACTGAGAGCGGAAGTTATCTCTGTCGGTCTGAAAACTGGCATCGCTATACCCTGTCACTCTCAAGTCATCACTGCCACCAAGTATAAGGACCCAGTGCTTAGTCCTTCGCAGATACTTAAGAATGTTCTTTACTGTTGTCCAGTGAGCTCTACCCGGATTCCCTTGATATCGGCTTACCATGCTCAACGCAAAAGCCACATCAGGGCGAGTACATGTCATAGTGTACATGATCGAGCCAACGGCGGAATCATATGACACTCGACTCATTTCCGATATCTTTGCATTGGTACTCGGACTCTGAGTCTTACTTAGTTTGGTATTGCTCTGGATAGGCAACTCCCCTTTCTTGGAATTCTCCATGCTAAAACATTTCAGCACCTTGTACAAGTAAGTACTTTGACTAAGTCCTATTAGTCTTTTACTCCTATTTCTCAAGATCCTTATCTCCAGAATGTAAGCAGCTTCCCCTAGATCCTTCATAGCGAAACACTTCCCAAACCAAGACTTAACCTCCTGCAAGGTCGGGACGTTGTTTCCTATAAGCAGTATGCCATCGACATACATTACTAGAAAGCTAACTATACTCCCACTAGCTTTGACATATACACAAAAGTCATCCTCACTCATAGAGAAACCAAATTCAGTAAATTTCTCATCGAAACAAAGATTCCATCTGCGAGACGCTTACTTCAATCCATAGATGGATTTCTCAAGCTTGCACACTCTATTCGGGTATTTAGCATCCACAAAACCTTCTGGCTGACAGATATAAACATCTTCAGCCAGCTTCCCATTAAGGAAAGCGGTTTTGACATCCATCTGCCAAATTTCATAATCATGAAACGCAACAGTAGCTAACATAACCCTAATAGACTTGATCCTGGCGACTGGTGAGAAGGTCTCATCATAGTCAACCCCTGGGGTTTCAGTAAATTCATTCGCAACCAGTTGTGCCTTGAACGTGTGTACCTTACCGTCCATGTCGATCTTCTTTTTGAAGATCCACTTGCACCCAACTGTCTTACGACCTGGTACATTGTCAACCAAGTTCCAAACTTGATTATCATACAAGGACTGTATCTCGCTGTCCATTACCTCTTTCCATTTGTCGGACTCAGGGCCCGCCATGGATTCCTTGTAGCTATTAGGTTCATCCAAATTTATCAGTGTACTATCACTGATAAACGTATCACCTTCTGTAGTTATATGGAAACCATATAATACAGGTGGAACGCTAACTCTACTGGAACGTCTAAGAGGTAATGATTCGTCAACTGGTTCAATAGGAATCTCTTCCTCATGTTGATCGCTAGTGTTTGAGGTTCCTTCACCGCTTGATTCTTGAATCTCTTCAAGATCAATTGTCCTCCCACTGTCCCCTTGGCATATGAGTTCCCTCTCGCGGAAAACTCCTCTTCTTGCTATGAAGACCACGTTATCACTAGGTCTTTAGAAAAGATATCCAAAGGATTTTTGTGGGTAACCGATGAAAATACAACGCTCACTACGAGGCTTAAGCTTGTCGTGAGTCTCTCATCTTATGAAAGCTTCACAACCCCAAACCTTGATATGTGCCAACGAGCCAACTTTCCCTGTCCACATCTCGTGAGGTGTTTTGGCAACCTTCTTAGTTAGGACTACATTAAGGATATGGGCGGCAGTCTCTAAGGCATACCCCCAGAATGAGATTGGTAGCGAAGCTCGACTCATCATGGAACGAACCATGTCAAACAAGGTTAGATTACGTCTTTCAGCCACACGATTAAAGTTGTGGTGTCCTATGAGGCATTAATTGTAAAACAATTCCACATTCCTTAAGATAGTCATGGAACTCGATACTAAGATACTCACCACCCCTATCGGATCTGAGTATCTTTATCTTCCTGCCCAATTGATTCTCCATTTCTTGCTTAAAGTCTTGGAACTTTTCAAAAGTTTCTGACTTATGCTTGATTAAGTAGATATATCCATATCTGCTATAATCATCAGTAAATGTCACATAGAAGCGGTTTGCATCCCTTGTGGTGGATCTGAAGGGCCCACACACATCTGTGGGTATGAGATCCAACAAACCCTCACCTCTTTCACAAGTACCAGTGAAAGGTGATTTAGTCATCTTTCCAAGTAAACAAGATTCGCACGTGTCATCCGAATTTAGGTCAAATGACTCCAACACGCCATCCTTTTGGAGTTGGGCTATGCGCTTCTTGTTGACATGTCCAAGACGATAATGCCACAATCATGCCTTGTCTAAACCATTAGACGAATCAATATGCAACACATTATATCCTAAGTCATCTACAACCATCACATTTTCATATACACCATTACAAGGCAATGCGTCAAAATAAAACAAAACCATTATAATAAGCATTAATAGAACCAATTTCATTATTAAACAAAAATCTAAAGCCTTGTCTGTACAAATCATGAAAGGAAATAATATTCCTCGTCATCTCTGACGAGTAGCAACATTCATTCAAATCTAACCCTAACCCACTACTAAGCACTAAAGAGTAAACTACGATCTTGGTAACAGGAGACGACTTCCTATTGCCCATAATCAAGTTCATCTTCCCATCCTCCACATCCCTACTTCTTCTTAGCCCCTGCAAATCAGCATAAATGTGAAAACCACATCCTGTATCAAGGACCCAAGAACTAGCATGTGATGAGTTATTAGATAGAATAATGTAAATACCTGCGAAGGAGGGTTTTATCTTCCCATCCTTGATATCCTGCAAGTATTTCAGGCAGCTTCTCTTCTAATGCCCCTTATCATGGAAGTAGAAGCACGTTGCTTCTTTCGGATCGGAGGACGGAGGGGCAGAACCAGTTTTGGCTTTGGATCCACTAGAAGAAGATCCATCATGAGACTTTCCCTTCCAGTTCTTAGAGGGAGCTTTCCTCCTTTTCCCTTTCCCATGTCCTGTAGCAGCAGGAGTACGAGTGGATTCGACACTTTTCCCTTTCAATCCACTTTCAGCAGTTCTTAGCAAACCTTGGAGCTTGCTCAGTATGACTTCCTCATTGCTCATATGATAAGTGTAGGACTATGTCAATAGCCAGCTCTTCATCAAAGTTGACATTCAACTTGAGCAAACGATCCACATATCTTTGCATTCGTTGCAGGTGGGTCGTGATGAACTCTCTATCCCTCATTTTGGTGGTGATGAACGAGGTGACTATCTCGTACCTCTCTTGACGCGCTCTTTGATGGTACTTTTCCATCAAGTCCTTGCAAATATCGTAGGGCCAGTAGTCCTTGTAGAACCATTGCAGCTCAGGAGTCATGGTGGCTACCATAATACAAGACACCTTAATAGCATCCTTATAGTGAGCCTTATAATCAGCTATTTCTTCGGGAGTAGCTTTGGACTCATCAACCTCTTTTAACGGTTTATCGAGGACATATTCTTTGTCCTCATAATACAAGGCCATTCGAATGTTTCGGATCCAATCATTGAAATTGGAACCATCGAACGTGACCCTCGCACAAATGTTCAAAAGCGAGAAGGAGTGGTTGTTGGAGGAACCGAAAGTGTTGTTTGAGGTAGACATCTACAAAAGAAGAAGGAAAAAGATTTGATTAGATAAGGAATCCTTAATATAACACCCAAAATGAAATATTAAGGCTAGAACCCAACACAATAATTCACAATTTGGAAAAGGGATGCCATAATCCAATTGTAAATTATTAGAAGGTATGTAAATGACGATTCACCAATTCCACCACGAAAAACGAAATTAAAAGAATTAGGTTTTAAATGAAATGAAATTCCTAGACTCTTTGAGATTCATTGAACTTTTCAATGGCATGTTTAATCTTGATTATGCCTTCAAGTTTGTGACTGGGATACCGAGGATCACAAACAACGTGTGAATAACCACGAAAATTAGCTTGGTACTCTCGATGTGATTTACCACCTAATCAATGTGCCGGTTAACCACACACGCTCCATTGATCTATGATAATTTACGAGCTACCCATTGCCATCCTTGTCAGTCCAAGTTAGTGTGCCGGTTAACCACACACACTCCACTAACGACTTGACAAGGTGCAATGTTCAATTTCATAGATTAGCATCAAATTCACATTTTCCTAAAGTAACTAAGATTGGGAATTTATAAAATATTTAGTTACTTTATATTTATCATTATACTTATTAATAAGGGAATTAATGTCCTATCCTACCCGTTTGGCTAACGACCCTCCACTTGTCAAGAGTGCGCCGGATAAGAATGGATACTTGATGGCGGTCATTTTACAGGCTGCTTCCTTAAACACTCCTTATAGACCAACTTCGTGAATGAGGCCCACTAACGGTAAGACTGACTCATCTTATACATATATATACATTAATCTTTTAATACTATAATAGTATAAGGGTTGTATTTTAGCCTTTTAAAGTACTAGGGCTTTAGAATCTAATATTTCAAAATTAAACTTTTAATTAAATTTTAAATTCCAAAAACTTAAAGGGTGTAATTTGAAACTTTCAAAATTACTAGATCAAATTTCAAACAATTAAATTAATCATATAATTTTATCATTATCTTAAATTTGACCAAATCTATTTATTTAGGTAAATCAGATTACCAATCAACAAAATCAATTTATGGTGATAAAAACGATTTATGGTAATTATCCTAATCCAAAATAGACCAAAAATTCGAAAAATCTACTAATAGACGAGTCAACTCGTCGAGTCAGGGCAGGGACTCATCGAGTTCATCCAACTCGTCGAGTTCCTCATGGAACTCGTCGAGTTCATCAGGCAGAAAGCGATTTCTGCTTTGCATACGATTTGGACAGTTCACTATTGCATCAAATATAACAGAAAAATATCCTAGGCTCTGATACCACTGATGGGTTATGAGCACAACAGTCCTATGTGATCATGCAACCCTAATTGCTTTGGGTCTAAGTTTTTTCTCTAATTATACATACAAATATAAGTTCCAAAGTAATAACTCTAATACTAGCATAAAATTTCAGAAATCTATATGAAAACTAGGGTTTGATTGTTACCTCTCTTGTTATCTCATAATAACAAGTAATCCAATGATGATCTCGACTCTTGAAAGCTTGAGTGCCCCAAGTGTTGTACCTCTAATGGAAACACAAACACCAAAAGCAAAGGATGAGTGAGAGAGAGGGCAGAATTTCGGCTAGGGTTTCCCTTGGAAGCAGTGGCCGAAATTAGGAGGTCAGGGGGACCTTAATAGTTGTGGTTGTTAGGGTTTTCAGGTGGAAACCTTAATCCTTGCTTAGGCTCCAAGAAGCCCATGAACCCACCTTCTAGAAGGCCTTGGACGATTTTTATAGGGCTGCCTACAGATTTCGCCGAACCCTTTCCAAGGATGTCCATCAGCCTAATACTGCAACTATCATTGATTTGCAATATCAGTCCCCACACTTTTAATCAGTTCCTTTAATACCAAAATTAATACCGAAATAATTTCTGATTAAATACTAATTAAATAATAGTATTTCTAATTAATATATTATTCTTATAATATATTAATAAATCATTTATCAACCTCTCTCTCCAATGTCATCCTGTCAAGTTGCTATGGTGAAGGCAACCCAAAAGGACCATGCTACTATCAGATCAAGTACATACCACTTATAGTTATGGGCTTAGACACCTAATCAAACCCAAATGTGCAACGATCCATGAACCCGAGGGACACCTCGGTGCGCCAAGGACTTGACGGTTATGCTTCGGATGACTCTTGGACTCGATATCGTCCAACAATAGAGTCTGGAATCCGTAAATTTGAAGCTTTTAAACGAGAATTGCAAGCAAGAAAGGCACAATAGGTACAGCAGCAACAACAACAAAACTCTCTCCAACTTGTAGCAAAATACTTGGTTACGATGTTCAATAATGCCAAAATAGTTCACGATATTTTGGCAATTCAGCAATGGATGTCCGCAACGGAGCTTACTGTTCAACAAGCTCAAAACATGGAGAATGAAGTTGGTCCTTCCAATCCCCCCACAAATGATGAAGCTCACGATTCGATTGATGATACTACCGCAATCAAGATCAGTTCAGCCCCGATGTTTGGTCTTGATGATGACAATCTCGACGATGTTACACATCCTCCTCTTTTTGATGATTTTATCATGGTTATTGACGAGGAAGAATCAAGTGGATCTCAACATTCCACTTTGAAGCCCAAGCCAAAGAAGAAGAAAAGATAGCAGCTTCAAGGAAATATTTCCTCAACCTTCAGGCCAAAGTAGATCAAATCATGGGCGCAATCACTACTAAAGAACCGCAGAGCACTGATGTTCCAACATCGCAGTCGCTAATTGTAATTGTTGAAAGGTTAGAAACAAGAGAAAGAATGGCTGCAGAGCGGATGATTCTAAGGGTTGATATGGATATACGGGATCTTGATAATCGAAGAACTGTAGACCAAAAGGATTTCATGTCCAAAGCTGAAAACTTCATCATAGAGGTAAAGAAGTTAAAAGATGATCTCCAACAAACACTGTAGACTCAAGAAAGCAACTCCAAAAAGATTATTGAGGAAACCCACACTGCTTATGAATCAGGGTATGATGTCCTTCAAGACACCATCAAAGGACTAAGAAGATCACTCACAGCAAATCAAAGTGTTGATGAAATTCTCCACCTTACAAAGGAGATTTATCAACTTCTCTTCAACTCAGAGATCCCCAATAACCAACAAGTCTGTGATCAAATGAAAACCCAGTTCAATGAGACGTTTCAAAAGATTGATGGGTCAAAACAATGGTTTGAGGAGTAGCGGGAGCTTGCTTCCTCAAAAGGGGGAAATGATAGTGATCCTTTAAAGTCTAAAATTTCATCAGTTCATCATTCTCAAACTCCTCCAAGGAATCAATCTCCTACCGCTGAGCACAATAAAATTCCAACTCCTCAGGCATCGCCACACAAGTAGCCACAAAAGTAAATCTCTGAACACTCTCCTCGACAATCAGCTTCACCGCAACAAGAAGTAATGTCATCAAATCATTTTGATGACTCTACGACCACTGCCCAAAAGAAAAGATACTAGAGAGCAGCCAAAGTTGTGGATGAAATTTGGAAGGAATAAGGGTTCGATACTACTTTCGACGAAACCCTAATCAATTCATGGTTGAACCCAACCCGCAGACGTCTCGATGCTGATTATGTTCCTCATCTCACTTATGTTGAACCTCCATCGGATGGCTATTGGACATTCCCATTTCTCCAAAATCAAAGTTCTTTCCAGTTTTTCAGCCTCTTGATCTCAATCTCCCGGATGAAAGAAGACTCCTAATGGATTTCGAACGTATAAATCTTTTCCACACCAAGTATGGTTCCAAATTTGAGCATATCTGGTCCAATGATAGACCGGACGAGGTGAAGAACTACAAAGTTAGAAAATTCATGAAAACTGAATTTTTGAAACAAACCCTGACCAGAAGAAATAGTGAGTATGTCAGAACCCAAGAAAATTTTGTGAATATGAACCCCAAAGAGATATTTTTGATAGCTTGGGTGTTTCAGCACAAGGCTGAAAAATATCTAAAGATGAAGATTGCTTATGAAAGGGCCTATGAATTCCTTAAGGCATTGGTTTGTGATTTTGGAAAATTTGATGCTGAAATACATCCAGTCCTTGCTAACAAATTCAACTTTCCTCCATTCGAGCCTGTGCCAAACTACACTGAAGGATTCCAAGAAATGTCCCTTGGAGCAACAAGTTACCCGGAGCTAGGGTTTGCTTACAAGAAAGCTACAGAAAGTCCCAAGTACTTCAGTCCTGCATTCGCAATCCATCGACTAATGAAGAAGCAATTGGATATCACTTTGGCTTCAGTGCAAAGATCGAAGCACACAACTGATGAAGTCAAGTTTGAAATTTCAAGAAGAATCCAGTGGCTGTTTGAAGTGAGAAAATTTTGGTGGATTATCATTAGGTTCCTTAAAATGAAAAAATGAAGAAAATAGATGAGAGGTCATTTTGGGTGAAATTGTTGAAACAAAAAGTGACCCTCTTCAGCTAAGGAACCGCAGACCTGAAGACTTGGTGATACCATAGAGAAGATTTGAACCGGAGTTTGTTTTTGTCTTATGTCAACCGCGGACCTAAAGACCAACCGCAAAGATGGACAATGCATGAAGACTCTTATGTTACTTTAACTGATATTGCTTGTTCACTTTGTATTGTCCGGTGAATCTTTCATGGTCACCGTAGTCAGTTGTTTAGTATTAGTTTAATCCTCAATGTAACTTTCGGGACTCTATAAATATAGCATCCCTCTTTATGTACAAAACACCACTTCCTGAACTTTTAATGAAATACAAAGATCGTTCATCTCTATCTGTATTATCTTTTGATAAACCAGGTCCCTCTTCACTTTAAGTTGATCGCACTTACTAACTTGTGTTTGCATGCAAACCTTGTTATGAATCAACTAGGTGTATACTTGATATAACTTGTTGCGGTTAATTTCCTTTATATTTCCACAATCTAACTCTTCTAACTTTTATTATTGTTGAGCTAACAAGATCCTTCGAGATTAACTTATTATTCCGCATTATATTATCTTGTGACTAAAGTTTGTTCAAGTTTTACTCTCAAAACTAAGAAGGTATAAATCCTTCCTCTCTAGCTCTATTTTCGAGTTTATTGTTTAGGGTTGCATCCTAATGTCGAATTTAACTTCAATAAATGATTAGGGTTTGGTTTCTAACCTACCTTGAGTGGGTTCCATGGTTCTAATGTCAATCCAATCATTTTATTTATGGATTTGATGATTTGGGTAAAAAGCTCCATGAACCTTAGAAAACCCAAATTAAGGATAGTGCAAGTAATGATGAAATTGGTTTGCATTCTATGACCTAGATGATTTTTAGAAGCAATAACTTCAATTGGGATGCTCAAATTCATCCATGATGGTAGAATCAAGTATAAACATTGGTTTTAGATGATTTTGAGGGAAATGGTGATGAAAACAATGGAACCCTTGGAATGTGAGCATTTGATGAGTATATGATGCTCATAAAAATGCGTTGATACTAATAACATGATTTGCATGAAAGAACATGAAGGCTTGAGTGATCTATAGTTGAATTTATGGAATAATTGGCCATAAAGGCATTTTGGGAAATCTAGGGATAAGTACATGTTGATTGACATCTAAGAAGTGAATGACATTCATGAACATAAATTGACACTCTAAAGATGATAGTGAAACATAAAGATGAAGGAATGTTAGCAAAGATCTACCTCTAGTGATTGTTATGGCCCAAGGGAAATTTTGGAACATGGAATGGAATTGAGGATTACATAGTTACATTGGGCATTTACAATAAGATTAATGGTGGTTTTATATGCTTGACAATTTACATATGAGTATTAAATAAGTTGGGAATAAACCTTATGAGTTTTGGAATGCTCAATTGAACAATTGGATACTTAACCTTTCTTATGGAATTTGAGAACCAATATGTTCTTAAATGGTTTCAATGAGCACTTTATGATGGATTGAGTGGGGTGTGTTCAGATGATAAAACACCTTCTAATTATGTGTGAGAACCTAAATAAATGGTAAAACATGATTTGAAAAAAGGGTCTTCAAGAACCATGAAAAGTAGGGTGTTATTTTGAGAAAAATCGAGTTTTAGGTGTGTCCAGACATGAAAACACGGCCCGTGGAAATTCATGCATTAATTTCCACGGCCCGTGGAAGTCTCTGATTGGAGATTTTCTTGTTTTCTTCATAACTTTTGCATACAGACTCAGATTTACGCATGATTTTCGCCTACGTTCATACTTTTTTATGGGGAATGATTTATAACAATAAAATTTAGTAAGAGAAGCTATTAGGGGTGTTTTGGTCATTTTAATGACTTATGTCTATATTATATAAAACCGCTTTCTAAGGGGTGATTGCTTGTGAAGTTGAACTAGAAGAGTGTTACAATCTACATTTGAGAACTAGGTGAGTACGTGTTGGCATTTTCCTACTTTGGGGTACATGCCAAAATGGTTTTATGATAATGAAACACTATTGTTTCATATAAGAAATGTTTTGAAATGAAAGTGTCAAATGTTTTTTGAAAGCGTGTCTTGAAGGCAAGAATGTTTTTGAAAGAAAAAAATGTTTTGGAAGATCGAATGTTTTGAAATATAGATGCTTTACTTTTTAAATGACTTTATGATACTAATGTATGAAATGTGTAAAGCATGGAAAGTAATGACAAGAAATGTAAAGTAATGAAAAGGAATGGGAAGTAATGAAAAGAATCGGAAAGTAATGAAATGAAAATTGCTCGGGCCATGATACCTCATAAGAGGCACTAGAGGAATCTACCGGGGTGGTACCTTCTCTGTCACGAAGTAGAGTAATGGAAATGATGCCTTGGTGGATTGATTTTTTCTTTCCACCTTGGTCTAGACTTGGGAGTGGTTCCTTTATTGGATGTAGACCCTAAGTATTAAAATGGCAATGGTTTAATACATGAATTAGCCCTTAATGATAAAATAAAATAGAATATGGAAAGATGTCTTTTGAAATGAAATGATAAGATATGAAATGAAATGATATTTATGATGTGTACGAAACAGGTTTCCTTGAAAATGCTTGAAACTTATTTATGGTCTAAAACTATGTTTTGCAAAGATGAAACGTTTTTGATGAAAATGTGATAAATGTTTTGGGTCTCAAACCCACATAGCTCACGAGACATTATTGTCTTACGTATCTCTTTTTAATGCCATGTATCTCAGGTTAGACTTAAGGAGAGAGGATGATAAATGGAAGTTAGAAGTCAAGTGATAGAGAATAGTGTGGAACTTGTTAAGTTCCCTGTTAATTGTATTGATTTAATTCTTATTTGTTTGATATGGTTGTATTGATGCATAATGGTAACACCTAATGTTTTAAATTTGTAAATTTTTTGTGGGACCGGTTTTTGTTAAATATTGGTTAATACCTGAATGTTTTTAAAACCACAACATTTTAAAGTTTGAAAAAAAATTTGGGGTGTTACATCCATGGTGATATGTTCCTATTTCCACATGGGAATATCCAAGGGCTGTAACTTGTCGTGCGGCCTCTGGTGCTCGGCCTTGACCTTGTAACAAGTCAAGCATCTCTCAACAAACTAAGCTATGTCTCTCTTCATGCATGTCCACCAATAACTAAGTCTCAAGTCTCGATATATATATATATATATATATATATATATATATATATATATATATATATATATATATATATATTCGTGGCTCTAGTATGAATCGAGAACTTGGACTTATGCATGTCTTCTAGCAATATATGACAGACTCCACTAGAAATTGGAACCCAAAATCGTTGACACTAGGTCAATAATCCCCAACTATCAGTGATGAATCTATCAGTATGACCCCTAATGTTCTTCTTTTTCCAGTTCTCAATCTTGATTCATTTGGCCTGATCCTCCCTGGTCAAATCCAAAAGCGGTGAAATGATGATCATCCTCAAACATAAGCCTCATATAGGAGCACTAGCCACCTTACGGCTCAAGGAATCAGCTTGGCCTTCCCCGAATGTTAAATGACCTCATACTCATAATCCTTGACCACGTCAATCTACCTACGTTGTCTTATATGCAAATTTGGTTGATCTATAAGATATCTCAAGCTCTTGTGATCCGTGTAGATGGTACAACGAACCCCATAAAGATAGTGTCGCCAAAACTTGAGGACAAACACCACTCCCCACAACTCCAAATCGTGCGTCGTATATCTAGCATCGTTAGGCTTCTGCTACCTCGTTACATGAGCATCGCCCCCAAAACTGTGATCGAAGCATCACAATATACCACAAAATCGTCAACACCCTCTGGAAGGGTCAATATCGGGGATCACATAGTGTCTGCCTCAGAGTATCAAATGCAACATGTTGCTCAGGACCCCATTGAAAGTACACACTCTTCTTCGTCAAGTGAGTAAGAGGAAAAACAATCTTAGAGAAAACTTGGATAAACATCCGATAGTAACCTGCCAGCCCAAGAAAACTTCGGATCTTAGATGGAGACTTCGGAACCTCCCACCACATAACCGCCTAAATCTTGGCCGGATCAAACAAAATCCAGTCTGATTGACAAGGTGCCCTAAGAACTGGACCTCTCGCAATCAAAACTCGCACTTGGAGAACTTTTAATGCAACCTCTCCTTCTTCGTCACTCCAAGTATGATCAATGAACACAATGACTAACCGATCGAGCATCGGCCTACGTACCCGATTCATCAAATCCATGAATGTTTCAGGTGCATTGGTGAGCCCAAACGACATCAGCACGAACTCATAGTGACATTATCGAGTTCAGAAAGCTATCTTCTCCACATCTACCTCTCTGACTCTCATCTGGTGGTAACCCGACCTCAGATCAATCTTGGAAAACCAAGACGCACCTTGTAGCTGAAAAGAGATCATCAATCCTCATAAGTGGATAACAGTTCTTCACTATCAACTTATTCAAATCCCAATAATATATGTAGATTCGATGAGAAGCGTCCTTCTTCTTTACAAACAAAATCGGCGCTTCCCAGGGTGAACTGCTCGGTCGGAAAAAACTTCTTGCCCAACAACTCCTGGAGTTGAGAGGACAACTCCTACATCTCTGGTGATGTGAGGCGATACAGTGCCTTAGCAATCAGGGTCGCACCTAGGATCCGATTGATCCTAAACTCCACCTGCATCATGGGAGGCACATCAGGTAGATCTTCTAGAAAAAATATCCAGAAACTCCCTAACCACTAGCACATTTGAAAATAACATTTTCCCCTCAACTCAAGTGTCGACCACATACACAAGATAACATGAACATCCATGTTGGAGATACTTCCTAGCCCTAGCAACCAAACAAAAAGTTGAACCAACCTTGGTACCCTCTCCATAAATGGTTAGTTCACCCCCACTTGGGGTTCAAACCACCATAAGTCTCCCCTCACAATCAATCATAGCTCTAAATCCGCTTAACCAATCCATCCCTACAATTATGCACAAATCTCTCATAGGGATGGGAGTCAGGTCAATTGGGTAGGACACCCTGAATATCTCCAAGGTACAGTAACGAAAAACGCTCGAAGCATAAACCTTGTGTTCGTTGGTGATGGAAATTTGAAACAGTCACTCCAACTCCGCAAGGGTCATATCAAAATCCCTAGTAATAGACTAAGACACAAAAGACCAACTTGAACCTGAGTCGAAAAGCACAAGAGCATGCAATGAATTCACTAAGAAGGTACATATTAGAGGCAAAAAAAATATATGCATATAAAAATTAACTTCACAAAATTATAAATGAATACATACCAGTAACGACATCGGGCGTCGCCTGACCTCCTCTGTAGTCCACTGAAACGCACAACCTCTGGCCTTCGGGGCCTCATCAAATCCCGCGGTCCGACGCGATTAGTTTGCGACCAATCAGGTTGGACTAGACATAGCAACTATGCATCAAATAATAAACAGAACGACCGAACCTCGCCCACGGGAGCGGTGGTCTTGCATGATAAGAGTCTCGAGGTAGACATGGATTTGTTCAACATGAGTTGGTTTAATAATCCTTCCTTGCACCAGGAGTATCATATGGTCGATATGATGCAAAGTAGTTGTAGTATCTAGCAAGGCTACTAATGATGATGACGTGTAGAGCAAGGCTGCTATATGAGTGTGCAGTGCAGATGGTGTGGTGTTTATGCCGTCCCTAGGTGGAATGTCACCAATAATCATCTACATAGTCTATTTTGCATGAGCATTGATAATCATCTTCAAGGTGTTTCTTGCATGGGTTATACCTAGCTGATTTCCCCCAGTCTGATGTGGGTAGCATAGGTAGTCGTATCAGACTATGGTGCATAGGGCAACGTTAGTAGACAACGAGGTTGTTGGAATAATAAAATATAGCAAGACTATTTTCTGGAATGTATGTTTTCAAAAAAATGAGCTATAGGATTGTTGACCATATAATAGGCAGTAGGGGCTCCAAGAGCTGGGCGGTTAGGTTGCTAGTGGGAATTCCGGAGCAAGACAGTTGTCGAGAGCCAGACAACAGGAATGTTGAGGGATAGGCAGTGAGGGTATTGGTACGAAATATGCAGCGAGACTGTTTCCGAAATCCAGGCAACAAACATGTTGAGGTATAGGCGTCGAGGCTATAGGTAGGGAATATACAGCGAGACTGTTATCGAGAGCCATGCAATAAAGTTTCTAGGGGATAAGTGGTGAGGCTATTAGTCGGGGATACACAACGAGACTGTTGTCGAGAGCCAGGAAATAGAGATGATGAGGGATAAGCGACGAGGTTATATGTTGAGGTTACGTAGCAAGACCGTTGCAGAGAGCCAGACAACATAGATGCTAAGGGGTTGTAGGTAGCAGGGATGTTGTCATAATATCATTTTTTCTATAGATATCAAGGGTAGCTACAGATCACCACAAAAAGAAAAAGTTGCAAACACAATGTTCATTGTGCATTATTCGTGGGCTATAAAAGAAAGATAGGGCCATTTGATAACTTTACGACAAATTTTGGGGTTCAACATCTTTTCCACAAGAGTCGATTTCAAGGCAAGAAATAGGGAATATTCATAGTTGTCAAATGATCTCTTGCTATTCTTAAGGTCTTGTCTTTTAGAAACAAGTGTCATTATCAGTGGAAAATAAAAGAAAACAAGACAAGAAAGTCAAAAGCTTGAGGTTTGTCGCGTGGGTATGTCAGACGAATGGGTAAAAAAAGAAAGAACTCAGTTATCGAATTACCTTTTGTCTTTCAAAGTTAAAAACTCATGGATGTCTAGCCGATGCAGGGGTATTTTGGTCAATTCTGGAAAGGTGTATGAGAATTGTTTGTTCTCATTAGTTTACTTGGGTATCTACATGTCCAAAGAAAGAATGTAACGGTCAAGGATGATAGTTTTTGTTTGAATAAATTCAAAAGAAATTTTGTCCAGTTCTCTACACTCTCTCTCCTTGTTGAAAATATATGTGCACTTTTTTCACTATGTTGTTGCCTCTGTCAATCATGTCTCCTGTGTCTCAAAGTAAAAACATTGCATAAAAGACAAAGTTAGATGGGCCACTAGTTTGTTTATGATGTGTTTAATCCCTACCTAATCTATGGGCATCAAACTCCTTTTTAAATTAAAAGGTATGGATTAGAGTAAAGAAAAGCAAGTAATGAACAAGGAATAAAGTCGTAAAGTGGTTTTTCAAAAAAAAAAAGAAAAAAAAGTGTTATGCAGGTCTTCTCAGAAAAGATTTGCAAATGTATATTTTCTATATGTTTGATAGAAATATAAATGGAAGAATGCACTGGGACATTCAATTAAGGGGGACAAATTTAATGTTGTGTCTGGTGTTCAAATTATCTATGAACATTAGAAATTATTTACCCCTAAAGTTATAACAGTAGTATCTTTTTGTGTGGTCAAAGTTCTTTGATTTCAGGTACTAATTTGTAGTTGAATAAGAGATAGCATAGATGCTTGATCATGTAATGTTTTTAGATAGTTTCAAGTGGGTCTTGGTGACATTCTACCTAATGTTTCAATACACATTTGGTTCAAGATTTGCAAATTCATTGCACCACTTCAATGGAATTCACGAGAAATGTTATGCTTTATGATCATACACTGTACTGACAAAGTGTTTCAAAGTGTTGAAAGAAATGAACCACAAGCTTAGGGGAGCAATAAAGTTTGAGAAAGGCAATTGAGCTGAAAATTGAAAAACAAGTAGCAATGATTTTGGAAGTTGAAACATATGCTTCCTCTGGTATGGTCACTCATTCTAAAATCATTGTACCTTTTATGTTTTTATGGTGGCATGTATTGAGCCAAGTCTGTAACTGTTGACTAGATAGTGTCCCTAGAAGCATGTTGTTGTATGTGCCTAAATCTCTCTAAGTATCTCATTAGTGAGACCATCTGTTGAGATGACATTGAGTCATCCACTCATGTTGATTGTCTAGCATTGTCTAAACTTTCAAAATCAGATTGCGTAGTCCTGATTAGAAAATTATTGTAAGGCTTGGGTGTTTATTTTCTTGGTTAATCGTTTCTTACCTGACCTTGTCCCCGAAAGCATGTTTGTCGTATGTATTAAGTCGTATGGTCTGTTGGATCATCGAGCTTTACCTAATGGCTTATCTTGATTGCATTGTTATCAATGTAAGAGATACTTGTCTGGTCCTTAAATGACAAAGGCTTATTCATTTCCTTGACCTCCTAGTCTGAGGTATGACATGGTACCATTATGAATTAACGATGGATAAGTTCAAAGATTTAAACTACTCCTCTCTACAAGTCTTCTAATATAGAACTTGATGATTCACCGTGCGATACCACATACTAATAAAAGTTCAAAATTTTGTGTCGATGGTTAGACTATGTATTGTAGTTTATCACACACACCAACCCATTCTTGCCCTTAAATTCTTCTTAAGATCTTTATGATTCAGTGTCAAATGCCATACATTGATGAGAATTTAAAAAATTTGTGTCAATGGGTATATCATGTACCGTGATATATTACACGCACCTACCCACTTTCACCCATTTTCTTCTTATAGAAGTGGTTATTGATTTAGGGTATAAAACCATATGTTGATGAGACAATGCAAAACTGTGTAAGTGATCTACTATTGCAACAACGCAATAGTGTGATACACCAAGTCCTCTCACCCTTTAACTTTATTTGATGTTTTATTTCAATTCAGGTTACTTGCTGTCTTCTTTAAAAAATAAAAAATAATAAAAATAATAATAAATAAATAAATAAATAAAATAAAAAAAGAAGGTAGTGCTTATTGATGCTGTAAAAAAGGGGGAGAAAAGTTTAGTTCTGCTATGTTGTCACTTGATCATTCATAAGTATAGTAGACTCTCTTGAAAGAAGAAGGTTATTCATTTAAGGGGGAGGATAACTCAAATTTTGTTTATCTGAGGGGGAGTTTAATCTAACGGGTAGTAGATATCAGCATTCTACTTCAGCTGTAGTTAGTTCATTTATTATTCCATTCTTTATTAGTTTAGTTTTGACATCATCATATAGGGGGAGATTGTTGGGACACATATTTGTATAGATTTTATGATGAAAAATATATATATTATAGTTATAGTTTATATGCTTAATGTAGACAGTCATTCTTGTCTAAGTAAGTGTAAATAATACAACTTAGACAAGTTGATTGGTCAGATCTTGTTTAGTTAGTTAATCTGAAGATATGCTGATGGAACTTCATATGTCGAAGACTGAAGATCATCCCCTAATGAGCAAAAGACCCTGAAGACTCTATCAGCACCAAAGGCACAGAAAGTATCATCAGCACGAAGACACCATTCACTGAAGACTGATCAGTGTGTTCAAATGTTGATGTTCTTACACTGATTACACACTGATCAGGTGATACACTAATGACACTCGATGGTTATTCATTCTAGCTAAAGTTGAAGCTGATAAGCATGACTCCCTGACGTTGACGTTGAAGTTTAAACTGATCTCCATGACGCTGATGTTGATGCTTTGATCACCGTCTTATGTGTTGGTGCTGCTGTTCGAATTTAGAGTTGATCAGATTTACTTGGTGAAGAAGTATTCTGAAGATCGGATATGATCCATTCCTTATTTACCATATCTACACCTTCCTTAGCAGATTCAAACCCATAAAATTAGGGATTTAATATAACAGAAGATCTGGAAAATCTGTAGAAGTTTACTTATTTAGATTAGAATACAATCCCTTAATTGTAGGAATTATTTAGTATATATTATTATAATGGGGCCAAACCCTAATTACTGCTTTGTGCAGTCGCTTTGTGTGTGGCTTTGTGTCAACCGCTTTGTGCACCTCCTTCACTTTGTGAGAACACTTTTCTTAGTGAAATATATCTTTGTGATAATTTTTTGTTCTTCTATTATTCTTTCTTATTTGTATCCGATCTACGAATCTACAAAGGGTTTGGGACCATAATATATCATATGATATGAATTAATAAGTCATGCACAACATTTTGAAGTAGATAAATCTTTTTGTGTTTTACCAAAAAATTAAAGTTTATATTTTATAGTTAGTTTATAAAATTAATGAAACTTGTCTTCTTTTTTACTTCTTATTGCCAAAAATAATGAGGGCAAAAGAAGGCATGGCTTTCATGTTTTTTTAATGAAAAGTATTAGTTATGGCTTGCATGCATGGGGAACAAGATGTTCTAACTGTCATAAGTGCTTAATGAGATAAGTACTCTTGGTTATTGATTTAACTTTAAGACCACTTTTGAGGCTTTCATTTTGGTTACTTCTTGAGAAGCCAAAACCGTAACCTCTAGCTCCTCTCTCACTCTCTCCAATTTTGTTAAACACTTAGAGTTTAATTGCTTCCATTTGGTCTCTTTAAGTTCTTATTTTTATATGAACTTAAAGCTTAAGAGCTTAAGGGTTTAAGGACTAGCATCTACATCAAGTTGAAGCATTGTTGGTGGATTTCTAAGGTAAAGTTCTACTTACACTCTTCTTCAATATTCAAGCCTCCCCTTGAGGATTCAAAGGCTACTAGTTTTTCTTCTTCTTCCTCTTTGGTTGATGTTTTTCTTTTCAACTTTTGCAAGAAGATACATGGTGGGTTTAAACTAGTTTTATGTTATTCAAAGTTTAAAGTCTTCTATTTGCTAAAATCTTGAGCTTTTGAAAGTATTTTTTGAAAAAAAACCCCAACATGCAGAAGGTATTATATTTCCATTTTTCTCATATTAGAGTTATTTACATACTAACACTCACGTACTTTTTTTCTTTTATATTATCAAGGTGTCATAAATTCCATTTCACAATTGTTTCCTTATAAATCACATATGTATTGTCTTAGACGCATATACTAAAACATGAAGATAAATAGAAGACAAAAGAGTACAAGGACTATTGTTTGGAAGTGTGTTTCAGCCATAACCATACTAGAGTTTGAAGTAATGATAAAAGAATTTAGTTCTTATAATTGTTGGATTAGGTGTCTAAGCCCATAACTATAATTGGTATGTACTTGAATTGATAGCAGCACAGTCCTTTTGGGTTGCCCTCAACCTAGCAACTGGACGAGGAAATTATGAAAGGAGAGATATTAATTTATAAGATTAATAAATTAATATATATATAAATGATTTATTAATATGTTAATGGATTAATATATTAATTAGAAATCATTATGTTTAATTAATTGTTAGCCAGAAATTAATCAGAATTGATTTTGGGGTTAAAAGAATTAATTATAAAGTGCAGGGACTAGTTTGCAATTATCTAATAGTTGAGTGGAAGGCTCTAGAACCCCCTTGGAAGAGGGTGGACGAAATCTTTAGGGGAAACCCTAATAATTTCGTCCATAGGGGCTTGGATAAGGCCCTTGGGTTTGCTTAGGCCCTAAGCAAAGGATAACTAGGGTTTCCCTTAAACCCTAGATCCCTCAGCTATATAAGGAGCCTCCTGGTTCATGTTTTTGGTCACTCTTTCTTTTGAAAAAACCCTAAGGCCGAGATTTTGCATACTCCCTCTCCCCTCTCTCTTCTACTTTCCTTCTTGCTAGTCATTGGGTGTGATTCCATTAGAGGCATTACACTTGTGGTGCTAAAGCTTCCAAGAAGATCAAGATCAAGACCAAGGGAATATCAATTGTTTGCTATAACAATTTAAAGGTATGTAAACCCTAAACCCTAATTTGTTAATTTCGAAATTAGCCTCTCTCCTCTAGGGTTCTAGTTTTGCAATTCAAAGTTGTATGTTCAATAGTTAAAACATAGATCCAAAGTAGGTTGCATGTGAACTTAGGAATTGTTTTCTAGTTTATTTGTTGTACCTAAAACCCATCAGTGGTATCAGAGCCATTGTTGTTTTAAATTGAATTGCTACAATTGTTGAATTGCAAATTAGGGTTTATAGCTATTAAACCCTAAAGGCAAAATTTTCGATTTCTAGGGTTTTGGATCAAAGGGTTTTTTCGAAAACCCTAGCCTCCAAAGAACCCTAATCGAAATTAGGGTTATGGTTTTGAAAACCCTAGCCTCCTCCCTTGTAAATTTCGAAATTTGCTTAGAAGTTTTAGGGTTTCTTGTTTTGGATAATTGTTACTTAATTAGATTAATTGGATAATTATCCTTACCCTATTTTTCGAAATTTAGAGGGATAAGGATTAGGATTAAATTAATGGATTAATTTAATCAGATAATCCCTACAAGATTTAATAATTTGATTAATAGTTAATTAAAAGATAAATATTAAATCTAGTTAATTGGTTTATTTAAATTTAAATTTAATAGCTTAAATTTCGAAATTTATAAACCCTTGAAGTTTTAAAAAGTTTTAAAACACACCTTATATATATATTATAATTAAAAGTTTAATATTATATATGTATAAGAATTTGGTCAGTCAAATCGCTAGTATGCCTCATTCACGAAGCTAATCTATAAGGGGGTATAAGGAAACTGCCTATAAAATGGTAGTTGAATGGGTGTCCACTCTCACCCACCGCTTCCTTGATTAGTGGAGGGTCGTTAGCAGAACGGATTTGATAGGACAACTACTTCTCATTAAAAGTATAATGATATTAAAGAAAGTACTAGAACATTATTTTCAAAATCCCAACTCTAGTTACGTTAGGAAAAATGTGAAAAGTATGCTAATCCATGAAATTGCACATTATGCTTTATTGGTCGTTAGTGGAGCGTGTGTGGTTAACCAGCACACTAAAAGGCACTAATAAAGAGTAGTAATGGGTATCTCATAATTGTCATTTTGATGGAGCGTGTGTGGTTTACCAGCACATCAATAGTTAATGATAAAGACAATGAGGTTACCAAGCACATTTGCATGGTTATTCACATCTTGTTTGTGATCTTCGGCATCCCAGTCACAAATAGAAGAGCATAATCTGAGATCAAAACATGCCATTGAATAGTTTCAATGTATCTCAAAAGAATTAGGAATTTCACTTCGTTTGTTTCGTCTAATGGTGGAATTGGTGAATCGTCATTCACCTACCTTTATGAAATTTGCACTTGGATCTCGGCATCCCATTTCTAAGTTGTGAATCTTCATAGTTGGATCCTAACCTTGATATTATATCTTTGGGTTATTCTATTAAGGTATCTTGAAATCTAACTAAAACTTTCTTTCTTTTCAGATGTCTACTCCTGGAAACACTTCTGCTTCGTCCTCCTCCAACCAAAACTTCTCTTTGCTCAATATCTGCTCCAAAGTCGTTATGGATGGCTCAAACTATAACGATTGGATGCGCAACATCAAGATGGCTCTTCGTTTCGAGAACAAAGAATATGTTCTTGAAAAGGAGCTCAAAGAGCTTGATGAGAATGAAGCTACTCCTGAAGATCTTGCTGCCTACAAGAAACATTACGATGATGCTACCAAAGTGGCATGCATCATGGTGGCAACCATGTCCCCAGAACTGCAGAGGTACTATGAGGACTACTGGCCTTTCGAGATGAACAAGGACCTTATGGAAAAGTACCATAAGCGAGCTCGTCAAGAAAAGTTCGAAGTAGTCAAGTCATTCATGGCTTGCAAGATGAAGGATGGGGAGTCGGTAGTGTCACATGTGCAAAGAATGCAACGCTACATAGAGCGTTTGGTCAAGCTCAATATTCACTTTGATGAGGAATTGGCCATTGACATGGTCTTGAACTCACTTCCTGAATGTTATGGTCAGTTTATTCTAACTTACCATTTGAACAATACTGAGCAGACCTTGGCCCAATTGCACAACTTGTTGCAGACAGCTGAGGCAGGGATGAAGGGTAAAAGTATACCCTCCACACCTACGAGTGCCCCTGTTTTGGCTATTGGACAGGGAAAGGGGAAAAAGAGGAAAGGTCCTCTCAAGCAAAACTGGAAGAGCAAAGCTCAAGCTGGGTCATCTAGTAATGGCCCAAAGGCTAAGCCCAATGGTTCCACTCCCCATGTTTCTGATCCAAAAGAGGCAGTTTGCTTTTACTGCAACCAAAAGGGGCATTGGAAGAGATCTTGCCCACAATATCTGCAAGATATCAAGGATGGCAAAGTGAAGCCATCTTCGGCAGGTATTTACACTATTTCTGCTAATAACTCATTATCTTCTCGTTCATGGGTCCTTGATACAGGATGTGGTTTTCATATCTGTTCTGATTTGCAGGGTCTAAAGGAAAGTGAGGAGATAGAGCGAGGAAGGATAAACCTGATCATGGGAAACAAAAAGTCTTCACCAGTAACCAAGATCGGAGTTTATCAGCTTCTGCTTAGTAATGATGTTAGATTAGATTTAATAAATTGTTGTTATTCGTCTGAGATGACGAGAAAC
This sequence comes from Lactuca virosa, assembly GCF_052849685.1. NCBI lineage: Eukaryota > Viridiplantae > Streptophyta > Magnoliopsida > Asterales > Asteraceae > Lactuca > Lactuca virosa. Next base: position 101,441,787 of record NC_136432.1, on the reverse strand, counting down.
ATTATTTCATTTCATGCATTGTTCAGACAAGGTTTTACATATTCTTTTAATGATTTGAATGGTTCAATTTCTGTTTATAAGAATGGTGTTTTTATGTTTGAAGCTTTGCCTTGTAATGGTGTGTATGAAATAGTGACTTGTGTTGATAGCCTAGGAAATAGTGTACTTAATATTGACTTGTCTAATAGTGTAGACAAGGCATGCTTGTGGCATTGTCGTCTTGGACACATTAATAAGAAACGCATAGCCCAACTCCAAAAGGATGGAGTGTTGGAATCATTTGACCTAAAGTCAGATGATATGTGTGAATCTTGTCTTTTGGGAAAGATGACAAAATCACCATTCACAGGGTCTTGTGAAAGAGGTGAAGGTCTGTTGGATCTCATACATACGGATGTGTGTGGGCCCTTCAGATCAACTACAAGAGATGCTAATCGATTCTATGTGACTTTCACTGACGATTATAGCAGATATGGATATATCTACTTGATCAAGCATAAGTCAGAAACTTTTGAAAAGTTCAAAGAGTTTAAGCATGAAGTCGAAAATCAATTGGGCAGAAAGATAAAGATACTTAGATCCGATAGAGGCGGGGAGTATCTTAGTATCGAGTTTAACGACTATCTGAAAGAATGTGGGATAGTCTCACAATTGACTCCTCCTAGGACACCACAGTTAAATGGTGTAGCTGAGAGGAGCAATCGAACCTTGTTAGACATGGTTCGTTCTATGATGAGTCGGGCTTCGCTTTCTATTCACTTCTGGGGGTATGCCTTAGAGACAGCCGCCCACATCCTCAATCTTGTCCCTACAAAGAAGGTTGCCAAAACACCTCACGAAATGTGGACAGGGAAAGTTCCCTCGTTAGCACATATTAAAGTCTGGGGTTGTGAAGCTTTCGTAAGACGAGAGACTCACGACAAGCTAGCAGCTAGAAGTGAGAAATGTGTTTTCATTGGTTACCCAAAGCAGTCTTTTGGATATTTGTTCTACAGGCCTAGTGAGAACGTGGTCTTTGTAGCACGAAGAGGAGTCTTTCTTGAAAGAGAGCTCATATTCAAAGAGGACAGTGGGAGCACTATTGACCTTGAAGAAATTCAAGAGTCAGCCAATGAAGGAACCTTAGATGACACTAGCATTCAACCAGAGGAAACAGTTCCTGTTGAACCAATTGATAACTCATTACCTCTTAGAAGATCCACTAGGGTGAGTGTGCCACCTGAGTTGTATGGTTTTCATATCACTTCAGATGGTGACACATTCATAAGTGACAGAACACTGGTAAACTTAGATGAACCAGTCACTTATAAGGAAGCAATGGCAGGCCCAGAGGCTTCCAAGTGGAAAGAGGCAATGGACAGCGAGATTAAGTCCATGTATGACAACCAAGTTTGGAATTTGGTTGATAGTGCACCAGTTCGCAAGACAGTTGGGTGCAAATGGATCTTCAAGAAGAAGACAGACATGGATGGAAATGTGCACACATTCAAGGCTCGACTGGTTGCAAAAGGTTTCACTCAAACCCCAGGGGTTGACTATGATGAGACCTTCTCGCCAGTGGCTAAGATTAAATCTATTAGGATATTGCTCGCCATAGCTGCCTTTCATGATTATGAAATCTGGCAGATGGATGTCAAAACTGCTTTCCTTAATGGGAAGTTGGCTGAAGATGTTTACATGAGTCAGCCAGAGGGTTTTTTTGATGCAAAGTTCCCCAATAGAGTGTGCAAGCTTGAGAAATCCATTTATGGATTGAAACAAGCATCTTGCAGTTGGAATCTTTGCTTCCATGAGAAAGTCAAAGAGTTTGGTTTCTCTAGAAGTGAAGATGAGTTTTGTGTGTATATCAAGGCTAGTGGGCGTATAATAACTTTTCTGGTGTTGTATGTCGATGACATATTACTCATTGGTAACGACGGTCCAACCTTGAAAGAAGTTAAGTCTTGGCTTGGAAAGTGTTTTGCCATGAAAGACCTTGGAGAAGCTGCCTATATTCTTGGGATTAGAATATTGAGAGATAGAAAGAAGAGACTAATTGGACTTAGTCAGAGCACATACTTGGATAAGGTACTAAAGAGGTTTAGTATGGAAAATTCCAAGAAGGGAGAGCTACCTATCCAGAGCAATACCAAATTGAGTAAGACTCAATGCCCGAGTACAGATGTTGAAATAGATGACATGAGTCGTGTACCTTATGCTTCCGCTGTCGGATCGATCATGTACGCTATGACATGTACTCGCCCTGATGTGGCATTTGCTTTGAGCATGGTCAGTCGCTATCAGGGAAACCCGGGTAGAGCTCATTGGATAGCAGTTAAGAATATACTCAAGTATTTGCGAAGGACAAAGGACTGGGTCCTTGTGCTTGGTGGCAGTGATACTTTGAGAGTAGATGGTTACAGTGATGCCAGCTTTCAGACGGATAGAGATAACTTCCGTTCTCAGTCAGGCTGGGTGTTTTTACTGAATGGAGGAGCAGTTACTTGGAAGAGTTCCAAGCAAAATACGGTGGCTGATTCTACTTGTGAATCAGAGTACATAGCAGCAAGTGAAGCGTCAAAAGAAGCAGCTTGGTTGAGGAACTTCATCGGAGATCTCGGAGTTGTTCCAACCATCCAGGAGCCTATGGAACTGTTCTGCGATAATGAAGGAGCGGTTGCCTTGACAAAGGAACCGAGAGATCATGGTAAGACCAGACATATCGACAGAAAGTACCATTTCATCAGACATAGAGTAGAAGAAGGCCATCTTATAGTTAAGAGGGTGTCATCTGAAGATAACCCAGCAGATCCCCTCACAAAGGGTCTGAGTAGGGCTAAGCATATTCAGCATGCTCGGAGCATATGACTGAAAGATGATATTAGTTTTAGTAGTTAGATTAGTTTTTGAAACTTGTAACAAAGTAAATGTAATTGACTTTTGGTGATTAAATAATAAAGTATTATTTATAAGTTTGGCTACTACCTTTTGTCAATTGTTTATTATTGTGTTCCATTTTTGCATGTTTTACTTCCTGAATAATGAGATTATTCAAACTCCACAGTCGCTCGTACTCTTGGAAGTAAGTAGTGAATTAAGACTGTCATGAATTGGATTGCAGATTGTCTAAGGATAGACATGGCAATAGAATTGCTGCAACGTTCATGAGTACTCAGAAATTGAGATTTGAGTATTGGATAAACCCTCGCTCAGAGTATTACTTCATGGAATTCATCACGAGTAATACTGAGACGATAATATCTTATAATCTTGAAACGAAGATATATGAGTTGTAATTTACGAGTCGATTGTGCATTGGTGATACGAAAACGCATCAGTAACTTGGTGTTATAAAACGTATTGTCATGCATAATTTGATGAGTAAAAGATACAAGCATATGAGTCAACGTTTATTCGTTCCTTTTGCCCTAACAGGAAAAGCGATATCTGTGGGCCCCTCGGTGATTTGGTGTTGACTTATGTGCTGGGCCCAGCCAGGACTAAATTGATGTGTTCGATTAGAAGTCCTACATCATCACAAATCAGGAATCGGGAAACATAGATTCTGGACAAACAGATTGATTACATTCCATGTCTTTTGTCTGGGGATATCAAGCAGAACGAAGGGTTATATGATCACTTATCTTAGGACACGTAACTGACTGGGTCAGAGTTCGGCAGCAGCTTTTGGAAGCTACAATTTGCTGGTCAAATTTAGAAGGCATACTAGCAATTATAGTTACAGACTTATCCAAGTGGGAGACTGTTGGATTAGGTGTCTAAGCCCATAACTATAATTGGTATGTACTTGAATTGATAGCAGCACAGTCCTTTTGGGTTGCCCTCAACCTAGCAACTGGACGAGGAAATTATGAAAGGAGAGATATTAATTTATAAGATTAATAAATTAATATATATATATAAATGATTTATTAATATGTTAATGGATTAATATATTAATTAGAAATCATTATGTTTAATTAATTGTTAGCCAGAAATTAATCAGAATTGATTTTGGGGTTAAAAGAATTAATTATAAAGTGCAGGGACTAGTTTGCAATTATCTAATAGTTGAGTGGAAGGCTCTAGAACCCCCTTGGAAGAGGGTGGACGAAATCTTTAGGGGAAACCCTAATAATTTCGTCCATAGGGGCTTGGATAAGGCCCTTGGGTTTGCTTAGGCCCTAAGCAAAGGATAACTAGGGTTTCCCTTAAACCCTAGATCCCTCAGCTATATAAGGAGCCTCCTGGTTCATGTTTTTGGTCACTCTTTCTTTTGAAGAAACCCTAAGGCCGAGATTTTGCATACTCCCTCTCCCCTCTCTCTTCTACTTTCCTTCTTGCTAGTCATTGGGTGTGATTCCATTAGAGGCATTACACTTGTGGTGCTAAAGCTTCCAAGAAGATCAAGATCAAGACCAAGGGAATATCAATTGTTTGCTATAACAATTGAAAGGTATGTAAACCCTAAACCCTAGTTTGTTAATTTCGAAATTAGCCTCTCTCCTCTAGGGTTCTAGTTTTGCAATTCAAAGTTGTATGTTCAATAGTTAAAACATAAATCCAAAGTAGGTTGCATCTGAACTTAGGAATTGTTTTCTAGTTTATTTGTTGTACCTAAAACCCATCAATAATATGCATGCATATGAATGGTTACTGACAAAATCATACGCATCACTTATGCTAGAAGCCATTTTATAGGTAACTTCAGAGTTATTGAAGATTAAATTGATTGTCACATGATGAAACCTACCAACATGGAATTGTTAATAACAGGTATGGAAATACCAGACATGTTGTTGAATTATATTTATGAAGCATTTAATATTAAGCTAGTAAATAGGAGAGAAAAACCTGCCATCATTTGTTTGGAGTTCATAAAGGAATACCTTATGAAAAGAGTATACAATGTAATGAAGGTTATAGACAAATGCATAGGTTCACTCACATCTACCGGGACTAGGATTTTGGAGGAAAACATTTCAAATGCCTCCTATTACATTTCAAGATGGAATAGCCTTCATAAATATCAGGTTAAAGTTTCATGACATGATTAACATTAGGTATACATGGGGCAAATAATGTGCAGTTGCAGGAAATAGGAGCTGATTGTAGTCCCATATAAGCATGCAATTACAACACTCAATGAAATGGCAGACAATGGTGAAGTGTGGGAGAAATGTACATATATGTGCATAAGGTGTATTGGTTATAATATGGAAAATCATGTTCTCTTTTAAGGTAGACTCTATAAAAGGAAGGGCCATGTGGCCTAAGAATGAATTTCTTTTAACTATTGTCCTCCACCACACCATATATTAGTAGGCGTACCTAAAAAGAAAATGAGACGAACCGAAGATGAGGGGAGTGAAATTCATAAGCTACGTAATAAATTGTTTAGTGTGTGTAAGCACAAGGGTCATAAATCTAGGACTTGCAATGGGTAGGAAAGGAATTGAGGTCCCACTAAAGAAAGAATTTAAAGGGGTTGCTTTTTCTCTTGTTCCAAAAGACATTCTTACCTAATTTCACTTTTGTAATATTGAGATACTCCTTTATCATTATTAGTTGTTTCAACATGATATTTTTTAGAACGTATATCTTTGAAACTTAATAATTCTTGGTGATTTGGATGAAAATAATGTATCACTAATTGTAATTATTGTCCCTTGTAGAATATTATATTCACTCTTTCAGAGCCTTCATTTAATTTTGTACTACCTGTTATTATATTACCATTTACACTACTCGTTATTATAAATTTTTCATGTGTCAAATAGGATTTTTCCATTTGAGAGAGAGAGAGAGAGAGAGAGAGAGAGAGAGAGAGAGACTGCAATTTAGGGATGAGCGTGGGACGAACCAGTACCAAACGGTTTCGTTCCCAATTTCTTGAAACCGAATTTAATCGAAAGTCCATCCCGAGTATCAAACTAAATTAACATTACCAGTACCGATTTTCGGTGCTAGCACCGATACTGATCGTATCGAATCTTGAATTTTATGATTTTAGAGTATCAAATACCGTCTCATATGATTAAATTCGATACAGGTACAATATCAATACGAAATCAGGATTTGATATTAAGTGCTCATCTCTACGTTGCATTGTTTTATTCGTTTCGAATTTGCTTGAGGCAAAAAAATGTCATTTTCCTTCAACTTATTTGATATTTGTGCTTACATTTTCCATAAACCGAGTTTGGGTCTTTCTATTATTTCACTAATAAAATGTCTATGTATCCACCTATAAGTCGCAAATGAACCCAACTTAATTTGAAATGTTTTTTCTTTATCCATCTAAAAAGCCCATAGACTAAAAAAACATGTTTGATTTTTGTTATGTTTGCAAGACCTTACTAACAATCTTGGTGGCATCGTTTTGTTCAATATCAAATATCATAGCCATGGGCAACTTCATAATTACTTAGGCATTGATTACCCTCATTACAATTGGTAAATTTCATACCTATTTTTTGTAACAAGACAAAGTATATTCAAGAATCTATCCCACTTAATCATCTTCACTAACGAGTATTTAAAGATTGTACTATTGCATAGCCACTTATGGACCATTAGGCCATAGATCATCAAGGTTAAAACCCCACAAAAAGTACAATATAATAAGAGTTTGGTACAACTAACAATGCATACGTATTAAAAGGGATAATGGACCAACGTACTACTTTGTCTACAAAGTAGCAACATTACTCGATACCTTGTGAATGAAGTCTTTCACCTGCATAATAAGTTGTCCAGCTTCAGGCAATTCTGGGAAGATATAGAAAGCATGGCACATGTTTGGATACTCAAACAAATACACTTCTTTCCCTGACTTTTTCAGCCACTCATAGTACCTTTTTTGCCAGTCATGTAAGGCGTCGAACCCCGCCACCACCACCATGGTCGCCGGAAAGTCTAGTTTTGATATCTCCACCGCGTTTGGGCCGCTAACGTTGATGATTGGGTGGTCCCGGTTGAACCCTTCCCCTTGTGGTAGAAATGCATTCCATATCCAATCGGTTCGTTTTATTGAGACTATTGGTGTTCCCTCAAGGCGGATCTCGGAATCCGTCCGCTCTTCTCCGCCGAAGAACGGTTGAATTGCTACAACTCCGATTACCTGGTGATGCAAGTTTTCGTTATAACCGATAATAATATGGTTGCAGAGACTTTTAAGATGAGTGTGATGTAGATAGTGAACGACACGTTGTGGCTGTAGTAATTTGAATTAATTTTAAAGTTGGTAGTGGTTGGTGAGAAGACTGATGCAGACGTCAATGGTAAACACGAGAATTTCTTTAATGTCAGAGTCAAATAAATGAGTGGTTCACTGGATTACATCATGGGGAAAACAACGATCGATCTATTAATCGATTTATGAGATGATTAATAATTGCTCACATGATTCACAACAGGTGTTTATGAAATTGTTTATAATCGTTTCTTAATTTGGAATCGGAACTATTTGATTGTAAATAATGACAGAGTAATTAATCTGGTAGAGTATAAATTAATATACCTTGAGTCGCTGGAAGTTGAATTCACAGGCTCTTTGAGCAACATGATGAGATAGGTTTCCACCGGCGCTATCTCCAGCGAGAAAGCAACGCAACAGATTCGCATTTTCCGGCAACGATTTTGACCTATTCTCTTCATTATCGAGAAACTTGAGCACATCGAAGCAATCATCATGTTGCGCCGGAAACCGATGCTCAGGCGCAAGGCGATAGTTTACAGAAACAACGACTGCCGGCACTTTTCTCGCGAACCGACGGCAAACGGCATCGTATACCAGGACATCGGGGGCTAGGAAGACGAATCCGCCTCCGTGAAAGAACACGATCACTGGGAGATCTTCACCGGCGTGTTGTGTAGGTACGTAGACACGGAACCAGAGGTTACGACCCTCGTCTACAACGACGTCGTGTGACGCTACGCCGTTGATTGATTTTGCCGTTGGCGGATTCCGGAAGTCGACGAAGCTAAGAAGACGACGGTTGACAGTGCCGTTTTTCCGGCAAGCTGCGTCGGTGACGGTGGTGAGAACGGAAACAGCAATGCGTGTTCTCCATGGTAAGGAGAGTGACGACTGTGGTGGAGGTTTAGCGGTGTCCTCCATTGACATGAAATGAAAGAGAAATGGAGTGTGTGTGTGTGTGGGTGATAATATTTGATAACTGTGTAATTTATAAGAATTAAAATTATATATATATTTATTTTATTAATTTATTGTACTCGTGTGAGATTCTTGCATTTTTTTTAAATAAAATTATTTATCATTCCTTTTTTATTTCTTTGAATTCGTGGCCCATCCGATTGATATTTAGAGTAAACTAGGATTTTATGTCTCGCGGGTTGTGGCGACAGTAATTTATTCGAGAAGTAGTAAAAAGTAAATTGCTATATTTTGAACAGAAACGTATTACATGTGATCCGGCTCATACATAGGAAACGCACATAAAAATAAGTACTGGAACGTAAAAAATTATAAATAAACGTAGACGAACTCGAATTTATACCGAAACATATATAAAAAGCAAATAATTTTTTAAATTAACGAACTAAAGTTCTAAATTTACATTGAAACTTTGATCACCTCTAATTTATACCGAGATATACCAAATGTTAGAAAATTAAAGGAGTGGTAACCGTAGGTAAATCAAATTATATATATTATGATGGATAAAACAAAAGTTAAGAAAATAGAATGGATGAAATTGATATTTTTTAAAGTTTAAGTAAAGGAGTGAATATAACATTTTAAAAAGTAAAAGGTTGAAAATATCATTTTATAAAGTATAAAGATGATAGCGATGACTTAAATTGCAAAAAGTTAAAAATTGTAGGCGATGGTTATTAAAGAAAAGAGAATTGTCAATTATAAACAAATAGTGAAAATTAAAGGGATGAAATGAAATATAAGAAAAATATAAGTGAGAAAAATCAAAAGAATGACCATGCGACATTGGTTTTTAGAAGATACTTCCTCCTTCTCATAATTATTGACCACTTTTGACTTTTGAAGTATTTATTCATCAACTTTGACCTTAAATATTTTTATTTGTGTTATGTATTTCTTGACGAAACTTATAACAATGAAAAGACATTTAAAACACAATTCACTCATATATTTTGCATCAAGTATTATATATCTAAAACAAAAATATTTAAGGTTAAAGTTGAAAAATAAATATTTTAAAAGTCAAAAGTGGATAATAAATTTGGGACAAATGTAGTATATAATTGTATAAACGGTCCTCCTTTTTTTTGTATTTTTTGTATTTATTTTTAATTTTTAATTTTTTTTTGATCGGTTCCTCGGAGAAAATAAACCACCAATCTACACTTATGGACCCGGTCATTGCAAGTGATGTAACACGATAGATTTACTTATTGCCTTTGAGATCATAATCGATCATTGGAGACCTATTAATGGAGGATGTTAGGGTGGTGAAGCCGACCATATTCAAAATCGACCCATTGTAGTATCATATTAATTATGACTTCAGTTGTAAATAATTGATCCAACCCTTCTACAATATGGGTTTCTGAAAAGATGATAAGCAAGAAACATGATAATTAAATGGCATTGAACATGCCCCAGTTCAAAAATCGATATTTGTTTATAAAGCAACCTTCCATATTGTGTTTGTGAATTCAGGGTTCAAGATCGTCATAAGCTTTGATTCGGTTCGTGAATATAGGGTAGAAGTGGGAATAGGTGGTGAGTGGTGGGCAGTTTTTGACGGCTTTAACGGATATGTAGATGAAATTGCAGTCGGTGGAAAGTCACTGACAAGTCTAGAACGAAAACATAAGTGGTTCACAATTTAAATAAAACCGATAGATAAAAATAAAATAATCAAAAAAGTAATAATAATAATACTAGTAGCACGTTAGGTATAATATCTTGAAACATTTTACAGCTGTATCATTACTAATAATATCTAAAACTATTTTTCAATATATGAAACTAAACTATTAGACCGGAGGCCGGAGGGTGTGGATGGGAAACTCCCATCACTTTTTGTGGGCCACAACACTCTTTCTCGCACTTTTATTTCCTTCACCTAAACCCAAGGAATGGGTAGAAAACTTCTCACTATTTTTTTATTTATTTATTTTTAAATATATTTCCTACAAATATTATACTCATTTTGTATGGAATTAAAAACGATGAGTTTTGATATATTTTTTTTATAATTTTTAGTAGGTATATAATTTAATAAGTATTAAAAAAGCTAAAAAAAAGTTGGCCAATAGGAATAGGAGAGAGAGTGAGGGAATGGGCTACCTCACCTCCTTCCCTGATCACATTTCCCTCGGTCAAGGTGGAGTGTTCAACTGAGAGGGAAAGCTTCCCTCACCATTTCTCTCGCCCACACCGTCCGACCTTACTGGAAAATTAATCACTCATCTTTTTAATATGTGACACAAATATCACTCAAAAGTTGCATTGAATTATTTCTTAATGGGTAATTAAGTAATTAGGCTATTGAGAGATAAACATTTGGTTTAAAAATTTAGTTTTATATTAATTTATTTATAAAACAAATTAAGATAGATCACTATACAAATTTTAGATGGGTCACATATAAATTTTATAAATTATTTTTAGCAAAAAGTAAAATAAAAATAGGTGGGTCACTTGATACTATGTATACTCGTCAATGTGGAGTAGATGTGTATAAGATGGTGGAAACGGTGGCTACTGATTGGAAAAAGTAGAGAGTTAAAGAGAAGAGATGCATGTCGTTTTAATAGGGTAATCTAAGAGGTGATGATAGAGATAGATGGAGGTAAGGGAGTGGGTATGAGTGACGGAAAAAGATGTGTGAGAGGCAGATGATGATGAATTGTTGTTTTCTGGTATCGAATTTAATATGTTTTGAATTTGATTTGAGGTAGACGGTTGTGAATCATCATTTTTCTTGTTTAGAATTTGATATGCCTTCAAGAGGTAGATAGTGGTATATCATTGTTTTCTAGTTTTGAATTTGATCTGCCTTCAAGTGGCAGACGGTAGTGAATCACCGTCGCTTTCTTGCTTTTTTCATCGGTGACCCTCCATTCCGAATATCCATCTACTCTTCATTCTAGATCTCATCCTCCAAGACCAATCCCAATTAAGCATAAGTTCCTCTTATTCATGCAATAAATACAAAACTTATCACACCCATATATTGGAAATAGTGTGTAACATTCGTTATTCAGGTATTTTACATTGTTGACCCTTAATATGAAATTTTAGTGCAAACTTGGTCCCTTGGTGCATTAATATGAACCGCGTGACTTTGATGTGTACGTTGGGCATACGTTTGATACGTTGAGCGTACATGGTCAGTGGTCAAAGTGTGAAATATGGCCGTTACAAAAAAAAAAAAATGGAACTTGAAGTCCCGGGCCACTACTCCGATTTGGACAATTAATGTAAAAAAAAATCTATTGGTGCAACGTCTTTGATTTTTAAAACTCTTATTATTATATGGATGTTTTAATAAGATAGTATAAAATTATTAGTAAGGATTGCGTTAATTAACACTTTTATTTAAAGTTGTATTTTACATAAACATGTTTAGGAATTTCTTCTAGTGGAAGCAATGACGATCTTACAGTTTGAGTATAGGGGGAATCCGACGGTGGATGCACCGATGGTTGGTGTAGCAGGATGGTCCCACGGTGGCGCAAACAATGGAACGATTAGATGGGTCACTGTTAAATTTGTTGGTTTCTTATTTCGTTCTTTTCCGATATCAGGTCATATACTTGTTACCTTTCTTTGTTCTTTGTTTCAATTTTTCAATTTTCTATGATCACATATTTGCCTCAATAGCTTTCTTTTTTACCTTTTTTTATAAAAAAATTTTAGGGCAATCTACCAAAATACTTTTCCAAACAATCATTAACTATTTATTTTGACAATCACGCACCCACAACAACCCCATTTGGAAAGCACCCCTACTTTAGAGTGTAATTCTTAATCCTAGGATGGAGAGAGAGAGGTGCAATGTCACCTAGTTTTTTCTGTCATAAATATAACTTTGTGGGTTTTGCCGAAGGTATTTGGTCATATACCCCTAAATTGTTTGGTTTATTCCTTGAAATGATGTTTTCTTTTTTTAATTGTTTTTTTTTACTATTTTTAATAAATACTTATTATTTTTATTAACTTTAAAAATATATTTTTTGTTCGTTCGTATTATTTTTGTGTTAAGTTCTTTATTCGAACTATTATTGTGTTATTCGTTCTTATTAATCATGTATTATTTTTTTGTTTGGGTTATCCCATGTTATTTTTTTCGTTTCGACTATGTTTTTGTTGTTTTTTTTCCGGTCGGATTATACCATGTTATTTTTTTCGTTCAATATATTTTTTGTACGGCCTATTTTTGTGTTATTTTTTTCCTTCCGAGTATCCTTGTGTTAATTTTCCATTCGAACTATTCATTTGTTATTTTTTTTTCATTCGGACTATCTTTGTGTTATATTTTCACTTAGAATATATTTGTGTTATTTTTCAATTCAGAATATCCATGTGGTATTTTTTTCGTTCTAACTATCATTGTGTTACTCCCTCCGTCCCAAAATTATTGTCCACGTTTGACTTTTGAAGTCTTTCCATGTCAATTTTGATCATAAATAACTTTATTTGTGTTATATAATTTTTGATGAAACTTATAACAATGAAAATACATTTAAAAAACAATATATTCATATATTTTGCATAAAAAAATATATAACAAAAAGTAAATTATTTAAGGTCAAAGTTGAACAAAAGAGACTTAAAAAGTCAAACGTGGACAATAATTTTGGAACAGAGGGAATATTTTTTAGTTTGAACTATCTGGTGTTATTATTTGTTGCGATTTTCGTAGCCGTTAAATAAAACCTACACACAAACATACATATAATTATTCATAAAAAACGTTTTAAACAAAAATAAAAAAAATATGGTTAGTCCGAATGAAAAACAATAATAGTCCGAACGAAAAAAATAACACATGATTAGTCGTGACAAAAAAAATAACACAAAGATAGACGGGACAAGAAAATAACACAAAGATAATCCTACCAGAAAATAACGCAAGGATAGTCCGAACAAAAAAATAACATAAGGATAATCCAAACCAAAAAAATAACACAAAGAAAGTTCGAATGAAAAAAAATAATTCAATAATAGTATGAACGAAAAAATTAACACATGAATAGTCCAGATGAAAAAAATAACATAGGAGTAGTCTGAACGAAAAAATAACGTATGAATAATCCAAACGAAAAATAACACAGGGATAGCCAGAATGATACACAATCATAGTCATAATTTTTATTGAACAAAAACATCAAATAAAAAAAATATTTAATTCGAATCAGAATTGGTTTCTATTTAAGTCAAATCACAGAGTATGCAAAGCAACACCTTTTGCCAAACACCATCTACACTACTTCATTTAGGTGGGATGGATTAACATTACAATTTTTTATTATGCAGTTAATTTTTTTAAAACTAAATTTTCCATTAAATCAAAATAAAAATTACTTTACAAGAAATCAAAAATAAAAAACTTAAAACTTAAAAACATAAGTATTCATAACTAGTAACATTTAACAAAAGTCTTCATTAGAAAATTTGATGGGTTTTCTAGATTACTTAAATGTACTTGCGGAATTCCACATAACTAACTTATGGGCACATGCAATTCTAGAAAAAAAATTTGGCTTTTCTTCTAATAGCAACATACTTTGAAACTTCTAAATAACCTAGCTAAAATCGAAAATCACAAAAGCTTAAACCACATATCTTATTGCTATTTTCGCAAATAACCATGTACTTTGAAGAACCCTTCTTGGAATGATGGTCCTAATAGTGTGGAAGCCTCTAATGAATCACACCTAAACCCTAGGAAAACCCTAGGATCGAAATAAGAGAGATGAGAGAGGGAGTTTGGATATTCCTTATGTTTTGCAGGGTTCTAAGGTCTTATGGAGGTCCTTATTTATAGTTGTAGGAAACCCTGATTTTAATTCAAGATATTAATAAAATATTCTTAATCCTTTTTAGTTTTCTTATCAACCAAGGGAGCTTCCAGAACCCTTCCAAGAGGGCTCCAAAACGTCCCCTTCTATGGAGGTTCTAGAATGCTTCCTTGTTCAACTTTTGAACAATTGCACTCTAACCCTAATTAATTCTAATTAATTCAGACAATTAATTAAATTAACTCTAATTAATTCTTAATTGAAGTCTATTTCTAATTAATATATTAATCCAATAATATATTAACAAATTATTTAGCTCTCTCTTATTATCAATCCGGGCCATTTTTCGTTTATGAGGGCAACCTAAAAAGGACTTTACTATTATTCAACCAATTATATCAATTTAGTTAACACCTTAGACACCCTAATCCAACAATCTCCCACTTGGATAAGTCGTTAACTACAATTGCAAGTATAATTCTCTGAGCAACTAGTAAATGGTGCATTCTAAGCCACTGCCAAACTCTGATTAAATCAGACGTTAACCCTAAGATAAGTGATTAAATACTCTCGTTCTTCCTGATATCGTACGGACATGAGACATAGATTAGAATCAATCACATGGTCTAAGATTCTGTTTCTCGATTTCCCGATTTGTGATGATGTCATTAGACTTCTAATTGAACACATCAATTCAGTCTCAGCTGGGCCCAACACTTATAATGTCAACATCAAATCACCGAGGGGCCCAAAGATAGCGCTTCCCCTAAACAGGCAAAAGGAACAGATAAACTTTGACTATATAATCATACTGTTTACTCGTCATATCATGAATGGAATTACACTTTATGACATTCAGTTACGAATGCGTTGGAGTAAACTAATGCATAATATATTCGTAAACTATGATTTATATATCTCGTTTTTAAGAATAAAAGATATTATCATCTTAGAATTACTCATGATTAAAATCTATTAAGTAATATCTAAGCGCGGGTTTAACCAATACTCAAAATCCTCATTTTCTAAGTACTTATGAATATTGCAACAATCCATATGCAATGTCCAATCCATATGCAATGTCCAATCCATATGGACAATCCAGAAACGATTTATGATAGTCTTAAATCAATACCAACTCCCCATAAGTATGAGTGACTGTGGCATTTCGAATAACTTAATATTCAGGAAGTAAAACATGCAAAGTGAAACACAAGAATAAACTAATTGACAAATGGTATCACACACTTTGAACATAAATAAATCTCTATTAATTAATCACCATTCAATTACAATTTATTAATGTTACGTTGTTTCAAAATATCAACTAACCACTAAAATATGGAATCTAACATCATCTTTTAGCCCAATGCTTATAACATGCTCGAAGTGCTTGATCTTGCTTAATCCCTTTGTGAAAGGATCATCAAGATTATCATCTGATGATACTCGATTCACCACGATTTTTCCCTCTTCTACTCTATGTCAAATGTAATGACATTTTCTGTCAATGTGCCTTGATCTACCACGATCATTTGGTTCTTTGGTCAAAGCAATCGCACATTCGTTATCATAGAAAATGTCCATTGGTTCTTGGATTGAAGGAACAACTCCAAGATCGCCAATAAAGTTTGTCAACCATGTTGCTTCCTTCGTTACCTCGCTTGCTGCGATTTAATCTAATTCACAGGTAGAACCAACCAATATCTGTTGCTTGGAACTCTTCCAAGTAATTGCTCCACCATTCAATAGAAAAACCCAACCGGATTGCGAATAACTGTTATCTCGATCCATTTGCAAGCTGGCATCACTATAATCACTCACTTTAGGTTCATCTTTGCCACCAAAGACTAAGATCATATCATTTGTATTTCACAAATACTTAAGTATATTCTTCACTGTTGTCCAATGATCTATGCCAGGATTTCCCTGATATCTGCTAACCATGCTCAAATCAAAAGTTACATCAGGTCGAGTACATGTCATAACATACATGATCGATCCTCTAGCCAAAACATATGGGACTTGACTCATCATATCTATTTCAATATCACTATTTGGACATTAACTCTTACCCAATTTTATAGTATGATGCATGTGTAAATCCCTTTCTTAGAATTCTCCATATTTAACCATTTCAATATGTTATCCAAATATGTAGTATGGCTAAGCCCAAGAAAATGTATCTGCCTATCTCTATAAATCCTTATTCCAAGTATGTATGTGGCCTCTATAACATCCCAATTTTCAAGGCCAAAAATTTCATTTTAATTAAGTAATTTATAAAATAGTTAACCAAAACATCGCCATTGTTACATCAATCCACAAAACCATAATATCGTATCTCAAAACCAAATCACCACAAGTAATGAAAATCAGAGTACAATCCCAGGAGTCTCATAGTGCGGAATCCAGTGTGTGTGATGTGCCGCTACCGCGCCGACTCCTTCCCCTTCGCTGAAGAGGTACCTGAAACCAAAACTATAAACCGTAAGCACAAAGCTTAGTGAGTTCCCCCATCATACCACATACCATACGTAACACATACTGCCAGGCATGCCGGGGTGCCCGACCTACCCCATGCCATGCATATCTGGGTGCCCGGCCTACCATGCTGAGCATACCGGGGGTGCTCAACCTACCCCTGCTAGGCATACCGGGGTGCCTAACATACCCCTGCTAGGCATACCGGGGTGCCTAACCTACCCCTGTCAGACATACCAGGGTGACTGACCTACCCCTCCGGTTTATCTCAACCAGTGACGGGGACTATTTCACCCCCTACTACTACCGCATAGAAACATAACATGTCTGTACTGATCTCGATGTGGAAATTGACTCTCCTCGACTCCTCAATCCTTACACGACAACTCTTCCAAGTTATCAACTCATTCTCATACTCGTAACCCTTACAAGGGTCACACAACCCTAGTCAATGTCAAAGTCATACCCATGGTCCAAATCAACTTTTGGGTCAAAGTCAACATCTAGTTGATTCGACTCGCCGAGTTGGCCCGCCAATTCGCCGAGTCCTCATGACCACACAATGCCATAATCCCGTCCTTACGCGTCGAGTCTAGCAAGAGCTCGACGAGTTCGCCTTCAACAACACCTCAGACAATCTTCAACCGACTCGCCGAGTTCGTTCTTGGACTCGCCGAGTTCATTTTTATCCATAAGAAGATGTTCAGTCTATGACTCGCCGAGTTCCTCTTGAACTCACCGAGTCCGTCTTCATAACTTGGGAGATTGCCTTGGACTCGCCGAGTCTGTTCTTACACTTGTCGAGTCCCATGATTTCCAGGTCCAAAACAAACGCCTATCAGGCTGAGTGTTCCTTCCACTCAACCAAAAACCATTTCCAGGAGACACTTTGGGGAAAAAGCGTCCTGACTCGCCGATTCCCTCTTTGTCCAACACTATACAGTCGATTATAATGGGTCTTAACGCGTCAAAACCATAGATCTGGCCTCCTAGGGTTCATTTTATACGTAAATCTTCAAGCTTGATGCACATGCATGGGGCCTTTGGCTCAAAAAGCCATAAAAAGGGGTTTATATGATGCATGGGTCTCCCATGGCCATAAAGTTGGCACCTTTATGCCATGGGAACCCTCAATGGCTCCAGATCTGAAGTCTTAATCCCAAAATCGAGGTTGCATCCTAGTATGGGTCCAAAATGGCTTCCAAAAGCCCTAAGTTACTCCAAAAGAGTATCTAATGAAAGAAGAAGCAAGGTCTGGACTTTTTACCTTCTATAAACAGGAAATGAAGCAAAATCTCTGGATCTCCTTGCTCCTTTCTGAAATCCCAAGCTCATTCTTCTTCTCTTCAACCTTCTAACTTGCACAAAATGGCACAACAAGCTCAAGAATCACTCAAAAAGGGTTAAGGGTTTCAATCTAGGGTTTCTCTGAGTTGGGAGGGTGATGGAGGCTGGTTTGGGACGAGATAAAGTGTTTAAATAGGGTACAAACCCTAAATATTAGGGTTTTGTCCAAACAGCTCCTACTCGTCGAGTCGGTCCTCCGACTCGTCGAGTAGGTTTCTTAAACCCCCGATCCAACAGTCGAGTCTACTCGACGAGTTGGGCCTCCAACTCGCCGAGTCCCAGAGTAAATTGTAACATTTCCATGAAATTAAATACGTACTAGGAATCGGGTGCTACAAATCTCTCACACTTGTTTTAGACTTCGTCCTCGAAGTCTGCTGCTGATTCTGGAAAAAGCTCGGGGTAGTGCTCCCTCATCTCATCCTCCGGCTCCCAAGTCCATTCTGATCCCTTGCGGTGCTGCCATTGCACCTTCACCAGCTCCACTCTCTTGTTGCTCAGGTCCTTCGACTTCATGTCGAGGATCGCTACTGGCCGCTCAATGTAATTCAGGCTGTCATCCACCTGAATATCCTCCAAGGGTACCATTGCCGAGTCGTCCACCAGGCACTTCCGTAACTGGGAGACATGAAACGTACTGTGAATCTGACTGAGTTCGGCTGGCAGGTCCAACCTATATGCCACCTTGCCCACCCGGGCTATAACTTGGAAAGTTCCAATGTATCTGGGGCCCAACTTGCCCCACTTCCTGAATCGGATGACGCCTTTCCAAGGCGACACCTTCAGGAGGACCATATCCCCGACCTGGAACTCCAGGTCTGATCGGCGCTTGTCGGCGTAACTTTTCTTCCGACTCTGAGCAGTCTGAAGCCTGCTCCTAGCTTGCTGAATTCTCTCTGTCGTCTTGAGCACCACTTCGGTGCTTCCCATGACCCTCTGTCCGACTTCACCCCAACATATCGGGGTCCTGCACTTCCTTCCGTACAACAACTCGAAGGGAGGACGGTCGATACTCGCGTGATAGCTGTTGTTGTAGGAGAACTCAGCTAATGGAAGGTAGGTATCCCAGCTACCACCGAAGTCTATAACGCAGGCCCGCAACCTATCCTCCAAAGTCTGGATGGTCCGCTTACTCTGACCATCCGTCTGCGGGTGGAACGTTGTGCTGAAATGCAGACGAGTACCCAACTCGTCGTGAAACTTCTTCCAGAACCTAGAAGTAAACCGCACGTCTCGGTCCGAAATCACCGAAACTGGCACTCTGTGCCGAGCTACTACCTCTCGGATGTAGATGTCGGCCAACTTCTCAGCCGAAATGCTCTCCTGGATCGGTATGAAATGGGCACTCTTGGTCAACCGATCCACGATAACCCAAATCGAATCTACTCCCCGTGCTATCCTGGGAAGCTTGGTGATGAAGTCCATAGTAATATCTTCCCATTTCCACATGTGAATGTCTAGCGGCTGCATCTTTCCGTGTGGCCTCTGGTGCTCGGCCTTGACCTTCCTGCAGGTCAAGCATCGCTCTACGTACCAGGCGACGTCCCGCTTCATGCAGGGCCACCAGTAATCGGGTCGAAGATCCCTGTACATCTTCGTCGCCCCGGGATGAATCGAGAATTGGGATTTGTGCGCCTCCTCTATCAGAACCTGGCGCACACCCCCATGATAGGGAACCCATACCCTACCATGTAGAGTCAATAACCCTCGGCTGTCGTAGTCGAAGGAGGAAACCTGACCCACAATACGCTCGCTCTTCTGATGTTCATTCATGGCCTCCAGCTGGGCCTCTCGGATCTGTTCCAAAAGCGGAGTCACCTTGGTCATCCTCATGCAGATGTCTCTGATCGGCGCTGCCATGCGGCTAACCGCGTCGGCCACGACATTGGCCTTCCCCGGGTGGTAAAGGATCTCGCAATCGTAATCCTTCACCACATCTAACCACCGACGCTGCCTCATGTTCAGATTCGGCTGATCCATGAGGTACCTCAAACTCTTGTGGTCGTGTAGATGGTACAACGGACCCCATAGAGGTGGTGTCGCCAAATCTTGAGGGCGAAGACGACCGCCCCCAACTCCAAATCATGCGTCGGGTAGTTCGCCTCGTGAGGCTTCAGCTGCCTCGAGGCGTAGGCGATGACATGCCCTCTCTGCATCAAGACTGCGCCTAAACCTGAAATGGACGCACCACAGTACACCACGAAATCCTCCACGCCCTCGGGCAGGGCGAGGATCGGCGCCTCGCACAGTCTCTGTCTCAACGTCTCAAACGCTGCCTACTACTCAGGCCCCCAGCGAAAGACAATAGCTTTCTTCGTCAGCCGGGTCAGAGGTACGGCTATCTTGGAGAAGTCCTGAATGAATCTCTGATAATAGCCTGCCAATCTGAGGAAACTCCGAATCTCAGATGGAGACTTCGGAACCTCCCATCTCATCACGGCCTCCACTTTGGCTGGGTCAACCAATATCCTGTTCTGGTTGACAAGGTGCCCCAGAAACTGCACCTCGCGCAACCAGAACTCACACTTGGAGAACTTGGCATACAAGCTCTCCCTCCTCAGGGTATCCAAAACCTCTCGCAGATGCTCCTAATACTGCTCCTGCGTCTTGGAGTAAACCAAGATGTCATCAATGAAAACTATCACAGACCGATCTAGCATCAGTCTGTACAAGTGGTTCATGAGGTCCATGAATGCGGCATGAGCATTGGTGAGCCCGAAAGGCATCACCACGAACTCGTAGTGACCATAGCGAGTCCGGAAAGCAGTCTTCTGTATATCCTCATCCCTGACCCTCATCTGATGGTAGCCTGACCGCAAGTCAATCTTGGAAAACCAAGATGCTCCCTGGAGCTGGTCGAACAAGTCGTCTATCCTCGGGAGTGGGTAACGGTTCTTCACCGTTACCTTGTTCAGCTCTCGGTAATCTATGCACATACGATGCGACCCGTCCTTCTTCTTGACAAACACGATCGGGGCTCCCAAGGCGAACTACTCGGCCTGATAAATCCTTTGTCTAACAGCTCCTGCAGCTGCGTAGACAACTCCTGCATCTCGGGAGGAGCCAACCGATATGGTGCCTTGGCTATCGGTGCCGCACCAGGGACAAGGTCGATCCTGAACTCCACCTTTCGCTCCGGAGGTATCCTAGGCAACTCCTCTAGGAATACATCCGCGTAATCTCGCATCATCGGAACATCGCTCACCGCCGCCTTACCCGCCTCCCGGGCATCCATAATATAGGCGACATACCCAGTGCAACCCTGCTGTAGATAACGCCTAGACCTCGCTGCCGAACATAGAGCCGGTCCGTGCTATGACCTCTCGCCCTGGATCACCAACTCTCCTCCACTTGGGGTCCTAATCCGAACTAACTGCTGCGTGCAGTCGATCACTGCCCCATTGGGGCTCAACCAATCCATACCTATAATCACCTTGTTCCCACACAATGGAATGGGAACCAAGTCTACCAGGTAGCGCTCCTCGAATAGCCTCAAAACATAATCTCTGAAAACCTGCGAGGCTCGAACTGATCGGTCGTCAGCAATCTCCACCTCTAGAGGGCAATCCAGCATGCCCGAAGACTCAGGGAACCTCTTGCTAAGTGCAAGAGAAACAAATGATCGAGTAGCACCCGAATCAAACAACACCTGAACTGGAATACCGTTCACATGGAACGATCCTAAACAAGGCAGATAACATAGCACATAAATATCGTAATCAACATATAATAAAAGCTAGGGAGAGGAAATCATACCCGTCACCACATCGGGTGCGGCGCGTGCCTCCTTGGTAGTCAACTGGAAGGCTCGGCTCCTCACCGCTGGAGCCTCTGTCTTGCCCTGTCGGCCATCTGTAATCCGCAGGGTCGCTGGAGCTGGCGCCTTCACTGGCGCTGCTGCTGTCAACTGGGGGCAATTGTCCTTTTTATGGCCTCGCTGGTTGCAGTGAAAACACAGCAACTCCAATTTCTGGAACGTGGGCGCAGGGGCGGTACAATCCCTGCTGAAGTGCCCCGTCTTGCCGCACTTATAGCAGCCTGATGACCCTAGTCTACACACCCCCTCGTGCGGCTTGCCGCACTTTCCGCAGCTGCTCTGGCCCTGATGGCCCTTCGACCTAACGTCGGATCCCTTGGGTTTCTTCCCTGAAACCCCAGTCGTCTGTCCCTCTGCCGCCTTCCTCTTCCGGATGTGCTCAAAATCAACCTCCCTCTCCCTCGCCCTGGCGATCATAGAATCCAGGGTCGGGAAAGCTGAGTAGCTGACATGCTCCCGGATATCAGCTCGTAACATATCAAGATAGCGGGTTTTCCGCATCTCCTTGTCTCCCGCATACTGGGGCATCAACAATGCCCTCTCCCGGAACTTGGCGGTAATTTCCGCCACTGACTCAGTCGTCTGCCTCATATCGAGAAACTCCCTGGCCAGCTGCTGAAGATCCACAGTCGGCGCAAACTCAGCTCTGAACCTGGTCACAAAGTCCGACCAAGTCATAGTCTCAATAGTCGAGGCTCCCAACGAGTCACCAACCGACTCCCACCAGTCCCTGGCCCGGTCTCTCAAACAACCTGTGGCATATCGCACCTTCGACCCCTTAGGGCAGAAGTTTGTCAACTGTGCAGACTCAATGTCTGCAATCCATCTCCTGGCTGCGATGGGGTCCTTAGCCCCATGGAAATCCGGCGCACCACTTCCCCTAAACTCCTTGAAGGACAGTGTGCGTGACCCTGACTGGCTGTGTGCCATGTCACTCCTAAACGCCCTGAGGCGATCCTCCATCAGCTCTATGATCCCTTCCTTGATCGACCTGAATATGATAGGGGTCAACTCAAGGATACCTCTAGTGATCTCGGACGCGATAAACTCGCGTAGTCCCTCATCCACTGGCTCGTAACCTGCACCCGAACCTGATCCTGAACCGGATCATGTTCCTAAACCTCCCCCTCCATGACGTGTGATCATCACCATTCTGAAATAGGACACATACTCGTCAGAATCATACACAAATCTCGGGAAGTCTCATATACTCTACAGTTCCCTGATTCCATCTTAGCCCTCCTTGACTCAAGTACAGATCCTCTGCTTCCAGTAGTACGGGCCCATACTACCTTCCACATCTATCCGTACTTTCCTCAAGGATTGCTTCGACTTCACCAAGTCCCTTCTACTACTACTGCTCTCTTGCTAATCCCATCCTAGGCTTACCCTAGGGTAACTCTCCAACCCACCCAGTCCTCAGCTGCTGAAAGATCCCCAGTAATGTCAACTAGCTACCTCATGATTATAGCCACATGCAACAGAGATCAGATAATCCTTCGAGTAAAGGACCCATCCCTAGAACGGTTGGACTCAAAGAAGAGCTGCACAATAGGGTCAAATCTAACACTTTGAGATTATTCAGCCTGTGCCACATGTGACTTAGCATATTCACTTAATAGCTAGCTCACATTACTAAGAGTCCCACAAAGCACAAAGCAAGCAACATTCAGACAATGAAGAATATAACCAACATATTCCATTCAAATCATCCTATCCCCTAATCAGGAATCTGTTCATACAATTCAAAGGCTCATACAATCAGGCATAACCTAAACAGGCTATCCTATCACTGCCTGATCAGTATTAGCATGCAAGTCTACAAACTCATACAATATGCATATAAGGCATCCTCCTAGATCCTCATCCCTAATCTAGCATGCAATTCTCATAACCATATCATAACATAACATATCATAACATGTATGGGTATCTTGGGGAAAACTTACTTGAGCTCAGCCGGTCGCGCACATCACACATCTTGTTCTTTTTCAAAGTTCTTTTCTCTTTTCAAATTCTTTTCAAATTCCTTTATATAAAATGATTTTACTTTTGAAAGTTTTCATACCAAATCCTTAGTTTGAGTCCATACACACTCGAGAGCATGCCCGAATCCCTTAAACTAAGGCTCTGATACCAACTTGTAACATCCCAATTTTCAAGGCCAAAAATTTCATTTTAATTAAGTAATTTATAAAATAGTTAACCAAAACATCGCCATTGTTACATCAATCCACAAAACCATAATATCGTATCTCAAAACCAAATCACCAAAAGTAATGAAAATCAGAGTACAATCCCAGGAGTCTCATAGTGTGGAATCCAGTGTGTGTGTGATGTGCCGCTACCGCGCCAGCTCCTTCCCCTTCGCTGAAGAGGTACCTGAAACCAAAACTGTAAACCGTAAGCACAAAGCTTAGTGAGTTCCCCCATCATACCACATACCATACGTAACACATACTGTTAGGCATACCGGGGTGCCCGACCTACCCCATGCCAGGCATATCTGGGTGCCCGACCTACCCTGCTGAGCATACTGGGGTGCTCAACCTACCCATGCTAGGCATACCGGGGTGCCTAACCTACCCCTGCTAGGCATGCCGGGGTGCCTAACCTACCCCTGTCATACATACCGGGGTTTCCCACCTACCCCTCCGGTTTATCTCAACCGGTGATGGGGACTATTTCACCTCCTACTACTACCACATAGAAACATAACATAGTCATGCTAGCACATAAACATATCAGGTAGCAGCAAACCTAGATGAATATCACAAAGACAATCATCTAACATATGACTCCTACTGGTGGGCCGGCATTGTGGCCGTAGACCCACCGCTACTGGAAGGTAACTCACCTCAATGTCGCGTAGTGTCTGTACTGATCTCGATGTGGAAATCGACTCTCCTCGACTCCTCAATCCCTACACGACAACTCTTCCAAGTTATCAACTCATTCTCATACTCGTAACCCTTACAAGGGTCACGCAACCCTAGTCAATGTCAAAGTCATACCTATGGTCCAAGTCAACTTTTGGATCAAAGTCAACATCTAGTTGATTCGAATCGCCGAGTTGGCCCGCCAACTCGCCGAGTCCTCATGACCACACAATGCCATAATCCCATCCTTACCCGTCGAGTCTAGCAAGAGCTCGACGAGTTCGCCTTCAACAACACCTCGGACAATCTTCAACCGACTCGCCGAGTTCGTTCTTGAACTCACCGAGTTCATCTTCATCCATAAGAAGATGTTCAGTCTATGACTCGCCGAGTTCCTCTTGAACTCGCCAAGTCTGTCTTCATAAGTTGGGATATTGCCTTGGACTTGCCGATTCTGTTCTTACACTCTTCGAGTCCCATGATTTCCAGGTCCAAAACAAACCTCTATCAGGCTGAGTGTTCCTTCCACTCAACCAAAAACCATTTCCAGGAGGCACTTTGGGGAAAAAGTGTCCCGACTCGCCGAGTCACCCAAGTGACTTGCCGAGTCCCTCTTTGTTCTACACTATACAGTCAATTATAATGGGTCTTAACGCGTCAAAACCATAGATCTGGCCTCCTAGGGTTCATTTTATACGTAAAGCTTCAAACTTGATGCACATGCATGGGGCCTTTGGCTCAAAAAGACATAAAAAGGGGTTTATATGATGCATGGGTCTCCCATGGCCATAAAGTTGGTACCTTTATGCCATGGGAACCCTTAATGGCTCCAGATCTGAAGTCTTAATCCCAAAATCGAGGTTGCATCCTAGTATGGGTCCAAAATGGCTTCCAAAAGCCCTAAGTTACTCCAAAAGAGTATCTAATGAAAGAAGAAGCAAGGTCTGGACTTTTTACCTTCTATAAACAGGAAATGAAGCAAAATCTATGGATCTCCTTGCTCCTTTCTGAAATCCCAAGCTCCTTCTTCTTCTCTTCAACCTTCTAACTTGCACAAAATGGCACAACAAGCTCAAGAATCACTCAAAAAGGGTTTAGGGTTTCAATCTAGGGTGTCTCTGAGTTGGGAGGGTGATGGAGGCTGGTTTGGGATGAGATAAAGTGTTTAAATACGGTACAAACCCTAAATATTAGGGTTTTCTCCAGACAGGTCCTACTCGTCGAGTCGGTCCTCCGACTCGTCAAGTAGGTCACTTAAACCCCTGATCCAACAGTCGAGTCTACTCGACGAGTTGGGCCTCCAACTCGCCGAGTCCCAGAGTAAATTATAACATGTCTATGAAATTAAATACGCACCAGGAATCAGGTGCTACAGCCTCTCCTAGATCCTTCATAGCGAAGCACTTTCCAAGCCAAGACTTCACTTCTTGCAAAGTTGGAATGTCGTTTCCTGTAAGGAATATGTAATCCACTTACAAGACTAGGAAGGTCACTACACTCCCACTAGCTTTGACATATATGTAATACTTATCGTCACTTCTATAAAATCCAAAATACTTGACCTTTTCATGGAAGCAAAGATTCCAGCTGCGAGATGCTTGTTTCAGTCCATAGATTAACTTCTCAAGCTTGCATGCCTTATTAAGGAATTTGGTATGCTCAAGACCGTCTGGCTGAGCCATGTACACATCCTCAGTCAATTTCCCATTAAGGAAAGCAATTTTAACATCCACTTGACATATTTCATAATCATGATAAGCAGCTATGGCAAGCATTGCCTTAATTAACTTAATCTTGGCAACTGACAAAAAGGTCTCATCATAGTCAATCCTTGGGTTTGAGTAAATCCTTTTGCAACCAATCTTGCCTTGAAGGTCTGTACATTACCATCGATGTCGGTCTTCTTCTTGAAGATCCATTTATACCCTACCATCTTTCGACCAGGTGTTTGATCAACCAAAGTCCATACTTGGTTATCATACATGGATTGGATCTCGCTATCCATTGCCTCTTTCCATTTAGAAGCTTCAAGGCCTTCCATCGCTTCCTTGTAATTAGTCGGCTCATAAAAATTTACCAGTATGTCATCACTGATGAACGTATCTCCATCTATCATTATATGAAAACCATAAAACTCAGGCGGTGTGCTAACTCTAGTGGAACGATGAAGAGGTAACGAATTATCAATAAGCTCAACATGTTTAGCTTCATGTTGAGAGCTAGTATCATCAAATGTTCCTTCATTGGGAGACTCTTGAAGCTATTTAAGATCAATTGTACTCCCATTGTCTCCTTTTAGTATGAGCTATCTCTCACGAAAGACTCCTCTTTGAGCTACAAAGACCACGTTCTCACTTGGTCTGTAGAATAAGTATCCAAACGACTTTTGTGGGTAATCAATGAAAATACACTTCTTAGATTTGGGTTCTAGTTTGTCTTGAGCCTCATGCCTAATGAAGACTTCACAACCTCATACCTTGGTATGTACGATCGAGGGAGGTTTCCCTATTTACATTTCATGAGAAGTTTTAGCAACCTTCTTTGTAGGAACAAGATTGAGGATATGGGCGCCTGTCTCTAAGGCATACCCCCCAGAATGATATAGGAATCGAAGATTGACTCATCATGGAACGAAACATGTCCAACAAGGTTCTATTTCATCTCTCATCTACACAAATAAGTTTTGGTGTTCTAGGAGGCAACAATTGTGAAACGATTCCACATTCCTTGACATAGTCGTTGAACTCGATACTAAGATATTCTCCACCTCTATTAGATCAGAGCATCTTTATCTTCTTGATCAGCTGATTCTATACTTCGTGCTTAAACTCTTTGAACCTTTCAAAAGTTTCTAATTTATGCTTGATTAGATAGATATACCCATATCTACTATAATCATTAGTAAACGTCACGTAGTAGCGATTTTCATATCTTGTGGTGGATCTGAAATGCCCACACATATATGTATGTACTAGGTCTAATAGTCTTTCACCTCTTTCATAAGTACCAGTGAAAGGTGACTTAGTCATCTAGCCTAATAGACAAGAATCGCATTGATTGGCTGACTTTAGATGAAACAATTCCAACACTTCATCTTTTTGGAGTTGGGCAATGCGTTTTTGGTTTATGTGCCCAAGACGACAATGCCATAAGCATGCCTTGTCAAACTATTGGAAAAAACAATATTATAAACATAATTGCCAAGTTTTTTCACATATACAACAATTTCATACATACCTTTACAAGGAAAAAGCTTTGAAAATAAATGCATCATTTTTATAAACTAAAATTGCACCATTTTCATTATCAAAAACATATCGATAACCTTGTCTAAATAAAGCATGAAATGAAACTATGTTTCTTGCCATTTCTGACGAATAAGAGCAATTGTTTAAATCAAAACTAATCATAACTCTACTATGCAGCTTCAACATGATCTCTCCAACCAATGTAACAGATGAACCTTCTCCAGTTGCATGAGTGGTTCAATCTTTTCAAGCTTGAGATTTCATTCTTCGGTTCCTGCAATACCGAGCATATGTGATCATCACATCTAATATCAAAAACAATAAATCTAGTAGTATGAAAAGTTTTAGTGAATACCTTAATCAAATTTGTTGGGATGAAACGTTTCATCTTCAGGTTCATTCAGGTATCTAGGGAAGCTTCTTTTCAAGTAGCCTTTCTCTTGATAGCAAGGGCAATAGCCTTCAATTAAATTGTGGTTTGGAGCAATTTTTGGATCGAATTTTCTATTTAGTCCTTGATTGAACACTTCAGTCACGATTTTCTCATTTTCTTTAAGAAGAGAAATCATCTTTTTCTCATAGTAATTTCCAATTTCAATAGCTTTAGAACTAGATAGAGTTTCCTTTTTTAATGATGTTAGATTCTTCAGCCCTTAACATATCATAAAGCTACATTAGGGTAACCATGAGGTTCTTCATGTGGAAATTCGTTACAAATTGTTTTTAAGAATCTGGGAGACAAAGCAGGATCAAATCGACATCAAACTCGATCGGAAACTCACCACCCATGTTACCTAGTCTGTTAATGTATGTTTTCACTTTATCGATAAACACACATACAAAATTTCCTTCATCGTAATTGCATGTAAGTAAGACTTTGTTCATATCAAATCTCACGAGCCTCATAAGAATAGAAAGGAGTGAGGGTTGCTCAGTAAGAAGTTTAGGTGAAAGAGTGTGAAGAAGATGTGAGTAGGAGGCAGAAGGAAGATCACCATTTCCATACATCTTTAAATAAGAGATAAGATTTTAGTTAGTTGATTTTCCTTAAAATTTTCAACCCAAATTAATATTCAAGGATAGGACCCAAAAAATACAATTCGAAATTAAGAAGAGGGATACGTAATCTAATCGCGAATTTATTTAAGGTAGGTACGACACTTTACCAATTTCAATCTATTATGACATTCCTAGATCTTTCGATATTTGCTGATCTTTTCAATGGCATGTTTAATCTCAGATTATGCTCTTCGATTTGTGGCTGGGATACCGAGGATCACAAATAAGATGTCAATAATCATGCAAACCTGCGTAACAACCTCGTTCCTATTTATGATCTCGCATTGACGTGCCGATTAACAACACATGCTCCATCAACAACCATAAACTCGATTTGTGCCATTGTTTATCTTTTTAGTCCTCAATTAGTGCATCGGTTAACCACGCACGCTCCATTAATGACTCACAAAGAACCAATGTGTGTTTTCACGGATTAGCATCTTAAGTAATTAGACTGGGATTTTGGAAGGTTCTAGTACTTCATATATTATACTTTTAATATGATTATGTCCTATCAAATTCGTTTGGCTAACAACCCTCCACCATACAAAGAAGTAGGGGTGAAAAGGACACCCATCCGATGGTCATTTTTAGACCGTTTCTGTATACCTCTCATATAGTGTGGCTTCGTGAATGAGGCTTACTATTGATTTGACTAACTTTTAGTTGTACATGTACTATTAATAATCATATATATATATATATATATATATATATATATATATATATATATATATATATATATGTGGTGTATTTTAAAACCTTTTGAAAATACAAGGTTTAAATTTAATTATCTTCATTAATAATTAATTACTTAATCTTTTAAACCATCTTAATTTAATATTTATCTTTTAATTAAACAATTAATTAAATTAGTTAAATCATTTAAGAATTAAATAATTATATTTAATTAAACCTTTAATTAATTAATTATATTTAATCCTAATCCTTCCTAATTTTCAAAAGTTATGGTTAGGTTATCTAATTTTAGTTGTTCAAAATTTAAGGCAATTAAGATAACAAATAAGGAAATAAGAAAACTCTACCAAAACCCTAGCAATTTTCGAAAAATGCAAGGAGGCAAGGAAATTTCGAAAAACCCTAGAGAGCTAGGATTTTTGATTTTCCTGGCCTCTTTTAGGGTTTCACAAATTTGAAAATTATAGAACAAGCCTTAGGCTTTGATACCATTGATGGGTTTTATAGATTACTTCAATGTACTTGTGGAATTTTTCATAACTAACTTATGGGCACATGCAATCCTAGAAAATTCTATGGCTTTTCTCATAATAGCAACATACTTTAAAACTTCTAAATTACCTAGCTAAAATCGAAAATCACAAAGGTTTAAACCACATAGCTTATTGCTATTATCGCAAATAACAATGTGCTTTGAAGAAACCTTCTTGGAATGCTAGCCGCAATAGTGTGGAAGCCTATAATGAATCACATCTAAACTCTAGGAAAACCCTAGGATAAAAATAAGAGAGGGGAGAGAGGGATTTTGGATATTCCTTATGTTTTGTAGGGTTCTTGGGTCTTATGGAGGTCCCTATTTATAGTTTTAGGAAACCCTAATTTGAATTCAAGATATTAATAAAATATTCCTAATCCTTATCAGTTTCTTTATCAACCAAGGGAGCTTCCAGAACCCTTCCAAGAGGGTTCCAAACTGTCCCCTCTTATGGAGGATATAGAATTCTTCCTTGTTCGCCTTTTCAACAATTTCACTCTAACCCTTAGAACCATTAGTTATTTCTAATTAATACAGACAATTAATTAAATTAACTATGATTAGTTCTTAATTAATTAGTTCTATTTTTAATTAATGTATTAATCCAATAATATTTTAACAAATTATTTATCTCTCTCTTATTATCAATCCAAGCCATTTCTAGGTTATAAGGGCAACCCAAAAAGGACTTTACTGTTATTCAACAAATTATAACAATTTAATTAAGACCTTAGATACCCTAATCCAACAAAACTGGTCTTCCAAATCTTTAATGGGCGTCGTTTTCAAATAAATATGGTTAATCGTTCAAATATGTTATGTCAACACGAGGCGAAGATAATGATGGATTTCTACATCATTTATTATCACTCTTCTTTCCATGAACACGCTACCACCAATTTCTAGTGGTTGGGTCTTCAGAATGATTTCATGCTCTTCAAAGTCACATATAACATTTTCTTTGTCTTCTAAAATCCTTTTATGTAATATGATACACATATACATTACCCTCATCATCTTATTCTTCTTAGAAAATAATTGCCGAATTTTCAATATTTTGCCAACGCTTTTAAGAGCTTCAAACGCTCGTTCCGCATCTTCCTTTGCTTTTTCTTAAGCTTTCTTAAATTTCTTACTTTTATGATCATCCTGGCATAACAAAGTTTTAACAAATATCGACCGTTCTGAATAGATCTTGTCCACTAGGTGGTACCTGAATTTATATTGCCTCCCATGCACTTCAAATGAAAAACCATTGGTGAGTTATTCAGAACCTTGATGTCATTAAGCGAACCGGGACAAGCAAAGAAGGCATGCAAAATCTAAAGATCATGTGAGGCTATGGCTTCAAATATGATCGATGGATAGCCTAGATTACCTCGTGTCTATTACCCATGATATGCATTCTGGAAATTTCCCCATTCGCAATTATGGCAATCCAAGATGTCTAACATTTTAGGAAATATATGTACAGTTGGGTGGTGAACATACAATTGTTGTATGTCACAGGAAGTAGGGTGATGCAAGTATCATGGACCGTAAAACCTAATGACATATTTGAAACTTTTGTAAAGACTTTTCCGTGTGGTACATGAAGATAACCTAAAACTCTCACCTAATACATCGAGTGGGTGTCATTTGACTACATATAAAGTAAGATTGTGAATTTTTGTAATGGACTAAATCCTACCATATGTCTTGTTTGGTTATGAGGGATGTAATGTTGGGTTATGATGGTATTTCAGCAACAAAAGATACGACAGAAGCATTCAAATAATCAAAACTCATAACTTAGATAAGAGAACCATTTCAACCAAATATAGGCAACTTAATACATTGAAAAGCAAGAAGGAAATTCAACATACCTTTGTGTTCTTTTGTTTCTTACACTTCACCAGTTAATTGGAATTTGGAGGATCAACAGAGAATCCCTATTTCGTGATCGCACCCAAGAAGCAAACAGCTGACCAGAAAACACCCAAACAGAAAGCACCCAGAAAATCAAACTGTTCTGACTCTAGATCAGATCTACGCGGTGCATTGGATGACTTTTATGGTTTTTTGGATCTTTGAGAGAAACACCAGATTTCTTTGGGTTTTAACTGATTTCTCAAACTCTTAAACCTGGGTATAGGCCTTTCTATTTATAGGGAATGATTCAAACCATAACAGATAAATATCATGGCTCTGAATAATTATCACTTTGGAAATTATCTACTATTCAAATCCCTTATCTTGAACATTTCAGAATCTCTATGTTTCATTTAAATAATTAAACAATTAATTAATTAACAAACTGATCCCTATTATTTAATCTCTTTCCAGTTCGGCTCATATTTATTCTTGCGAGTAACCCAAAAGGACATTGTTATTTATAGTAATATTACCGACTTGTTGTGACTATGGGCACCATCTTCGAACAACTCCCACTTGCACTAGGAACCAACAATAGTCCAGTCTAATACTTACTAACAATAGACAATGAATGTGCAGTCCAATTGCAATTACTGTGTGACACCCCATTTTTATTTTTAAAAATATAAAAGTATAAACCTTGGTTTATAAAATGAAAATGAAAATATATTACCTTTTTGCCAAAGAAATCTAAAGGAAAGTTGTAGTAGATTCAATATGAAAACATGGATATAAAGAATGTCGAAAACGACGTTCGTATGTGAAAGTTACGATTTTTATAAGATTTGGCAGATTTTATGAAATTTACAGCGATCTTATTCGGAATCGCAGCGTGAGGATTTAATGCATTGACTCCACCTGTCGAGTTTGCGTGCATGAAAGTGTATGTCAGGACGACCACATATTTTATAACATCTATATCTATGGGAATTATCAGATTTTTATATACAATGCGTAATTCTACTAAAATTAAAACACTTTAGTTCTCAGGTTTAATCACGGGTTTACTATAAAAATCTATCTATTACAATGAACAACAAGGAAATACAGTAAATAGCAATCTATTATTTAACTCTTGTCCTTGTGCTCATGTCTTCTCTTCTGGTACCACGATGTTGCTACCTGAATCCTACAAAACATAAATCTCTACTATATTAGACAAACATGTCTGGTGAGTTATTCTTTTTAAACTTTTCATCTACTCTTTCTTTCTTTTCTCTTCTTTCTCTTGCTCTGCAGTCTAATCTTTTTCTCTAACAACATTCATATTCTTTCTTCCTTCATCTATCTCTTCTATCTTTCTCCTATAATATTTCTTTCTACTATTTCTAATCTCAGCTATCTCTTTCTCTTCCATCTACTCTATTTCTTATACTCTTCTCTTTTCACCTCATAGTCTTTCTTCTCTTAGCATCTTCTCATGCTCATCTCATACTCGGTACATACTCTATCTCATCTCTAACTCTATATCTTCTTTTCTCTGACTCTTCTCAAATATATCCCTTCTCTGCTCTATCTTTTCTCTACTCTATCTCTTCTCCGTTCTGTCTCTTCTCTGCTCTATCTCTTGTCTACTCTATCTCTTCTCTGCTTTGTGTCTTCTCTACTCTATCTCTTCTCTTCTCTATCTCTTTTATTCTCATTCTCTTATCTAATGCCTCAACATTCTATTCTCATCTAGATCCAATGAATACATCTAATGCCTCAACATGCTATTCTCATCTAGACCTAACAGTCATATTTTATATCATACTCTAAGGGTAACAACAACCCACTATCAATGTTGTATACTATCACCCAGTCTTACTTCTCTCTCTCTCTCTCTCTCTCTCTTGTGGATCCTTAATCTTTCTTCTAATCTTGAATCCTCCACAGATTCTTTTACTCTTAATCCCTCAATGATTATCTCTAAGTTCGTATAAATAACTCTCTTATCTTGTTCTTCTCAAGGAACCTTTTCTCTATCCTCTCTAATCATATATATATTGGATTCACACAGGAATCATATATCTGCATCCATAAAGGGATCATCATCTGTCTACATTTCATCATCTCTTTCCCTGGAGGGACATAATCTCATTCCTGAAGGAATCATAATCTTTGTCCTCGAAGGAACCATACTATTATTCCCAAAGGAATCATACTCTTGTCCCCGAAGGAACCTATATCTCTTGTTCACGAAGGAACCATATTTCTCTATATCTCTATCTTTGTTATGTGACTCATCACATAACACTTGTCCCATTGACAATCTATCTCTTTATCTCATCAAGAGATACTCTACTACTCAAGTACTTTGTTGGGGAATTCCATGTATTAGATGGGTTGGAATGAACCTAGAATGTTGTAGAATGCATGCACCCCAACTTTGATTGATATGTTAGTTGGGATTGATGTTTCTTTTCTGTGATTAAAAGTTTAGGTTGTATTACATGCTAGACTTTTGTTTAGGCATTTGAAGTGTGAGGTGTGATAGGTTCACGCTAGAAAGAGGGTTTTAATTATTTGTGAATGATGAATTAAAGCTTTAATTTTATGATCTATGATGATTAGGGCAAAGCATGCTAGTAATATGATATTCCATAATGATGAAATGATGATACGTGCATGATATTGTATAATGATGTAAAATGATTTAACTTGTATTGTCTTGTTTGCATATTTTCATAATGGGAAACTTGTGAGGTAATGTGTTTTTCAAGATAATAATAATTGTGCATGATTACTGATGGAGGTTTAATGTGCAATCCTTGTATGATGAATTCATAACTTATTAATTATAAAGAGAACACACTTAGTGGGGAAAGGGTATCAACCTAGACATAGGTGTGTACTGTATCCGGGTTGTATGATGGCATAGTAGGTTGGAAAACACCTATAGGATAAGAGCTTAAGCCAGTACTGACGTCGAGTGGTTTTTCTAGACAACCACTTGGGGCCTGGTCCTTGCAGTGGGTGGACTGGAGTGATGTTGGAAATACGATGGGGCCAGCGCAAACATCACGTGGGATTTAAGAGGTGTGGTCTGATGAAATTGACATTGTTTGTACCAATCCTTAACAACATGTGTACTAGTATATGCAACATCGGAGTAGCGAACACAATGAATCGGGGGCAATGTAATGGGTAAGAGTCGCGCCTCATTTAGTGCATTGGGTCGGGCCGGTCATGTTAGTAGTGAATGGGATACTTACCTTGGGGTTAAAGGCGAATATATAGACCCCTAATAAAGAAGTAAAATGATGAATAACTACAAAGGTTATTATAGAAGAGTAATTATTAATGATGAAAATGAGAAATAATATTATCTTATAATATTATAATGATGAATGAAATAATAACTAGTTATAGATATGAACAATGAAGTGTAACTAAATATAAAGGCTCTAAAGAAGAAGAATATTTGAGCATTATCGTGTTGGTTATATGATGTATATGATGCCATGTTATGTGAGTGTTTGAGTGCATGTTTATATTATGTATATGATGACATGTTATGCGAGTGTTTGATTGTATGTTTAGATAATGTTTCGTTTGACCAATTTAGGATATGTACGTTCCATAACATTATACTTATTATTGGCTCACTTAGCATATTTTGACACTTGTTTCTTTGCTTGTTGCTTTTGACTTACATTGATACAAGTATTATGATTTGATGGCTTGGTGAGGATGGGGACATTTTCGGTAGTTACATTTAGTATTACTATGATACCACTTTGGACATGTCGTTGAGTTTTCATTTACATTCGGTTTTGAGAATTTGTTTTGGTGTTGGTTTTGTAAAATTTAATTTTTATGGAGGGTGTTTTTGGTAATAAAGTAACATTCTGGCTAAAAAGTGTTTAAAATGAAAAGAAAAAATTGAGTGAACAATCATGATGTTACATATAGGCCCATTGAGCTGTTGGTTGTGAGTCTTCATACCCGTGGTTGAATGATGGCAGGAGCGATGTAGATTATTGACTTTCTCATTCCAATGATCGGATGGTGTCACGATGTACCGTGGACCAGTGTGGATACAACTTAGGTGGATGAGACCTTTGGGTCTTGGTTCGTTAGCCTTATGGTATAGTTGGGTGTTTGAGCAGTATAGTATTACTACTGGTGGCTCAGTAGCCGGCAGGTTTGGGTTGGGCATTGGTGTGATGTTGACTTGTTGGAAACGTCATGGTTGTGTATCAGTAACTCCTTGTTGAGTTTCTTCTTAGTGGATCCTATCTGTTTTGTGACGATGGTTTCGTGTGAGTTAAGTTGTCAATGATGGAGTTCATAGTGGGCCTTTTGATGATCTATCAGGTGGTTACGCACCTGAGTTGGGATAAAGTATGGGCGCACTGGGAGAATTTTAGTTCATCTATTGTTATGCTCGTGGAAGCGGTGGGTTGTGATTATTTATCGGGAAGTGAAAGTGTAC
Source organism: Lactuca virosa (assembly GCF_052849685.1). Taxonomy (NCBI): domain Eukaryota; kingdom Viridiplantae; phylum Streptophyta; class Magnoliopsida; order Asterales; family Asteraceae; genus Lactuca; species Lactuca virosa. Next base: position 101,405,432 of record NC_136432.1, on the reverse strand, counting down.
ATCTGAGGTCTTTCACTCATGAATTTCTAGACCGGAGATTGGTTAGGTTTTTATGGTCAGAATGTTTTGTTTGCTTGTTTCAGCACGGTATGGCGGTGCTTCTAGTCTTAGGGACTAAGGTACGAGGATATCATGAGTTTGACCGTCAATCTTAGGGTATGACTTCTAGGGTATTAGACCGATTGATTCCCGGTCTTAGGAACTATACCGTTGGACTTAGATAGTGTTTACAATACTGGGAATGTTTGGTTTTAAGTAGTATCGTTGGCGTTTGGTTAGTCCATCAGTGGTGAGAAATGGTAGTTGTGGCAGTTGAGTAATTTCAGGTGTTTAGGTTCGTTTTGGTGGCATGGACTAGGTTTATAGAGGTCTCGTGAACCTTTTGGTGAATGCATTAATTTCATGAGTGGTTGAACAATCATAATAAGTGTGTAAGGAATTGTCTTCTGTAATTCTAGCAAATGTGGACTCCAAGGACAAAATCTAATTTAAGTGGGGGAGAATTGTAACACCCGACACCTGATTTGGGTATTTGGCCGGTGCTTTTTCCAAATGATCTAATGGATATTTTTACATTTTGAATATTTATAAATTGTATCATCCAAGTTCCGATGATGTTTTTCCACTATTTTATTGGGGGTTTTATAGTCTAAAGGAAAGTAGAAGGATGGGCGAATAAGAAAGCCATTTATCGCATTTGCTGAAAATCTGAAAAATCCATATATAATCGCAAGAGGCCTGGGGCGCCTCTTAATAGGTGTAATGCCCGCAGATTCGGGCTAGTCAATATAGCGATAATAAGCGTTAAAAATGAAATTTTTATAGAAGATTATTTAGAATAAATAATCTTAACCAAAGTATAGTATAGGTCACAAGGATTCCGTACATATAAAGAACGCTGAAATCCGACTTATAACGAAGAAGTTATGACCCATCGAAATTTTACGACAAAACCGGCACGGCACCGCGTATCCTAAAGAGTGAATTTTTAATAAACTACTTTTTAGCCTAAGCGGTCTAAACGAAAGTCGTAATATATGTTAAACCGAGAGCGTGCATATAGAGAACGTCCAAATCTGACTTCGTTTGAGGAAGTTATGATTTTTCTAATATTTTGCATAGTAGTATATAGTCCCGAAATCGAATTTTAGATCGATTGATTTTTAGCCAACACAACCTAAATGAGATTGAAAGATCTCATTAATAAGAGCTCAACGATATAAAGATAGTCGAAAGCGAACGTCAGATGACAAAGTTATGAATTTTTAACGGAGTTTAACTGTCTAAGTCTATTAAAATATAACTTTAAAAAAAGTCAAAATTAGCCGACAGAGTCTAAACGAAAGTTGTAGATCACGTCGCTACCTATGCGTAGATATAAAGAACGTCAAAAACGAAGCTCGTATGCGAATGTTACGGATTTTAGAAGATAATTAGTTTTTGGAGTAACCAGTGAGTGACACGTGGCACGATCTGAGCCACTACTTCCTCCCCACGCCTTGCCACCAGATGGTGACACGTGGCCACCGAACGCCCAACGTTCAGCTAGGGAACGCCCAATGTTCGTCACCTTCACAGCCTATAAATAGAAGGCCCAAATCACTCCATTCTTCACACCTTTCTCACCCATTCTCTCCCAACCATCCCCAAAGCCTCTATTTCTTTCCCTAGCACCTCCTAGGTGTTAGAAGGGAGTCCCGGAGCGCCAGAAAGCCCCGAGAAGAAGCACCTTCAGCTCAAAAGTTCTACCCACGAAGAGCCCGGTTCCTCGCTAAACCCATTTGTAAGTGAGTTATGCTTACCCTATTTTGAGTATAACCTATGTTTAAGTTCATTATCGTTATTATGAACCTATAAACAAGATTTATCAGTGATTCCAATTCGCTATACTGATTGATCTACTTACGTGGATGTTATCTAGGCTGTGATTTAGTGAGGTGTTTAAAGTGGTATTTCCAGATAGTATACTTCGTACACCAAACAGACCCTACCTCCGATATGATCCTACCTGGTTGTTCCTTACTTGATAGATCATGAAAGTAGACTTTGAGTTAATGATGAATCTAGACTAATAATTAGTCGCAATAAATAATAGACTAAGACTTAGTAATAATGATACTAGGTTTCGTCGAAGGAAAATACAGTTGCTAGAAGCGAAGCGCTGCCCGAGTTTCGAGTCATCACTTTAACAAGCGAGTGCATAGTTACTTTCATCTTACACATAGATATGAAGTATCTGGATAATTACATGCTTATGTGCTTATTATCTATGACGTGAATATTATATGTTAGATAAGATATTATGTGATGATGTTTAACTGATTTAATCATATAAGTATTATATACTTACAAATATGTATTGGGTAGCGACAGGTGATGAGAGATAGGTGATGATAGAAAGGTGATGATAACTAGCTAGGTGATGATAGATATGTGATGATGAATAGGTAATGCGAGATAAAAGATGATTAGGAGATTCCATAACCATGACCTGCGATGTTGCGATGTAGTCATCTACCAGAGTATAGATGGCGACCACTGACTAGTCTAAACAAGTCATGTTGAAACACCAGCAGGCTCATAACCTGTAGGTGATGAGTTACGAGTTCAGACGATATAGTAACTACATATTCATGCGATGATACTCTAACCCTTACTGGACACGTATTGGGGGAGTAATCCCCGAATTAGTATTGTCTATGCGACGTAGGCGATGATCCTTAGGAACAAACATATAAGGAAATGTGATGTAAGGAGATGAGAGGTATATACAATGTAGGAGATGACCGTTAGGATAAATCTTTAGGGAAGATTAAATAAAGAAAATAGGGATGGGTAATCAGGTTAATTGTTTGATATGAAATATGTGAAGAAACAAATTAACTATATTATTGTGGTTTGAAAACCCTATGTACTCACCAGGTTTCTCAACCTGACCCACTCAGTTTATTGTATCACAGGTGGCTATATGAAAGATACATTCTGCTGAGAGATTCAAGGAGTATTAGGCCACTAGTTTAATTACTGTAAGGCTTGTAATATTTCGTTATGCTTATGTTTCTGTATTGACGATGACATCCCAATGTTTTAATATAAATAAAATATATTTTTTCGGAAATGCTTTGTTAATATCATTATCATGTTTTCTGGGAACAAATTCCTCAATATTATTCTTCAAAAAAAGATACTCTGATTTTAAAATAAGCATAAACAAATCGGTGTTTTTTGGCCGAGAAATTGGGGATGTCACAATAGGTGTGGCGTGCCATCGGTCTAGTGGGCTGATCATTTTATTAGGGTTTTTTTTTGGGGGGGGGGGTTATTTAAAGCTCATTAACCCTTAGGGTTAGTTCATTCTCAGACTCCATCACCCTTAGAACATTTCTTGAGAAACCCTAACCTCTCCTTGCTTGTTTTGAGCCTTGCAATCATTTTGTGAGCTTATCTTCTTTATTTGGTGGTTGAAGCTTGAAGAACAAGGTGTGTATAACGTGCATGAAAGAAGGGTTTAAATGTAGATCCAACAAGATTGCATCATTTCTAGACCTTTTGACTTTTGGATAAGTTTGAAATTCGGTCAAACTTTAGGGTTTTAGTCATTGATTCAGGTATGACCTTTTATTAATGTTTAGGTGATTTATGAGACCAACCTTCACATTTCTGGCGAGTTGTAGAGATTATATGTTTTATCTATAAGGTGACTTTTCTCACTATACTTTACACTACAGTATGTATCATTGTATATTAGGATGGTGTTATGTTGTATTAAGCTGATAGATAGGTAGAATAGTTTAGACAGTTACTCGTGTTGCTGGATTGTTGTTGATTGTCTGTTATTCTATATATGTCGACAGATCTTGTGGCGAGTTAAGGACGGTCCAACTTTATGCTAAAAGTAGAGATACTCTGGTCGGACAAACTTTATGTTAACATCTCCTTGCTTGTTTTGAGCCTTGCAATCATTTTGTGAGCTTATCTTCTTTATTTGGTGGTTGAAGCTTGAAGAACAAGGTGTGTATAACGTGCATGAAATAAGGGTTTAAATGTAGATCCAACAAGATTGCATCATTTCTAGACCTTTTGACTTTTGGATAAGTTTGAAATTCGGTCAAACTTTAGGGTTTAGGTCATTGATTCAGGTGTGACCTTTTATTAATGTTTAGGTGATTTATGAGACCAGCCTTCACATTTCTGGCGAGTTGTAGAGATTATATGTTTTATCTATGAGGTGACTTTTCTCAGTATACTTTACACTACAATATATATCATTGTATACTAGGATGGTGTTATGTTGTATTAAGCTGATAGATAGGTAGAATAGTTTAGACAGTTACTTATGTTGCTGGATTGTTGTTGATTGTCTGTTATTCTATATATGTCGACAGATCTTGTGGCGAGTTAAGGACGGTCCAACTTTATGCTAAAAGTAGAGATACTCGGGTCGGACAAACTTTATGTTGAAGGCTGAAGGGTGGTGGACCATCCTTTGGTTAAAGGAAAATGTTTATATGCTTTCATGTACTGTGAGATGTATTGTATTTTGGGGAACTCACTAAGCTTTCACTTACAGTCGTGGATTAAACGTTTTTCAGGTACTTCATCAAATCGTGGGAAGGCAAAGGCGAGACTGTACACACACACATCAGCAGTTTACAATTTGAGATTATGCGATGCTTTATAACTTTGATTTTGGATTACAATTTATAAAAAAGGTTTTACATTCAATATATGTTTATGAAAATGGGTGTTTATTCTATTTTAAAATTGAAAATTTTATTTTGAAAATCGGGACGTTACAAATACTATGTGTAACATTATATGTACAATGTATGGTAGGATGAATGTGTTCCTGTTAGTATGCGATTATGTGATAGACTATAATAATTTTGTGTTAGAAGATCTAGCAAGTTTGTTTGATTGAGGTCAATGTTAATATTAGTAGATCGTTGAGTGAATGTCGTAGGAGTTGTACGTAATTAAAATCGGATAACATGAGAACCCTTGATCTGGCCTTATTGCAAGGTCCTTGTCTAGTATACTGATTTCGGGTAGGAACATTTGTTCGACTATCTATCTTATTTTTTTTTACGTACAACTATGCGTTCATAAAGTGACCCATCGATATTAGTAATAAATTCGGTACGGTTTATAAGATGGATAAGGGTATTGTTTCAGTACACATGTTGACCTTATGACTTGTATGGTAAGTTAACTAGTATAGTGTTTATCTATTGATTGTTTGGTCGTATGATTTGTTCTTATGACTTGTATGGTAGGTTAACAGAACAAAATGAGACTGTGAGTCTGATGGATCAGCGTGAGTCCGTGATTCTTTAGGTGTTGACGGAACTGCGTGAGATTGTGAGTCTGGCGAATCGACATGAGGCCTTGAGTTTTTAGGTGTTGACGGAACTGTGTGAGGTTGTGATTCTAACGGATCGGCGTGAGGTCGTGATTCTTTAGGTGTTTACGAAACAGTTGATAGGTTTTATAGGTCATAATTAAATCTTGAGGCGAAAACAGCTTAACCCTTAAGTTCACATGCAACCTATTTTGGATCTAAGTTTTCTATATTAAAAGCAATAAAAAATTGAATATCGAGAACCCTAAGGCATCCTACTATTATCAAAAATAACAAGGAGTAGGGATTACGTACATTTTTTTTATTATAGTAAATAATCAACAATTCCTTTCTTCAATTCCCTTAGAAAGCTAACACCAAAAACTTAATGTCTCTAATGTTTTGTACCCAAACCTTAGCAATGGAAGACTTGAGAGGAGATGGAAGCAGAATTTCAAGTCTTCTAACTCTTGGGGGCTCCTAAATTTCAAATCTGGCTTTATCTAGGTGATAAGAAAACCCTAGATAACCCAAATTTGAGATAAAATAATATTATTTCAAATCTGGCTTTATCTAGTTTCCTTATTATCCACACGGGACATTCTAGAAACCCTAGGGGGCTCCTAAATTTCGTTCCCCCTAGGAAGGATCTAGAATCCTTCTATTTTTCAACTATTAAACAATTACAGCTTAAGTCCTTACACATTTAATTAATCCAATGAATCCCAAAACTAATTCCAATTAGTTTCTGATTAACTATTAAATAAATAATACTATTTCTACTTAATATATTTATCTCATAATATATTAACAAACTATTTATTTCTATTTATTAATCATATAATAAACCAATAAATCAACATCTATCTCCAAAAGTCATTCCGTCAGTTACTAGTTTTCAGGGAAAACCAAAAAGGACTTTGCTTTTAATTCAAGTATATACCAATTTAGTTATTGGCTTAGACACCTAATCCAACAGTCTCCCACTTGGATAAGTCTGTAACTAAAATTGCAAGTATAACTTCTAAATTAAACAGCAAAGTGTGATTTCCAAAGCAACTGTCAGACTCTGATCTGATCAGACATCAACCCTAAGATAAGTGATCCAATATTCCTCTGTTCTTCAAGATATCGTAGGGACATGATACGTGGAATTCAATCAATATATAGTCCAAAATTTTGTGACCCTATGTCTTGATCTGTGATGACCTCATTAGACTACTAATTGAACACATCAATTCAGTATTGACTAGGCTTAACACTATAATGTCAACATCACATCACCAAGGGGCCCAAATATATCACTTTCCTGTTAGGGTAAAAGTAACGAATAAACTTAGACTTATATGCTTGTATCTTTTACTCACCAAATCATGCATGACACCACATTTTATAACATCACGTTACTGATGTATTTTTGTAACACTAATGCACAACCAACTTGTAAATTACAACTCATATATCTCCGTTTTAAAAATATAAGATATTATCATCTCAATATTACTCGTGATATAATCCATGAAGTAATTCTCTGAGCATGAGTTTATCCAATACTCAAAATCTCATTTTCTAAGTACTCCTGAACATTGTAGCAAATCTTATCGCATTGTCTAACCCCTATATACAATCTACAATTCAATTCATGACAGCCTTGATTCACTACTTACCTCTAAAAGTATGAGCGACTGTGGAATTTCGAATAATCAAATCATTTAGGAAGTAAAACATGCAAAGCGAAACACAAGAATAAACAACTGAAAAAGGCAGTAACCATACTCATAAGTAATCTCTATTATTTATTCACCAAAATCAGTTACATTTATTTTGTTACAAGTTTCAAACTACCAACTAACTACTAAAACTAATATCATTTCTTAAGCCTATGCTCCTAGCATGCTGGTTATCCTTAACCCTACTCAGAGCCTTTATGAAAGGATCTGCAGTATTATCTTTTGAGGATACTCTCTTCACTAGGAGATGACCTTCTTCAATCCTATGTATGATGTAATGGTACCTTTTGTCGATATGCTTGGATCTACCATTATCCTTAGGTTCTTTGGTTAAAGAAATTGTGCCTTCATTATCACAGAAAAGTTCCACTGGCTCTTGAATGGTCGGGACTACTCCGAAATCACCAATAAAGTTCTTCAACCAACCTCTTCCTTTGATGCCTCACTCGCTGCGATGTACTCTGATTCACAAGTAGAATCAACCATCGTTTCCTGTTTTGATATTTTCCAAGTAACCGCTCCACCATTTAACAAAAACACCCAGCCTAACTGAGAACAGAAGTTGTCTTGATCTGTCTAAAAGCTGGCGTCACTATATCCAGTCACTCTCAATGTATCACTACTACCAAGGACTAGAAACATTTCCTTTGTCCTTCGCAAATAGTTAAGAATATTATTCACTGCCGTCCAATGATCTTTGCCAGCATTTCCATGAAAGTGACTGACCATGCTCAAAGCATAAGACACATCGGGCGAGTACACATCATATCATACATGATCGAACCTATAGTGTCACACCCCCAAACCAAGGATGGCGGAAACGTCCGAGGGTGGAGGACTTCATGTATAGTATCATAACAACAATTGTAATAGTAATTCAAGCAAACACAACCAACATATATATAATTGAAAAAGTTACATCATTGTATGAATTACATGTTTACGAATCAATTACAATATGTTGACAAAATATGAAATAGTAGACGCCTTAGCGTCCCATCCTCAAAAGCACTTGATTACCTGTTTAATGATTTCCTGAGAATACAAGTTGTTTGAAAAAGTGTCAACACAAAGGTTGGTGAGTTCATAAGCTTTTGTTTGGTATTATTAAAAGCCTTTCGTTTGTGAAAGTAGTATTTGTGTTAGAAAATCCAATATTTTCCTTAATGTGTAAATGTAGTCTTAAAACCCAAAGACCGAAATGTACAAGTAATTTGTCATATTTATAGTAAAACAATGCAAGTTTAAATCGACATAAACTCGTTAAATTTTAATGAAGTTCCCGTAAATTCCAATGTTTATTAATACTTTATGTGAGTTATTATAACCATGCTATGACCTAGTTGGCCTGAAACGACGTTCTTCAGGCGTCGGAAATGTTATGACATTTGTCACCCCAGACCTGCCGGTCTAGCTGTTGCATGCAGCTTAGGTGTGGGTTTGTCAAACCCAATATAGATCTATACACAACTATCACGCTCTCCCTCAAGGAGACTCTGGTTACAATACAGGACTTAATGGTAATTTGAAGTAAATGTCTCACAAAGTCATTAACGGAATTACGTGTTATGAAAACTTGGTACCGTATGGCCGTACCTTGCTTAATGAAAATATCCTTTGTATAAATGTACCATATTTCAATGTATGTGCTATGTAATGTATCATAAACTATACCTATTATAGTTTATCAACCAAGGGTAGTACGTAGTAATGTATGCAAACTATATTTAAAATAGTTTATTAAATGTTTGAATGTATCGTTAACGGAAATACGTGTTATTAAAACTTGGTACCGTATGGCCGTACCTTGCTTAATGAAAATATCCTTTGTATAAATGTACCATTTTTAAATGTATGTGTTATGTAATGTATCATAAACTATACCTATTATAGTTTATCAACCAAGGGTAGTACGTAGTAATGTATGCAAACTATATTTAAAATAGTTTATTAAATGTTTGAATGTATCGTTAACGGAAATACGTGTTATGAAAACTTGGTACCGTATGGCCGTACCTTGCTTAATGAAAATATCCTTTGTATATATGTACCATTTTTAAATGTATGTGTTATGTAATGTATCATAAACTATACCTATTATAGTTTATCAACCAAGGGTAGTACGTAGTAATGTATGCAAACTATATTTAAAATAGTTTATTAAATGTTTGAATATATCGGTTGTACTTTGATTATAATCACTTGTTATTCTTTATATTCAATATGTCCAAATCCATTTGTAAACTGATGTGTGTCCATATATTAAGATAAAATGACATATATTGCAATAACATATAATCATATAAAGATATACACCTTGCTCAACATGTTACAAGGTGAAATGAAATTGACAGCAACTTTTTGTTGAAAACAGTTTCTGTTACTGTTTTTAGAAAATTTATAGAAAAATCATCAAAGCTCCAAATCCAAATCCGCAAATTTTGAGAGTTTGGAATATGAGTCTAGTTTGTTTGTAAAATTTATCAAGATTTTTAGTGATCTCTAACAGAGGTGAAAATGTCCATAATCACAGACTGGTCCGGGTTTGCCTCTGAAATGATAGGCAGTTTTGTAAAAATCACCATAAATTGTAGAAATATCATATGGAGATGTGCAAGTAGCCATTTTAAAGCTAAGAGTTTGAACTACTTGCACCTGGAACAGTTTTGAAAACTAAAATATTTAAGTTGACCAAAACAGTCCGTGATCGAAGTTCATCTTTTCTGATGTAATCTGATAGAAAAAGTTTAATTGTGTTCTTGATGATTTTACTTGTATTCCCCCCCTTAAAACTTAAGAAAAACATGTAAATGTAGGGGTATGAACTCACCTTATGTGGTTTCAGTAGATGAAAGTGAGAGAGAGGAAGTGTTCAACCCAAGAACACTAAGAAGATGTCTTGATGATTCGAGAATCTAACACCGAATAAGATGGAACTTGTGTAAGATATCAATGATTTGAGTAGAATGGAGTTTAATAATTATGTGAATGATGAAGATACTTACTAATTGAAGAAAGAAATCCCTGGAGAAATCCTTGAAGTTCTTGAAGTTGAGAGAAAAGATGAGAGAATTTTGGAGAGTGTTCTTGGTTGCTAAGTGTAGAATGAAAGAATTTTATGGAGAATGAGGAGAGAGGATCAATCCTCCAGCTCTTAGAACGTGGGAAGAGCTGGAAATTGGGTGTAAAGGTCCACTAAGGAGACAAGGGGTAGTGGGAAAGAGTGGCTAATCATAGAGTGAGGTGGTGGTGGTTTGCTTTTGCCATAAATTAAGGAAAAGCAAATATTCCCTCAATAATTAGTTCAACCACTAATTCTTTTAATATATTTTATAAAAACCCTGGAGATTTATATATTTTGGGGCCTTAGTTTATAAAATAAAGTTTTGGGTGAAAATCCCACGTTAAAATAATGAAAAACGGAGTTAAAACGAAGTCGTAGTCGAAAACCGGGAGAAAAAGCTGAATCTGCGAAGTTGCTCGGTCCTGGGCCGAGGTTCGGACCTGAGGCTTCAGACCTGAGGCTTCGGTCCTGAGGCTTCGGTCCGAGGCTTCGGTCCTGAGCACTTCGGATGCGAGGCTTCGGTCCTGAAGCTTCGGTTTTGGGTCCTTAAGGCTATTTTACCCGTTTTTACCCCGTTTCAAGTGGTTTTTGACCCGGTTAAGGGTCGTGATGACCCGAATGATTACAAAAAGTTAAAGGAACTTTTGAGAGAGATTTGGGAGATATTTCTAATAGAGAGAGACTGAGTGAAAGAGATTGAGAGAGAGTTCTTTTGAGACCTTTTTGAGTGTTTGGCTTTGAAACGCAAGGTCCGTAAACCCCGTTAGGCCATGATTTAGTGTCCTACAAAATCCCGATGATTGTGCAATAGTGTTTTATCGCTTTGGTTCGTTGTTTAGCACTGTTAAGGCTAAGGAAAATCAAACACATGAATTTTCGAAATGATGTTTTCTCATTAAAATAGCGAATTGTACAGTGATTACATAACGTAAACCCTAACATACAAGGGTTATTGGAGTTGACCGGTTTGACTTGTTGACTTTGTTTGACTTTGACTTGACCGAAATTTGACGGTTGTCACATCATCCCCCCGTTAGAAGGAATTTCGTCCCGAAATTTGCATTTGACTGGGACATCAAGAGTTTGGGAAAAGATGTGGGTATTTTTGTTTCATTTGATCTTCGCGTTCCCAGGTGAACTCAGGCCCTCGTTTAGCGTTCCAACGGACCTTCACGATGGGAATACGACTTTGTTTTCGTTCGTTTGATTTCCCGATCCATGATTTTGACTGGTTCCTCCACGAAGTGGAGATTTTTGTTAACTTCGATTTCGTCGAGTGGTATTACGAGGGTCTCGTCGGATAGATTTTGTTAATCATATTTTTTTTGGGTAAAAAAAAAAATAAAGTTTTATTAGTTACCTATAGCGACGACTTGTCGTCACCACCGGTTTAATCTATTACGATGACTTGTTGTCGCTATAGGTTTTTAACAAGAGCCAACGACATACCTATAGCGACACACAAGTCATAATTTGCATGTGTGAAGACTTGGAGTACTTTCTAACTGGTTCATGTGTGAAGACTTGGAGTACTTTCTAACTGGTTCATGTGTGAAGACTTGGAGTACTTTCTAACTGGTTCATGTGTGAAGACTTGGAGTACTTTCTAATGAAAACTGTGCTACTGGGGAAATTGGAAACTGGAACGTAGCTTCAAAGTCAAGAATATGCAGTAGGCATGTGATGCATTAAATGCATGAGGCACACAAGTCATAATTTGCAGCAACATATCCGTATATGTGTGTGAATTGAAGAAGAAGGTTACGGCTCAAAGAATATATATATATATATTCATTTTCTCTTCATTTGTTAGATACACAATAACCATAACATCATAGACTATATATATTCCATTTCATTTGTAATTTTCACTAGTTTATATTCCGCAAGTGTTACCGAAATCATTTATCAATTTTTCAGAAGTGCTTAACTTGTTTTGTTGCATTCCCAACAATTTGCTTATTAATTACTTCTCCCACTTTACTTATATAAATCATCACATTCTTACCGCGACTTTTAACTTCTCCCTCACAAATGGATCCACCTGCAGATCATCAAAACCCCATAGATGACCTCGATTGGTTTCAGTACTTTGATCATCAAGATCTTTTCAGGTATATATATAAACGTCACTCATTACACCATCTTACGCACAGAAAAGTGATTTTGTCGACATTGATCAAAACATGGTTTGGATTTGTAGTGATCAAAAAGAGTATTTCATCGTGCTGGATTTGATTATCTTGAGTTTTTTTTTTTTTTTTTTTTGGATTTTTGCAGTGGTGACATGCTCAACCATCATGATTACGAGTTGTCGGAAAAATTGCATGAAGGGCTCGATCAGAACGTTTCCACAGTACTTAACAAGGATCAAAACATCATTTCTAGAAATGAGTTTCACGATCTTGATCCCCTTGAAGATATAAGCTTATGGGATTGTTGGGAGGATGGTAATTTACCATTGGTTAGTTTCAGTGAAGACTATAAATCCGGTGGTGAGGCTACATGTAGTGCTAGTGCTGTCACCACTGATCACGGTGGCCGGAAGGTAACAAAGAGATTGAGACCATTGGAGTTTGAAGAGATAGAGAAGTACTTTGAGATACCGATAATCATGGCAGCAAAGGAACTAGGGATAAGTTTAACAGTATTGAAGAAAAGATGCAGAGAGTTAAACATAAACAGATGGCCTCATAGAAAACTTAAGAGCCTTCAATCCCTCATTGAAAATGCCAAGGTAAATTATGATAATAACCTTCTATACATTACTCATGCACTTGGTAACCAAAGTAGTTTTGGTATTTTCTAAAATTTTAATCGTTAGCTTCTTTATAACTAAACATAGGTCCTAGGCATATGCCACATCAAATTAATTGATTTACTACGATCTCCTGATTTATATTTATATAAACTTAACTCATTGTAAATTTTGTGAACTCACATGAAAAATATATTGTATCTACCTTTAAAAAATTAGGAGTTGGGATTAAACGAGGAGATAGAGACGTTAGAAGGGCACAAGAAGATGATGGAGAAATTGCCAGGTATGGAATTGACAGAAAGAACAAAGAAGCTTAGGCAAGCTTGCTTCAAAGCTATTTATAAGAAGAGAGGACTTAACAATCCTTAGCCATTTTGTTATCATTAGTGGATTTTAATCTACATTGTATGTGTTTTTCTCTTGATAGTTTGATACTCTTTTTTTTTTGTTTCATTTTATGTATTTGTCTATTGATTTTTAATGCAGAAAATTTTGTATAATTTGGGTATTATAGTTTGTATTATGTATTTAGCCATATTTTAGATTGCCGACACGACTACGCCGACGACTCTATACCAGAGGTCTATATAAATAGACTTATGAATTTAGTAGGAATAACTTGATTATAATCTTGTGATTTGTTCCATGTCTGATCCACTCCTAAGATTCTCTTGACATGCCCCCAGTTATGTGTAATTAAAATTTTATTAGACTGTTGATCCTAATGAGTCTACCTTAAGTCCACAACCAAACAAGGAACAGGTCCTAAGGCGGACTCACCATTTCTAGGTCAATCATTCCTTAATTACACATAACTTCGAGGTACACCTAAAGAATCTTAGAGTTACCAGTTGTAAATTGTTTGTAATACCAAGTAGTGAGATTCAATGAAATAAAATGCATGCCTATTTCATTGATAAACCTTTTAGTAAATATCCTTACCATTTATATACACATGTATATTTTCGCACTTTAGTGAACTATTCTTGGTGTTTCTGTTAACGTCTTGGAGATGGAGTTATGGTAGTGGGTAGAAGTAGGTTTTGTACGGGCGTTAAAATTTACACATCATGTTGCTCCTGCGAGAATAGGGGTAGAAGAGATAATTAATAGACGCCTAATCCTATAATTACTTATAGGGGTGATCCTTATTAGTTACGTCTATAATCACGTAGTGCATATCAGTTATACATAATTTGAGATAGAATAGACTTTCGAATAAATGACTCTACTCTAAGTCCACAACCAAACAAGGAACAGGAAGTAGAGCAATAGTCATAGATTCTGAGTCTATAATATCTTTAATTATGTATAACCTTGGCATATGCACTCAGTTATCATAGGCCTACTAATAGAGGTCTTTAGTTTTCACATAAGTTGGTTATAGTATCACCAAATACTCCTATAGTATTTTTAGCTGTTTAGATTCGATTCTTAAAGTATTCTCTGTAGGGTGTAGTTAGGTTGATAGATTTGTTGCCCATTATGACTATCCCCCAGTATATGCAAGTCACTCCTCGGACAGATATAGTTGATCAGGCTATATCCTTCCCAGACTTGATTTACATATACCAAGGCATACCCATAATGTACAACTCCTCTTCTTTTATTTTATGTTCTTCTAGTTATGACACTATATGAGCATGTATGCATGTATTTATACTTTTAATAAAAAATCATTTATTTTCTAAAAGTATATTTATTTGAAAAATGCACAAATCAGAGACTATTAATCCCAATTGTGTTTATAGTTTGTATATCTTATGTGGTTTGATATACTTAATTCACTATAAACTGTGCTCTGATACCAATCTGTCACACCCCCAAACCAAGGATGGCAGAAATGTCCGGGGGTGGAGGACTTCATGTATAGTATCATAACAACAATTGTAATAGTAATTCAAGCAAACACAACCAACATATATATAATTGAAAAAGTTACATCATTGTATGAATTACATGTTTACGAATCAATTACAATATGTTGACAAAATATGAAATAGTAGACGCCTTAGCGTCCCATCCTCAAAAGCACTTGATTACCTGTTTAATGATTTCCTGAGAATACAAGTTGTTTGAAAAAGTGTCAACACAAAGGTTGGTGAGTTCATAAGCTTTTGTTTGGTATTATTAAAAGCCTTTCGTTTGTGAAAGTAGTATTTGTGTTAGAAAATCCAATATTTTCCTTAATGTGTAAATGTAGTCTTAAAACCCAAAGACCGAAATGTACAAGTAATTTGTCATATTTATAGTAAAACAATGCAAGTTTAAATCGACATAAACTCGTTAAATTTTAATGAAGTTCCCGTAAATTCCAATGTTTATTAATACTTTATGTGAGTTATTATAACCATGCTATGACCTAGTTGGCCTGAAACGACGTTCTTCAGGCGTCGGAAATGTTATGACATTTGTCACCCCAGACCTGCCGGTCTAGCTGTTGCATGCAGCTTAGGTGTGGGTTTGTCAAACCCAATATAGATCTATACACAACTATCACGCTCTCCCTCAAGGAGACTCTGGTTACAATACAGGACTTAATGGTAATTTGAAGTAAATGTCTCACAAAGTCATTAACGGAATTACGTGTTATGAAAACTTGGTACCGTATGGCCGTACCTTGCTTAATGAAAATATCCTTTGTATAAATGTACCATATTTCAATGTATGTGCTATGTAATGTATCATAAACTATACCTATTATAGTTTATCAACCAAGGGTAGTACGTAGTAATGTATGCAAACTATATTTAAAATAGTTTATTAAATGTTTGAATGTATCGTTAACGGAAATACGTGTTATTAAAACTTGGTACCGTATGGCCGTACCTTGCTTAATGAAAATATCTTTTGTATAAATGTACCATTTTTAAATGTATGTGTTATGTAATGTATCATAAACTATACCTATTATAGTTTATCAACCAAGGGTAGTACGTAGTAATGTATGCAAACTATATTTAAAATAGTTTATTAAATGTTTGAATGTATCGTTAACGGAAATACGTGTTATGAAAACTTGGTACCGTATGGCCGTACCTTGCTTAATGAAAATATCCTTTGTATATATGTACCATTTTTAAATGTATGTGTTATGTAATGTATCATAAACTATACCTATTATAGTTTATCAACCAAGGGTAGTACGTAGTAATGTATGCAAACTATATTTAAAATAGTTTATTAAATGTTTGAATATATCGGTTGTACTTTGATTATAATCACTTGTTATTCTTTATATTCAATATGTCCAAATCCATTTGTAAACTGATGTGTGTCCATATATTAAGATAAAATGACATATATTGCAATAACATATAATCATATAAAGATATACACCTTGCTCAACATGTTACAAGGTGAAATGAAATTGACAGCAACTTTTTGTTGAAAACAGTTTCTGTTACTGTTTTTAGAAAATTTATAGAAAAATCATCAAAGCTCCAAATCCAAATCCGCAAATTTTGAGAGTTTGGAATATGAGTCTAGTTTGTTTGTAAAATTTATCAAGATTTTTAGTGATCTCTAACAGAGGTGAAAATGTCCATAATCACAGACTGGTCCGGGTTTGCCTCTGAAATGATAGGCAGTTTTGTAAAAATCACCATAAATTGTAGAAATATCATATGGAGATGTGCAAGTAGCCATTTTAAAGCTAAGAGTTTGAACTACTTGCACCTGGAACAGTTTTGAAAACTAAAATATTTAAGTTGACCAAAACAGTCCGTGATCGAAGTTCATCTTTTCTGATGTAATCTGATAGAAAAAGTTTAATTGTGTTCTTGATGATTTTACTTGTATTCCCCCCCTTAAAACTTAAGAAAAACATGTAAATGTAGGGGTATGAACTCACCTTATGTGGTTTCAGTAGATGAAAGTGAGAGAGAGGAAGTGTTCAACCCAAGAACACTAAGAAGATGTCTTGATGATTCGAGAATCTAACACCGAATAAGATGGAACTTGTGTAAGATATCAATGATTTGAGTAGAATGGAGTTTAATAATTATGTGAATGATGAAGATACTTACTAATTGAAGAAAGAAATCCCTGGAGAAATCCTTGAAGTTCTTGAAGTTGAGAGAAAAGATGAGAGAATTTTGGAGAGTGTTCTTGGTTGCTAAGTGTAGAATGAAAGAATTTTATGGAGAATGAGGAGAGAGGATCAATCCTCCAGCTCTTAGAACGTGGGAAGAGCTGGAAATTGGGTGTAAAGGTCCACTAAGGAGACAAGGGGTAGTGGGAAAGAGTGGCTAATCATAGAGTGAGGTGGTGGTGGTTTGCTTTTGCCATAAATTAAGGAAAAGCAAATATTCCCTCAATAATTAGTTCAACCACTAATTCTTTTAATATATTTTATAAAAACCCTGGAGATTTATATATTTTGGGGCCTTAGTTTATAAAATAAAGTTTTGGGTGAAAATCCCACGTTAAAATAATGAAAAACGGAGTTAAAACGAAGTCGTAGTCGAAAACCGGGAGAAAAAGCTGAATCTGCGAAGTTGCTCGGTCCTGGGCCGAGGTTCGGACCTGAGGCTTCGGTCCGAGGCTTCGGTCCTGAGGCTTCGGTCCGAGGCTTCGGTCCTGAGCACTTCGGATGCGAGGCTTCGGTCCTGAAGCTTCGGTTTTGGGTCCTTAAGGCTATTTTACCCGTTTTTACCCCGTTTCAAGTGGTTTTTGACCCGGTTAAGGGTCGTGATGACCCGAATGATTACAAAAAGTTAAAGGAACTTTTGAGAGAGATTTGGGAGATATTTCTAATAGAGAGAGATTGAGTGAAAGAGATTGAGAGAGAGTTCTTTTGAGACCTTTTTGAGTGTTTGGCTTTGAAACGCAAGGTCCGTAAACCCCGTTAGGCCATGATTTAGTGTCCTACACAATCCCGATGATTGTGCAATAGTGTTTTATCGCTTTGGTTCGTTGTTTAGCACTGTTAAGGCTAAGGAAAATCAAACACATGAATTTTCGAAATGATGTTTTCTCATTAAAATAGCGAATTGTACAGTGATTACATAACGTAAACCCTAACATACAAGGGTTATTGGAGTTGACCGGTTTGACTTGTTGACTTTGTTTGACTTTGACTTGACCGAAATTTGACGGTTGTCACATACAGCCTAAGCGTATGGGACTCGACTCATGTCAACTATCTCTTCATCTGTACTGGCTTTGAGTCTTACTCAACTTGATAGTATTATGAATAGGTAGTCCCCCTTTCTTGGAATTTTCCATACTAAAACATTTTAGTACTTTATCCAAGTATGTACTCTGACTAAGACCAATAAGTGATTTCTTTCTATCCCTCAGAATCCTTATCCCAAGAATATAGGACGTTTCCCCTAGATCCTTCATGGCGAAACACTTTCCAATATAAGATTTACTTCTTGCAAGGTCAGAATGTCGTTTCCAATAAGGAGTATGTCATCAACATACAACACTAAGAAAGTCGCAAAACTCCCACTAGCCTTGACATACACATAGGAATCATCCTCACTCCTAGAGAAACCAAACTCTTTGACTTTCTCATCGAAGCAAAGATTCCAGCTACGAGACGCTTGCTTCAATCCATAAATGGATTTCTCAAGCTTACACACTCTATTAGGAAACTTTGCATATACAAAACCCTATGGCAGGCTTATGTAAACATCCTCAGCCAACTTCCCATTTAGGAAAGCAGTTTTGACATCCATCTGCCATATTTCATAACCATGAAAGACAACTATGGAAATCATTATCTTGATAGACTTTATCTTAGCCACAAGTGAGAAGGTCTCAAAATAGTCAATCCATTGGGTTTGAGTAACGCCGTTCGCCGCCAGTCTTGCCTTGAAAGTGTGTACATTTCCATCCATGCCGGTCTTGTTTTTGAAGATCCATTTGCACCCAACCGTCTTTCGACCTGGTACATGATCAACCAAATTCCAAACTTGGTTATCATACATAGACTGTATCTCGCTATCCATTGCCTCTTTCCACTTGGCAGCCTCAGGGCTCGCCATCTCTTCCTTGTAGTTAGCTGGCTCATCCAAATTTACCACTGTATCATCACTGATAAACGTGTCACCATCCGACGTTATATAAAAATCATAGATGTAGGTGGCATGCTAACCCTACTAGATCGACGAAGAGCTAACGAATTGTCAACGGGATTAACAGGAATCTTATCCTCTGGTTGAGAGCTAGTGTCTTCTAAGGTTCCTTCATTGGTTGATGTAACACCCCAGTTTTCATATATAGATTATATAACAAATAATCGTTCCAACATCTCCGAAGATCAATTCTGAACTTACTTATAGACTAAACTACAACATAAGCAAAATAAAATAAAATAAAGTCTTCAACCGAAGAGCTTCGGGTGTTACGTCTTTGCGGAACTCCTTTGTCGTCTTATTGATTAATCCTTCTCCCCAGCCTTCTTACTGCCACTTGTTAAATAGTTTCCTGGGTTGCTCACATTTAAAGTTTCTAAAAGGGTAAGCTTAGGGCCTAGTTAGTTCGTGTTGCACATACATGTCCGTCACTTAAAAAAACAAATAGTTTTATCATATAGTTTCAATAAATCATATAGCAAAACATACCACTCGACGACATAATTTAGGGAAACGATTATTATTCAGAGAAAGAACCAATGGTTTGTTTCCCCTCCCCTTGGTACAACCTATCAATTGTACTCAAGAATTTTAAATATCCAAGGAAATGAGTATGATTCTCAATTCTCATCCCCGCCGATCACAAACATCCGTCATGCTCACGGCGATTTAACACCCACCCGTTCCCGCTAAACATGTCATCCAAAAAAACAAACACAATAGATAACAAATCCAAAATAACATTTGCAGACAACCATACTTATCATAAAACACACTTTTAATAAATAATGGAAAACCGCATATAAACCACATGATAAACATTTATGTGCGAGCAACCACAAAACACGAAAAACTCACCTCGTAACCGACAAATCCTATCCGAATCTTTGTTGCTAACTTGCACCCTATATTCCACCAACAAAATTTCTAAGAAAACCATCCTAGAGAATATCTTACGTGTCCATTTTAGTTCAACTATCCAGTGTCTCGTTCGACCAACTAATAATTATTCAATTACGTTAATTAAAACGTTCAAAATATTTTGGTGTAAAAATATATGGTTTTCTTCTTCTTAACCTTACATTTCCAAAATAAAGTTTCTCCTAAAAAATTGATACTCATAAAAAAAAATTTAAATCGATAAAACATCAAGATTTATGGTTTTAAAGATAATAATAAAATTAATATTAACGAAAATTAGCAAACTATTAAAACTATAAAGACCATTCTTATAACTTCAGTTTTTCAATTCAAAGAAAGAAAACGTTGAACTATTATCTAAATAATACCAACAGTTTATCAAAACTTTAGGGAGTAGTTTTATAAATTTCAGATTGCTTATAGTAAAAAGATGTGAAACCAGACTCTCGATACTCCATTTTCTTAAATGCTACTCCCATTGAGGTGACAACCTTTATTTCTTTTTATTTTCTTTTTTTTATTCAAGTACTTAAAAAAAACGCATCCTAATACATCTTCTTCTTCACCCGTTTTTTTATGTTTTTTTTTTCTGCTATTATCGAGCTGTTAGAGCTTTATATGTTATCCAAAATAAATCTGAATCACCATTTATTTTCTCCACCTTTTACTAACATATAACAATAAATAATTTTCAGAAATCAATACAAATTATGATGCGGTTAAGCTTTTATTACCGAAAATTTATCATTTCAAATTTCCATCTACTAGATCATGATTGGCCGAACTGAGACATTATATAGAACCTAAACACGTAATGAGAACTTATAAACCTAATTAAGTGATTGCATCGTGCTTAAATCGAACATACCTTAATTTCGAGAAAAAAATACCGAAAATCGTCAAGAACATCTAACCCCGATTTCTCTCTTGATTCTCAATCTCTTCTTGCAATTCCAATGTCTACATCGATATCTATCAAATAAGGAACAACCAGGAATGATCATATCGGAGTTAGGGTCAGTTTGATATACAAAGTATACTGTTTGGAAATCTCACTTTAAACACCTCACTAAATCCAACCTAAACATAATCCCCGTAAGTAGATCAATCATTATATTGACATTGGAATCACTGATAAATCTTAATTATAGGTTCATAATAATGATTATGACTATAATTAAAAGTTACACTTGAGTAAAATAAGTGTAACTTAACTTACAGAGTATTCTAATGAAAATCGGGGATTATGCGGTCAGAACTCCGATCCAGGAGCTTCAATTCACCGGCTATCTGACACCGCAGGGCTTCGTTAAAGTAGATGAAAACTTAGGAGTATCGGGACTGAGGGGTGGAAAAAGCTCCAGAGGATTTTGGTGGAGTTGGGATGAGAAAATGGCTGGAACTCGAGGGTTTATATAGGTTGAAATGCGGTGTGCGCGCACCATGACCCCTACGTGTCGTGCATCTAGTCGGCCATGGTGACGTGTCGTTCTCTGCGTGGTGCCACGTGTCGAGCATCTGGTGGAGTGTCAGTGCGTTTCGCGCCTACTATCTGGGCGCACGACTGCGCGAAAATTTTTGATTTCTTAGAAAATTCATATCTTTTCTGTACGAGCTCCGTTTTCGACGGGTTTTATATCCACACATAGCTATCGACAAGATCTACAACTTTCATTTAGACTCTATCGGTTAATTTTGAATTTATTTTTAAATTTATATTTTTAACAGACTTAGACTGTTAAAGTCCATTAAAAATTCATAACTCTCTCATATGATATCCGTTCTCGACTATCTTTATATCGACGGATAGGTATTGAAGATATCTCCAACTCTCGTTTAGATTTTTTTTGTAACAATCGACCGATTTCAATTTCGATTTCTAAGTTGTATACTGCTACGCTGAAATATTAGAAAATTCATAACTTCCTCTCACGAAGTCAGATTTAGGCATTCTTTATATGCATGGGTCCATGCTACAGTCTAACTCAAAGAAACATGAGTCTTGTAACGTCCCAAAAACCTTGAACCAAACATTTTGTTTTTATATTAAATGAACATCAACCAAACATATTAATCAAACCCATAAGAAAGGAATAGTGTATCAATAATCATCCAAAATACATCGGAGTCAATAAAGAGGAAAAATCATAGTGTGTGTGATGCGATCATCCCGAGCTCTTCCCTTTCGAACCGGAAGTAGTTGAAAACATAAACTGAAAACCGTAAGCACAAGGCTTAGTGAGTTACCCAAAATACCCCACACCATACATAGAATGGGCCATGCCCACCATCAGTCGGGCCCCTCCCAGAGAAGATCTGTCTGTAACATGTGATGGCCCCGCCCAACAAACTCATCAGGCCCCGCCCGACATACATACAACACACACAAAACATGCAAGAGTCACACAGACAACTAGCATACAAATAACAATAATCTATGGGCCGACATTAGTGCCTTCGACCCGCCAAACACTAGGAGGAGACTCACCTCAATCTGCTATCAATCAAATCGATGCTCGGACTGCTGATCCGGAAAATCCCCGCACTATATGATCAAATAATACCCTAATTAGTAATTTGGTCATAAACCATAAACGAGACTTAAATCACTAATCCAAACTCCTAGGGTAAAAGACCATTTACCCTTCCCTCATGTTGCCCAATAACCATGGCCCAAACTCAATGGAACTTAAAGCCCAATAATGGCTAAAATCCAAAACACACTCAAAGCCCAAAACCCTAGAGTCTAAAAGTGGCCCAAAATCAAAAGAAGTCCATAGCACAACATACGCCCTGCGTACCCGGCCTGTATGCCCCGTGTACGTGTCTTGACCCGAAAACGGGATTCTGAGTATACACAACGTACTAACAAGTACGCCCGACGTACTGGCCAGTGAGCCAATCTTCCACTTTTTGACTTAATTTATTAAGCCCTCAATGTCCACCCAATACATCTACTTCATTTTAAGGTCTTAACACATAAAGTTGGAGACTTATTCACTTGCATGTCTTAATGGGACCCAACACTAAGCCCTAGGACCAAAACTTCATATTAAGGCCAACAACTCAAACATTAACTTCCAAGATCTAATTTTTATGACTCCATACACTCCTAAATGCTCAAAATGACAACTCAAATGATCTAGAGTAGTTCATACTCCATATGTAACGCCCCGTTCCTGGTACGCATTTAATCTATTAAAATATTCATTTTGTAAGAGCTACTCGACGAGTTGGTAGCCCTAACTCGTCGAGTAGATGCCAGTTTTGACGCGGGGTTTAAGTGGTCTACTCGACGAGTCGAAGCCTGGACTCGACGAGTAGGTCCATCAGGAGGAAACCCTAATCTTCAGGGTTTGCACCCTATTTAAACATCATATCTGGCCTCCACCCCATCCTCTATCACCTCCAAACCCTAATCTCGAAACCCTAATCCACCTTGAGTGATTTTGAGCTAGTTCTTGCCATTTTGAGTGTTATTATGCCTTTTGAAGCTTGTGGAAGAAGAAGAAGAAGAAGATAGAAGGCTCAAAGGGGAAGAAGTAGATCTAGGAGCTTCTGGTAATCAAGTCCCTAACTTGATCCTTCTTCTCTTATATCTATTTGTTTACATTTTAAGAAGGAATTGGTTCAAGAACCTTAGCCCTTGGGATTGGGACGTCCCAAGTGATGTATATCTCAGATCTGGGGTCTAGGAAGGGTTCCATTGCATAAAGGTGCAAACTTTATGACCATGAAGACCCCATGCAAGTTTATATGCAAGAACATGGCCTGTTTAGCCCTAAAAAACCATGAATGGGAGGAAAGCTCGGGACTTTACGTGTCCCACAGATGATAAGAGCCTAGATCTAGTATATTGTGCTTTGGTTTATGGTATTATGGCTTGTGGACCAAGTATTATGTCTTAAAGAAGTTAGGTTTTGGGTTAAACCCATTAGGAAGGACTAAGGACGGGTAAAGTTGGAAACTTTACCCTTAAGAGTGTATTTCCAGTATGTAGAAGGAGTTTGGAACATAGATCTGAATGGTAGGAGCTTAATCCATTGAGATGGCTCAATCAGACAGGGGAACTCGCCGAGTCCAGGGAAGTACTCGACGAGTTGAAGCGGGTTGTCCCGATTACTATGACAGCAAGAACTCGACGAGTTTGTTAAGGGACTCGACGAGTTCACTCAGTTGACCACGAGTTTAAGTATTTAGGAACTCGCCGATTTGGGAGATAACTGGACGAGTTGGGTTGACTGGGAGTTGACCTTAACTTTGACTTTGACCAGGGGTAAAATGGTCATTTTAACCTAAGAGAGGATTACCAGATTCTGATTAAGTGCTATTATGGAATTGATAGCCGGAGAGTCGCCGGAGCAGCATACAGGGATTTCTCACTCGAGTTTTTGGCAGTCAGTCTTGCAAGGTGAGTTTCCTTCAGTAGGAACGGGTCTACGGAACCAAGGTCGGCCCGTATATGTGATATGTTAGTAGCTAAGTGTGGGCGGGGCCCGAATCTCGTAGCAGCCTAGAGTGGGCGGGGCCCGATTCTCATAGTATTAATTGAGTATAGATATGTGATTGTTTGGTAGATCTACTTGTTGTCTGTGTGATACTTGTATGCATGTTAGTAGTGGAGTGTGGGCGGGGCCCGAATCTCCTAGATAGCGGAGTGTGGGCGGGGCCCGAATCTCCTGGACAACGGAGTGTGGGCAGAGCCCGAATCTCCTAGACAGCGGAGTGTGGGCGGGGCCTGAATCTCCTAGACAGCAGAGTGTGGGCGGGGCCCAAATATCCATGAGAGTGGGCGGGGCCCGTATCTCCTAGTTGCATGATATTTGTATGGTATGTGGTAGTTTGGGGAACTCACTAAGCTTTGTGCTTACAGTTTTCAGTTTTGGTTTCAGGTACTTCCACTAGCAAAGGGAAGGGCTCATGATGATCGCATGGCACACACCACAGCTTCAACCTGGGATGTTTAGACTATGATATTTTCATATAATTTTGATACAGTATTTTGACACGATGTTTGGAGATACACGATTTATGGTTTTCTTTATGATGATGGATGACTTATGGTTTTATTATAAATGATTTTTAAAAGAAATTTTTGGTTTGTATTTTTGGGATGTTTCAAGTTGGTATCAGAGCCTTGGTTTGAGGGATTCAGGCACGCTCTCGGGTGTGTCTGAACTCAAACTAAGGAATTGGTATGAAAATTTTTCAAAAGAAAAACCATTTTTATAAAAAGAACTTTGAGAAAAAGAAAAGAATTTTGAAAAGAGAAAAGAACTCTGAAAAAGATAAAAAGGGTGTGGTGCATGCAATCAACCGAGCTCAAGTAAGTACTCCGAAATTACCCATACAAGTTTATGTTATGTTATGATTATCAGCTTTATGAGAACAACATGCTAGATTAGGACTAAGGATCTAGGAAGGATGCCTTATGTGCCTGTTATATGTGTATCATCTTTATGAGAATTGCACGCTAGTTTAGGACTAAGGATCTAGGAAGGATGTTTTATGTGCCTGTTATATGTATCTCAGTTTTATGAACTGCATGCTAGTACAGATTAGTCAGGGATAGCCTGAGAGAAGTATGCTTGATTATGTTCACTCGATGCTCGAATGCTTCTTGCTTTGTGATTTTAGGAGTTCTAGTTATCTTTTACTAACTAGTAAGTGAATATGTTACGTTACATATTGCAAGGATTAGATAATTTCAGAAGGTTAGGTTCTAGCTCTATTGTGCAGCTCTTGTTTGAGTCCAACCGTTGTAGGGTAGGATCTCTCATTCGAAAAATTATCTATTCTTAGTGATATGTAATAGTATTCACGAGCTAGTTAGGGGTAGGTAGCAGGGATTTCTTATACAGCTGATAGCGGAGAGTGGGTTGGTGGTTACCCTAGGGAAAGCCTAGGAAGAGTTAGTATGAGATCAACAGTAGTAGTATAAGGGACTTGGTGGAGTCGAGGCAGTTCTTGAGGAAAGTACGGATAGATGTGGAAGGTAGTATGGGCCCATACTACTGAAAGCATAGGATCCGTACTCGAATCAAGGAAGGCTGAGATGAATCCAGGAAACTTGTAGTATGTTAGATCCCTCGAGATTTGATGAGTATACTGATGTTTGTTATGGTGTATTTTCAGTATGGTGGTTCTACGCCCCAGGCCGACTGGCACTTCAGGTGAGGGATCAGGCTCGGGCTCTGGATCCGAGCAGATGGATAAGCAGACGAGGGAGTTTATTTTGTCTGAGGTTACACGCAGCATTCTAGAGCAGACTCTTGTGATCTTTGGATCGGTCAAGGAGGGTATTTTAGAGCTTCTGGATGAGAAGCTGAGCGCTTTTCGCACTGAGATAGCGGCCATGATGGGGTCGCGCACACTGACTTTCATGGAGTTCAGAGCATGTGGAGCTCCCGACTATCATGGGGATCGGGACCCCATTGCTAGCAGCAGGTGGTTAGCTGATGTCGCCAACGTGTTCCGCACAAGCAGATGTCCCGAGAGGGACAAGGTTAGGCTTGCGTCCTGTCTTCTGAAGGACAGGGCACGTGACTGGTGGGAGGAGGTTGGGAGAGATATTGGTGATGATACAGTGTTGGATGCGATGACCTGTGGTGATTTCATGACCAGGTTCAGGGCCGAGTTCGCACCTGTTATTGAGGTGCAGCAGCTTGCTAGGGAGTTCCAGGATCTTCGATAGACGACTGAGACAGTGGCAGAGATTACCGCCAAGTTCAGGGAGAGGGCCCTTCTCGTTCCGCAGTACGTGGCGGACGAGGAGATGAAAAGGCCCGATACCATGAGATGCTGAGGAGTGATATCATACAGTTTGTGAGCCGGTCCAGCTGCAAGACGCTAGAGGATATGATAGCGAGGGCTCGTGAGAGGGAGATTAATTTGGAGATGGAGAGGAAGAGGAAGCCAGAGGCAGTGTCTGGCACGGAGGGCTCGGGCAAAAAGCCCAAGGTAGATTCCCGAGGGAAGGGCCAGCAGGGCTGAGGCCGCTGTGGGAACTGCGGCAGGGGGCATGAGGGGCCGTGTAGGTCGGGTAGTTCGGGCTGCTTCAAGACCGGCCGAACTGGACATGTCAGCAGGGATTGTACTGCTACTGCCACCACCACTACAACATCTGATCTAATTTGCTTTCATTGCAATCAGAGGGGACACAAGAAGTCTCAGTGTCCGATTCTAGCATCAGCAAGACAGGTGGTGGCACCCGTTCCTACCACTTTGAGGATTACAGACGGCCGGCAGGGCCGGGCAGAGGCGCCAGTGGCGAAGAGCAGAGCCTTCCAGTTGACAGCAGAGGAGGCACGTGCAGCCCCTGATGTGGTTACGGGTATGTATCTTCTCCATTATCTCTTTATTATTTCTTATTATTACTCATGTTTGTGTGTTTTTCTATAGGATCGTTCTTAGTGAACGACATGTCAGCTATGGTATTGTTTGATTCGGGGGCTACCCGATCTTTTGTGTCGCTCGTACTTAGCAAGCGATTTAGTAGAGTTCAGGGGAGCTGGATTGCCCACTTGATGTAGAGATAGTCGGCGATAGGACCGTTAGGGTTGCGAGGGTTCATAGAGGATGTACGCTACAGTTATTCGATCAGAAATTTTCAGTAGATCTGGTTGCTATTCCCCTACGTGGGAATAAGGTTATAATGGGTATTGATTGGTTGAGCTCCAATGGGGCAGTGATTGACTGTGAGCAGCAACTAGTGAGGGTTCGTACTCCTAGTGGGGGAGAGCTAGTGATTCAGGGAGAGAGGCCACAATGCAGACCGGTTTTATGTTCAGCAGCAAGGGCGAGGTGCCACCTTCAGCAGGGTTGCATAAGATACGTCGCCTATATCATGGATACCCGGGATAAGGCTAAAGCGATAGTTGATTATGTACCAGTAGTGCGAGAGTACCCGGACGTATTCCCGGAGGATTTACCTGGGGTACCTCCGGAGAGACAGGTTGAGTTTAGGATTGACCTAGTCCCTGGTGCGGCTCCGATAGCCAAGGCACCATATCGGTTGGCTCCTCCCGAGATGCAGGAGTTGTCTAAGCAGATGCAAGAGCGGCTAGACAAGGGCTTCATCAGGCCGAGCAGTTCACCATGGGGAGCCCCAATCCTGTTTGTGAAGAAGAAGGACGGGTCACATCATATGTGCATAGACTACCGGGAGCTGAACAAGGTAACGGTGAAGAACCGTTACCCACTTCTGAGGATAGATGATTTGTTTGACCAACTTCAGGGAGCATCTTGGTTCTCCAAGATTGATCTACGGTCAGGATATCACCAGATGCGAGTCAGAGATGACGATGTGCAGAAGACAACTTTTAGGACCCACTATGGTCATTATGAGTTTGTGGTGATGCCGTTTGGGCTCACCAAAGCTCCAGCCGCGTTCATGGACCTCATGAACTGCGTGTGCAGACCGATGTTGTATCGGTCTGTAATAGTTTTCATTGATGACATCTTGGTTTATCCAAGACTCGGGAGCAGCATGAGAAGCACCTGAGGGAGGTGCTGGAGACACTGAGGAGGGAGAGACTTTTGCAAAGTTCTCCAAGTGTGAGTTCTGGTTGCGTAAGGTGAAGTTCCTTGGGCGTCTTGTCAACCGAAGGGTATTCTGGTCGATCCGGCCAAGATATAGGCCGTAATGCAGTGGGAGATTCCGTGGTCTCCAACTAAGATTCAGAGTTTCCTGGGCCTGGCAGGGTATTACAAGATATTTATTCAGGACTTATCCAAGATTGCAGTTCCGTTGACCCGACTGACCAAGAAGTCGGTAGTTTTTCGCTGGGGACATGAGCAGCAGACAGCCTTTGAGACGCTCAGGCAACGATTGTGCGAGGCTTTGATTCTCACTCTTCCAGAGGGTGTAGATGACTTAATAGTTTACTGTGATGCTTCGATCATAGGCATGGGAGCAGTATTGATGCAACGGGGTCATGTGCTAGCTTATGTTTCGAGAAAGGTGAAGCCTCACGAGGCTAACTATCCGACGCACGATTTAGAGTTGAGGGTTGTGGTGTTCGCCCTCAAGATTTGGTGGCATTACCTCTATGGGGTCCGTTGTACCATTTACAAGGATCACAAGAGTTTGAGATACCTCATGGATCATCCGAATCTGAACATGAGGCAGCGCCGGTGGTTAGATGTGGTTAAGGATTACGATTGTGATATCCTTTACCACCCGGGTGAGGCCAACGTAGTGGCCGATGCCCTGAGCCGCATGGCGGGAGCGGCCCCGATCCAAGACATCTGTCTGAGGATGATAGTGATTACCTCACTAGTGGAGTAGATTAGAGAGGCGCAGGTTGAAGGCCTGAAGGAAGAGCGTCAGAAGTGCGAGAGGATTGTGGGCCGGGTGGCCTCGTTTGATTATGACAGCCGAGGGTTGTTGACCCTACATGGGAGGGTTCGGGTTCCATACTGAGGAGGAGTACGGCAGGTTCTGATGGATGAGGCCCATAAGTCGATGTTCTCCATCCTTCCCGGGGCGACGAAGATGTACAGAGATCTTGGACCTGATTACTGGTGGCCCTGCATAAAGCGGGATGTAGCTTGGTACGTAGAGAGATGCCTCACCTACAGGAAGTTCCAGGCAGAGTACCAGAGGCCTTACGGCAAGATGCAACCTTTAGACATCCCTGTGTGGAAGTGGGAGGACATTACTATGGATTTCATCACTAAGCTCCCCAAGACCGCGCGTGGGGTTGATGCAATTTGGGTCATCGTGGATCGGTTGACCAAGAGAGCCCACTTCATAGCGATCCAGGAGAGCATCTCGGCCGAGAATTTGGCCGAGATTTATGTTCGAGAGGTAGTGGCACGTCATGGAGTGTCTGTCTCGGTGGTGTCAGACCGAGATGTCCATTTTACTTCCAGATTCTGGAAGCGGTTTCATGATGAGACGGGTACTCGTCTCCACTTCAGCACCGCTTTCCACCCTCAGATAGACGGACAGAGTGAGAGGAAAATTCAGACTCTCGAGGACATGTTTCGCGCATGTGTTTTGGATTTTGGTGGCATTTGGGATACGTATCTTTCGTTAGCGGAATTTTCGTATAACAACAGCTACCAAGTATAGACCGACCTCCCTTCGAGATGCTCTATGGGAGGAAGTGTAGGACCCCAATCTATTGGGGTGAGGTCGGTCAGAGGGTCGTGGGGAGTACGGAGGTAGTACTCAAGACCATCAAGCGGATCCAGCAGGTTCGGAGCAGGCTCCCAACCGCTCAGAGTCGGCAGAAGAGCTACGCCGATAAGCGGCGTTCAGACGTAGAGTTCGGGAAGGCGACATGGTTCTCCTGAAGGTATCGCCCTGGAAAGGTGTCATACGATTCTGGAAGTGGGTCAAGCTAGGCCCCAGATATATCGGCCCCTTCCGAGTCATAGCCCGGGTGGGCAAGGTAGCATACAGACTGGATCTTCCCACCGAGCTCAGTCAGATCCACAACACTTTCCATGTTTCCCAGTTTCGGAAGTGCTTGGTGGATGATTCAACAGTGGTACCCCTTGAGGATATTCAGGTTGATGACAGCCTCAACTAGATTGAGAGACCAGTGGCGATTCTAGATCGCAAGACGAAGGAGCTAAGGAACAAGCGGGTTGAGCTAGTGAAGGTGCAGTGGCAGCACCATAAGGGTTCAGAGTGGACATGGGAGCCCGAGGAGGAGATGAGGGAGCACTACCCAAAGTTGTTTTCAGATGCAGCAGACTTCGAGGACGAAGTCTAAAACAAGTGGGGGAGAATTGTAACACCCCGTTCCTGGTACACATTTAATCTATTAAAATATTCATTTTGTAAGAGCTACTCGACGAGTTGGTAGCCCTAAATCGTCGAGTAGATGCCAGTTTGGACCCGGGGTTTAAGTGGTCTGCTTGACGAGTCGAAGCCTGGACTCGACGAGTACGTCCATCAGGAGGAAACCCTAATCTTCAGGGTTTGCACCATATATCTGGCCTCCACCCCAGCCTCTATCACATCCAAACGCTAATCTCGAAACCCTAATCCACCTTGAGTGATTTTGAGCTAGTTCTTGCCATTTTGAGTGTTATTGTGCCTTTTGAAGCTTGTGGAAGAAGAATAAGATAGAAGGCTCAAAAGGGAAGAAGTATCCAGGAGCTACACTCCATTTACTGCATTTTCTAGTAATCAAGTCCCTAACTTGATCCTTCTTCTCGTAGATCTATTTGTTTACATTTTATGAAGGAATTGGTTCAAGAACCTTAGCCCTTGGGATTGGGACGTCCCAAGTGATGTATATCTCAGATCTGGGGTCTAGGAAGGGTTCCATGGCATAAAGGTGCAAACTTTATGACCATGGAGACCCCGTGCAAGTTTATATGCAAGAACATGGCCTTTTTAGCCCTAAAAGACCATGCATGGGTAGAAAGCTCGGGACTTTACGTGTCCCACAGATGATAAGAGCCTAGATCTAGTATATTGTGCTTTGGTTTATGGTATTATGGCTTGTGGACCTAGTATTATGTCTTAAAGACATTAGGTTTTGGGTTAAACCTATTAGGAAGGACTAAGGATGGGTAAAGTTTGAAACTTTACCCTTAAGAGTGTATTTTCAGTATGTAGAAGGAATTTGGAACATAGACCTGAATGGTAGGAGCTTAATCCATTGAGATGGCTCAATCATATAGGGGAACTCGCCGAGTCCAGGGAAGGACTTGACGAGTTGAAGCGGGTTGTCCCGATTACTATGACAGCAAGAACTCGATGAGTCTGTTAAGGGACTCGACGAGTTGACTCAGTTGACCACGAGTTTAAGCATTCAGGAACTCGCCGAGTTGGGAGATAGCTCGAAGAGTTGGGTTGACTGGGAGTTGACCTTGACCTTGACTTTGACTTTGACCAGGGGTAAAATGTTCATATTACCCTAAGAGAGGATTAGCAGATTCTGATTAAGTGTTATTATGGAATTGATAGCCGGAGAGTCGCCGGAGCAGCAGACAGGGATTTCGCACTCGAGTTTTCGGCAGTCAGTCTTGCGAGGTGAGTTTCCTTCAGTAGGAACGGGTCTACGGCACCAAGGCCGGCCCATATATGTGATATGTTAGTATCTGAGTGTGGGCGGGGCCCGAATCTCGTAGCAGCCTAGAGTGGGCGGGGCCCGATTCTCATAGTATTAATGGAGTATAGATATGTTGTTGTTTGGTAGATATACTTGTTTCTGTGTGATACTTGTATGCATGTTAGTAGTGGAGTGTGGGCGGGGCCCGAATCTCCTAGATAGAGGAGTGTGGGCGGGGCCCGAATCTCCTAGAGATCAGAGTGTGGGCGAGGCCCGAATCTCCTAGACAACGGAGTGTGGGCGGGTCCCGAATCTCCTAGACAGTAGAGTTTGGGCGTGGCTCGGATCTCCATGAGTGTGGGCGGGGCCCGCATCTCCTAGTTGCATGATATTTGTATGGTATGTGGTAGTTTGGGGAACTCACTAAGCTTTGTGCTTACAGTTTTCAGTTTTGGTTTCAGGTACTTCCACTAGCGAGGGGAAGGGCTCGGGATGATCTCATGGCACCCACCACAGCTTCAGCCTGGGATGTTTAGACTCTGATATTTTCATATAATTTTGATACAATATTTTGACACGATGTTTGGAGCTACACGATTTATGGTTTTCTTTATGATGATGGATGACTTATGGTTTTATTATAAATGATTTTTAAAAGAAATTTTTGGTCTGTATTTTTGGGATGTTTCACCATAAGACCAAGGTTTTGGGACAATAAAGTGCATAAACATGAACATAACAAGATCTAGAACAAAGAACTCCAAGGTGTGAATTTAATACCTTCTAAAGATGCACAAGAAGGTTTAGAATCTAGAACTAAGTGCTTAAATGCACCACTCCTTCTTAAAGGAACTTCCTTCACCACCAAGAACCACCAAAAAACACCACAAGACCAGTAAAAGGCTCAAGAACACTCAAAAGAGGGTTAGGGTTTCATGGGATATCTTTTAGGGTAAGGAGGCTGATGAGGGGAAAGGTCTTTAGTCCATAATGTTGCTTAAATAGGGTCCAAACCATAAAAATTAGGGTTTGTCCCCGACAACGTATGCCCCGCGTACTAGAAGTACGCCCCGCGTACGCACCCCTCCCTAAAAGTTTCACTTTTCACCCCTTGGGACCAAATTTTCAAACTAATTTAATATCAAGGGTCAAAATAAGGAATACCTGGAATCCAGGTATTACAATTCTTCCCCACTTGAATTAGACTTCTTCCTCGAAGTCTGCTGTCACAAATAACTATGGGTAGTGCTCCCACATCCACTCTAAACCCTTTTAGTGCTGCCACTAAACCTTTACGAGATCCACCACCTTGTTCCGTAAGGTCTTCGTCCTCATATCAATGATCGCCACTAGTCTCTCTATATAATTAAGGTGATCATCCACCTAAATGTCCTACAATGGAACCACTACGGAATCTCAACTAAACATTTTCGAAGCTGAGAGATATAAAAGGTACTATGGACCTGACTGAGCTCCTTTCCGGCAGATCCAGACGATACACATCCCTGCCCACCCGGGCCATCACCCTAAAAGGACCAATGTACCTGGGGCCTAGCTTACCCCGCTTCCTGAATCAGATGACACCCTTCCAAGGTGTCACCTTCAGGAGTACCATGTACCCAACATGGAACACCAAGTTTGACCGCGGCTATCTGCGTAACTCTTATGTCGGTTATGTGTTGTCTGAACTCTACCGCGAACCTGTTGAATCAGTTCATTCGTCTTGAGTACCACCTCCGTACTCCCCATGACCCGTTGAGCGACCTCACCCCAACATATTGGGGTCCTACACTTCCTCCCATACAGCAACTCGAAAGGAGGTCGATCAATGCTACCGTGATAACTGTTGTTATAGGAAAAGTCCACGAAAGGAAGATACGTATCCCAACTCCCGCCAAAATCAAATACACATGCCCGCAACATGTCATCCAATGTCTGAATGGTCTGCTCACTCTGACTATCAGTCCGCGGGTGGAAAGTCGTGCTGAAGTGTAGATGAGTACCCAACTCCCTGTGGAATCTCTTCCAAAACCTGGAAGTAAACGAAACATCCCTATCAGAGACCACAGAAACCGACACTCCATGCCGTGCCACTACTTCCCGAATGTAGATATCTGCCAACTTCTCCGTCGAAATACTCTCCTGGATCGAAATAAAATGTGTGCTCTTGGTCAGTCGATCCACGATGACCCATATCGAATCCCCTATGCGCATCGTCCGGGGCAATTTGGTGATAAAATCCATTGTAATCTCTTCCCATTTCCAAACGGGGACTTCCACCGAATCCACTTTGCCATGAGGTTGCTGATGCTCGTCCTTGACTTTCCTGTAAGTCAAGCACCTCTCCACATAACAGGTCACATCTCGCTTCATACATGGCCACCAATAGTTAGGTCGGAGATCTATATACATATTCGTCGCTCCGGGATGAATAAAGAATCTCGAATTGTGTGCCTCCTCCATCAGAACCCGACGCACACCACCCCAATAGGGAACCCACACCCTCCAGAGAAGGTTCAACAATCCCCGGTTATCATAATTAGAGGAAGCCACCTGACCCACTACGCGCTCACTCTTCTGGTGCTTTTCCTTCATAGCCTCAACTTGAGACTCTTGAATCTACTTTAAGAGTAGGGTAATCACTATCATCCTCAAACATAGATCCCTGATCGGGGCAGCAACCGCCTTGCGGATGAAAGCATCGGCCACCACGGTGTCCTTCCCCGGGTGATAAAGGATCTTACAGTCATAATCCTTCAGCACGTCCAACCACCTACGCTGCCTTATCTTCAGATTTGGCTGATCCATCAAATACCTCAGACTCTTGTGATTTGTGTAAATAGTACAACGGACTCCATAAATGTAATGTCGTCCAATCGGTAAGAACCACCGCCCCCAGCTCCAAATCATGTGTGGGAAAATTCGCCTCATGAGGCTTCACCTGCCTCGAAGCGTAAGCGATCACATGACCCGACTGCATCAATACCGCACCCAAACCTATGATTGATGCATTAAAATACACCACAAAATCCTCAACACCCTCCGGAAGGGTCATAATCAGAGCCTCACACAATCTCTGTCTCAGAATCTCAAAAGCTGCCTGCTGCTCAGGCCCCCAATGAAAAGTGACAGTCTTCTTCGTCAATCGGGTCAACAAAACCGCTATCTTGGATAAATCCTGAATGAATCTCTGATAGTAACCTGCTAATCCCAAGAAACTCCGAATCTCAGATGGAGACCTCAGAACTTCCCACCTCATCACCGCCTCAACCTTGGCCGGATCGACCAGAATACCGTTCTAGTTGACAAGGTGTCCCAAAAAACTGCACCTCACGCAACCAAAACTCACACTTGCAGAACTCCGCATACAACCTCTCCCTCCTCAGAGTCTCCAATACCTCTCTTAGGTGCTCCTCATGTTGCTCCTGGGTCTTGGAATAGACCAGGATATCATCGATAAAAACAATCACAGAACGATCCAGCATAGGCCTGCATACGCGATTCATGAGATCCATGAATGCGGCTGGAGCATTGGTGAGCCCGAAGGGCATCACCACCAACTTGTAATGACCATAACGAGTCTAAAAGTCCGTTTTCTGCATATCCTTCTCTCTGACCCTCATCTGATGATAACCTGAACGCAGAACAATCTTGGAGAACCAAGATACACCCTGAAGTTGGTCAAATAAATCATCAATCCTCGGGAGCAGATAACGGTTCTTCACCATTAGCTTCTTCAGCTCCCGATAATCGATACACATTCGATGCGTGCCATCCTTTTTCTTCACAAACAAGATCGACACTCCCCATGATGAACTACTTGGCCGAATAAACCCTTTTTCTAACAGCTCCTGCAGCTGCGTAGACAACTCCTGCATCTCTGGGGGTGCTAACCGATAAGGTGCTTTGGCTATCAGAGCTGCACCAGGAACCAAGTCAATCCGAATTTCCACCTGCCTCTCCAGAGGCACACCGGGAAAATCCTCAAGAAACACATTCGGGTACTCCCGGACAATTGGTACATCGTCCATAGTCACTTTACCCTTCTCTCAGGTACCCATCACATAAGCAACAAATCCATAACAACCTTGCTGAAGGTGGCGTCTGGCTCGAGCCGCTGAACAGAGAGTCAACCCACGTTGAAGACCCTCTCCCTAAATCGCTAACTCTCCTCTGCTTGGGGTCCGAATACGCACTACTTGATGCTTGGAATTAATCATTTCCTCATTGGGGCTCAACCAATCCATCCCTAAAATGACCTTGCTCTCACGCTGGGGAATGAGAACCAAATCAATCGGGTACCGCTCACTAAACCACTCCAGTATACATCCCCGATGAACCCTCGATACTCGCACAAGACGATCATCATCAATCTCAACCTCTAATGTATAATCCAGCTCCCCTGGAGCATCGAAAAATCTTGCTAAGCACGAGAGATATAAAGGATCGGGTAGCCCCCCGAGTCAAACAAAACCAAACAAGAGATACCGTTCATGAGGAACGCCCCTAAAAACAAAACAAAACACATATATAAGCAGGAAAATCAACATAAATTAAAATATAAGGATAAGATACATACTCGTCGATTCTGATGAACAGATTGACCAATCTGTTCCCTTCTCCTTTGGACAATTCACATATACATCAAATACAACTGAAAAACATCCTAGGCTCTGATACCACTGATGGGTTTTGAGCATAACTACATCCTATGTGATCATACAACCCTAATTGCTTTGGATCTAAGTTTTTTACTAGTTGAACATGCAAATTGAATACAAAAGAAAAACCCTAGATCTAGCATATATAATTTCGAAAATTACAAATCAAAAGGGTTTTGATGATTACCTTACTTGTTATGCAGTAATAACAAGAACTCCTTGTAGATCCTTGATTCTTGATAGCTTAGTGCCTCAAATGTCTCACCTCTAATGGCTTATAAACACCACTAGCAAAAGTATGAGAGGAGAGAGGAGGGAAGCACTTAGAGTTTTGGCTAGGGTTTCTTCTTACCAAGCATTGGTCGAAAATCCTAAGTCTAGGGGTTCCTTATATAGTTGAGGGCTACTAGGGTTTCTGGAGGAAACCCTAATTTCATGCTTAAGGCTTAAGCAACCCATGGACTCTTAGTCAGGAAGCCTTGGAAGAAATCTATAGGGCCTCCCTATAGGATTTCATCCACTCCTAATTAAGGAGTCCATCATCCCAGTTTCACAACTATTAATGAATTGCAAAACAGTCCCTGTTCTTTTAATCAGTTCCTTTAATCCCGAATTTAATTCCAAATTAATTTTTGATTAAATACTAATTAAGTAACATGATTTATAATTAATATATTATTTTCATAATACATTAATAAATCAATTTATTATTAGAAATAATAAATTCAACCTCTCTCTCCAAAAGTCATCGTATCAAGTTGCTAGGGTGAAGGCAACCCAAAAGGACCATGCTACTATCATATCAAGTACATACCAATTATAGTTATGGGCTTAGACACCTAATCCAATAGTCTCCCACTTGGATAAGTCTAATAACTATAACTGCAAGTATGACTTTGAAATTTGACTAGCAATCGTAGCTTTATAAAAAAAGGTTGTCGAACTCTGACCTAGTCAATTGTGTGTCCTTGGATAAGGGATCATATCATCCTCCGTTCTGCAAGATATCATGTGGACAAAGACATGGAATAGAATTATTCTCAATGTCCAATAGTTTGTTTCCCGATTTCTGATTTGTATGACAATGAACTTAATTGAAGACATCAATTCAGTCCTGACCGGGCCCGACACATAAGTCAACACAAAATCATCGAGGGGCCCTAGATATCGCTTTTACCCCTTGGGATAAAAGGAACAAATAAACTTTGACTTATATGCTTTTACTATTTACTCATCAAATCATATACAACAATACGTTTTATAACATTAAGTTACTGATGCATTTACGCATTATCAATGCACAACCAACTCGTAAACAACAACTCATATATCTTGGTTTAAAGATTATACGATATTATCATATCATAATTACTCGTGATAATTTCCATGAAGTAATTCTATGAGCGTGGGTTTAATCCAATACTCAAATCCCCATTTCAGGAGCACTCATGAACGTTGCAGCACACATTTGCTATGTCTAAACACTTAGAAAATCTACAAGCCAATTCATGACAGTCTTAATTCAATACTTACTACCAAAGTATGATCGACTGTGGATAATTTGAACAACCCAATTATTCTGGAAGTAAAAAATGCAAAGGTTGAAACACAAGATAAACAATTGACAAAAGATAGTAAACAATACTCATAAATAAATCTTCATTAATTAATCATCAAATGTCAATTACATTTATCTATTACAAGTTTCTAAAATATCTATCTAATCACTAAAACTAATATCATCCTTCAGACCAGTGCTCCTCGCATGCTTAACATGCTTAATCCTACTCAGACCCTTTGTGAGGGGATCTGCAGGATTCTCTTCTGATGATACCCTATTCACGATGATGAGTCCTTCTTCTACCCGATGTCTGATGAAATGGTATTTTCTGTCGATATGTATGGATCTTCCATGATCCCTTGGTTCCTTGGTTAAGGCAACCGCTCCTTCATTATCGCAGAAAATCTCCATGGGCTCCTTTATGGCTGGTACAACTCCAAGGTCTCCAATGAAGTTCTTCAATCATATAGCCTCCTTTGATGCTTTGCTCGCGACTATATACTATGACTCACACGTTGAATCAGCCACGGTCTCCTGCTTGGAACTTTTCCAAGTTAGTGTTCCTCCATTGAGTGTAAATACCCAACCAGACTAAGAACGGAAGTTGTCTCGGTCTGTCTGAAAACTGGCGTCACTATAACCAGTAACTCTCAAGTTATCACTGCCAGCTGGTACAACTCCAAGGTCTCCAATGAAGTTCTTCAATCATATAGCCTCCTTTGATGCTTTGCTCGCGACTATATACTCCGACTCACACGTTGAATCAGCCACAGTCTCCTGCTTGGAACTTTTCCAAGTTAGTGTTCCTCCATTGAGTGTAAATACCCAACCAGACTAAGAACGGAAGTTGTCTCGGTCTGTCTGAAAACTGGCGTCACTATAACCAGTAACTCTCAAGTTATCACTGCCACCAAGTACAAGGACCCAGTCCTTAGTCCTTCGCAGGTACTTTAGAATATTCGTGACCGCTATCCAGTGAGCTTTACCCGGGTTCCCTTGATATTGATTGGCCATGCTCAAGGCAAAAGCCACATCAAGGCGACTACATGTCATAGCGTACATGATCAAGCCAACGGCGAAAGCATATGGTACTCGCCTCATTTATACTATCTCTGCATCGGTACTCGGACTCTGAGTCTAACTCAGCTTGGTATTGCTCTAGATAGGCAATTCTCCTTTCCTGGAATTCTCCATGCTAAAACGCTTTAGCACTTTATCCAAGTAAGCACATCGACCAAGTCCAATTAGTCTTCTACTCCTATTTCTTAAGATTCTTATTCCCAGAATATAAGCGGCCTCTCCTAGATCCTTCATAGCGAAACACTTTCCAAGCCAGGACTTTACTTCCCGCAAGGTTGGAACGTCGTTTCCTATGAGTAGCATGTCATCAACATACAACACTAGAAAGCTAACTATACTCCCACTAGCTTTGATATATACACATGACTCATCTTTACTCCTAGAGAAACCAAACTCTTTGACTTTCTCATCGAAGCAAAGATTCCATATGCGAGAAGCTTGCTTCAATCCATAAATTGATTTCTCAAGCTTACACACTCTATTGGGGTATTTAGCATGCACAAATCCCTCTGGCTGACACATGTAAACATCTTCAGCCAATTTCCCATTAAGGAAAGCGGTTTTGACATCCATCTTCCAGATTTCATAATCATGAAACCCATCTATGGTTAACATAACCATAATAGATTTGATCTTGGCCACTGGTGAGACAGTCTCATCATAGTCAACCCCTTGGGTTTGAGTAAAGCCCTTCGCAACCAGTCGTGCCTTGAACGTGTGCACCTTTACATCCATGTCGATCTTTTTCTTGAAGATCCATTTGCATCCAACGGTCTTATGACCTGGTACATTGTCAACCAATTTCCCAACTTGATGCTCCTACGTGGACTGGATCTCACTGTTCATTGCCTCCATCCATTTAGTAGACTCAGGACCCGCCATGGATTCCTTTTAGTTAGAAGGCTCATCCAAATTTATCAGTGTACTATCACTGCTAAACGTATCACCATCTATATTAATATGGAAACCATAAAACTCATGTGCTATTCTAACTCGATTGGAACGTCTAAGAGGTAATGACTTGTCAATAGGTTCAACAGGAATTTCTTCCTCAGGTTGAGAGCTAGTGTTAGAGGTTCCTTCATCGCTTGACTCTTGAATTTCTTCAAGATCAATTGACTCCCACTGTCCTCCTTGCTTATGAGTTCCCTCTCGCAGAAGAGTCCCTTTCGTGCTACGAAGACCACGTTCTCACTAGGTCTGTATAACAAGTAACCAAAAGACTTTTGTTGGTAACTAATGAAAATACATCGCTCACTTCAAGGTTCAAGCCTGTCGTGGGTCTCTCGTCTAACGAAATCTTCACAACCCCAAACCTTGATATGTGCCAATGAGGGAACCTTCCCTGTCCACATCTCGTGAGGTGTTTTGGCAACCTTTTTTTTGGGACTAGATTAAGGATATGGGAGGCAGTATCTAAGGCATACCCCCAGAACGAGATTGGTAGCGAAGCTTGACTCATCACGGAACGAACCATGTCTAACAAGGTTCGATTACGCCTCTCAGCCACACCATTAAGTTGTGGTGTCCTAGGATGTGTCAATTGTGAAACAATTCCACATTCCTTGAGGTAGTCGTGGAACTCGATACAAAGATACTCACCACCTTTATCAGATATGAGCATCTTGATCTTCCTGCCCAATTGATTTTCGACTTCATGTTTAAACTCTTTGAACTTTTCAAAGGTTTCTGACTTGTGCTTGATTAAGTAGATATATCCATATCTTCTATAATCATCGGTAAAAGTCATATAAAATCAATTTGCAATCCTTGCGGTGGATAAGAAGGGCCCATACACATCTGTGTGTATGAGATCCAACAATCCTTCTCCTCTTTCACAAGAACCAGTGAAAGGTGATTTAGTAATCTTACCAAGCAAACAAGATTCGCATGTATCATCCAACCTTAGGTCAAAAGATTCCAACACTCCATCCTTTTGGAGTTGGGCAATGCGCTTCTTGTTGACATGTCCAAGACGAAAATGCCACAAGCATGCTTTGTCTAAATCATTAGACGCGCCAATTTGTAACACACTATTTCCTAAATTGTCTACAACCATCACAGTTTCATATACAACATCACAAGGAAATGCTTCAAAATAAAATACACCATTATAATAAGCATTAATATATCCATTCTCATTATTAAAAGAATATCTAAAACCTTGTCTGTACAAACCATGAAAAGAAATAATATTCCTCGTCATTTCTGACGAGTAGCAACAATTATTTAAGTCTAAACATAATACACTACTAAGCTTTAAAGAATAAATGTTGATCTTGGTAACAGGTGATGATTTCCTATTGCCCATTATCAGGTTCATCTTCCCAAGCTCCACATTCCTACTTTCACTTAGTCCCTGCAAGTCAGAGCAAATGTGAAAACCACGTCCTCTATCAAGGACCCAAGAATTAGAATGCGATGAATTTTTAGACAGAATAGTGTAAATACTTGCTAAGGTAGGTTTGATCTTGCCATCCTTAATGTCTTGTATGTACTTGGGGCAGCTTCGTTTCTAGTGCCCCTTGTCTTGACAGTAGAAGCACATTTCATCCTTTGGATCTGAGGCAGGGGGAGCTGAATTGGTGTTTCCTTTGGGTCCACTACTAGAAGACCCATCATGAGACTTTCCCTTCCAATTTTTCTTTGAGGGAGCTTTCCTCCTTTTCCCTTTCCTTGTCCAATATCCAGGACTGGAGCAACAGCAGTGGAAGTGGATTCAACAGCCTTTCCTTTCAATCCACTTTCAACGGTTCTCATCAAACCTTGAAGTTTGCTCAATGTGACTTCCTTTTTGCTCAAATGATAATTCATTTTGAACTGATAATAGCAAGGAGGCAATGAGTGCAGGACTATGTTAATAGCCAGCTTCTCATCAAAGTTCATATTCAGTTTGAGCAAACGATCCACATATCTCTGCATGCGTTGCAGGTGGGTCGTTATGGACTCTCCATCCTTCATCTTGGTGGTTATGAATGACCTGACTATCTCATACCTTTTTTGACGTGCTCTTTGATGGTACTTCTCCATCAAGTCCTGACACATCTCATAAGGCCAATAGTCTTCATAAAATCGTTGTTGCTTAGGAGTCATAGTCGCCACCATAATGCACGACACCTTAGTAGCATCTTTGCATTGGGCCCTATACTCAGCTATTTCTGTAGGAGTAGCTTTAGTTTCGTCTATCTCGTTCAGCTATTTTTCGAGGATGTATTCCTTGTCTTCGAATCGCAAGGCCATTCTGATGTTGCGAATCCAATCATTAAAATTGGATCCATCGAATGTCACCTTGGCACAAATGCTCAAGAGAAAGAAAGAGTTGGAGGAGTTGTTGTTGTTGGATCTAGAAGCGTTGTTTAAGGTAGACATATGAAAAGGAAGAAAGACAAGTTTTGATTAGATATGAAAATCCTTAATATAACACCCAAATGAAATATTAAGGCTAGGACCCGACAATAATTCACAATTCAGAAAATGGATGTCGTAATCCAATTGTAAATTATTTGAAGGTAGGTAAATGGCGATTCACCAATTCCACTATGAAAACAAAATTTTAAATGAATTAGGTTTTAAATGAAATGAAATTCCTAAATCTTTTGAGATTCATTGAACTATTCAATGGCATGTTTAATCTCGATTATGCCCTTTATGAATGGGATACCGAGGATCACAAACAAGGTGTGAATAACCATGAAAATTAGCTTGGGACTCTCGATGTCATTTACCACCAAATCAATGTGCTAGTTAACCACACACGCTCCATTGATCAATGATAATTTACGAGTTACCCATTGCCACCCTTTGTTAGTCCAGGTTAGTGTGCCGGTTAACCACACACACTCCACTAACGACTTGATAAAGTGCAATGTGCAATTTCATGGATTAGCATCAAATTCACATTTTCCTAATGTAACTAAGATTGGGAATTTTTTTTTAAAACATTTAGTTACTTTATATGTATCATTATACTTATTAATGAGAGTTTAATGTCTTATCCCATTCGGCTAACGACCCTCCACTAGTCAAGAGTGTGGTGGGTAAGAATGGATACCTAATGATGGTCATTTTACAGGTCGCTTCCTTAAACATCCCTTATAGACCAACTTCGTGAATGAGGCCTACTAACGGTAAGACTGACCTTTTCTTATACACACACACACACACACACATATATATATATATATATATATATATATATATATATATATATATAATTAAACTTTTATTTTTATAATAGTATAAGGGTGTATTTTAAATTAAACTTTTAAAATACTAGGGTTTTAGAATTTAAGATTTCAAAATTAAACTTTTAATTAAATTTTAAATTCCGAAACCAAAGGGGTATTTTTAAAACTTTTCAAAATAACTAGATCAATTTTTAAATAATTAAATTAATCAAATAATTTTGTCTTTATATTAAAATTTGACCAAATCTCTTAATTTGATAAGGATATAGATTTACCTTTCCAGAAAATTCAATTTTAGACATTTAAAACGAATTTGGTAATTATCCTAATCAAACAAAGATATCAAAATCGAAAAATCAGGGATCTGACAGCCCGACTCGTCGAGTTATTACAATGAACTCGTCGAGTAGGCTCAACTCCTCGAGTCCCATGAGGAACTTGTCGAGTCTGATGAACAGATTGATGAATCTATTCCCTTCTCCTTTGGACAATTCACATATGCATCAAATACAACTGAAAAACATCCTAGGCTCTGATACTACTGATGGGTTTTGAGCATAACTACATCCTATGTGATCATGCAACCCTAATTGCTTTGGATCTAAGTTTTTTACTAGTTGAACATGCAAATTGAATACCAAAGCAAAACCCTAGATCTAGCATATATAATTTCGAAAATTACAAATCAAAAGGGTTTTGATGATTACCTTACTTGTTATGCAGTAATAATAAGAACTCCTTGTAGATCCTTGATTCTTGAAAGCTTAGTGCCTCAAATGTTGCACCTCTAATGGCTTACAAACACTATTAGCAAAAGGATGAGAGGAGAGAGAGGAGG
This sequence comes from Lactuca virosa, assembly GCF_052849685.1. NCBI lineage: Eukaryota > Viridiplantae > Streptophyta > Magnoliopsida > Asterales > Asteraceae > Lactuca > Lactuca virosa. Next base: position 101,361,185 of record NC_136432.1, on the reverse strand, counting down.
GAAGCACTTAGAATTTCGGCTAGGGTTTCTTCTTAGCAAGCATTGGCCGAAAATCCTAAGTCTAGGGGTTCCTTATATAGCTGAGGGCTGCTAGGGTTTTTGGAGGAAACCCTAATTTCCTGCTTAAGGCTTAAGCAACCCATGGACTCTTAGTCAGGAAGCCTTGGACACCTAATCCAACAACCCCTATTCTTTTAATCAGATCCTTTAATCCCGAAATAAATTCCAAATTAATTTCTGATTAAATACTAATTAAATAACATGATTTCTAATTAATATATTATTTTCATAATACATTAACAAATCAATTTATTATTCTAAATAATAAATTCAACCTCTCTCTCCAAAAGTCATCCTGTCAAGTTGCTAGGGTGAAGGCAACCCAAAAGGACCATGTTACTATCAAATCAAGTACATATCATTTATAGTTATAGGCTTAGACACCTAATCCAACAACCTCTCCCTCCTCAGAGTCTCCAATACCTTTCTCAAGTGATCCTTATGTTGCTCATGGGTCTTGGAATAGACCATGATGTCATCGATAAACACAATCATAAATCAATCCAGCATAGGCCTGCATATGCGATTCATGAGATCTGTGAATACGGATGGAGCATTGGTGAGCCCGAAGGGCATCACCACAAACTCGTAATAACCATAACGAGTCTGGAAGGCCGTCTTCTGCATATCCTCCTCTCTGACCCTCATCTGATGATAACCTAAATGCAGACCAATCTTGGAGAACCAAGATACACCCTGAAGTTGGTCAAATAAATCATCAATCCTCGGGAGCGGATAACGGTTCTTCACCGTTATCTTATTCATCTCCCGGTAGTCGATACACATTCGATGCGAACCATCATTCTTCTTCACAAACAAGATCGACACTCCCCATGGTGAACTACTTGACCGAATAAACCCTTTTTCTAAAAGCTCCTGCATTTGCCTAGACAGCTCCTGCATCTCTGGGGGTGCTAACAGATAAGGTGCTTTGGCTATCGGAGCTGCACCAGGAACCAAGTCAATCCGAAACTCCACCTGCCTCTCCAGAGTCACACCAGGAAAATCCTCAAGAAACACATCCGGGTACTCCCGTACAATCGGTACATCGTCTATAGTCACCTTACCCTTCTCCCAGGTATCCATCACATAAGCTACAAATCCATAACAACCCTGCTGAAGGCGGCGTATGGCTCGAGCCGCTGGACTGGATTGGGAACACTACCACAAACTGTTTTGGATCATTAAAATGTTTTTTCTGATTTGGTAGTGCTTGTACTCATCCAACCACAAGATAATTGTCAAGTTTTGAGAAAATTGTTGCTTTATATGATAAACAAAGTTGATTGTAAATTATTGACTTGGAATTATCTTGTTTATGAGTTTAGTTAGATCAATCATGAATTATGTGATATTTTAGTTGTTAGAAAATTGATCTAAATGAATTTTAATGACCTCCATAACTTGTCCTCAAGTTATGGAAAATGAAAGGTCTCATCTTTAGAATTCCATTAAAACTCATAAGTTATGAATACCGAGACTTTTGACAAGTTTCAAAACTTGCCCTCATGTTTTTCAATTTGTAAAGTCTCACTGATGGAACTTTAATTCCAAAACCTAGAGTTTTAAAAGTTAAAATTCAACCCTTATACTTTATAATATTATAAGTTTATATATATATATATATATATATATATATATATATATATAAGGCAAGTCGGTCTTACCGTTAGTAGGCCTCATTCACGAAGCCGGTCTATAAGGGGGTATAAGGTTACTGCCTATAAAATGGTAGTTTAATGGGTGTCCACTCTCACCCACAACTTCCTTGACTGGTGGAGGGTCGTTAACCGAACGGGTAGGATAGGACATTAATTATCCCTAATTAAAAGTATAATGATAAAAACAAAGTAACTAAACTTTTATTAAATTCCCAATCTTAGTTACTTTAGGAAAATGTGAAAAGGTGCTAATCCATGAAATTACACTTTGCACCTTGTTAAGTCGTTAGTGGAGCGTGTGTGGTTAACCGGCACACTAATCTGGGACTGACAATGGGTGGCAAAGGGTAGCTTGATGTTAATCATAGATCAATGGAGCGTGTGTGGTTAACCGGCACATTAATTAGTTGATTTGTAACATTGAGTGTACCAAGCTAATTTGCATGGTTATTCACACATTGTTTGTGATCCTCAGCATCCCAGTCACAAACTTGAAGGGCACAATCAAGATTTAAACATGCCATTGAAAAAGTTCATTGAATCTCAAAGGATCTAGGAATTTCAATCCAATTAAAACATAATAATCTATTTCGTTTTTCATGGTGGAAATTGGTAAATCGTCATTTACCCACCTTCAAATATTTTACAATTAGATTACGTCATTCCTTTTCACAATTATAGAATATTGTGTTGGGTCCTAGCCTTAATATTTCATTTGGGTGTAATATTAAGGATTATCATCTAATCTAAAATTTGTTCTTCTTCTTTTACAAATGTCTATTCCAAACAATGCTTCCAACCCAATTCCTTCAGGCTCTTTCTCCCTCATGAACCTATGTGGGAGGGTCATTTTCGATGGCTCGAACTTCAATGACTGGATTCGAAACATCCGAATGGCTATTCGTTATGAGGACAAAGAATATGTCCTAGATAAAGAGCTTAAGGAGATTGATGTCACCACTGCTACTCCCGAACAAATCGCTAAACATACTACTCATGAGAGGGATGCGACAAAGGTGTTGTGTCTAATGATTGCTACCATGACTGTTGAGCTGCAGAAGTCCTATGAGGACTACTATCCTTATGAAATGTATCAAGATTTGATGGAAATATACCATCAAAGTGCTCGGCAGGAGAGGTATGAGATCATTGCCTCCATGATCACAACCAAAATGAAGGATGGTGAACCCATCACGACCCACTTGCAAAAGATGCAGAGATTTGTCGACCGCTTGCTTAAATTGAATGTCAATTTTGATGAAGAGTTGGCCATAGATATAATTCTACACTCTTTACCTTCTTGTTATGATCAGTTTCGTATGACCTATCATATGAACAAGGATGAGGTCACTCTTAGCAAGCTTCAAGGCCATCTAAGAACTGCAGAAAGCAACTTGAAAGGCAAGTCGGTTGTGTCTACTCCTAGTACTACTTCTTCCCCTGTTCTGGCAATTGGACATGGGAAGGGAAAGAAGATGAAGCCTCCTTACAAAAGCCGCAAAGGAAGGTCTCTTGATGGATCCTCTTTAAGTGGGACCAAAGCTGGTTTTGCTAATCCCTCTTCCAACCCGAAGGAAGCAGAGTGCTTCCACTGTCATGAAAAAGGGCACTAGAAACGAAGCTGCCCTAAGTACTTGCAGGACATAAAGGATGGCAAGATCAAGCCCTCCTTTGCAGGTATTTACACTATTCAGTCTAATAAATCATCACATGCTAATTCTTGGGTCCTTGATACAGGTTGTGGTATTCACATTTGTTCTTATTTGCAGGGACTAAAAAGAAGTAGGGATGTGGAGCACGGGAAGATAAACTTAATCATGGGAAATAGGAAAGTGTCGCATGTGACCAAGATTGGAGTTTATTCTTTATTGCTTAGTAATGGTTTAAATTTAGATTTGAATAATTGTTGTTACTCGGCCGATATGGCGAGAAATATTATTTCCTTTCACAGTTTGTATAAACAAGGTTTTACCTTTTCTTTTAATAATGAAAATGGTGGTAGTTATGCTTATTGCAATGGTATATATGAAACTGTGATGGTTGTAGATAAATTAGGAAATAATGTGTTGAATATTGATTCGTCTAATGATTTGGACAAGGCATGCTTGTGGCATTGTCGTCTTGGACATGTCAATAAGAAGCGCATAGCCCAACTCCAAAAGGATGGAGTCTTGGAGTCTTTCGAATTAAAGTCGGATGACACTTGCGAATCTTGTTTACTTGGAAAGATGACCAAGTCACCCATCACTGGTACTTGTGAAAGGGGTGAAGATCTGTTGGATCTCATACACACTGATGTGTGTGGACCATTCAGATTCGCCACAAGGGATGCTAACCGCTTTTATGTGACTTTCACTGATGATTATAGTAGATATGGGTATGTTTACTTAATCAAGCATAAGTCAGAAACTTTTGAAAAGTTTAAGGAGTTTAAGCATGAAGTGGAGAATCAATTGGGCAGGAAGATAAAGATGTTGCGATCCGATCGAGGAGGAGAGTATCTTAGTCTCGAGTTCCTAGACTATCTTAAGGAATGTGGAATTGTTTCATAATTGACGCCACCAAGGACACCACATCTTAATGGTGTGGCTGAAAGGTGCAATTGTACCTTGCTAGACATGGTTTGTTCCATGATGAGTCGAGCTTTGTTACTTATCTCATTCTGGGGGTATACCTTAGAGACTGCCGCCCATATCATTAATCTAGTCCCTACCAAAAAGGTTTCCAAAACACCTCACGAGATGTGGGCAGGGAAAGTTCCCACATTAGAACACATCAATGTTTGGGGTTGCGAGGCTTTTGTGAGAAAGGAAACTCACGACAAGATCGAACCTCGGAGTGAGGGATGTATTTTCATCGGCTACCCACAGAAATCCTTTGGATATCTCTTCTACAGACCGAGTGACAGTGTTGTCTTCGTTGCGAGGAGAGGAGTCTTTCGCGAGAACTCATAGGTGAATGAAATAGTGGGAGGCAGATTGACCTTGAAGAGCTTCAAGAGTCAAGCAGTGAAGGAACCTCAAACACTAGCAATCAACCTGAGGAGTCTTTCACGAGAACTCATAGGCCAAGGAAACAGTGGGAGGCAGATTGACCTTGAAGAGCTTCAAGAGTCAAGCGGTGAAGGAACCTCAAACACTAGCAATCAACCTAAGGAGGAAACTCCGGTTGATCTAATTGACGAGTCCTTACCTTTGAGGCGTTCTAGTAGAGTTAGAAATACACCTGAGTCTTATGGTTTCCATATTACTACAGAAGGTGATACATTTATCAGTGATAGCACACTGGTAAATTTGGATGAACCTAATAACTACAAGGAAACCATGGTAGGCCTCGAGTATGCAAATTGGAAAGAGGCTATAGACAGCGAGATTCAGTCCATGTATGACAATCAATTTTGGAACTTGGTTGACAAGATACCGAGTCGTAGGACAGTCGGATGCAAATGGATCTTCAAGAAGAAGACCGACATGGATGGGAAAGTACACACATATAAAGCGCGATTGGTTGCGAAGGGCTTCACTCAAACTCCGGGAGTTGACTATGATGAGACTTTTTTACCAGTAGCAAAGATTAAATCTATAAGGGTTATGTTGGCCATAGCTGCATTTCATGATTATGAAATATGGCAAATGGATGTCCAAACCACTTTCCTTAATGGAAAGTTGGCTGAAGATGTTTACATGATTCAGCCAGAGGGTTTTGTCAATGAAAAGTACCCTAATAGAGTGTGTAAGCTTGAGAAATCCATTTATGGATTGAAACAAGCATCTCGCAGATGGAATCTTTGTTTTGATGAGAAAGTCAAAGAGTTTGGATTTTTGAGAAGCGAGGATGAGTCCTGTGTATATGTCAAATCTAGTGGGAGTATAGTCAGCTTGCTGGTATTGTATGTAGATGATATACTGCTCATAGGAAATGAAAATCCAACCTTGCAGGAGGTTAAGTCCTAGCTTTGGAAGTGTTTCGCTATGAAGGACCTCGGAGAAGTTGCTTACATCCTTGGGATAAGGATATTGAGAAACAGGAGTAAAATACTAATAGGACTTAGTCAAAGTACATACTTGGACAAGGTGTTGAAGCGTTTCAGCATGGAGAACTCCAAGAAAGGTGACTTACCTATCCAAGGAAATCCAAACTGAGTAAGAATCAGAGTCCGAGTACAGAGGCTGAGATAGCAGAGATGAGTCGAATACCATATGCTTCCGCAGTTGGCTCGATCATGTATGCTATGACTTGTACCCGCCCTGATGTGGCCTTTGTTTTGAGCATGGTCAGCAGATATCAAGGGAATCGTGGTAAAGCTCATTGGACTGCAGTTAAGAACATTCTTAAGTACATGCGGAGGACTAAGGACTGGGTCCTTACCCTCGGTGGGAGTGATGACTTGAGAGTGACAGGGTATAGTGACGCCAGCTTTCGAACCGACAAAGACAATTTCCGTTCTCAGTCAGGCTGGGTGTTTACCCTGAATGGAGGAGCAGTAACATGGAAAAGTTACAAACAGGAGACTGTAGCTGATTCAATGTGAGAATCAGAGTACATAGCAGCAAGAGAAGCATCGAAGGAGGTGATATGGTTGAAAAACTTGATCGGACACCTTGGATTCATTCCATCCATAAAGGAGCCTGTGGAAATTTCCTGCGATAATGAAGGGGCAGTTGCCTTAACCAAGGAACCGAGAGATCATGGCAGATCCAGGCATATCGACAGAAAGTACCACTTCATAAGACATCAAGTAGAAGAAGGACACCTCGTGGTAAAGGGGATATCGTCAGAGGACAACCCAGCAGAACCCCTTACAAAGGGACTGACTAGGGTCAAGGACTTGTAGCATGCGAAGGGCATTGGGCTAACGGACGATATTAGTTTTAGTAATTAGATAAATCGAAACTTGTAATAGCTAAATTCTAATTGAAATTTGATGAATAAATAAAAGGAGTTTTATTTATAAGTAAAGTTACTGTCTTGTGTTGATTATTTACTATTTTTTTCACTTTGCATGTTTTGACTTCCAGAATAATAAAATCATTCAAACCATCCACATTCGATCATACGTTGGAAGTAAGTATGAAAGAAGACTGTCATGAGTTGGCTTGTAGATTGTCTAAGGAGTTAGACATAGCAAAAGTTTGCTACACCATTCATAAGTGCTCCTGATATAAGATTTGAGTATTGGATTCAACCCGCGCCCACCTGAATTACTTCATGGAATTTATCATGAGTAATTGTGAGACGATAATATCATATAATCTTCAAACCAAGATATATGAGTTGTTGACTACGAGTTGGTTGTGCATTGATGGCATGAAAACGCATCAGTAACTTGATGTTATAAAACATGTCATTGTGCATGATTTGATGAGTAGTTAGTACAAGCATATAATGTCGAAGTTTATCTGTTCCTTTTATCCTAAGAGGATTAAAAGTGATATCTTGGGCCCCTCGATGATTCTGTCTTGACTATGTGTCGGGCCCGGTGAGAACTAAATTGATGTGTTCAATTATGTTCTATGTTAGACGAATCAGAAATTGGGAAACAAATTGCAGGACAATAAGTATGCCTATGTTCCATGTATTTGTCCGCATAGATATCTTGAGAACAGAGGAGTATATGATCCCTTATCTGAAGGACGCGTCACTAACTAGGTCAGAGTTCGACAACGGCTTTTGAAAGCTTATGATTGCTAAGTCGGATCCGGAAGTCGCATTGGCAACTATAGTTATAAGACTTATCCAAGTGGGAGACTGTTGGATTTGGTGTCTAAGCCCATAACTATAACTGGGATGTACTTGACCCGATTGTAGCATGGTCCTTTTGGGTTGCCTTCACCAGTGCAATTTTATAGGATGAACTTTGAGAATAAGGTTATTTATGGTTTATTAATATATTACAAGTATAATATATTAATATGAAATTATATTATTTAATTAGTATTGATCAATAATTAATTTGGAATTATTTTGTGATCAAAAGAGACTAATTAAATATATTGGGGATTGATTGTGTAAATTAATGATTCTAATAGTAGGCTAATGATCTATGGTTATTTAGGATGGGCTAAACCAATGAGATAATCCATGGATAGTCCATGAAGGTTAACCCATGGATCCTAAGTAAGATGAAAGGTCATTAGGGTTTACAAAGTGTAACCCTTGCATTTGCCACACTATAAATAGAACCCCCTGTAGCCAAAATCGATGACACCATCTTGCCACAAGTTTCTTGGAGAGTGATATTGATTTTGTGCAAGTAACCTATTCTCTCAAGCCTCCTCTTGTATATTGGTGTTTGTGAACAATTAGAGGCATCACACTTGAGGTGCTCAAGCTTTCAAAGGTCAAGAACTACAAGTCCTTCTAAGAGGTAAGTAGTTTAACTAGTTGTATTGTTCATTTGACAATTTGTATGGTAGTTAGGAGAATGTTTTGGAAAAATTGAAAAAACATGTATAATTAGAGAAAACATAGATCCAAAGCATTTAGGGTTGCATGTGCACCATAGGAGTGTTATAGTGCTCAAAACCCAACAGAACACACTCTCCCTGAATCACTCACTCTCCTCCGCTTGGGGTCCGAATACACACTACTTGATGCTCGGAATTAATCATTGACTCATTGGGGCTAACCAAATCCATCCCCAAATGACCTTGCTCTCACGCAGGGGAATGAGAACCAAATCAATCGGGTACCGCTCGCTAAATAACTCCAATATACATCCCCGATGAACCCTCGATACTCGCACAAGACAATCATCAGCAATCTCAACCTCTAATGGATAATCCAGCTCCTCTAGAGCATCGACAAATCTCTTGCTGAGCACGAGAGATACAAAGGATCGAGTAGCCCCCGACTAAAAAAAACCAAACCAGAGATACCGTTCATGAAGAACGCCCCTAAAAACAAAACACATATATATAAGCAGGAAAATCAACATAAATAAAAAGATAAGAATAAGATACATACCCGTCACCATATCCGGTACTGCATGAGCCTCCTTGGCTGACAGCTGAAATGCCCTGCTCCTCACAACAGGCGCCTCTGCCTTGCCCCGACAGCCATCAGTAATCTGCAATGTCGTCGGATCGGGTGCAACGACTGGTCCTCTTGTTGCTAAACTCGAGCAATTGGCCTTATTATGGCCCCTCTAATTGTAATGGAACCAAATCAGATCAGATACACGGGTGGTGGTGGTGGCAGTGCAATCCCTGCTGAAGTGACCCGTCATGCCGCACTTGAAGTAGTCGGAACCACCCACCCTACACGCCCCATCGTGCGTCTTGTCGCACTTGCTGCAGCGGTCTCGGCCCTGCTGGAAACTCGATCTCGAGTCACAAACCTAGGTCCTCTTGCCCGAACCATTAGAACTTTGAACCTGATCCGACTTCCTCTTCTTCTCCATCTCCAGGTCAATCAATCTCTCTCTCTCTCTCTGGTTTGCACCACCATATCATCCAGTGTCTTGCAACTGGATCTGCTCACAAACTGTATGATATCGTTCCTCAATATCTCGTGATACTTCGCCTTCTTCATCTCCTCTTCTTCTACATATTGCGGAACTTGTAACGCCCTCTCTCGGAACATAACAATGATCTCTGCCACCGTTTCTGTAGTTGGGGAAGGTCCTGAAACTCCCTCGCCAACTGTTGGGCCTCGATCACTTTTGCAAACTCAGCCCGAAACCTTATCACAAAATCCTCCCAAGTCATCGACTCAACCGCCTCGCCTCCCAAGGCGCGTCCAACCTCCTCACCTGTCCCGGGCTCTGTCTTTTAGAAGACGACATGCAAGTCTGACCTTTGCCCATTCGGAGCAACAACCAGTACGGAAGGCGTTCATGACATCCGATAACCAATGCCCGCTCGCAATCGGGTCCTTCTTCCTGAAGAACTTCGGAGCCCCACATGCCCGGAACTGACGGAAACTCAAATTGTGAGCTCCCATCATCACCACCATCTCAAAACGAAAAGTGTCGAAGCGCTCATCTAGTATCTACATGATAACTTCCTTGATCGTACCAAAGATTACAGGAGTCTGCTCAAGAATGTTGCGGGTGATCTCGGATGAAATGAACTCCCGCATCTGATCATCCATAATCCCAGCCCGAGATCCCGAACCCCAACTATCTCTAGCACCAGAACCGGCACCGACACCCGTATCTCCACCTGAACTTCCTAGAGTGCCAACAATACTGAAAATAAACCATATAAACCATCAGAATATACTCGAAGAATCCCACACCAAACAAGCTTCATGGTTTCATCGTGAATTTTCTTGACTCGAGTATGGATCCTCTGCTTCCAATAGTATAGGCCCATACTACCTTCCACATCTATCCGTACTTTCCTCAAGGATCGCCCCAAATCCCCCAAGTTACTTTCTAATCAAACCAACAATCCTAATAAAACAAAGCTCTTGGCACCAAATCACATCTTAGGTTTTCCTAGGGATACCACCACATCACTCTCTGCCATCAGCTACAGAAGGAACTCCTTCTAACATCATCTAACTAACTTATGAACACAATTACATATTACTGACACCATATAATTTTTTGAATGAAAGGTCGCACACTACAACGGTTGGACTCAGACAAGAGCTGCGCAATAGGGTTAAACCTAACCCTCTAAAATTATCTAATCTTGGTAATATGTAACTTAGCTTATTCGCTTACTAGTTACTTGATGTTAAAGGGGAATTCCTAAAAGCACAAGGAAAGCAACATTCAAGCATCGAATAATCGAAATCAAAGCATAACCTAAACAGACCATCCTATCAATGATTGGTCCAAAACTAGCATGTAAGTCTATGAGCTCATACAGTAGGAATATAAAGGCATCTCGCCTAGAATTCTATCATGCAATCCCGAGCAGATACTTAGCCCTAATCTAGCATGTGGTTCACAAATTCATAATTCAAAGCATATCACATAGAACATGTATGGGTATTTTGGGAAAACTTACTTGAGCTCGGTCGATTGCATGCACCACACCCCTTTCTTTTATTAGAAAATCCTTTAATTAAAACATTTCTTTTTATGAAAAATCTACAAACCCTTAGTTTGAGTTCATACACACCCGAGAGTATGCCCGAATCCCTCCAATCAAGGCTCTGATACCAACTTGTAACGTCCCAAAAACCCATAAACAAAAATGTTGTTTTTATATAAAATAAACAGCAACCAAACATATTAATCAAAACCATAAGAAATACATAGTGTATCATTAATCATCTAAAATACATCAGAGTCAATAAAGCAGAAAAATCATGGTGTGTGCGATGCGATCATCCCGAGATCTTCCCCTTCGAAGCGGAAGTACCTGAAACATAAAATGAAAATCGTAAGCACAATGCTTAGTGAGTTTCATAAAATACCCCACACCATACATATAATAGGACATGCCCGTCATCCATCGGGCCCCGCTCGACATCGAACCCCACCCAGAACAGATTTGTTAGAAACATGTGATGGGCCCTGTCCAACACACTCATCAGGCCCCGCCTAGCATCAGGCCTCGCCCGACATACATACAACACATACAACACATGCAATAGTCACACATACAACTAGCATACAAATAAAAATGATCCATGGGCCAAAATTGGTGCCTTCAACCCGCCAAACACTGGGAGGAGACTCACCTAAATCCGATGTTAATCAAATAGATGCTCAGACCGCTTATCCGAAAAATCCCCGCATTATATGATCAAATAATACACTAATTAATAAATTGGTCATAAACCATAACCGAGACTTAATTTGTTAACCCCGTATCCTAGGGTAAAAGACTCAATGGAACTTAAAGCCCAATAATGGCCCAAATTCAAAAGAAACTCAACGCCCAAAACCCTAGAGTCCAAAAATGGTCCGAAATCAAAAGAAGTCAACAACACAACATACACCTATCGTACGTGCGATGACCCGAAAACGGGCTGCTAACAAAGTACGCACAACGTACTAAGAAGTACTCTCGATGTACTGGCTAGTGAGCCATTCTTCCACTTCTTGACTTAAATTATTAAGCCCTTAACGTCTAACCAACAAATTTACTACATTTTATGGTCTTAACACATAAAGTTGGAGAACTTACTCACGTACTGGTCTTAATGGACCGAACACTATGCCTTAGGTCCAAAACTTCATATAAAGGCCAACAACTCAACCATGGGTGAACTTTAACTTCCAAGATCGGATTTTTATGACTCCATGCACTCCTAAATGCTCAAAAGGACATCTCAAATGGTCTATAGTAGTCCATACTTCATAAGACCAAGGTTTTGGGACAATAAAGTGCATAAACATGAACATAATGAGATCTAGATCAAAGAACTCCAAGGTGTGAACTTGATACCTTCTAAAGATGCACAAGAAGGTGTAGAATTTGGATCTAAAGGCTTGAATGCACCACTCCTTCTTCAAGGAAATTCCTTCACCACCAAGAACCAACCAAAAACACCACAACATCACTAAAAGGCTCAAGAACACTCAAAAGATGGCTAGGGTTTCATGGGATATCTTCTAGGGTAAGGAGGCTGATGAGGTGAAAGGTCTTTTGTCCATAATGTTGCTTAAATAGGGTCCAAACCCTAAAAATTAGGGATTGTCCCAGGACAACGTACACCCCGCATACTACAAGTACGTGCAGCATACGCACCCCTCCCTAAAAGTTTCACTTTTCACCCCTTGGGACCAAATTTTCAAACTAATTTAATATCAAGGGTTTAAATAAGAAATACCTTGAATTTGGGTGTTATAAGTCTAGGCGTTGCATCATGCGATGAGAGGTCATTAGAACATGACCCATCGGTCTGTTACGGTAGTCAAATTAAAGACCTTATCTTAGGTTAAGTCAACTCTATATGGAGCAGGAACCTCCAATGGAGATCGAATTTAGAAAGAAAAGAAGGTGCAAGATTGAGCATTGTCAACAGTCAAGAAGTCTAAGAGTTAGAAACTCAATAGAAACGATATATGATTTGAGATTATTACCTATGATGGAAAGGTAACCTGCGGAGTCATTATACAAGCCATGTTTCGTTAATGATTTTGGGACGTAATCATCCTAAGGGGGAGATAATTGTAACACCCGCAGATTCGGGCTAGTCAATTTGAATATTATAAGCGTTAAAATTGAATTTTTGATAGAAAATTATATAGGATAAATAATCTTAACCAAAGTTATAATATATGTGACACATTCATGTGAGTTTTCACACTATAGTATGTGTAACATTATATGTCCAACGTGTGGTAAAATATTTGTGTTATGTTAGTATGCGATTATGTAATAGACTAAAATATCTTGTGTTAGGATATTCAGCAAGTTTTTTGGATTAAGGTCTATGTTAATATTGGTATATCGTTAAGTGAATGTTATAAGGTTTGTACGTAATTAAAATCAGATATCCTGAGAACTCTTGATATGGCCTTATTGCATGGTCCTGGTGTAGTATATTGCTTTCGGGTAGGAACATCTATTTGAATTTCTATCTTGGTTTCGGCTACGTGCGACTAGGCATTTATAAGGCGACCCATCAATATTACCAGTACCTTTGGTATGATTTGTTGGATGGTTGAGCGTACTGATAAAGTATAGATGTGTGATTTGCTAGTATAATCTTTATTGACCGATTGTTTTAACGTATGATACGTTCTTATGACTTGTATGCTAGGTTAACAGAACACTATGGGATTGTGAATACGACGAATCACTGTGAGGTCGTGAGTCTTTAGGTGTTGACATAACAATGTGAGGCTGTGAGTCTGACGGATCGGTGTGAGGTTGTGAGTCTTTAGGTGTTCACAGAACAATGTGAGGTTGTGATCTATGCTTATCGGCATGAGGTCGTGAGACTTTAGGAGTTAACAGAATAATGTGAGATTGTGTGTCTTGCTGAAGGATCTGAGGTCATGAGCCATTAGGTGGTATGCTTTTTTGTATAGTGGAATATGTGGTATACTAGGGAGCTTAGTAAGATTTGTGTTTACATTGTTAACTTAAATGTTTTTTAGGGTGTTTTGGTACATAATGGAGGGGCGCAACATTATTGCACGCTCGCATCAGTGTTATGATACTATTTTGTGACTTTCGTTGGTTTTTATAATTTAACTATGGTTTGATATTATGATATATGATTTAAAAAAAAATTAGCGTTATGTTATGTATTTAAAAGGATGAGTTTTGTGTGTTCAATTCTATTTTAAAAATAAAAATTTTGGTTTGAAATTTGGGATGTTACAGTGTTATATATATATATATATATATATATATATATATATATATATATATATATATATATATATATATATATATATATATAAGAACATGTAGGAACTCAAAAAATGGTAGAAATCGCGATGACAAATCTTGGCCCTAAGATTGATAAAAATGGTCAAGATTTAATTTTATTTATCATCAAAATCTCGTAAGATGATATGGCGTTTTGGTAGTTATGTGCGAGATTTTTGGTAATTTTTGGCGAATATTAAATGTTTGGAGGGTAAGAACTTTGTCAACCTTATAACGTGTTTGAGTTATAATTTGTTTCTTTAGAGTCCTTAACTCTTTTACTTGATATTAATATTTGAATGTGAAAACTGCATAAAAGACACTAAGATTACACAAAATTTTGATTTTGAAACGTGTTTTATTTTTCTCAATTAAGACACTAAGTTTACAATTTTGTTACAAATTTAACCAATTGACCGGTTCGTGTGTTTTATTTTTCTCACTTATTGACTATGAAAAAAAAAGTTGATGTGGCTTCCACATATGATCCTAGTTGGCAAATATTTGGGTTAAATTGAACGTTTACGTCGATCTGTACTCACTTTCCCTTATTTCTTCTTCTTTTTTTTTCTCTCAGAGCATCACGAATTTGTGCAATGGCTGCCCAAGGCCGCTCATGGTTCAGCAACCTATAGTGGTGTAAGCAAGATAAGAAATATGTAACAATTAGTTTTAGGATGTTTCAAATACCAGATAGCGGGCCGTAAATGGATCGAGTAAACGTCTTGGGCTTCAAGGTAATAGAGTCTAGACCCTTTCGGATGTTGATAATGTTGGATTGAGTGATTTAAGCCCTTGATTTGTGCTTTGAAGCAAAAGGGTAAAATAGGAAAAGTAATATTCGGGTTTCTTGCATGAATTATGGTTTTAGCTCGACATGTATTAAGTCAAAAATAATTATATAGAGTAGTGGGGCTCATCAATACATTTCCATGCATATAAAGATCGTTGAAAACGGAGTTGAAACGAAGAAGTTATGATTATTTGAAGCTGGAGTGAAATTGGGTGAAAACTCGTCGTCACGACATGACATGCATGTTGTCACGACGTGAGTGTTGTCATGAGGTGAACGTTTTGCAGCCCAAGCCCATGGATTTTAGGGTTTTCAACGTATTTATAGGTAAGGGTTGGTGTTTCAGGGTATTTTCTTAGCCTCCATCACATCTAGAACTCCTTGGGAATAACCCTAGACTCACTCTTCAAGATTTGAGCTCCTCCCCTCTCCTCTCTCCTTTTTTGGATGCTTTTAGTGATATTTTGATGTAGCTTGAAGATAAAGAAGGTTCTTTTAGTTGTCATGAATGTTGTTTCAAGTTTAGATCTCTTCATTTGTGGTTTTTGGCACTTTTGGTCCATTTTATGAATGATCTTGGAGTTAAGTAAACTCCAACATCTTTTGATTAGTTTGGAATGCTTCTTGGACCTCATGGACTAGGAAAGTTATGATATTTTGCCTTCCATTTTATCCATGCAAGTTATTTTGGTCATTTAGGTCATTTTGGTGTATTAAAGTTTAGATCTTGAAAGTTTGAGACATTATTATGGATAAAGTTGGAAAGTTTATCCATCTAAACATCATGTTGATTCAGATCTAAAGGTTGGAGACTTGGACTTAATGGATTAAGTTGAGAAAGATGCATTCTTGGCCTTTTTGAGACGTAAAGACTAGATCTTGATTGTTTGGATCATCCTAATTGATAAAGTTCGAAACTTTATATATTATGAAGCTATTTAGGAACTAGATATGAGGTTATGGTCCTTAGTCTGAAGAGATTAAGCACTTAATGAAGATTTTGGCTTTCTGGTCAAAAGTCATGACGTGATGGTGCCGAGAACCACGATCGTTTTGTCTTTGCATCCCCACGACGTGATCAAGGAATGGTCACGATGTGACGTTGACGTTGACTAAGTTGACCATTGACCTTTGTGGACCTTTGATTGTTGACCTTTGACCAGTTTGACCTTGGGTCAAACTTGGAGGAATTGGGTGTTAATTAAGATTTTATTTGTTATGGGTGTTAGTCGGTTCGAGGGATTGATCAGTGCAAGGAGTTAGAGCGTTGATGTGCTTCTCCGGTTCTGCGAGGTGAGTTTCTCACTATAGTCGTGGGTTGAAGGCACCAATGTCGACCCACTAGATTATGTTATGTATCCTTGTGTATATGATGTTGTTATGCTATAGTGCTATGTAGATTGGTAAATTTATATGATTTCTTGTACTTTCTGGTCATTTATTTCCTGTTTGCATATGTCGACATAGTGCGGTTGGGTTGAGGCGGTACGGCTTTGTGCTGTAGGCCAACAAACCCAAGGGCAATCCAGTCGGAGGCCTAGGGGCAATCCAGTTTTATATTGTGGGCCCGGTGTGCACGCATTGTTTATGTATTGTTGTGTGGGGTATTTTGGGGAAACTCACTAAGCTTTAGGTTACAGTTGTTGATTTCAATGTTTTCAGGTACATTAGATGATCAGGGCAAGGCAAGGTCATACACATCCTCCTGTTGATCTATGTTTTGAGAGATTATTTGATACTCTTATTTTTTATGGATTTGATTTGAAAATAATGGTTGATCATCTTCTGGTTTTGTGAAAAATGTTTTATAAAAATGAAAAATTTTATCTTGGTTTTTGGAACGTTACAAAATATTCCCTTTAGGAGATGTTATCGTGGACAAATTTCCTTGTCTTACTTACACCATTTTGTGATGACGAGCCACTTGAGCGACCTTGGGAATCTATTGCGTAGATACTCTAAGAGAAGAATAGAAGAAGAAGTAAGGAAAACCGAATAAAAATCTACGTAAGGGTTCAACTTAACCCAAATGTTTGTCAATCAGAATCATATGTGGAATTCACATCAGTTTTTTGTCTAGACAGAAACATGAAATACAAGAAGCAAACCAGCCGATTGGTTAAATCTACAACAAATTGTAAACTTAGTAACTTGATTGAGAAAAAAATAAAACACATTTTTTCGAAATTTTATATGAACTTAATATCTTTTATATAATTTGCCATTTTTGAATTTTTCGCTTACCGATTTCACGAAATAAATTTACTTAAAAAAAACTTATAAAACTTCATATATTTACTCTAGTAATACATGTACAATGGTTTTAAAATTTTCATGATTTCAAATTAGTATTTTTAAGAAAAAAATTATCTACTTTTTATGACTATAAAAGGGTTAGTATTACATAATAATAATAATTTCTTTTATTAATTTATTAATTATAATAATTATTTACATTGACTTTGTATCTTTAATTTCTACCAAATTATGTATTTTTTAAAATATTAACTTAATAATGAACCCCAAATACATTTTTTTGCTCCATAAAGTTCAACTAATGGGCTAACGGTAACGCCAGCGGATTTAATTGGCTGGAACAAATGTTATTAAATAGCGTAGATAGGACAATTAAGTGGTTGTTGAAAAAAAATGGATTCGTCTATAGTGATTCGAACCTGCGTTCCAGAAAATTTATTCACCATCCAACTCCTGAACTCCTTATTTTATTTATTTGTTTTAAAGGGTTTTTGGCCCGATATAGAGTAACTCTCTCAAATTAAAGGTTATGGGTTCAAGTCTCACTAAGAGACATATGTGATGTTTAAGGTGCTGTTTGTTTTTTTTTTATAAAAACCTCTTCAAACCACTTATTGCTGCGCGGCTCAGCACAAGCGCAACACTTTCCCTCTCGCAGCAGTTTGTTTTTTGGAAGGCTTCAGACTACAAAACCTCTGCGCGTGTGCTGCGTGGCGCAGCACTTGACTTGCCTCTTCTAACATCTTCAGCTTTCATTTTTTCCAAGTGTTTTTTTAGGAATTTTTATATAACTTTTTTGTATAACTTTTTTTTTTTAAACTTTGATTTTCTTAAATTTTTATTTACGGATGTGATACAATTTATTTTTATAGTTTCCACGATTTTTTTAACTTGATTTTTTTAATTTTTTTTACCGTTTTATTAATAATATTTTCAATTTCAGTTGCATCTTTTTTAACGTGTGTAATTTTTTACGAACTTTGTAGACATCGTTTGCGATACTTTCTTAATTTTTTTATTATTTTCTTTTTTAATGTTTTTTAAAATTAGTTTTTTTTTCTAGAATAAAACTATTAGCTTCTTTTACATTTTTTTAAGTTTTTTTTTTTTAAAAAAAGTTTTATATTTTTGTTTTTTACATGTTTTTTTTTTATTATTATTTCAATGTTTTAAGACTAGAATTATTAAATTTCGGTGTTGAGAACTATTTTCAGTTTATAAAATTAGTTTATTTAAATTTCAGTTTACTGCAGCAGTCTGCAGATATTAAAAACAAACATGCTTCTTATTATAGGCCGCAGCCGTTTGTTCCATCTCTTCTGCTACAGAGGATTGCAGAGGTGGTCCGCAGACTTCATGAATTTTCGCTTTGAAAAAACAAACATCACCTAAGAGTACGTTAGTTTGTTGTTTAAAAAAAAGATTGGAATGCGCGCGCGGACACACACACACACACACACACACACACATATATATATATATATATATATATATATATATATATATATTTCCCGCTCCAATCTTTAAAGTGAAATACCAACACTCCCTTCTCCTTAGCCGTTATCCTTATGTTACGATGTTACGATTACGATGTTTCTTCACATTCTTCTTAATTAATTCTCCCTTCATTTTACCTCTGATCCTTCTCTGATGTTTCTTCTTCTCCATTAAATCAAAATCAAAATTCAAACTCGTAACATGAATTCAGGTATATTACATTTTCCCCTAATCTTCAATATCAATCATTTTCTTCCTCTCTTTTTCTCCCGCTTCCAACGACCTTAATGGTGAAACCTTCAATATCAATCGTTTTCATAATGTACTTAACAATCTCGATATTTATACTATAGAGATTCCATCCAAGCCATTCGAAAATCAATAATCGGCCCATTCCGTTTTGGAAGGGCTTCAGGTTAATTTGTAGGTTTTTATGGTTCGATAAGATGTACAACTGCCAATGTATAGATTTAAATCAAAATTCAAACTCTCCCAAATGAATTTAGTAGGTTACATTTTCCCCTAATCTTCAATATCAATCATTTTCTTCTTCACTTTTTCTCCTACTTCCAACGACCTTAAGGGTGACACCTCCACCCACTGAATCAGGTATACTAGGGCTTTAGTTGAATTGGGACATTTATCACATTGTTCTTCCCAACCCATTTTTCTTCTTACATCTTTGTTGCAGGTAGGGTTTTAATTAGTTTAGACAACATGTATGCTCACCAGTTCAATTCTGAAATGGTGTGCATAATGGTCTTGTGCTTGGAGATGCAGTGCTGGTAATTTACTGTTTCTTTCTACTTCCACTTTACACCTCAACTGTTTGATACAATGCCCAAGTCCAAGTCGTGTTAAGAGTTTTCTAATTTTGTTTAAGAAATTAGCTCATCATTTACTCTGTATTTGGGAATTCATTCTAATGTATAACATTTACGAAATGTTATTAGCACATTTGTTCTTCAACATCCTTTATCACATTGTTTTCATCCATCTTATTCAAGAAAAACATAAAAATAAAAATAGACAGGTTTTTTGATTTTATTTTTCATGGCTAAGCTTCAAGTCTCCATTTTATGTGGGATAACAATGAACTGTTGATTATACCTTTGAATGTAGCTAAAAATTACTTTGATCTGCATATGTAAATTGCTAAAAAAATTTCTAAAAAATTAATTTGTTTACTTTTGGTTTAGCTGCAATAGACAACTAGAAGTGAGTCTTTGACTTTTGAATTTGTTGATTTACCCCTGTTTCATGACAACTTTGATGCTTGTATCTGCTTCTTTTTTTTCATTTCTGAACTTGACATAAATAGCATATGATAGTGAAGTGTGGTGTTATCAAAATGTTAAATTTTGACCAAACGCCTACTCTCAAATGTAGGAGTCAAACTTTTTGAAGGAGATGGTAGAATTCTGGGCACATCGTCCAAATATCCCTGGACAGGTAAAACTTTCATACAAAATACAATGTCCTTGGAGGAGGGTGAAATGACCATTTTACCCTTTTTCACTTTATATTGTTTGAGTGTGTGTCAATTTAGGAGTTGGTTATAACCTCAAATGAGGCTTTGAGCTTGGAAGATCTACTTAAGCGTGTAGTTATACTTGGGGGAGGGTGAGTTTACCATTTTACCATTTTACCCTTTTCATCTGTATTTTTAGTTTCTCAGCTTCATTAGATCAGTAAATTTTTATATATTGGATTGGATCAGGTATATTGTTGTTGAGTTTGCTTCAACTTGGTGTGGGATGGGGTCCATTGTGAATCTATGCTTCAAAAAGGAACTTCCATTAAGGTTATATATATAAAGCTTTATGAATTATGAATTCTTCATGTTTGAATATTTGATTTTATCAACCAGTTTATTTAAGTTGTCTGCTGATTATAACTTTGAATGTAGCTAAAAATTAATTTGATCTGCATATGTAAATTGCTAAAAAAAAATTTCTAAAAATTTAATTTGTTTACTTTTGGTTTAGCTGCAATAGACAACTAGAAGTGAGTCTTTCACTTTTGAATTTGTTGATTTACCCATGTTTCATGACAACTTTGATGCTTGTATCTGCTTCTTTTTTTCAGTTATGAACTTTACATAAATAGGATATAATAGTGAAGTGTGGTGTTATACAAATGTTAAATTTTGACCAAAAATCATTTATTTCTCATATTTTTTTATTATCCTACAATATTATATTATTTTACCTTATTATTTTATTTTATACGATATGTATTCAGTTTTCATAAGTTTTTGTTACTTACAGATCAATCAACCAACATTGTTCGTCAAACTGAAAATGCCCATTCATTTAATTCGTCTGGAATCCAAAATACAACCGTACAATATTCTCCTTCCTTTACAAATGTTAGAACTCCATTATCTAACATTACAAATGCTAGAACTCCGTTATCTAACATTACAAATGGTAATATTTTTTTTAAATATACTATTATTCATTTTCTATATAATCCGGATATATATATATATATATTGATTATATTTATTTTGTTCAGATAATATTAGTTTCGATAACTACGTCACTTTCAACCTACCAAACAAAAGACAGTACTATGTACTTTCAAATGATATGACATCCAAAAATGCATCTACAATAACTGGTTCTTCGTCATCAATCAAGTTAAATCCAGGATGTCATAAATTAAAAAGGAAGTCGAAACATTTATCTCCTATCCCATTGATTGATTTGACAGAAGATGTAGAAAATAAACATCAAGTCATAAATGAAAACCTAATAGTTGGTATTTCAACAGGTAATCAAATAATAATATTCATTTTCGTTTTTTTTAAATTCAATTACTGTGTTGTTTATACTTACAAAATTAACTAATATTTTTTGTACACCTTTTATGTTTACAGAATATCTGGATCATGGTGATCAAAATGTTGTATGTCAAACATTTCATGCAAAGTTATGGAGAAATGAATCCATTAGAGGTAAAGAAAAAGGGAACACAAATTATTCATTATGTTGTGGTTATGGAAAAGTTCGACTTCCAGGTTTACACAAAGCACCCCCAAGTTATGAAAGAATGTTTCAAGCAACGGATTGTAAAAGCAAACACTTCATGAAAAACATTCGACGTTACAATTCAATGTTTTATTTTACGTCGATGGGTGGTAAAATTGATTCTTCAATCAATAGAGGAAATGATCCATACATCTTCAAAGTGGGTGGTCAAAATGATCATAGTATTGGAAGCCTTTTACCAGCAAAAGGATCAGAACCAAAATTCTCTCAGTTATACATTTATGATACTGAGAACGAAATTTCAAATAGACAAAGATGCTTTGGGTATTTTTTCAAACTTTGTATTCATAATTAATTATAATATTCTTATTTTTTTTACTAATATTATGTATAAATTCAATTTTTTTAGTGGGGAAAAGGATCAATCAACATCATATGATAGTGATATTATTGAAGATATTAAGGTGATGTTGGATTCAAATAATGTCTTGGTTAGATATTATAGAATGGTAAGAGATACTTTTTAGAAAAATCCTGAAGTTGATATGAAATTACGACTTATCTGGAGAAGGGAGCGACATGGAAGAACATATAACCTACCAACTACTTCTGAGGTTGCCGCTTTAATTGTCGGTGACATTTGTGATTCAATTGAATAGAGGGATATTGTTGTTCAAACAAAAACTGGATTTCTACAACGTATCAGTGAATTGCATCCTTCATACCTTCCTCTCCAATATCCACTACTATTTCCATATGGGGATGATGGTTACAGTGTTGACATTCTTCATAGAGGTGTGTCATTTACGACCAACAGCAAGCGGGCGAAATGTACAATGAGAGAATATTTTGCTTTTAGAATTCAAGACAGAGATAATTCGTTCTCACTCATTCTTAATTCAAAAAGGTTGTTTCAACAGTTTCTGGTAGATGCCTATACTATGATGGAAACGGAGAGATTGCATTACATACGTAGGAAACAACATGTTCTTAGATACGAGTCTTATGAGAATTTATGTAACTAGAAAGCTCAAGGAACCACTAATATCTCCAATGTCGGCCAACGTGTCATATTACCTTCGTCCTTTACTGGTGGCGCACGTTATATGCTTCAAAACTATTTGGATGCCATGTCACTATGTAAATGGTTTGGATATCCGGATTTCTTCATAACCTTTACGTGTAATCGCAAATGGTCAGAGATTAAAAGGTTTCTTAAGGATACTTCACCTCAACCAGAAGACAGGCCTGATATACTATGTAGGCTGTTCATGATCAAGCTTGATGCATTTATTAAAAACTTAAGGGAGAATCACATATTTGGCAAAGTTCAAGCATGTAATTAAAATTATATTTTTTGATTATTGATAAAACATTCCTCTTATTATACTATATTTTTTATATGTTTTTACAGTCTAACCATATTTTGTTTTTTTTTTTTTTTTGCAAATTTTTTTGCAGATGTTTATACAATTGAATTTCAAAAGAGAGGTTTGCCGCATAGTCATATATGTCTATTTATGCATTCTGACAATAAGCTACCCACTATTGAATTTATCGATCCGATAATTTCCGCTGAGATACCAGACAAAATTGAAGATCCATAATTGTATTTACTTGTCAATGAGTTCATGATTCATGATCCATGTGGAGTAGAAAATATCAATTGTCCATGCATGGTGGATAAAAAGTGCTCTAAAAACTTTCCAAAACAATTCTGTAATCATACGTCTGTTGATCAAAATGGTTTTCCGTTATATAGGAGAAGAAACGATGGTCATTTTGTAGAAAAATCGGGTGTCAAGTTAGATAATAGAAATGTTGTTCCATACAACAAATATCTATTGAGAAAGATATCAGACACATATTAATGTTGAATGGTGCAATCAGTGATCTTCTATAAAGTATTTGTTTAAATACATAAACAAGGGTCCTGATAGAGCTACAGTTGCTGTTGTACGAACCTACAATGAATGTTAAAATAATGATGCGTTCGATGAAATATCTGAATATTACGATTGTAGATATTTATCTGCATGTGAAGCATCATGATGAATTTTTAAATATGATGTTCATTGCAGGTATCCTTCTGTGGTCAGACTAGCTTTTCATCTTCCTAATCAACAACAGATTGTATATGGTGAAGACGATGATATTGACGATGTTCTGGACAAACCTTCTGTTGTTGCTTCAAAGTTCACATCTTGGATGGAGTGTAATGCAATTAATAGTGAAGCACGAGAACTTACATATGTTGAATTTCCTACAAAGTTTGTTTGGATATTAAATGGTAGGTTTTGGAAGTGAAGGAAAGTAGGAAAAGTCATTGGTAGAATTCATTCGGTTTCAACTAATCTTGGCGAAGCTTATTTCTTAAGGATTCTTTTAAATAAAGTTAAAGGTCCGACGTCATTTGAAGAAATTTGCACGGTAAATGGTGAAACATATTCTTCTTTTAGAGATGCTTGTTATGCACTCGGGCTATTAAATGATGACAACGGATACATCGATGCAATTAAAGAAGCAAGTCATTCTGGATTTGGTTATTATCTATGCTTCTTATTTGCTATATTGTTGATGTGTAATAATATGTCTAAACCAGAAGCCGTTTGGGAAAATACATGGGAATATTTGGCGGATGGAATTTTATATAACCAACGACAAAGGTTCAAGTCTGCAGGTATTAAATTTTTTTTTCCTTCATTTGTATTTAAAATAATTTATTTTTATTATTCAACACCCATTAAATAATTATTAAAAATATTATTAAATATTGTATTTTATATTTTCTAATTAATTTAAAATTGTCGATGCAGACTTATCACTCAGTGAAGATGAACTTAAGAACTTAACTTTGTTCGAAATAGAACAAATTTTACTTCGAAACAACTCTACTCTCAAAAAATCCACAAAGATGCCTTACCCAGATGTTGAATCAGTTTCTTCTTCAAACAATCGTCTTATCACGGAGGAGCTATATTACGACATTTCCGTTATAAATAATGACTTTGATCGTATGTTTCTTGCATTAAAAAATGAGCAACGTAACATTTTCCTTAACATCATGAGTGTTGTTAAAGAAAATTATCTTCTTCGTTTATGGTTATATTGGAACGGGTAAAACTTTTCTATGGAAGACAATATCTGCAGCAATTAGATCTGATGGTCATATTGCTTTAAATGTTGCTTCAAGCGGTATTGCTTCGTTATTATTGCCCAGTGGTAGAACAACGCACTCTTGATTTATACTTCCATTTGAACTTACAGAGGATTATGTTTGTAAAATAAATCCAGATGGTGAGCTGGCTAGCTTATTAAGAAAAACCTCACTGATAATTTGGGATGAAGCACCTATGGTCCATAAGCATGCATTTGAAGCTTTAGATCGAACTTTGAAAATGTATTAAGCTGAGGAAATTCTACCATCTCAAATATTCCGTTTGGAGGGAAAGTTAATGTCTTTGGAGGAGATTTCAGACAGATTCTACCTATTGTTCCGTGTGGCAGTAGACAGAATATTGTTAATGCTTCTTTGAGTTCTTTATATTTATGGCAACATTGCAAAGTCCATAGATTAACAAAAAACATGAGGCTAACTGTTGGAAGGGATCAATCTGATATAGAAAAAATAAGAGATTTTGCAAATTGGCTATTGGATATAGGAGAAGGCAAACTCAGTGGTTCGAACGACGGTGAAACGATTGTCGATATTCCGGATGATATTCTCATTAATGATCCAGATGATCCTATATGTTCATTAATTGAGTTTGTATATCCTTCAATTTTGGAGAAGTATAGTAGTACAAAATATTTCCAAGATAGAGCGCTACTTGCTCCAAAGAATGAAGTTGTTCAGGAAATAAACGATCGTTTGCTTAAGAAGTTTCTAGGATATGAGGTTGAATATTTAAGTTCAGATAGCATATGTGAGTCCGAATTCGTCCATCAGAAAAAAAATTCCCTTCAAATTCACAAGAAGACAATTTCCTTTGGTCGTATGTTTTGCAATGACTATTAATAAGAGTCAAGGACAATCGTTATCGAAGGTTGGTTTGTTTCTCAAAGATCCAGTTCTTTCACATGGACAATTTTATGTCGCCTTATCTAGAATTCAAAGCAGAGAGGGATTAAAATTATTAATTTTAGATAAAGATGGTAGACACACAAATAAAACTTCCAATGTTGTTTATAAGGAAGTTTTTCGCAATTTATAACCAACTTTTTTGTAGCATCTTTTAGTCATTTTTAGAAAATCACACTTCATCCATCATATTAATTTGTTTATTTATAATTACGTATTGTATTTTGTTTATGTTAATTTCACTACAGACATGTTCTCTTTGTTTTGTATCAAATCAATTTTGATTTTTTTTTTGGGTTTTTTTTGTCATTACTCAAACGTGTGTTGCATTATATAAAGTCATGACTTTTATTAGAATGGTAAGTTATAATGGCAAAAGTAGCGTTTTAGCCAACAAACTTTTTTTCTTCCCACTCGCTCCCTTGTGGTTGTCTCATCATCTCTGTATTTTCAACAAAAATCCTGCATCAAAAGTAAGGGTTTTAAAAGTTATTTGTAATTAAATACTTACTATTTACTGTGTAATTAAATACCTACAAATCACAAAGTTATTAAAAAATACAATATTACAATTCATAAGTTTTCTAAATTAATGAAATATTATTTTATTACATAATTAAATTTTAAATTCTATTTAAATTAACATCCGTGGGTTAATGAAGCACACGAATCTGTCTAGTAGCTACTTTGTCCCGCACAAAGTGAATACCAATCTCTATACATTTTGTACGTTAATGTTGAACAAGATTGGTGGGAAGATAGACTGTCTTGACATTGTCACAGTAGACAATGGTGGCCTTCGAGAATGGGCAATGAAGCTCTCGTAATAAATTGTGAAACCAACATGTATTTGCAATGGATTTGGCGATGCCTCTATATTCTGCCTTGGCACGACAGCGGGAGACTGTTGTCTGGCGTGTGGAGGACCATGAAATAAGATTGTCACCAAGGTCGAGACAGTAACCTCTAGTTGGAGAAGAGGATTTTGATTTAGACAGTCAGATGAGGAAAATGTGATTACAGAGCGAGGTCGAATCCTTCTTTGATTGATAGAAGTAACATCAGTATGAGGCAAAGGATTGAATCGAAGGCCTAGATTTGGTAGGTCGATTGAACAAACCATTTTGAATTAAAACAAAGTAAAAACTGGACTTGGAAATAAGTTTTTTTTATAGAGAGAGAGGGAGAGGTGAGCCCCTTCTTTTTTTAATTATTAAAATAAAAAATAATTATTATATTTAAAAAAAATGAAAGAAAAATGGATTACCCAAGGGTATTATAGTCATTTCAATATTCAGACGGACCAAATATGCAATGAAACAAGTTCAAAATGACCACCAATCCAAAAAATCGGGGTTTGGACCAAAAGCCGATAAAAATGCATACCACATGGACATTTTTTCAGTTTTGTCTTGGGAATTATGTTGTTGATCATAAGCACCACAAATAAATTATTCTTTAATGATATCAACCTCACCCAATGGAACGAGTCCACATGATTTTCACCCGACTTGTCAATAAGATACCTAAAAGATTTAGGCGAGAATGCTCCATCGTCATCACCCTTCCATTACCATCTGTTACAACCCTTTGTAACCTGAAAGTTAACCAAAAAGTTGATCAAAAACTGAATATTGAGTAGCCTCCCTTCTCCGTCTCAAGTGTCTTGCCCATGTCCATTGTGGCTCCATTCCAGCTCCAAAATTAATTAGCCTTATCCATGACTAAACATTTTTTATTTGTCTATAACAGACACAAATTAGGACAATTCTCTTTCAAAGTTAAATCACCACACCAAATATCTTTCCAAAATTACATTTTGTTACAAATGTCAACCATCATTTTAAACAAATTAATCAATAAAATGCCCTTATTCCGCAACTCTGTGCCAACTTGAGAAATATTGAATCAAACACGTTAACTTTTAGCTAAACAATTTCTATTAATTAGCTTGAACTTATAACTAGATTTTATAGGGAGAACCAAAAGTAATCATATCCACTTTTTAACTATAACCATTGTTTCTTTTAACTATAACCACCATTTAGCAAGAAACATGAAATTGGTCGATCAAAACATGCAATACCAAGAATGACATAATCTTTTGATCAGTGGTGGATCAAAAAAAAACTTAGGGGTTGTACTATATTATAATATCTTCCTTGGACTTAACGTCACCTTTCGTTGTCTCAATGGATGTAACGCCGCAGATTCGGGCTAGTCAATTTAGAGACGATGAACGTAAAAAATGACTTTTTGATAGAGGATTATTTAGAATAAATAATCTTAACTAAGTTGTATTATATGTGACAAGGTTTCCGTACATATAAAGAACGCTGAAATCCGAGTTAGAACGAAGAAGTTATGACCCGTCGAAGTTTCGCGACAGAACCGGCACGACACTATGTGACGTAAATAGTAAATTTACGATAGAATGATTTTTAGCCTTAGTAATCTAAACGAAAGTCGTAGTGTTCATTAAACCGAGAGCGTGCATAAAAAGAACGCCCAAATCCGACTTCGTATGAGGAAGTTATGATTTTTCTAAGTTTCAGCTTAGCAATAGACAGCTAAAAACTCGAATTTTAGATCAAGTGATTTTTAGCCGACACAACCTACATGAGAATCGAAGGTCTCGTCAATAGTAGTACAACGGTAAAAAAGACAGACGAAAACAGACATCAGATGAAGAAGTTATGAATTTTTAACGGATTTTCCTGTCCCGGTCTGTTAAAAATAATAATATTAAAATTAAATCAAAATTAGCCAAAAGAGTCTAAACGAAAGTTGTAGAGTATATTCCCACCTACGCGTGCATATAAAGAACGTCAAAAACGGAGCTCGTATGCGAAAGTTATGAATTTCAGAAGTTTTTGGCTCAAAAATCGAGAAATCCTTGAAAACCGGATAATTTCGCATGAACACTAACCGCCACGTCACCTCGCACCAACAGCCGCCTAGTGTCAGTCGCTGATTCGGCCGAAGTCGCGGTCCAATGGGAAACCGACGCGCCTCGCATCCGTGGTGTCTTCCGAGCTCGGACGCGTGCCATCTCCGTGTCCTATCTGAAGCGCGCCAGCTGCCTCCCCTCCGAATCCGAGCCTCCCATCTGTTGCCGCGTGGAGCCCTCTCAGCCGCTGATCTTCGGTCTCGCACCCTATAAAAAGGGGGGTTGCGAGATCTCCCGGGTAATGTTTGATTTTTGCCCCTTTTTCACCCCTAAACTTTATTTTAAGCCATTTTTAATCCCCCGAAGCCCCGGAATCATTTCCAACACCCGAAATACGTTCCGAAGTGCCCGAAGAACCCAATAAATTTATCTTTTCGGTTTAAAGCTCAACCTTCGCATGGCCCGGTTTTTCATTAAAGCTCTTGGTTTCATCGGAAACGATTGTTTTAGGAAACGAAGTGCTTCCCGATTATCATTAAATCAAGTGAGTGTATAGTCACTTTAATCTTACACATACATATGAAGTATTTTATATAAAATACGTGCTATGTATATATATATGTTGTTTGTTTAATTGAGATGGATGTTGAATGAATGTTTTATACATGTTTAAAATGATTTAAAATGTTTATATATTTTATCTTCAAATATGTTGGATAAAACATGGGTACATAAAGAATGAGGGATGAAAGTACGGTATAGATGTACGTTGGTAGCTATGAATTTAATACGGTATAGATGTACGTTGGTAGCTATGGATTTAGTACCTTGGCAGCTATGAACTTAGTGCTTGTTGTATAAACCCTGGCGACGATGTGACTTCGTGCCTATTTGACATAAATTGCTGAGGAAAAACAGTGTTGTCACCCCGATGTTTGCCTTATTTTACATAAATTGCGGAGGAAAGCAATGTTGTCACCCCATTGGTTGCCTTATTTGACATAAATTGCTGAGGAAAGCAGTGTTGTCACCCCGATGGTTGCCTTATTTGACATAAATTGCTGAGGAACCCCCGAAGCAGTGTTGTCGCCCCGATGAAAATCTTTAGACTAGGTCCCTTATAAATAGATACTTTAGGGACATAAAGTGAGGAATACGTGAACGGGTAATCAGGGTTATTTTTGGTTGATGAAATTAATAAATTTATTGTTGAATGATGAAATTAATAAATTTATTATTTGTGGATTGAAAACCCTATATGCTCACCAGGCTCCCAAGCCTGACCCACTCAGTTTTCTATATTACAGGTAGTGGCAAGAGCATAGTTGGATGACTTAACGAGAGATTTTGGATTATAGGCAAGTAGATGTAAATAAATGTTGTAAGGCTTATAATATACTGTTTATGATTTTGATTTGTATCGAAACATGACATCCCGAGGTTTTGTTCTGAAATGGAAAATATATTTCTTTAAGAAATGATTTAATAAATTTTTATTATATTTTGTTTTGGGAACAAATTCTGCAACATCTTTTGGAAAATTACTCTGATTTTATTTTAAAAGCATAAACAAAACCGGTCTTTTCTGGCCGAGAAATTTGGGGATGTCACAGTTGGTATCAGAGCATTAGTTTAAGCGAACTAGGAATTTGTAGGAAATTTCTAGACTTAAACTTAGAATGCTAAGCAATGATCGTGAGATGAGTGTCTACCATATTGTAGACACGAGCACTAGTATATTTTAGGAAAATGCCTAAAATGCTTTTATGTGCTAAATGATATATGTTTTCCATATATGATATTATTTGTTCTGATCTATGGTCTGTTGCCGACCGGATCTGGAAACCTTATGTGTTTAGGATTCTAAGCGTATGACTGCAATATTAGAACTAGCATGTAAACGTTTCGAAGTGATAATGAAGATTTGAACGTCTATCGTGAATAAAGATCTAAATTCGCCTAATTTGGTGTATAGATCAAAATGGCAAGAACTCGAAGTGGAGTTGGAAACGCAAATGAAAACAGAAATCAGCAGCCTCAACCCCAAGTGATTGAGCAAGTGCCAATAGTAGAAGCTGCACCTGAGCCAGTCACTATGGATGGAGTACAAGCCATGATTCGGGCTATGATGACCGAACAGAGGGAAAAGATGAGGCAGATTTTGCTGAACAACAGGGATGAGCTTTCAATACCTGTTGAACAACCTGAATTAAATGACAATCAGTCAGAGGAAGGAAATTACAGTAGATCTGTTGGTCAAACTGAACCGCTTGTGGTTAGGAGAAATAACCACGAGGATGGAGTCGGAGAAATGGATGCAAGTATAAAGACTTTATGACTTGCAAGCCATCAACTTTCACTGGAAAAGAAGATCCCGTCGGAGTAATGGATTGGATCTCGGAAATGGAATTGGCTTTCATGACATGTGGTTGTCAAGGCAAGTTACAAACCATATTTACAGTGCGTCAGTTCAGAGGTGGCGCTGTTCGCTGGTGGAACACTTTGGGGAAGACTCTAAGCCCTAATGAGCCACTACAACTGACTTGGGCAGAGTTCTTGGTGCAATTCAAGCGCAAGTACTGCTCGGCCCAAAATGTGCTTGAGCTAGAAAACCAATTTCTGACGTTGAAGAAGGGAAGTATGATCATTGATGAATACACAAATAACTTCACAGACAAAATGGAGTTTACTTTGCATATTGTCCCAGATGAGCTGACAAAAATAGACAAGTACGCAAAGGGACTTCCATGGGAGTATGCAGTGCCAGTGTGTCAAGCACTTACTTTGGAGGCAGCTATCTGGGCTGCCAAGTCTGTTGAAGATATGATTAAGGGAAGAGCCGCCAACAAGATTGAAGTTGGCGAGAAAAGAAAGTTTGAAGGAACTTCAGGGTCCAACGAGAAAAGAAAATTCTCGAAGTCTGGAGGAGGAGGAGGCGAAGCAAGATGGTGTGATAAGTTCAAGAAGAAACATGTTGGGAAATGTGGCGAGGAGGTCACTTGTGTTTAAATGTGGAAAGCCAGGGCACTATGCCAACAAGTGTCTGTCCAACAAGAGGATGTGCTATGGATGTAACGAGGAAGGGCACATTTTGAAATACTGCCCAAAGAAGAAAGAGGCAGCAAGGCCCAATGTTCCACCAAAACCAAAACCAAGGGCATTCCAAATGATCCTTGATGAAGCAGATGGAAATGCAAGGGATCAGGAGTAAGGACCTTATATTCCCAAAACCAAGATATAAAGTAGCCATGCAGTTAGTAACATGTGGTGTAGCCTATTAGAGGCATAGTATAGGGTAAACTTGAACCTCTGTGTAATCGTTTCAAGAAATAATATAAACCCTGGTTTTGTTATCTGATGTATTGAATGACTATGTGAAATCCATGTATGGTGACTTGGAGAACTGCGAGACAATACTTGGAACGAGTATGAGTAGGTGTGAATAGTAGTAGAGGCCTATACTACTGGAAGCACAGGACTCACACTTGGATCAGGAAAAGTCACAAGGTTACCAAGAAGCTAGTAATTGATCTCGTTTTATTCGAGTATGTCGTTACCATCGTTTCAGTAATGACTAAGAAGATGATTGTTATTCCGACCCTAGAGCTCATATCGAATCAAGTCCGACTAAGATGAGTATGTCACGTGGTTCATAGAACCAAGTTCGATGTAGCATCTGACTTAAGTCAGAAGATTGAAGTGAAAGATGTTCAAAGTGATCAATAGAAGTATCATGCTCGTTGTTAAAGAAGTTGGTAGTTAGAAATGATACATGTTGAAATGTGATTGTATCACATTAGAACATGAAGGAAGGTATAGTATGTTCTAGAATTTGTCTCTAAGAGACCTGAGTCTAAGCATTGCATTATACGATGAGAGGTCATTAGATCACGAACCATCGGTCTGTTAAAATAAATGAGGGAAATTACTTATTCTAAGAAGAAGAAGAAGGAGTCCTCAATAAGGATTTATTTTGTAACTCGAAGGTTACGATTGAAAGTCCAACATAGTACGAGGAGTAAATGCAAGATTGCGCACCGCCTGCAGTCAAGAAGTTCAAGAGTTAGATACTCATTCAAAGGAACATAGAAGTTACGGTTATTACCTAGGACGAAGAGATAATGTATGGAGTCATTATACAAGCCCTGTTTTTTTATGATTCCGGGATGTAATCATCCTAAGGGGGAGATAAGTGTAATGCCCGCAGATTCGGGCTAGTCAATTTAGAGACGATGAGCGTAAAAAAATGACTTTTTGATAGAGTATTATTTAGAATAAATAATCTTAACTAAGTTGTATTATATGTGACAAGGTTTCCGTACATATAAAGAAAGCTGAAATCCGAGTTAGAACGAAGAAGTTATGACCCGTCGAAGTTTCGCGACAGAACTGGCACGGCACTACGTGACGTAAATAGTGGATTTACGATAATGAATTTTAGCCTTAGTAATCTAAACGAAAGTCGTAGTGTTCGTTAAACCAAGAGCGTGCATAAAAAGAACACCCAAATCTGACTTCGTATGAGGAAGTTATGATTTTTCTAAGTTTCAGCTTAGCTGTAGACAGCTAAAAACTTGAATTTTAGATCAAGTGATTTTTAGCCGACACAACCTAAATGAGAATCGAAGGTCTCGTCAATAGTAGTACAACGGTAAAAAAGACAGACGAAAACAGACATCGGATGAAGAAGTTATGAATTTTTAACGGATTTTCCTGTCCCGGTCTGTTAAAAATAATAATATTAAAATTAAATCAGAATTAGCCAATAGAGTCTAAACGAAAGTTGTAGAGTATATTCCACCTACGCGTGCATATAAAGAACGTCAAAAGCGGAGCTCGTATGCGAAAGTTATGAATTTCGGAAGTTTTTGGCTCAAAAATCGAGAAATCCTTGAAAACCGGATAATTTCGCATGAACAGTAACCGCCACGCCACCTCGCACCCGCAGCCGCCTAGTGTCCGCCTCGTGTCAGTCGCTGATTCGGCCGAAGCCGTGGTCCAATGGGAAACCGACGCGCCTCGAATCCGTGGCATCTTCCGAGCTACGACGCGTGCCATCTTCGTGTCCTGTCCGAAGCGCGCCAGTTGCCTCCCCTCCGAATCCGAGCCTCGCATATGTTGCCGCGTGGAGCCGTCTCAGCCGCTGATCTTCGGTCTCGCACCCTATAAAAGGGGGGGGGGGTTGCGAGACCTCCCGGGTAATGTTTGATTTTTGCCCCTTTTTCACCCGTAAACTTTATTTTAAGCCATTTTTAATCCCCCGAAGCCCCAGAATCATTTCCAACACCCGAAATACGTTCCGAAGTGCCCGAAGAGCCCGATAAATTTATCTTTTCGATTTGAAGCTCAACCTTCGCAAGGCCCGGGTTTTCATTAAATCTCCTGGTTTTTCATCGGAAACGATCGTTTTAGGAAACGAAGTGCTGCCCGATTATCATTAAATCAAGTGAGTGTATAGTCACTTTCATCTCACACATAGAAATGAAGTATTTTATATAAAATACGTGCTATGTATATATATGTTGTTTGTTTATTTGAGATTGATGTTAAATGAATGTTTTATACATGTTTAAAATGATTTAAAATGTATATATATATTTTATCTTCAAATATGTTGGGTAAAACATGGGTAGATAAAGAATGAGGGATGAAAGTACGGTATAGATGTACGTTGGTAGCTATGAACTTAGTACGGTATAGATGTACGTTGGTAGCTATGGATTTAGTACCTTGGCAGCTATGGGCTTAGTGCCTGTTGTATAAACCCTGGCAACGATGTGACTTCGTGCCTATTTGACATAAATTGCCGAGGAAAAACAGTGTTGTCACCCTGATGTTTGCCTTATTTGACATAAATTGCGGAGGAAAGCAATGTTGTCACCCCATTGTTTGCCTTATTTGACATAAATTGTTGATGAACCCCAGAAGCAGTGTTGTCGCCCCGATGAAAATCTTTAGACTAGGTCCCTTATAAATAGATACTTTAGGGACATAAAGTGAGGAATACGGGAACGGGTAATCAGGGTTATTTTTGGTTGATGAAATTAATAAATTTATTGTTGAATGATGAAATTAATAAATTTATTATTTGTGGGTTGAAAACCCTATATGCTCACCAGGCTCCCAAGCCTGACCCACTCAGTTTTCTATATTACAGGTAGTGGCAAGAGCATAGTTGGATGACTTAACGAGAGATTTTGGATTATAGGCCAGTAGATGTAAATAAATGTTGTAAGGCTTATAATATACTGTTTATGCTTTTGATCTGTATCGGAACATGACATCCCGAGGTTTTGTTATGAAATGGAAAATATATTTCTTTAAGAAATGATTTGATAAATTTTTATTATATTTTGTTTTGGAAACAAATTCCGCAACATCTTTTGGAAAATTACTCTGATTTTATTTTAAAAGAATAAACAAAATCGGTCTATTATGGCCGAGAAATTTGGGGATGTCACAATGGAGTTAAGCCTGAGAATCATAGCACAAAGAAAAAGGTTGTCAGTCGTCGTCTGGGATGGGCTCCGGGAACGAAGCTCCAACGGTCAAGTTAGTGACTGGTTGAGAGAGTATGGGTTCAGCTGAAGAGTGAGTGAGTGGCGATCCCGTCTCCTGAAAGAGAGGGGTTCTATTTATACCTGTCATGGCGGGGACAAGATCTTGACAGTACCTTTTAGTCCCTGTTGGGCCGACATGACGTGGAGGCATCCTATTGGTGGATCGCTCCATATTGGTTAGATGTTGTTGGTGCAGAATCCTTTGGAGGTGTGGCCCTGAGCATTACACATGTCGCTCTGGGAGACGATTGGTACTGTTTTGCCTTCGAGTTGGCTTCAGTGCTTGGGCGCCAAGGAATAATCATGAGATCGCGAGGGTGAGGGTGTGGTCTTGGCACTAGGCGTACATCGATCCTTGACTACCACGTTTATCAGACGTGAGCTCAGTTACATTTGACGCATTCTTAGTGGGATACGTTAACAAGTCCCCTAGGCTAGTAGACGTCAACGTTTGATTAGGGTAATTAAGTTTTTCTAGCTTAGATCTGGACACGCATGCGGTTGAGATGGATCTTGATGGTTGCTAACGTGACAGAGGCATCTGCACTGATGGTTTTCATCATTATAACCACTTGGGCTTCCCACCTGCATTTAAAACTTCCCTTATTTGCGCCAGTTTCCTTTTCTTTGCTTCTTCCGGCTTCTGCTACTCCTTCTTTCTTTCTACTCTTTTCCTTTTCTCCTTTGTTCTCGTTTTTTCTTGTCGACGAACAATGGCTACCCAAAACACCGAAATTGTGCCCTCTGCAAGTGAGTTCACCGATCTTCAAGAATAGTTCGTCTTTCTTCCCGAGCATGGTGTGGAATACCCTCAGAATGAGGTTATCATTTCTCGTCCACCAGAGGGGATGGTCGAAGCCCCCATACCGATCTTTGAGGCAGGGCTCCGACCCACGTCTGATTTTTTCGATGACATTATGCGTCAATACAACTTTTTGTCGAAGATCTGACTCCCAACGCTGTCACCAAGATCGTTGGCTTCGAAATTGCGTGCAGGGGTTTGGGTGTGCTCCCCCAGTTCTGGGCCTTTAAGTATTTCTTCAACTCGTCGACTCAGTATGTGGTGCATACATTTTCTCAGCGGAGGGGAATCCACACGTTCATCATTAATCAGAAGGCCCCCAAGAAAAATTGGCAGGACAAGTGGTTGTGGGTGAACCGCGATTTGGTCGACTTTGGTTATCCTCGTCAGACCAACTTCACTGATCGGATTCCCACTCTGTGGGGGCCAGCAAAACTGTGGCCAGGGCATTGAGAACCATTTCTTTCAACGGGGAGGACTGTATGTTGGTCGCCTTCGGTATAAGTGCTGCTTGGAGGACACGGGGGATGATGCCTCAGTTCTACGTTGAGAAGGACGGTAAGTACCTCTCCGTCCCCCCCTTTTTTTATTCCCGCCTTCCTACACTTGTTTGTGCGTTGTGCGAGTAGTAATTCTACCCATGTCCCTAACCGCATTTGTAACAACGTAAATTTTCAAAACCAAATTTTCATTTTTAAATCATATTTTCAATCATCAAAACAATATCAAACAACTGTGTCCAATGTTATCATAACAAACAAATCCCAGAATCTCAAAACATAATCTCTATGAGTGTGTACGGATCATGCCGACGCCTTCCCGCGATCCTCGCTAGTACCTGAAACACATAACACAGCAACTGTAAGCATAAATGCTTAGTGAGTTACCCAAAATACCATATACAACACATACGCCTTTCCAGGTCATAACTCTGTAGGATCTTTCGATCCAAGTGTCTCAGGGGACTTCCGTCCCGAATTCTGGTAGACCTTCCGGTCCTACCCGTATCGACCTTCCGGTCCGTAACCTCTTGACCTTCCGGTCCATGTCATACATAACATACATAACACATACATATCACATAACAGCATATAGCACATACATCTCATAACATACAAGACCTTCCGGTCACACATAGGTACCACTCTAGGTACAGTATAGTGAGAAGACTCACCTCGACTATCTCGGATAATCTCGCACACGTATACTGATCTAGCCTCCGCCTAAACACATAAACAATTATCTCGAATCAATAACGGCTTTATAGGCTAGACTAGTCTCTTCCATATCATCTAAGAAGGCTAAAAGACCATTTTACCCTTCAATGGTCCACAAGTCCAATTGTTGACCAAACCCTAAAAGTCAACAAAAGTAAACGGTCAAACTTTGACCAGACTCGCCGAGTGCACTCGTGTGACTCGGCGAGTCCATACATGTACTCTTCGCCCCTGGTCCTCACTCGACTCGCTGAGTCAACCCTAAATTCAACGGGTCATCACCGGTCGCGAATCGCGGGGCAACCCGACTCGACTCGTCGAGTCCCTTTTGGGCTCGGCAAGTTCCTACCATGACAACACTCATTTGACCTCTTGAGGTCAGACCTGCTTCTCTAATCTATAGATCTGACTTCCCCATGACCAATAAACATGTAAAGGTCGAATCTTGCTACACATACAATGCTCCCAAGGCTTATTTCGGTGAAATCCCTTCTAACATGGCAACCTATGTCCATTTCCTCCATAGAACCACAAAAGGCAGCATGGTTCAGGCTCTCTGGACCTCAAAAGGTCCAGATCTAGAGTTTAGCACTCAATGGGACACTATACACAACTAAACAAGCCATAAAAGGGTATAGAAAACCCTAAATTCAATGCCCTTAAGCAAAACAGAAGGATAGGATCAAATAGCTACCTCAAACTTGAAGATCCAAGCCGAAAACCCACTGAAATGCAATCCTCTTGACCTCCCCTTGCTGGAAACACTTTCTCCTTTGCAAAATCACACCAAAAATGATCAAAAGGCTCAAACTCTCTCACAACTCGCTCACAATCGCTAGGGTATCTCTCTCTGGACTGGTAGCCGCAAATGGAGGCCATAAAGGCCTTTAAATAGGGCTCATGCCCTGAGATTTAGGGTTTCACTTTACAGTGCGGACTCGCCGAGTCCACGCATCGACTCGTCGAGTCCCTCATTAATCCATACAAGAATTCGCGATCCTACTCGGCGAGTCTGAGCGCCTACTCGCCGAGTCCCTCCTTAAAACTCAAGATAAATACTTAAAATAAGATACATGGGAATCCGGATGTTACAATTCTCCCCAAATAGAATCAGACTTCTCCCCCGAAGTCTCTTTCTACAAACAGCTCTGGATGAAGCTTCCGCATCTCCGCCTCCGGCTCCCAAGTCAGCTCGGACCCCTTTCGATGCTGCCACTGAACCAGGACCAGTGGCACTTCCTTGTTTCTCAAAACCTTGATCTTCCGATCCACCACCGCGGCTGGCCTCTCAACATAATTCAGGCTCGCATCCACCTGAATATCCTCCACTGGTACCACCGCCGACTCGTCGGCTATACACTTTCTCAACTGGGACACATGGAAGGTATCATGTATCTGACTCAACTCCGCAGGTAGCTCCAACCGGTATGCTACCCTGCCCACCCTCGCAGTCACCCTGAACGGCCAAATATAACGGGGCCCCAGCTTGCCCCTCTTCCTGAATAGAATTACTCCTTTCCAAGGAGACACTTTCAGGAGCACGAAGTCTCAGACCTGAAACTCGAGCTCGGATCGTCGCCTATCAGCGTAACTCTTCTGGCGACTCTAAGCTGTCACCAACCTCTGCCTAACCTGCTGTATCTGCTCTGACGTCTGAAGCACTATCTCAGTGCTGCCCATCACTCGCTGTCCTACCTCTCCCAAACAGATGGGAGTCCGACACCTCCTCCCATACAACAACTTGAAGGGAGGCATACCAATGCTCGAATGGTGACTGTTGTTATAGGAAAATTCAGCCAACGGCAAATACGTGTCCCAACTTCCTCCGAAGTCCAACACACATGCCCGAAGCATGTCCTCAAGCGTCTGAATCGTCCGCCCGCTCTGTCCGTCCGTCTGTGGGTGGTATGCGGTACTGAAATGCAGCTTCGTACCCAACTCCTCATGGAATTTCTTCCAGAACCTGGAAGTGAAACGCACATCTCGATCCGGCACGATCGAGATCGGCACTCCATGCCGCGATACCACCTCCCTCACATACAACTCTGCCAGCCTCTCAACAGAAGAGCTCTCACTGATAGCAAGAAAATGTGCGCTCTTCGTCAGCCGGTCGACGATCACCCAAATTGCATCGACACCCCTCGCGGTCCTTGGCAATTTGGTGATGAAATCCTTAGAAATCTGTTCCCACTTCCATTGGGGAACCTCAAGTGGCTGCAACTTGCCATGCAGACGCTGGTGCTCGGCCTTAACCCTGCGACAGGTCAAGCACCTCTCAACAAACCATGCTACATCCCTCTTCATACAAGGCCACCAATAATCTTTCTTCAGGTGCAAATACATCTTAGTGGCCCCGGGATGGATCGAGAATCTCGATCTATGCGCCTCCTCCATCAAGGTGGTGCGCACCCCGCCTGCATACGGCACCCAAATCCGACCCTGAAAGGTCATAAGCCCGCGGCTATCGGTAACGAATTCAGGTACCTGCCCAATCACCCGCTCTCTCTTGCGGTTCTCCAGTCTCACAGCCTCTGCCTGGGCCTCCCGAATGGTGTCCAACACCGGAGTCATCACTGTCAACCGCATACAAATGTCTCGAATTGGGGAACTCTCCGCCCTACGGCTCAGGGCATCAGCTACAACATTAGCTTTGCTCGGGTGGTACAGGATCTCACAATCGTAATCCTTTACCACGTCCAACTATCTCCTCTGGCGCATATTCAGATTGGGCTGATCCATCAAATACTTCAAGCTCTTGTGGTCCGTGTATATGGTACACCGAACCCCATACAAATAGTGACGCCAGATCTTGAGGGCGAACACCACTTCCCCCAGCTCCAGATCGTGGGTGGGATACCTCGTCTCATGAGGCTTCAGCTGCCTCGATGCATATGCTATCACATGCCCCCTCTGCATAAGTACTGCACCCAACCCTGATATCGATGCGTCACAATATACCACAAAATCCTCCATCCCTTCCGGGAGGGTTAACATAGGGGCTTCGCATAATCTCTGGCGAAGTGTCTCAAACGAGGTCTGCTGCTCCGGACCCCACGAAAAAGCAACACCCTTCCGGGTCAACCTGGTGAGAGGCACGACGATCTTGGAGAAATCCCTGATAAATCTCCGATAATAGCCGGCCAATCCTAGAAAACTCCTGATCTCGGTGGGTGATCTCGGCACCTCCCATCTCATAACTGCCTCAATCTTGGCCGAATCGACCAATATCCCATTCTGGTTAACGAGGTGCCCCAAGAACTGGACCTCTCGTAACCAGAAATCACACTTGGAGAATTTGGCGAAAAGCCCCTCCGACCTCAATACCCCTAGAATCTCTCTCAGATGCTCCTCATGCTGCTCTCTAGATCTCGAATACACCAAAATATCATCAATGAACACGATCACCGACCGATCCAACATCGGTCTGCACACCCTGTTCATGAGATCCATGAACGTTGCCGGTGCATTGGTGAGTCCAAAAGGCATCACCACGAACTCGTAATGCCCATAACGAGTTCTGAATGCCGTCTTCTAGATATCTTCATCCCGCACTCTCATCTGATGATATCCCAACCTCAAGTCTATCTTGGAGAACCAAGATGCTCCCTGCAACTGATCGAAAAGGTCATCAATCCTCGGTAAAGGATAACGGTTCTTGACCGTCAACTTGTTCAACTCCCGGTAATCAATGCACATCCGGTGTGAACCATCCTTTTTCTTGACAAAAAGGATCGGCGCTCCCCAAGGGGAACTACTCGGTCTAATAAACCCCTTCCCCAGCAGCTCCTGAAGCTGCGAGGATAATTCATGCATCTCCGGCGGCGCAAGGCGATAAGGCGCCTTGGCGATAGGCGCTGCCCCCGGAACCAAATCGATACGGAACTCTACCTGCCTCTCGGGAGTCACACACGGCAGCTCTGCGCGAAAAACATCCGGGAACTCACGCACTATCGACACATCATTAACAGAACTAGGCCTCTCCGCTGCTACTCGTGTGTCCATCACGTAGGCCACAAACCCACTACAGCCCTGCTGTAGACTCTGCCTCGCTCTAGCAGCCGAACAGAATGCTGACCCTAAACGGGTACCCTCGCCGTACACCGTAAGAACTCCCCCACTAGGGTCTCGTGTCGTCACCAACTGTCGCTCGCAGTCTATAACAGCCCCAAAACGGCTTAACCAATCCATGCCCACTATGACACACACACATCCCCCATCGCAATTGGGACCAGATCTATCGGGAACTCAACACCGAAGATCTCGAGTACACAACCTCGAATCACATCCGTAGCATACACCGCTCGTTCGTCAGCTATGGAAACCCGTAGTGGTCGACTCAATGCCTCCCGCTGGATACTGATGTGCTGACTAAACGCTAAAGATACAAATGACCGACTCGCACCCGAGTTGAATAACACCAAAGCAGGTACATAACTTACAAGAAAAGTACCTACGCATATCATAATATAAGCACAAGATCTCATAACTCAGCATAAATAAATGAAAGAATACATACCAGCCACGACATCGGGCGCTGCGCGGACCTCCTCCGCTGTCAACTGGAAGGCTCTCCCGCGAGCCTTCGGTGCCTCGTCCTTCACCGGCTGAACCTCAGTAGCTCGCACAGTGGCAGGGGCCGATCCCTGCTGTGCTCCCTGTGCTGTCCCCCGCAGCTGCGGACACTCGGCCTTCCGGTGGCCCGTCTGGTTGCAATGAAAGCAAACCATGAATCCCTTGGGGGCAATCCTTGGCTATATGCCCCTCCTTGCCACATTTGTAGCAAGCACCCGATCGACAAACCCCATCATGTCCCTTGCCGCACTTCCCACAAGTACGGCACTTCTGGCCTCCAGATCTCGAATCGGCGGGCTTTGCCCGCTTGGCTGCCGGCTGAGACTGCGCCGGCCGCCGATCCATCCCTTGAGACTCGGCCTCCTCCCTGGCCTGAGTCTCCAACTCAATATCCCTCTTCCGGGCATTGGCCTGAAGCTCAGCAAATGTCCGGTAAGTCGAGTTCGATACGAACTCCCGAATATCCCTCCTCAAAATGCCCAAATACCGGCTCATGCGTGCCTGCTCGGTAGACACCTGCTCGGGGCAGAACATCGCCCTCTCATGAAACTTCCTGGTAACCACAGTAACAGAATCAGTACCCTGCTTGAGGGTCAAGAACTCCTGAACCAACCGTTCCCTCTCCACTGGGGGAACATACTCGTCTCTGAACATGGTGGTGAACCTCTCCCAGGTCACCTCTGAAATCTCTGCAAGAGTGAAGCTCGCCGTCACGAACTTCCACCAGTCCTTCGTTCCCAAGCGAAGCTGGTTCAGCGTGAACCGTACCCTCAGATGCTCCGGACATGAACACGTGTAGAAGCATCCCTCGATATCAGAAATCCATCTTATCGCAGCGATCGGATCCCGCGTCCCATCAAACTCTGGTGGATTCGTGTTGCTGAACTCCCGAAACAACAACGAGTCACCTCCCTGTGGCCTGGAAGCAGCCACAGCTGCAGTAGCTGCAGCAGCCGCAGCCTCAGTCACTGCTGCGTACCGCTCATCAAAAGTCTCAATCAATGTGGTCTTGATAGACCCAAACATCTCCGGAATCTCGGCTCGAATCGCCGCTGCCACCTCATCGTGGATCATCTGACGAAGCTCCTCGTCACTCCCGCCGCTCGGCCCAGGTTTGTGGCGTGTCCCAACCATGATGTCTCTGAAATACAACATAATAATATCAGAGACTGGCTCGAGCATACTCGCACTCGATAACTCGACCCTACTGGTTCCTTAGTACCCAAAGGATTCTTACTTAGAGTGCGCACTGCTCGGTGTCTTCAGTAGTACGGGCCCTATACTACCGTCCAC
Source organism: Lactuca virosa (assembly GCF_052849685.1). Classification (NCBI taxonomy): domain Eukaryota; kingdom Viridiplantae; phylum Streptophyta; class Magnoliopsida; order Asterales; family Asteraceae; genus Lactuca; species Lactuca virosa. The sequence goes on along the minus strand of NC_136432.1, from coordinate 101,318,217 downwards.
ACCGCATAAGTATTCACCCTAAGTCCTCCTCCTTGGATCCTAGATCACAAGCACCCTACATCTCGCTGGCATAGGCTACCCTTCGGTAGACCTCTCATAAGCTCCTCACTGCTACCTACTCACTCTCAAGCATCACATAGCAACAGAAATCTTCCTAGGCTAAGGCATCACAAATCAGGCCACTCTAGTCCTAATATGAATACTTAGCCTACTCTAGCATGCATATCATAACATATCTCATAACACATAATATAAGGGTATTTTGGGAAATCACCGTTCGGGCGCTGGCTGATCGTACACACTGCTCCTTTGTACTTTTCTCAAAATCTTTTACTCTGTCAGAAAAATTGTTCCTTTTTATGAAAAACTTTCTGAAATCCTCAGTTTGAGTTCACATACGCCCGAAGGTGCATCCGAATCCCTCAAACCAAGGCTCTGATACCAACTTGTAACAACGTAAATTTTCAAAACCAATTTTTCATTTTTAAATCATATTTTCAATCATCAAAACAATATCAAACAACTGTGTCCAATGTTATCATAACAAACAAATCCCAGAATCTCAAAACATAATCTCTATGAGTGTGTACGGATCATGCCGACGCCTTCCCGCGATCCTCGCTAGTACCTGAAATACATAACACAACAACTGTAAGCATAAATGCTTAGTGAGTTACCCAAAATACCATATACAACACATACGCCTTTCCAGGTCATAACTCTGTAGGATCTTTCGATCCAAGTGTCTCAGGGGACTTCCGTCCCGAATTCCGGTAGACCTTCCGGTCCTACCCGTATCGACCTTCCGGTCCGTAACCTCTTGACCTTCCGGTCCATGTCATACATAACATACATAACACATACATATCACATAACAGCATATAGCACATACATCTCATAACATACAAGACCTTCCGGTCACACATAGGTACCACTCTAGGTACAGTATAGTGAGAAGACTCACCTCGACTATCTCGGATAATCTCGCACACGTATACTGATCTAGCCTCCGCCTAAACACATAAACAATTATCTCGAATCAATAACGGCTTTATAGGCTAGACTAGTCTCTTCCATATCATCTAAGAAGGCTAAAAGACCATTTTACCCTTCAATGGTCCACAAGTCCAATTGTTGACCAAACCCTAAAAGTCAACAAAAGTAAACGGTCAAACTTTGACCAGACTCGCCGAGTGCACTCGTGTGACTCGGCGAGTCCATACATGTACTCTTCGCCCCTGGTCCTCACTCGACTCGCTGAGTCAACCCTAAATTCAACGGGTCATCACCGGTCGCGAATCGCGGGGCAACCCGACTCGACTCGTCGAGTCCCTTATGGGCTCGGCAAGTTCCTACCATGACAACACTCATTTGACCTCTTGAGGTCAGACCTGCTTCTCTAATCTATAGATCTGACTTCCCCATGACCAATAAACATGTAAAGGTCGAATCTTGCTACACATACAATGCTCCCAAGGCTTATTTCGGTGAAATCCCTTCTAACATGGCAACCTATGTCCATTTCCTCCATAGAACCACAAAAAGCAGCATGGTTCAGGCTCTCTGGACCTCAAAAGGTCCAGATCTAGAGTTTAGCACTCAATGGGACACTATACACAACTAAACAAGCCATAAAAGGGTATAGAAAACCCTAAATTCAATGCCCTTAAGCAAAATAGAAGGATAGGATCAAATAGCTACCTCAAACTTGAAGATCCAGGCCGAAAACCCACTGAAATGCAATCCTCTTGACCTCCCCTTGCTGGAAACACTTTCGCCTTTGCAAAATCACACCAAAAATGATCAAAAGGCTCAAACTCTCTCACAACTCGCTCACAATCGCTAGGGTATCTCTCTCTGGACTGGTAGCCGCAAATGGAGACCATAAAGGCCTTTAAATAGGGCTCATGCCCCTGAGATTTAGGGTTTCACTTTACAGTGCGGACTCGCCGAGTCCACGCATCGACTCGTCGAGTCCCTCATTAATCCATACAAGAATTCGCGATCCTACTCGGCGAGTCTGAGCGCCTACTCGCCGAGTCCCTCCTTAAAACTCAAGATAAATACTTAAAATAAGATACCTGGGAATCCGGATGTTACAATTCTCCCCAACTAGAATCAGACTTCTCCCCCGAAGTCTCTTTCTACAAACAGCTCTGGATGAAGCTTCCGCATCTCCTCCTCCGGCTCCCAAGTCAGCTCGGACCCCTTTCGATGCTGCCACTGAACCAGGACCAGTGGCACTTCCTTGTTTCTCAAAACCTTGATCTTCCGATCCACCACCGCGGCTGGCCTCTCAACATAATTCAGGCTCGCATCCACCTGAATATCCTCCACTGGTACCACCGCCGACTCGTCGGCTATACACTTTCTCAACTGGGACACGTGGAAGGTATCATGTATCTGACTCAACTCCGCAGGTAGCTCCAACCGGTATGCTACCCTGCCCACCCTCGCAGTCACCCTGAACGGCCAAATATAACGGGGCCCCAGCTTGCCCCTCTTCCTGAATAGAATTACTCCTTTCCAAGGAGACACTTTCAGGAGCACGAAGTCTCAGACCTGAAACTCGAGCTCGGATCGTCGCCTATCAACGTAACTCTTCTGGCGACTCTAAGCTGTCAACAACCTCTGCCTAACCTGCTGTATCTGCTCTGACGTCTGAAGCACTATCTCAGTGCTGCCCATCACTCGCTGTCCTACCTCTCCCAAACAGATGGGAGTCCGACACCTCCTCCCATACAACAACTCGAAGGGAGGCATACCAATGCTCGATTGGTGACTGTTGTTATAGGAAAATTCAGCCAACGGCAAATACGTGTCCCAACTTCCTCCGAAGTCCAACACACATGCCCGAAGCATGTCCTCGAGCGTCTGAATCGTCCGCTCGCTCTGTCCGTCCGTCTGTGGGTGGTATGCGGTACTGAAATGCAGCTTCGTACCCAACTCCTCATGGAATTTCTTCCAGAACCTGGAAGTGAAACGCACATCTCGATCCGACACGATCGAGATCGGCACTCCATGCCGCGATACCACCTCCCTCACATACAACTCTGCCAGCCTCTCAACAGAAGAGCTCTCACTGATAGCAAGAAAATGCGCGCTCTTCGTCAGCCGGTCGACGATCACCCAAATTGCATCGACACCCCTCGCGGTCCTTGGCAATTTGGTGATGAAATCCTTAGAAATCTGTTCCCACTTCCATTGGGGAACCTCAAGTGGCTGCAACTTGCCATGCAGACGCTGGTGCTCGGCCTTAACCCTGCGACAGGTCAAGCACCTCTCAACAAACCATGCTACACCCCTCTTCATACAAGGCCACCAATAATCTTTCTTCAGGTGCAAATACATCTTAGTGGCCCCGGGATGGATCGAGAATCTCGATCTATGCGCCTCCTCCATCAAGGTGGTGCGCACCCCGCCTGCATACGGCACCCAAATCCGACCCTGAAAGGTCATAAGCCCGCGGCTATCGGTAACGAATTCAGGTACCTGCCCAATCACCCGCTCTCTCTTGCGGTTCTCCGGTCTCACAGCCTCTGCCTGGGCCTCCCGAATGGTGTCCAACACCGGAGTCATCACTGTCAACCGCATACAAATGTCTCGAATTGGGGAACTCTCCGCCCTACGGCTCAGGGCATCAGCTACAACATTAGCTTTGCTCGGGTGGTACAGGATCTCACAATCGTAATCCTTTACCACGTCCAACTATCTCCTCTGGCGCATATTCAGATTGGGCTGATCCATCAAATACTTCAAGCTCTTGTGGTCCGTGTATATGGTACACCGAACCCCATACAAATAGTGACGCCAGATCTTGAGGGCGAACACCACTTCCCCCAGCTCCAGATCGTGGGTGGGATACCTCGTCTCATGAGGCTTCAGCTGCCTCGATGCATATGCTATCACATTCCCCCTCTGCATAAGTACTGCACCCAACCCTGATATCGATGCGTCACAATATACCACAAAATCCTCCATCCCTTCCGGGAGGGTTAACATAGGGGCTTCGCATAATCTCTGGCGAAGTGTCTCAAACGAGGTCTGCTGCTCCGGACCCCACGAAAAAGCAACACCCTTCCGGGTCAACCTGGTGAGAGGCACGGCGATCTTGGAGAAATCCCTGATAAATCTCCGATAATAGCCGACCAATCCTAGAAAACTCCCGATCTCGGTGGGTGATCTCGGCACCTCCCATCTCATAACTGCCTCAATCTTGGCCGAATCGACCAATATCCCATTCTGGTTAACGAGGTGCCCCAAGAACTGGACCTCTCGTAACCAGAAATCACACTTGGAGAATTTGGCGAAAAGCCCCTCCGACCTCAATACCCCTAGAATCTCTCTCAGATGCTCCTCATGCTGCTCTCTAGATCTCGAATACACCAAAATATCATCAATGAACACGATCACCGACCGATCCAACATCGGTCTGCACACCCTGTTCATGAGATCCATGAACGTTGCCGGTGCATTGGTGAGTCCAAAAGGCATCACCACGAACTCGTAATGCCCATAACGAGTTCTGAACGCCGTCTTCTGGATATCTTCATCCCGCACTCTCATCTGATGATATCCCGACCTCAAGTCTATCTTGGAGAACCAAGATGCTCCCTGCAACTGATCGAAAAGGTCATCAATCCTCGGTAAAGGATAACGGTTCTTGACCGTCAACTTGTTCAACTCCCGGTAATCAATGCACATCCGGTGTGAACCATCCTTTTTCTTGACAAAAAGGATCGGCGCTCCCCAAGGGGAACTACTCGGTCTAATAAACCCCTTCCCCAGCAGCTCCTGAAGCTGCGAGGATAATTCCTGCATCTCCGGCGGCGCAAGGCGATAAGGCGCCTTGGCGATAGGCGCTGCCCCCGGAACCAAATCGATACGGAACTCTACCTGCCTCTCGGGAGTCACACACGGCAGCTCTGCGCGAAAAACATCCGGGAACTCACGCACTATCGACACATCATCAACAGAACTAGGCCTCTCCGCTGCTACTCGTGTGTCCATCACGTAGGCCACAAACCCACTACAGCCCTGCTGTAGACTCTGCCTCGCTCTAGCAGCCGAACAGAATGCTGACCCTGAACGGGTACCCTCGCCGTACACCGTAAGAACTCCCCCACTAGGGTCTCGTATCGTCACCAACTGTCGCTCGCAGTCTATAACAGCCCCAAAACGGCTTAACCAATCCATGCCCACTATGACACACACATCCCCCATCGCAATTGGGACCAGATCTATCGGGAACTCAACACCGAAGATCTCGAGTACACAACCTCGAATCACATCCGTAGCATACACCGCTCGTTCGTCAGCTATGGAAACCCGTAGTGGTCGACTCAATGCCTCCCGCTGGATAATGATGTGCTGACTAAACGCTAAAGACACAAATGACCGACTCGCACCCGAGTTGAATAACACCAAAGCAGGTACATAACTTACAAGAAAAGTACCTACGCATATCATAATATAAGCACAAGATCTCATAACTCAGCATAAATAAATGAAAGAATACATACCAGCCACGACATCGGGCGCTGTGCGGACCTCCTCCGCTGTCAACTGGAAGGCTCTCCCGCGAGCCTTCGGTGCCTCGTCCTTCACCGGCTGAACCTCAGTAGCTCGCACAGTGGCAGGGGCCGATCCCTGCTGTGCTCCCTGTGCTGTCCCCCGCAGCTGCGGACACTCGGCCTTCCGGTGGCCCGTCTGGTTGCAATGAAAGCAAACCATGAATCCCTTGGGGGCAATCCTTGGCTATATGCCCCTCCTTGCCACATTTGTAGCAAGCACCCGATCGACAAACCCCATCATGTCCCTTGCCGCACTTCCCACAAGTACGGCACTTCTGGCCTCCAGATCTCGAATCGGCGGGCTTTGCCCGCTTGGCTGCCGGCTGAGACTGCGCCGGCCGCCGATCCATCCCCTGAGACTCGGCCTCCTCCCTGGCCTGAGTCTCCAACTCAATATCCCTCTTCCGGGCATTGGCCTGAAGCTCAGCAAATGTCCGGTAAGTCGAGTTCGATACGAACTCCCGAATATCCCTCCTCAAAATGCCCAAATACCGGCTCATGCGTGCCTGCTCGGTAGACACCTGCTCGGGGCAGAACATCGCCCTCTCATGAAACTTCCTGGTAACCACAGTAACAGAATCAGTACCCTGCTTGAGGGTCAAGAACTCCTGAACCAACCGTTCCCTCTCCACTGGGGGAACATACTCGTCTCTGAACATGGTGGTGAACCTCTCCCAGGTCACCTCTGAAATCTCTGCAAGAGTGAAGCTCGCCGTCACGAACTTCCACCAGTCCTTCGTTCCCAAGCGAAGCTGGTTCAGCGTGAACCATACCCTCAGATGCTCCGGACATGAACACGTGTAGAAGCATCCCTCGATATCAGAAATCCATCTTATCGCAGCGATCGGATCCCGCGTCCCATCAAACTCTGGTGGATTCGTGTTGCTGAACTCCCGAAACAACAACGAGTCACCTCCCTGTGGCCTGGAAGCAGCCACAGCTGCAGTAGCTGCAGCAGCCGCAGCCTCAGTCACTGCTGCGTACCGCTCATCAAAAGTCTCAATCAATGTGGTCTTGATAGACCCAAACATCTCCGGAATCTCGGCTCGAATCGCCGCTGCCACCTCATCGTGGATCATCTGACGAAGCTCCTCGTCACTCCCGCCGCTCGGCCCAGGTTTGTGGCGTGTCCCAACCATGATGTCTCTGAAATACAACATAATAATATCAGAGACTGGCTCGAGCATACTCGCACTCGATAACTCGACCCTACTGGTTCCTTAGTACCCAAAGGATTCTTACTTAGAGTGCGCACTGCTCGGTGTCTTCAGTAGTACGGGCCCTATACTACCGTCCACACCGCATAAGTATTCACCCTAAGTCCTCCTCCTTGGATCCTAGATCACAAGCACCCTACATCTCGCTGGCATAGGCTACCCTTCGGTAGACCTCTCATAAGCTCCTCACTGCTACCTACTCATTCTCAAGCATCACATAGCAACAGAAATCTTCCTAGGCTAAGGCATCACAAATCAGGCCACTCTAGTCCTAATATGAATACTTAGCCTACTCTAGCATGCATATCATAACATATCTCATAACACATAATATAAGGGTATTTTGGGAAATCACCGTTCGGGCGCTGGCTGATCGTACACACTGCTCCTTTGTACTTTTCTCAAAATCTTTTACTCTGTCAGAAAAATTGTTCCTTTTTATGAAAAACTTTCTGAAATCCTCAGTTTGAGTTCAGATACGCCCGAAGGTGCATCCGAATCCCTCAAACCAAGGCTCTGATACCAACTTGTAACAACGTAAATTTTCAAAACCAATTTTTCATTTTTAAATCATATTTTCAATCATCAAAACAATATCAAACAACTGTGTCCAATGTTATCATAACAAACAAATCCCAGAATCTCAAAACATAATCTCTATGAGTGTGTACGGATCATGCCGGCGCCTTCCCGCGATCCTCGCTAGTACCTGAAACACATAACACAGCAATTGTAAGCATAAATGCTTAGTGAGTTCCCCAAAATACCATATACAACACATACGCCTTTCCAGGTCATAACTCTGTAGGATCTTCCGATCCAAGTGTCTCAGGGGACTTCCGTCCCGAATTCCGGTAGACCTTCCGGTCCTACCCGTATCGACCTTCCGGTCCGTAACCTCCTGACCTTCCTGTCCATGTCATACATAACATACATAACACATACATATCACATAACAGCATATATCACATACATCTCATAGCATACAAGACCTTCCGGTCACACATAGGTACCACTCTAGGTACAGTATAGTGAGAAGACTCACCTCGACTATCTCGGATAATCTCGCACACGTATACTAATCTAGCCTCCGCCTAAACACATAAACAATTATCTTGAATCAATAACGGCTTTACAGGCTAGACAAGTCTCTTCCATATGCTCTAAGAAGGCTAAAAGACCATTTTACACTTCAATGGTCCACAAGTCCAATTGTTGACTAAACCCTAAAAGTCAACAAAAGTCAACGGTCAAACTTTGACCAGACTCGCCGAGTGCACTCGTGTGACTCGGCGAGTCCATGCATGTCCTCTTCGCCCCTGGTTCTCACTCGACTCGCTGAGTCAACCCTACACTCAACGGGTCATCACCGGTCGCGAATCGCGGGGCAACACGACTCGACTCGTCGAGTCCCTTATGGGCTCGGCGAGTTCCTCCCATGACAACACTCATCTGACCTCTTGAGGTCAGATCTGCTTCTCTAATCTATAGATCTGACTTCCCCATGACCAATAAACATGTAAAGGTCGAATCTTGCTGCACATACAATGCTCCCAAGGCTTATTTCGGTGGAATCCCTTCTAACATGGCAACCTATGTCCATTTCCTCCATAGAACCACAAAAAGCAGCATGGTTCAGGCTCTCTGGACCTCAAAAGGTCCAGATCTAGAGTTTAGCACTCAATGGGACACTATACACAACTAAACAAGCCATAAAAGGGTATAGAAAACCCTAAATTCAATGCCCTTAAGCAAAACAGAAGGATATGATCAAATAGCTACTTCAAACTTGAAGATCCAAGCCGAAAACCCACTGAAATGCAATCCTCTTGACCTCCCCTTGCTGGAAACACTTTCTCCTTTGAAAAATCACACCAAAAATGATCAAAAGGCTCAAACTCTCTCACAACTCGCTCACAATTGCTAGGGTATCTCTCTCTGGACTGGTAGCCGCAAATGGAGGCCATAAAGGCCTTTAAATAGGGCTCAGGCCCTGAGATTTAGGGTTTCACTTTATAGTGCGGACTCGCCGAGTCCACGCATTGACTCGTCGAGTCCCTCGTTAATCCAGACAAGAATTCGCGATCCTACTCGGCGAGTCTGAGCACCTACTCGCCGAGTCCCTCCTTAAAACTCAAGAAAAATACTTAAAATAAGATACCTAGGAATCCGGATGTTACAGCATTGGCTTGGTTTTTATTTGTAGGTCGTGAGAGGTTCATTTCCCTTCGAGATGGTATCAAAGGGTCGCTTTCAGGGCACCTGTCAATACCGGGAGGTGCCCTTCGTAGAGACGCTTCCTCCACCGGTCAGTGTCGACCATGTCCTGACTCTTGCTGGTTCTCACGCCGCTTCTCCTCCCGGATCCGATTCCTCTGTCGATCGAGCGTTGGTTGACGCACCTGTTGGGGGATCCTCCCGCGATGATCCTTTTCCCTCCGATCATGAGGAGGAGCCACCGACTGAGTTGGTGACGAGGGAGAGGCACTCGGCTGCCGAGCGGCGGTTGGCTTGGTTGGATTTCCCTCTTGTGGAGGATATCAGTGTTGGTTCCTCTTTCTGGCGTCTTCGTAAGTGGCGAAATGTGGACTTCCTTTTGGGGGAGTCTAATGTTGTTGTGGACATTCTCGATGATGACCCATCGAAACTATCGGAGGGAATGAACAAAGAGGCGACATAATAGCCTCGTGAACCCAAGAATCAGCCCAAGGATGTTGCGACCCCTGGGAGGGGGGTCTTAGCAGGATTCAGATAACATGTCCTAAGTTCCTCCCGATCCAGATTCAGTCCCGGAGGGTGACAGTGTTGTTTCAGGTTCTCCCTTTCCTCCTCTGGCGACTTCTGCCATCTATGTGCCGAAGTGGGGGCTTAAACGGTATTCTCTCTTAACGAAGCATTTTGCTGCATACGAATGGAGTCGTCATACCTCCCCCTCGCTACAATGGAAGCTCTGGAACTCCTTTCCAACTCCCACATGTCTAATAGCCTGTAGTATGCAGCTGCTCAGGTTGCCCCCTACATGGTTGTTGTTGCTCGATGCCTTCGCTAGGTTAGTTCAGACTCCGGAGAGCTCGCCTCTGTAAGGTTCGAGCGGGATGAGTTGAGGGCGAAGCTGCTGGGTTTGGAGGAGGAGAAACGCAAGTTTGAGGAGCGTTACGACCTCTTGGCTGGGGAGAAAGCGTCTTTAGAAGAGAAGGTGGTTACTTTGGATAGGTCGGTGAAACGCTTTTCTCAGCGAATCGAAGTCTTGGTGAAGGAGAAAAGGGTGTTAGAGGGTCAAGTGGAGGATGTTAGTAGGCAACTGGAGGAGGAGAGCATGAGGAGGAGGGTCGTGGAGGATGATCTGAAGTGGCTGCTTCATAAGGGTATCGTTCGGATGGTGGACAAGGTGGTTGAGAGCCCCAACTTATTCCTGGGTGTAAAACGTATGAAGGCAGCCTGCATGGCTGCCGAGGTTGAGGGTGGTAAGCAGGTGGTTAGGGAGCAGATTGCCACTGGGAAATTCGTTCCTAGTGAGCCGAGCACCCTTTTGAAGCACACTAAGGTGATGCATGCGGAGGTGAAGTCTTTCCTGGAGACTGACTTTGCCTCGTACCTCCATCTTGGTGAGCTTGACATAGAGGGTCTCCGTCAGCTGTGCAGCGATTCAGACTTCGAAGGGAAACATCTTGAGGCCAGCACTTCTGGGGCTCAACCTTCTTCAACTCCTCCTGGTATGTGACTTATATCCTCTTCACAGTTGTTTGTTGTTCGAAGCATTGTTTAGATTTATCATGTGTTTGTGAGACAATGTTATTAGATGGTATTTGTATTCGTGTTGGGCCCTGCGTGGCATTTGTAAGTTTGGGAGCTGTCTGGTAGACAATTTTAACTTCCCTACTTTTCAATGTTATAGCTCTCCTTAGTTAATCGCGTTGTATTGTCGTCCATGGTGGTTTGTGTTGGCCACCCTAGGTTTGGATTCGTCTCAGAGGTTGATGTTGTCCTGTGGGGCTTCCGTGCTTTTTGGTTTCACATTGGAGGGGCATCAGTAGTGATTCCCATTTTTTTGGTAGATTTGCTTGGCCTGGAGCACGTTTTTTAGCTTTAGCCTAGGAGCTCACTCTAGTGGGGTTGGTGTTCATCCCTTTTTAGTGGTCTAGGTTTATCCTTGTAGGATCAACGCCTTGGTTGGACTTTGGTTATGAACTGTGGTTGGTTCATTTTGTTAGGGCACCCTTTTTTAGCTAAAGGTTTTTTTCGCTGCCCTTTTGGGACTTTGTTCTAAGTCCTGATTCGAGGAGGATTGTACTCTGACCCTAGCCATCTAAGCCAGGCCGAGATCGTCACCTCGAGGCCAGAGGGCCTAGGTATTATATATTTCGAGGGAAAGGTTATGATCCTTTAAAGCCTCTACTTGTCATGGTCAGGAGTTGTGGCTCTTTCGAATTTACTAACGTGTTTTTAGGGAAATGTTATGATCCTTTAAAGCCTATGGTTGCATTCTTACAGCGGTTTCGCTCAAACAACGTGGATGATCAGTCCTTGTTATCGTTTGGAAAACATGTGCAACTTCTTATGGGTGGTGTCGAGCTCGAGTACAAATATTTTAGCGGTATATATATATATATATATATATATATATATATATATATATATATATATAGTGAAAAGGAAACAGTCATAAGAAATAGGGGATGACTTGTTCTGCAAGTCAATTCTTGGCCCTTGTATTGTTTTTCTAGAGTGTGGTTATTTGTTTGGAGTTTGATCACATTGCCCCTTCTTTGAGTCTGCTTCATTTGACCCTCTCCCTTTTCTCAGGGGTGGTGACGTGGTCCGTGCACGCGTCAAATTTCGGGAGATACGCCCCTGTTGGGGACTTGTGCACCGCGTACCCCCTTGATTTTTTCTTACAATCATCCTTGCACGTTCCTTGGTGGGCTTGCTCTCACTTGCGTATTGCTTTGCTTCGTTCGTCGTTGTATGGAGTTCGGTGTTCATGACAATCTGAGAGCTACCTTGAGCGATGATTTTGTTTTCGTAGTCCTCGCCTGGCTGTGTGCTATGCTTCCGCTAGGGAATGGCCTGGTGTCGTCTATGAACTTGTAGCTATGGTATCGCCTGATTGTGTCTTCCTAGGGTATGGATGTGTCCTCGCGCGTGCGATATTTTGGTATTTCCAGGTGAGCTACCCTCCTCTCTCGTCTCTTGGTGCCTTCTGTCTGGTTCTTTTGTATTTGCTTCGTCGCGGCCTCCCTGCCTTCCCGATTACTGTTGTTTGGGGCTTTATTTGGCGGGAGTTCATTTGGGATGTGGTTCGAGTGCAGTCTGATTTAGCTGAAGGACCCTGTTGTTTTGTCGTTCTATCCCAAGCTGATTTATTTTCTGGGAGCTCGCTTGGCCTTTCTATCCATCCATGCGTTTGGCGATCTTTGCTCGGTACCCTGATGTGTTCGTGTTCTTTCTTTTTTAGCTTCGCAGGTGAGGTGGGCTTCTGCGCCTCTGCGTGGTGACGCCTCCTCCCCGGGGTAAGCCGCTTTTTGGGCTTTTTTTGCCAACCATCGTCGTTTCTTGTCAAGGGGTGATTTCCGATGATGTTTGAGGAGACTGTACCCATGTGGGTGTTCGTGTCAGTCACCTCTGCGGGTCCCAACCTAGCTCTGTTGTTGTGGCCGCCTCTTTCCTCCCCCTGATAATCTTCCATTTGGAGGTTGTCTCCCTTAATTTCTTGGTTTTGCTTAGTGGTTACTTGAGCTGGATTCTTCTGTCCATACCGGTTGTTCCTTTGCTTTCTCGGGACATATGCGGCCTACAGTGTGGTAATAGCCTCGCGAAGTTGCGTTTCGGGGTTGTGGGCGATGACCATGGCTGATCCTGAGCTGGTGCTGAATTTTACTATGCCATGAATCTTTGACGGTATGGCCTAGAACTGGAAGAGCATTGGCCATCCAAGGAGCATGTCTGTGTTAGATAGGTGGTTTATTGCTTAGAATTCTATTACTCTCGTGATTCTCTCCTTTCCATCGTTACTGACCAAGGTGAGGGTGAGACTTATGGTGCCTATTGGCAGTAACTGGTGACCTGTCAATCCCACCAGCAACCCTTTGGTTGGTTGTTTCAATCCTTCTTTCCAAGGGTCGGAAGCTCGCGGAAGCAATGCTCATAGAGAACGTCTGGGCTACTGCCGTTATCGGTCAGTACTTGATGAATTTGCATTTGGCGTACGTAGGCAGTTATTACGAGTAGGTCCCTGTGGTTCCACCTAGGTACTCTGGGGTCTTCCAAAGAGAAGTTGATGTTGAGAGTGTTTTTTCGTACTACCTTGATGTCGCAGTCTGCTTCTTGGGAGTCATTTCTTCCTCAGGGCCTCGTGATGCCCAAGATTTCTTCCTTCTTCACTGGGCGCTTGTCGGTGTCTTTCTTGGCTCGCGTTTCCTTCGGATCGACTTCGAATTTGGACCTCAGGTCCTTTTTTATATCCAGAAGGTTACCGGTCACTCGCTTTTCTTCTACTTCTTTATTTAGCATTGTACATTCGCCGGTGTCATGGGTCTTGCTTTTGTGGTACTTGCAGTGCTTCCCTTTTTTTCCTTTTCTGCTTTTGCTGGTGTTTTTTCAACGGCATGTACTTTGGATCTGTTTCCTCGGGGCTCGTCTGCCCTGCATGGGGGAAACCTTCGAGATGAGTGTCTCGAGTGTAGGTTGTTCTTGTCGTGACTCCGTTCGTGGCGCTACCGATAGTGGGACTTGGGATGAGCGTCTGCTTCCTCTTGTTTATATATGCGTTTTCCATTTCTTTGATGTTTGCTTCCTTCCGCTCTTCGCCTTCGACTTGCTGCAGGTACTTCTCCACCCTATATTTGAGTTCGTCTTTTGTTTTTGGCACTGTCCCCTACATCTTTTTTGATAGGGGGTTGGGGAAAAGTCCTTGGGAGAAAGCGCCTGTAACAAGGAATTCTTCGTGTCCCGGCACACTAAGTGTCGCAAGAGTGAACCTGTCATAGTACTACCGTATCGACTCCCCTTCCTTTTGCTTGCAGGCCATGATGGAGCTCGCGTCCCCTTTCCTTTCCGGAGTTGCATAAAGTTTTTGAGAAAGAGGTATCGTAATTGCTCGAAGCTTGAGATACTTACCGGACGAAGCGCTTTAAACCATTTGTCTGCGTTCCCCGGTAACGTGACTGGAAAATATATGCAGATGAACCTCTTATCCATTCAAAGCGACATCATCGTCCATTCGTAAGTATCTATGTGCTCGTACGGGTCCGTCGTGCCATTGTATTTGAGTATATTTGGGATCATTGATGAGTGGGGTATCTCATAGTGCAAGAGCTTCGGGCAAAATGCAGAGCCAACTCTTCGTACTGGTCCTTCCATAGAGGGGTAACCACTGTATTTCATGGTCTGTTGGGCATAGTACAGACTGTTGTATTCTTCGTCATATCCATAGTTGTACCCTTGATTGTAACATCCACAAAATTCATGAAAAATTTAAACTTTTAAAACCAATCCACAAACCATCATTGTTTACAAAATAGTTTTCAAAACATGTTTAATATCAGAGTTTTCTCATAATCATAAAACAAAACACGAGGAGGTGCACGATCATGCCTTTGCCTTCCTGCGATTATCTGAGGTACCTGAAACATAACCCAAAACTGTAAGCCCAAAGATTAGTGAGTTCCCCCAAAGTACCAACACACAAACAAATAACAAATATATAATAATAGCATACTATGGGTCTAATAAACCATCGGGTTGGAATACCCCAGACCCCTCAACCATGGGGTTGGAATGCCAACATACTATGGGTCCAATCAACCATCTGGTTAGAATACGCCAGGCCCGCACCCATCGGGTTGGAATGCAAACATATTATGGGTCCCATCATCCTTGGGATGGAATATCCTCAGGCCCATTCAACCATTGGGTTGGTATGCCTCGGCCTGTTGGCTTACGCACAAAGAAATGAAGCCTCAGCTACCGACCAAACATGTGCAGATATAACAGCTAATCATATAACAGTCTACAGCCAGTCAAACAGATCTACAGATCACTAAGCATAGCATCATCCTATATATTCCAGGATACCGATCTAACAATTCACTAAAGCATAACATCATCTTATATACCAGGATACCGATCTAACAGATCACTAAAATACAATAACATTCATAACATGATATCAATCTAATGGGCCGGAATTGGTGCCTTCGACCCGCAATAACCGTGAGGAAAACTCACCTCACAAACTGAACATAACTGATGAAGCCCGAATCCCAATCTTATATCTCTAAACGATACCTATTTCCACCAAATGACCAATTCCATTAAATCCCAAAATACCCAAAATTCCCTCAAGGTCAAACTTGGTCAAATTCAACTGGTCAAACCCACTAAGTCAACCGAGTCAACCCAGCCGAGTAAACTCAAACGAGTCAACTCAACAAGGCTGACCCATGCGAGTACGAGGGGCGTACTCCGGAGGTACACTTAGCGTACTCGAAGCCTCGTATTGACCACCATTGGGGTGGTTGACCGAGTATGTGGGGCGTATTCCCATCTACGCGTGGCGTAACCTTACGACCCCAAAACTTCATTAAGTGCTTAATGGCTTAAGCACTCAAGCCTATACTTTAGATGTACGGTCCAAAAGCATCCTAGAGTCATAAAGTTTCCAACTTTATGACTTAACAAGTCCACAAAGTGGTTAACACAAGGTCTTAATCCATTAAGACCTTTTACAAGATGCATGAAACAATTCTAGCAATTAGGACCTCATTTTTATGGTTTAGGACCCTTCCTAAGGTCTGGAAGGACATCCCAAAATGATAATAACCAACCATGCACAATGTCGGACCTTTGGGACAAGCAAAACAACATAAAACACCCAAAAATGGGATCTAACAACCAAGACATCAAGGTATAGACTTTACACCTTCTGGAGCTTCACAAGAAGGCCAAGATCCTAGATCCACAAGCTTGCTTCCTCTTCAAGGCTCCTTGATGCAACTTCTTCTTCCTTTAACACACCAAAAACACACTCTTGAGCTCAAAACACACACTAAGGGGGTTAGGGTTTGCAAAAACGTCTCAAAGGATGTGGAGGCTAAAAAGGTAGGGAGAAATGAACCATAATGTTGCTTATATACCACCCAAACCTTAAAAATTAGGGCTTCTTCCTGACATTAGTATGCCTAGCATACATAAGTGTACGCCCAGCGTACTAGGGCGCGCCCTAGTATGCTCAGCGTACACACATGTACGCTTGGTGTACTCCTCCAGCATAAATTATGAAATTTCCACTAGGGCTTCAAAGCATATTTCTTGGACTTAAGGACCAATTTGACATGAAATAGAATTATAGGGATGAATTTAGAAGTACCTTAACACTGGGATGTTACATTCATTGTACCACGCCGTATGTGGAACATATGATGGTTGCGTCATGCTTGTGTACATAAACTATTGGGATAGTGAGTTAGAGTCTCGCTGCCCAAGCGTGCGTAAGTTTTCCCCATGCTATAATGTTGTATTGGTATTTTGGCCTTGCGACTGTGGTGCTTGAAGTGGGAATCCTTGAAAGTAATTGAAGTAGGTTTTGAACATTGGTTGTTGTGTGAAGAGCGGAATGTGTGCCATGTTTTCCATAGGAGAAAATTTGTGGGTCGCCGCTTGTTGCTTGCGAGGTAGTATGATTATGCTTGGAAACCAGGTGTTTGTCTTTGCTCGCCGTGGTGGTGGTTGCGTTCTGTGATCGGCTAGTTATGATTGGCGAGTGGGTACCGTTTGTGGTGTTGTGTTGGTCGTTGTAACCAGGTGTTTTGCTGCGACGGGCGGTGGACGTCATCGACTGGCTATGGCTTCTGGCACTGAGCTGACTGCCTGCGTCGCTGGTGTTTCTGTGGGAGTTTGCCCTCTCGGTGCAGATGATCCAGTGTCTTTAAGGGACAACATTGGTCTAATCGGGCTGGCTTCTCTAACTTCCTTATACGCGGGTCGTTTATCTGCTATTTCCGATGGCTTAAGGTCGTTTTACAAGTTGTGTAGCTCTGAGTACACGCCCGGATGACGCCAGATGTTGTGATATCTTCCACGGACTTAACTTCGCCTTTCATTTTCTCAATGGAGTTAAACCTGAGAATCACATCATAGAGAAAAAGTCTGTCAGTCGTCGTCCGGGATGGGCTCCCAGAACGAAGCTCTGACGGTCAAGTTAGTGACTGGTTGAGAGAGTATAGGTTTAGCTGAAGAGTGAGTGAGTGGTGATCCCCTCTCCTGAAAGATAGGGGTTCTATTTATACCTGTCATGGCGGGGACAAGATCCTGACAGTACCTTTTGGTCTCTAATGGGCCGACAAGAGGTGGAGGCGTCCTATTGGCGGATCGCTCCACTATTGGTTAGCTGATGTTGGTGCAGAATCCTCAGGAGGCGTGGCCTTGAACATTACACATGTCGCTCTGGGAGACGACTGATATTGTTTTGTCTCCGATTTGGCTTCAGTGCTTGGGTTCCAAGGAATATCATGAGATCGTGAGGGCGAGGGTGTGGTCTCGACGCTAGGGGTACATCGATCCTTGACTACCACGTTTATCAGACGTGAGCTCCGTTACATTTGATGTATTCTTAGTGGGATACGTTAACACACTACTAGAAAAAAAAATTGTTTCCGAAGGAAGTTTCGGTCACAAATCGTCACTAAACCGATGAATTTTCACTAAATTCACAATTATCAGAATTTGTGATGGATTGCCTATGGATTAGTGACGGACTTGTGACAACTTTTTGAAAAAAAAAACACTAAATTTACATTTTATGGGAAATTTTGAGGCGTAACCCGGGCTACAAAGTAGTTCTGACCCTGCTTTTGACATAGTGACTTTTTTGTCCTTTATCTATTTACCATATTTCTTTTTAACTTCCAACTTCTATGATGTTAAACATTTCTACGTTGATATAATTATGAACTTTTTTACATTTTAATAAACATATAAAAATATTTTGCTCTACTGATGCTGATATATATTCATTTATAAGTTTATAAATATTTTTTTTCATGATTGCATGAATCATTTTTAAAATATATAAGTTTATATATTTTTTAATCATAATATTAGTTAATATATTTTAAAATATTAAAGACTTATAACAAAAATACATAAAGAGTTCACTTACGCAACTAGAATGTGGATAATCTTATAATTAATCAAACATTAGGGTACCACTAAACTCTCGGTAGCAAAACCATTATAGGCGAGGTGGCAAGATACTACGTACCGACGGAAATACCACCCTCCACCTCTGGGTACCACAAAACTCACACAGACGTAGGAGCTCGATGCAATTATGATGAAGAGAAAGAAGAAAAAAAGGAGAAATTGTTGGTGATTTATATTTCTAATGTTATTTAGGTGTAATGGATTAATTTGTTTACCAAATACAATCTTGATAATCATTGAACAAGTAAGGGTGGTGCGGAGTGCACACTTGTTTAAGTTTGTTCAAGATTAAAAGTATAGTGCTATTTAGGGGCAAAGCACGTGATGTAACGTCCCAAAATTTAAGGCAAAAAAATTCATTTTTATAATAACAAAACCATGATCCAAACGTTTTCATAAAACTAAAAAATAAAATCAGAGCATGTCAATAAGCATCCAAATACATCAAGTGACAAAATGCGAAACAACATGATGTGTGCGATGCGATCATCCCGAACCCTTCTCAATCGATCCGGATGTACTTGAAACATAAATCGAAAACTGTAAGCACGAAGATTACTGAGTTCCCCAAAATACCGCATACCATACATATTGGCCAGCTCAAGGTTGTGTCGGATCTATTTCACCCCCGGGTCTATTTCACCCCCGAGTCTATTTCAACTCATGCGTCGGCCAATTTTCCTAGTCAATTAATAATCGGTCCACAACCCATAACTGGAATCCTAGTCCAATTGTCCAACACTCAGGATAAAAGACCATTTTACCCTTTCCTTAATTCGCCCAAAATCTAAGGCCCAATCCAATAGCACCAAAAAGCCCAATATGGCCTAAAGCTCTAAAAGATACCAAAAACCCCTTATGGGCCCAAACACAAGAAGGGCTAGAGCCTAGAAATGGCAAAAAGTCAAAAGGACTGATGACCCAACAAGGCCCAAACTCCACTAGTCTGAAAATGGACCAAAATTGCAACATTCGATTTTGACCATTAAGATCCATAATAAGAGTCCTAAATCATGCATGGACCAAAATAAGACATCAAGGTTGCATTTTTATGCACAAAGGACCTCAACAATGCCTAGATCTACCATCCTTAGCTTCTGGAGTAGCTCATACTCTCAAGCATGGATCAAAGGACCAAAAAAGCATAAAAACAAGCCCTAAGTAGATCTAATCAATGGATCCATCAAGTTAGGAGCTTTATATCTCACATAGCTTGAAACGTTAATGAAGATTCTGCATCTTCATGCTCCAATTCCACCAAAGCTTCACCATCAAGCCTCACTTCCTTCAAGGGACCCAAAAACACCACAAGATCACACAATGGCTCACAAAGACTCAAATGCGACTAGGGTTTCGTTCTTAGGGTTTGGAGAGGTGGAGGGTAGTCATAAGAGACTCCCAAAGAAACATACGTTGATTAAATAGGGCACAAACCCTAAAAATTAGGGTTTGCCCCTGTTGAGCGTACGCCCAGCCTACTCCCACATACGCCCCGTACGTGGGTGCCTCCGCGTCCAACCATCGAGCCAGTACGCCCAGTGTACTCATAGAGTACGCCCATCATACTCGGCTAGGAATCAAAATGAAAAGAATTTACATCTTAGGGTTAAAAGGAACATGCCCAAAAATTACAAATATTACATTTCTTCCCCACTTGAATCAGACTTCGTCTTCGAAGTCCGATATGGAAAACAGCCCCGGATAATGCTCCCTCGTCTCGTCCTCGGGCTCCCATGCCTATTCTGAACCCTTGTGGTGCTGCCACTGCACCTTCACCAACTCAACAACCTTGTTCCTCAAGGTTTTCGTTTTTCTGTCAAGAATCGCTACCGGAATCTTGATATAAATCAGGCGATCATCCACCTGAATATTCTCTAATGGAACCACTGCGGAATCATCAACTAAACATTTCCGCAGCTGAGAGACATGAAACATGATATGGATCTGACTAAGCTCCTCAGGTAGATCCAAGTGATAAGCAACCCACTCCACCTGGGCCAATACTGTGAAAGGACCAATGTACTTGGGGCCCAACTTGCCCCTCTTCCTGAATCGGATGACACATTTCCAAGGTGACACCTTCAGGAGAACCATATCCCTAACCTGGAACTCCAGATCTGACCAGCTCTTGTCGGCATAACTCTTATGCCGACTCTGAGTTGTCTAAAGTCTACCCCGAACCTGCTGAATCAACTCGGTAGTCTTGACTACGACTTCAGTACTCCCCATGACTCGCTGACTGACCTCACCCTAACATAACAGGGTCCTACACTTCCTCCCATAGAGCATCTCAAAAGGAGGTCGATCAATGATGGCATGATAGCTATTGTTATACGAAAACTCTGCCAAAAGGAGATACGTATACCAAATCCCACTGAAATCTAATACACATGCCCGAAGCATATCCTCCAAGGTCTGGATAGTCCGCTCACTTTGATCATTAGTTTTCATGTGGAAAGCCGTTCTGAAATGCAGACGAGTACCAACTCTGCATGAAACCTCTTCCAAAACCCGAAAGTAAACCGAACATCCCTATCTGAAACCACCGAAACCGAAACCCCATGCTGTGCCACAACCTCTCTGATGTAAATGTCAGCCAACTTCTTGGCAGAGATGTTCTCCTGAATCGGAATGAAATGTGAGCTCTTGGTCAATCGATCCATGATGACCCATATCAAATTCACTCTGCCCGCTATTCATGGCAATTTCGTGATGAAAACCATGGAGATCTCATCCCATTTCCAAACGGGAATGTCTAGCGGCTGCAACTTTCCATGAGGTCGCTGATGTCCGGCCTTGACTTTCCTGCAAGTCAAGCACGTCTCCACGTACCATGCCACATCTCTTTTCATACACGGCCACCAATAATCAGGCCAGATATCTTTATACATCTTTGTCGCTCTGGGATGAAAAGAGAATCTCGACTTGTGCGCCGCTTCCATCAAAATCTGTTACGCACCACCCCAGTATGGAACCCACACCCTCCGATGAAGGGTCAATAACCCCCGGCTATCATAATCGAAGGAAGCCACTTGCCCCACAATGTGATCACTCTTCTGTTTCTCTTCCTTAATAGCCTCAACCTAAGCCTCTCAAATCTGCTCTAATAATGGGGTAATCACTGTCATCCTCAAACATAAATCCCTGATCGGATCCGCGACCGCCTTGCGGCTGAGAGTATCGGCCACCACATTGGCCTTCCCCAGGTGATAAAGGATCTCACAATCATAATCCTTCACCACATCCAACCATCTGTGTTGTCTCATGTTCATATTTGGCTGATCCATCTAATACCTCAAGCTCTTGTGATCTGTGTAGATAGTATAGCAGACCCCATATAGGTAATATCGCTGAATCTTGAGGGCAAACACCACTACCCCCAACTCCAAATTGTGTGTAGGATAACTCGCTTCATGAGGATTCAGCTTCCTTGAAGCCTAAGAAATCACATGATCCCATGCATCAATACTGCACCCAAACCTGTGATCGATGCATCACAATATACCACAAAACCCTCCACACCCTCAGGTAGGGTCAGAATCGGTGCCTCACACAATCTCTGTCTCAAGGTCTCAAAAGTTGCCTGCTGATCAGGACCCCAATGAAATGTAACCGTCTTCTTTGTCATCCTGGTCAAAGGAACTGCTATCTGGGAGAAATCTTGAATGATACTCCGATAGTAACCTGCCAAACCAAGGAAACTCTGAATCTCAGATGGAGACCTCGAAACTTCCCACCTCATCACTGCCTCAACCTTGGCCGGATCGACCATAATATTGTTCTGGTTGACAAGGTGTCCTAGAAACTACACCTCGCGCAACCAAAACTCGCACTTTGAGATCTTTCCATACAACCTCTCCCTCCTCAGAGTCTCTAGTACCTCCCTCAGATGCTCTGATGGGTTTTGAGCACTATAACAATCCTATGGTGCACATACAACCTTAAATGCTTTGGATCTAAGTTTTCTCAAGTTATACATGCAATAAAATTATCCAAAGCATGAAACCTACAACTAGCATACAACTTTGATATTTGAAACATAAAAACTAGTTAAATGAATACCTATTTGTTGTAGCTTGTAAAACTTGACCTTTCAAGAGCTTAGCACCTGAAATGTGATGCCTCAGAAGAGTCACAAACACCACCAACAATGGAGGATAATGAGAGAGAGGCTAGGAGGCACACAAAACGGTTAGGGTTCTTCTTGGAATTCTTAGGGGCCTTTTTGGTGATGCTAGGGGTTACATTTATAGTGTGGAATTCCTAGGGTTTCACTTGTAAACCCTAATTCAATACTTAAGCCTTTAAGTAATCCAATAATCCATATGATAGGCCCTTTGGACTAAATCTTCATGGACTCTTACATAGATTTAGTCCATCCCTAATCAACATGGATTATTAGCCCAAACTATTAGTATCACTGATTTACCTAATCAGTCCCCGTAAATTTAATTAGTCTCTTTTGATCACTAAATTAATTCTTGATCAATACCAATTAAATAATATGATTTCTTAATTAATATATTATTCATATAATATATTAATAAATCACAAATAACCTCTTTCTCAAAAATCCATCCTATCAAATTGCTATGGTGAAGGTAACCTAAAAGGACCATGCTACTATCGGGTCAAGTACATACCAATTATAGTTATGGCTTAGACACCTAATCCAACATGCTCCTCATGCTGCTCCTCGGTCTTGGAATAGACCAGAATATCATCAATAAACACAATCACAAGCCGATCCAACATGAGCCTGCATACGCGATTCATGCGATCCATGAATGCGGCTGGAGCATTGGTGAGCCCGAAGGGCATCACCACGAACTCATAATAACCATAACGAGTTTGGAAGGCCGTCTTCTACATATCCTCTTCTCTCACTCTCATCTGATGGTAACCCGAACGCATATCAATCTTGGAAAACCAAGATGCACCCTGAAGCTAGTCAAATAAACCGTCGATCCTCAGGAGCGGGTAACAGTTCTTCACCGTCAGCTTATTCAGCTCTCGGTATTTATATACATCTGATTCGTCCCATCCTTTTTCTTCACAAATAAGATCGGCGCTGTCCATGGCGAACTACTCGGTCGAATGAATCATTTGTCTAACAGCTCTTGCATCTTTGTAGACAACTCTTGCATCTCTGGAGGTGTTAACCGATAAGGTGCTTTAGCTATCGGAGCCGCACCGGGAACTAAGTCAATATGAAACTCCACTTGCCTCTCTGAAGGCACTCCAGGCAAGTAATCCAGGAACACATATGGATATTCCCGAACAGCTGACATATCATCCACAGTCGCCTTACCTTTCTCCCGGGTATCCAGAACATAGGCGACAAATCCATAACGACCTTGCTGAAGATAGCGCCTGGCCCTAGCTCCTGAACTTAAAACTGGACCGCACTGTACACCCTCTTCCTGAATCACCAACTATCCCCCACTCGGGGCTCGGATACACACCAACTACTGCTTACAATCAATCGTTCCCCCATTGGGGCTCAGTCAATCCATCCCCACTATAACCTTACTCCCACACAGGGGAATAGGAACCAGATCCATCGGAATCGCTCGCTGAACAACACCAGAACACAACCCCGGAGAACCCTACATACTCATATAGGAAGATCATCGGCAATCTAAACCTCTAGTGGACAATCCAGCTCCCCTGGAGCATCGGCAAACATCTTGTTGAGCGCAAGAGATTCAAAGGATCGGGTAGCCCCCGAATCAAACGATAACAAAGTGTGGATACCGTTCACAAGGAACGATCCTAAAACAAAACATACAGATATAAGCAGAAAAATTGGCATAAATAAATAAATAAGGAGAAGATACATACTCATCACGACATTAGGTGATGCGCGAGCCTCCTCGGCTGTCAGCTGAAAATCCCTGCTCCTCACAACAGTCGCATCCGCCTGCCCTAGCGGCCATCTATAATCCTTAAAGTCGTCGGAGAGGGAGCTGCAACTGGTCCTGCCGCTGCTAGACTCAGACAATCGGCCTTTTAATGGCCCCTATGATTGTAATGGAAGCAAATCAGGCTCAATCCCTAGGTAGTGGTGTGCAATCCCGACAAAAATGCCCAGTCTTGCCGCACTTATAGCAGCCTGAACCACCACCACCCATACAAGCTCCATGGTGCGTCTTGCCGCACTTGCCACAGCATCCCCAGACCTGTTGGCCTCTCGATCTCGAATCAAATACCTTGGGCCTCTTGCCCGAACCATCTGAACCCTGAACCTGACTCGATATCCTCTTCCTCTCCATCTTCAAGTCAATATCCCTCTATCTGGCACGCGTTATCATATCCTCCAGTATCTTGCAACTGGATCGGCTCATAAACTGTCGGATATCGCTCCTCTACATCTCATGGTATCTCGCCTTCTTCCTCTCCCTGTTTTCCATATACTGCAGAACCAATAATGCCCTATCGTGGAACATAGTAGTGATCTCTGCCACCGTCTCAGTAGTCTGACGAAGGTCCTGAAACTCCCTAGCCAACTGCTGGACCTCAATCACAAGTGCAAACTCCACCCGAAACCTCATCAGGAAATCCTCCCAAGTCATGGAATCAATCACATCACCTCCTAAGGCGGACCCAAACTCCTCTCACCAGTATTGAGCTCTATCTTTCAGAAGACATGATGCAAGTCTACCTTTCGCCTCCGCAGGACAAAGACTAGATCTGAAGGCGTTCCCGACTTCTGCCAACCAACGTCTACTCGCAATCGGGTCCTTCTTCTCCAACAACTCTGGAGCCCCACATACCCAGAACTCGCGGAAAGTCAAAGAGCATGCTCCCACTATCGCCATCATCTCAGAACAAAAAGTGCCCAAGCGCTCATCCAGAATCTCCAGAATACCCTCCTCGACCGTACTGAAGATCACAGGTGTCTGCTCAACAAGAATATTGTGTGTAATCTCTGATGAAATGAACTCCTGCATCTGATCATCCATATGTCCGGCCCCAGATCCCAAACCCTCACCAGCACCAGAACCACTACTAGATCCTCCTCGAATGACCACCATACTGAAAATTGACCATTCACACCATCAGGAAAACATAAATACATATACATCGAGGAATCCCATACTCTATAAGCTTCCTGGTATCATCGCGACTTTCCGTCACTCGAGTACGGATCCTCTGCTTCCAGTAGTACGGGCCCATACCACCTTCCACATCAATCCTTACTTTCCTCAAGGATCACCCCGAGTCCTCCAGGTCACTTCCTTATCAACCCAACAATTCTCAATATGACAAGGACTCAACACCGAATCACCTCCTAGGTCTTCCTAGGACAACCCTCACACTACTCTCCGCCATCAGTTGTAGAAGGAACTCCATATAACACCCTCTAACTAGCTCACGAATACAATTACATATTACCGACACCAGATAATTCTCTGAATGACAGGTCTCACAGTACAACGGTTAGCCTCAGACAAGACCTGCGTAATAGAGTTAAAACCTAACCTTCTAAAATTATCTAGTCTCAAAAATATGTAACTTAGCATATTCGCTTACTAGTTAGTTGAAGTTAATGGGAACTCTTAAAAAAACAAAGCAAGCATCAATCGAGCATCGAGTAATCGGAAACAAGCATAACCTACAAAGACCATCCTATCACTGACTGATCAATACTAGCATGTAATTCTACAATCTCATACAACAGGCATACAAAGGCATCTCTCCTAGCATTCTATCATGCAATCCTGAGCAGATCCTTATCCCTAATCTAGCATGTGATTCACAGATTCACAATTCAAAGCATATCATAAAACATGTATGGGTATTTTGGGAAAACTTACTTGAGCTCGGTCGATTGCATGCACCACACCCCTTTCTTTTATTAGAAAACTCTTTTTATAAAACATTTCCTTTTTTAAAAAAAATCTACCAAATCCTCAGTTTGAGTTCAGACACACCCGAGAGTATGCCGGAATCCCTCAAACGAAGGCCCTGATACCAACTTGTTATTGGGTTTTGAGCATTCTAACACTCCTATGGTGTACATGCAACCCTATAAACCTTAGATCTATGTTTTCTCTATTATACATGCAAATATTAACTATTCCAAGGTTTCATCCTAACTAGCATATTATGAAGCACCTATACTACAAAGTTCTAGTTAGATGACATACCTTTTGATGTAGCTTGATGTCTTCAAGCTTTAAGAGCTTAGCCCCAATAGTGTGGAAGCCTCAAATGGAATCACAAATCACCAAAACACCTTGGAAGAACTTGAGAGAATATGTATGCACACTAAAATCGGCCCACTCTTATTTTCACACACTTGTTCCAATTTTGTGAGCCAAGGACCCCTTTATATATTATGGAGGATTAGGGTTACATCCATGTAAACCCTAATACCCATGACCTTTCATTTACATAGGATCCATGGGTTAAAAGCTCCATGGACCATCCATGAAAGCTTAGCCCAACCTAAATGAACTTGGCCCATTCCATATATATAAGAGTCCATATTTAATTAGTTCTTTTTGATCACTTAATTAATTCTAAATTAATTCTTGATCAATACTAATTAAATAATATGATTCCATATTAATATATTAGAACTTATAATATATTAATATAAATCATAAATATACTATTCTCAAAAGACTATCCATATAAATTGTGCCGGTGAAGTGCAACCCAAATGGACCATGCCAGGTCGGGTCAAGTACATACCAAATATAGTTATGGACTTAGACATTAATCCAACAGTCTCCCACTTGGATAAGTCTAAAACTATTATTGAGTATGAATTCAAAACCTAACTGGCAATCGTAGCTCTTAAAGCCGCTGTCGAACTCTGACCTTGTCAATGACTTGTCCATTAGATAAGGGATCATATATTCCTCCATTCTAGATATCATATGGACTGAGACATGGATTATAATCATTCTCTCTGTCCATTTGTTGTTTCCCGATTTTCGATTTATGATGACTGACTTATTGAACAAATCATATTAGTCATGGCTTGGCCAAGCACTCACATGTGTCATCGCTAAATCATCGAGGGGCCCACAGATATCGCTTTTATCCTGAAGGTAAAAGGAATGGATAAACTTCGACTCATATGGCTTGTTCTACTACTTGTTGAATCATACACAAAGGCACGTTTTATAACATCGAGTTACCAATGCGTTTTCGTGCAATCAATGTATAACCAACTCATAGTAACAACTCATATCTCTAGGTTTTAAGAATATAAGATATTATCGTCTCATGATAACTCGTGATAAAATCCATGAAGTGATTCAAATGAGCGCGGGTTGAATCCAATACTCAGAACTTATGAGCACTCATGAGTGTTGTAGCACCACTTTGTCCACCAACTTGGACCTCTACAAACCAACCCATGACAGTCTTGATTCATATCTACTTCCAACATATGACCGACTGTGGATGGTTTGAATAACTTAATCATTCAGGAAGAGCGACTTAGTTATTTTGGAAGTCAAAACATGCAAAGTGAAACACAAGAATAAATGAATCAAATATGGTATCAAACCCTATGAATATAAATAAACACTTTTATTTATCACCATACTGATTACTCATTATTCATTGTTTCGGTTTTATCAACTTTATACTTGAATTAAAAACACTAGTTGTCCCATGCTCCAAGCATGTACACTATGTTTTTCTTATACAATAGCTTTGCCATACACCAAGTATGCACTCTATGTTTGTCTATGATCCTTACTTTTGGAAATAAACCAATTGAACATAATTTCAATGATTCTAATTTCACACTCCCAAATCCTTATCGAAAAATGTGAGAATTTCAAATTCCTATCATTTATCGAAATTTGTTTAGATTTTAAACTTATATGCACTGACCCTCCAGTAATGAATATGTACAAAGTCACAAAGACTTGTCAACAGTCATTATAAGGTATTCCAATGGATATCAACTCCATGGAAACTAAGTCTCATATTCAAAGTACATTGCTTTGGACATGCTTCTTACATTAAGTTTTCTAATCTTACACAGATAACTTCCACCTATGGAGACAACTCCATATTCTCATTTTGACTATCACTTCTGAATAAGAGATGCCTCTTTCCAGAATATGTCAATATGGTCCTTCCAAAATTAGCACTATACTTCCAACTGTCCCTGAGCAACCAATCTTTGGTAAACCTCAGATTGTCCTCGACAATTGCTTAATCATTTTAGTCATATCCAATTCTAGACCTTTTCCCTTCTTAATGCCTCTGGGCATTTGGAAAAATTTAGAAATGACAAATATTATATCACATGCAATCGATCCTGTACCCAAAGCAAATGGTACACGATTCATGATGTCTCACATAAAGACATGATTCTAGACCAGTCTTTTGCTATAATATTTTGATTTGCCATGTTTTCAAAATTTGACTATGAAGAGGGATGCCGTAATAATAATCGAATTTTGAGAACGCAATATATAGAATTTCCTTAAGTTGAACCAATCCAACATGAAATTCATATATATATTCTTGACTAAAGATGATTAAGGTCTCAATCTAAGCCTTTAGAACTGAAATGAAGTATATCCTCTCCCTTAATTATAGCAAAACAACTTTTTCAATCCCTGCAGCCTCACGAATTGAAACTTTTGTTTTCTATAATTAACATTGCTAACTTGCAACACTAACAATAATTATCATGCTCCCACTTACATGATGATTATTAGCATAACACTTATGCTCCCACTAGCTTTGACATGTACTCAGAAATCTGCTGGACTTCTAGAAATCAATACTTTATTGACTTTCTTACCAAAGTTCAGATTTCTGATACGAGATGCTTTGATAAAACTTTATCAAAATCATACACCTTTCCTTAGACAGCATGCATGTGTGTCTAAACAATTTCAGAACTATGAAAAGGGATGTCGTAATCATAGTCTCAATTGTTTAGACCTTTTTCCATCTGCTTCAAATCTACTTGGTGGAAGTGTTTCCTCACCATCATTTTCATGAATCGGAGAGAAACCTTATGACCCTTAGATTTTATGGTGTATGTGTTCTTATCCATGTGAATCATCAAAACCATAGTCACAAGACAAGGATAATGACAAATCCAAACTCATATGGACTGAACATATGCAATCTTAACTTCTTGCCACCTGGCAGTACAGGGCCTGCCATTGCTTCCAAGTTGTTATGCAACCAATTGAGAACTTTCAGAACTCCTATGCAAAGCCAACTTTAACTGGAATGGGCACAGAATATGTCAACACGATAGGTTATAAACCTCAAGTCGTGTGCTAGTGAAGAACCTCAGGTTTTATTCTTGATTAGTTCTTGAAATTCTTTTTAGGATCTTTAAGACTCCCACTATCCTCTTGACATATAAGACTATCTTGCCAAATATTCAAGAGATAGTGCGGATTCTTTATCAAGACAAACACTTCACACAATTGGCCTTAGTTGGTCTTTGTTTTATCTAAAACATCACAACTTACCAATTTCAAATGTACAAGAGTAGGACACTTTTACTCTTACATTTGACAAGTGTTTTAAACCTTTCTTTAAGATATGTCACTCAAGTTACAATCTTGGAGTATGACTCTAAGAATTGTTTTGGAACGAAGTATGACTCATCTTCCTGATCTAACCATTTCAACAATTCATGACTCCTCTTCTTAGTCATAAGAATGCACTAAGATGACCTTTAGAGGACTAATTGTGATATGATTTCAAAATCATTAAGATGATCACAAACATGATACTAAAGTACTCTCCCATCTTTTCAGATTTGAGAAACTTTTATCTTTCTGCCTAATTTGATTCTTCCCATTCGTTCTACCATACATTGAGACTTTTCCAATGTTTCAGAATTATACTTAAACTTGTAAGTATAACCATATTTACTAAACTTTAGTAAATCAAATAGTCTTAACGAGCTTTGTGGTGGACATGACCAGTGCACAAGAATGTGTACTCGATCCCTTTAGTCCTTCACTTGACTCACACATCCATGTGAACAAGTAATTAGTCTTGATTTTCCAATGCTTGAAAGTTCTCATTCATCATACTATTCAACTTGCATGATTCCAAGTTTCGGTCCAATTGAAACTTGGGTGATGAGGAACTTTCCTGATTTGGTAAATTTAGACACTACCACAAATGAAAGAATCAAATCCATTTTCCAATATTGCTGTCAGTGGAATCATATAAGCAACAATTTTCCACAAATGCCATTGTAAGGATACTTCAAATAAATAAAATTAAACAATTTTCTTTTATTTTAAGACTTTGCGGAAAAACTTATCCTTACAATCCACATGGAAAATTGTTGTTATCTATTCCTTAGCAATATATCATAACTTCTTAAGCAACTGCTCAAAATTCTGATGCGATCGAAATCCACCTTCGCGATCAGAATCAGCATATACTTCCTTTAAGATTTCTCTATATTCTTTGATTCTTAAAACATCAACATGTGACCCAGTCACATCATGTAATGAGGATCTCAGAATAGAACTTAACAGAGTTAGATAATGGGCTCTACATGATGTAGAGTCAAACTTATTGACTTTAACATCCTTAGGTAAATTTGGCAGCTTTGCAATCAACGCCCCTTCCTTTGGCAAAATAAACATATGGACCCTTTGGTAATGGGACTATCTCAGACTTAGCCTTTCTCTTTACCATTTGGTCAACCGGGTTGACTATGGCCAATCCCTTTCCATTGGGAAGAGAATGCTTTTTCTGGATTTCCAGTGTCACCATTGTCACTGTCCATAAAGTTTTTGGGAAGTTGATCTTCTAATCAAATTTGCTTTGCTATCGTTCCAAATCATTGCTGATTCAGCAGCACCAAGCAAATAGATATGATCATTAAGGTTCATGTCATAGTCTGTTTCATTGTAGTCCCAAAGGAACTCACTATGTGACTTAGAAAGTGATTGAACATCCAACTTTCTCAAGACTTTGACACCCAACTCTCCTGGCTTGTCAATATGTGACTTCATCTCTAAGATGTGATCACACATAGACCTTGCTTGCCATTAGGGCTTAAGTGACCTTGAACTTGTGGGTTATGGAGAATAATTGGAGGAGGTGGAGGAAGAGAAGTATGACTTCCATGAGCCAAACTCGGGAAGTCATATTCATAAGGAAAGCTTGGTTTGGGAAGATCATTGTTGTCTAAACCAGACATCAACAATGGGAGAAATTCACATAAAGTTGATTTAAGTCCTTAATATAACACCCAATATGATATATTAAGGCTAGGACCCAACAAACTATTTTATAACTTGGAAGAGGGATGCTGTAATCCAAGCTATAAAATATTTGAAGGTAGGTGAATGACGATTCACCAATTTCCACCAAGATAAACGAAATGTATTATTAGGTTTTAATTGGTTTTGAAACTCCTAGATTCTTTTGAGATTCATTGAACTTTTCAATGGCATGTTTCAATCTCGAGTGTGCCCTTCAGGTTTTGTGACTGGGATGCCGAGGATCACAAAACAAGGTGTGAAGTAACCATGCAAATATACTTGGTACCCTTAATATTTACCCCTCAATCGATGTGCCGGTTAACCACACACGCTCCAACGATACTATGATAAACATTAAGTTACCCTTTACCTACCTTGTTAAGTCCAGGTTAGTGTGCCGGTTAACCACACACGCTCCACTAACAGCTTAAACAAAGTGCAAAGTGTAATTTCATGGATTAGCACCTTATTCACATTTTCCTAAGTAACTAAGATTGGGAATTTATAAGTGTTTAGTTACTTAGTATTTATCATTATACTTATAATGAAGGGAGAATTATAGTCCTTGTCCTACCTGTTCGGCTAACGACCCTCCACCGGTCAAGGAAGCGGTGAGTGAGAGTGGACACCCATTAAACTGCCATTTTATAGGCAGTAACCTTATACCCCCCTTATAGACCGGCTTCGTGAATGAGGCCTACTAATGGTAAGACGACTTGCTCTTATACATATAATATATTAAACTTTTAATATTATAATAGTATAAGGGTGTATTTTAGACATTTAAAATACTTGGTGGTTTAATCTATTAATTAAACTAGACTTTTAATTTAATTAAACTCAAACCATATATTTATGGATTAATAATACTCTTTTAATTAAACGCTTTAATTAACTATTAATAAAGTCCATAAGAGTTAATTTGAACTATTCAACAAAACATCATAATTCCAATTATTAAACTCAAAATTAAAACCATTTAATTAATTGTTTAAGTTATGAACCCAAGAGTTTTAGAATTCAATTTTTTTTTTTCATAAAAAACTTTTCTCAAATTCCAAAACTTGAGGGCTAGTTTTGTAATTCTTGAAAACCTTTGGATTCCATAACTTATGGAATTAATGGTGTTTTATGATGAAACTTTTCATGTTCCATAACTTAAGAACAAGTTATGAAATTCTTTTAAACATTAACACCAAATTTTGTAACTCCATAAAAACTTTGAATCAAATTTTTTTTTTTAAAAATAACTTTCATATCCATAACTTATGGAAGTTTCAAAAACCCTTAAGATCACAACTTTAAAAAAAACTTTTGAGCTCCAAAATTTTATGACAAAATATGTAACTCCTTAAAACATTTAGATCAAACTTTTAAAACTAATAAAATAATCATATCATTTTATCTTTTACTAAATTTGACCTAATTCAACTCATATAACAAATGATTCAAATTTTACAAATAATTCGTTTTTCACAAAATAAGTAATTATCTTAAAATTTGACAAACGTCATGTTTTTTTTTCCTTTTTTCAACTTGAAAATAAAACATTTGCATCAATATAACAGAAAACAACCCATGGCTCTGATACCACTATTGGGTTTTGAGCATTCTAACACTCCTATGGTGTACATGCAACCCTATAAACCTTGGATCTATGTTTTCTCTATTATACATGCAAATATTAACTATTCCAAGGTTTCATCCTAACTAGCATATTATGAAGCACCTATACTACAAAGTTCTAGTTAGATAACATACCTTTTGATGTAGCTTGATGTCTTCAAGCTTTAAGAGCTTAGCCCCAATAGTGTGGAAGCCTCAAATGGAATCAGAAATCACCAAAACACCTTGGAAGAACTTGAGAGAATATGTATGCACACTAAAATCGGCCCACTCTTATTTTCACACACTTGTTCCAATTTTGTGAGCCAAGGACCCCTTTATATATTATGGAGGATTAGGGTTACATCCATGTAAACCCTAATACCCATGACCTTTCATTTACATAGGATCCATGGGTTAAAAGCTCCATGGACCATCCATGAAAGCTTAGCCCAACCTAAATGAACTTGACCCATTCCATATATATAAGAGTCCATATTTAATTAGTTCTTTTTGATCACTTAATTAATTCTAAATTAATTCTTGATCAATACTAATTAAATAATATGATTCCATATTAATATATTAGAACTTATAATATATTAATATAAATCATAAATATACTATTCTCAAAAGACTATCCATATAAATTGTGCCGGTGAAGTGCAACCCAAATGGACCATGCCAGGTCGGGTCAAGTACATACCAAATACAGTTATGGACTTAGACATTAATCCAACACTTGTAACGTCCTAAAATTTAAGGCCAAAAATTTCATTTTTATAATAATAAAACCATCATCCAAATGTCTTCATAAAACCACAAAAGAAAATCAGAGTATGCCAACAATCATCCAAATATTCAAGTCAACAAAATGTGGAACAACATGGTGTGTACGATGTGATCATCCCGAGCCCTTCCCCTTCAATATGGGTGTACCTGAAACATAAACTGAAAACCGTAAGCACGAAGCTTAGTGATTTCCCCAAAATACCGCATACCATACATATCTGCCAACTCAAGGATGTGTCAGGTCTATTTCACCCCCAGGTCTATTTCAACTCATGCGTCGGCCCAAGTCGTACCGGGTCTATTTAACCCCCCGGTCTATTTCACCCCCGAGTCTATTTCAACTCATATGTCAGCAAAAGACTGTACCGGGTCTATTTCACCCCATATACATATACCAAATAGGCACACATGCATATAACACATACAACAGGAGTCACAAAGACTACAAGCACATAACATACCCTAGTGTCCTACAGTATAGTGAGCAAACTCACCTCGGTCTGCTGACAGTAAAACAAATGATCGGGCTGTTGAACCTGAAAAATCCTTACGCGAACACCATCAAATAATACCCAAATAATAATTGGTCCACAACCCATAACTGGAATCCTAGTCCAATTGTCGAACACTCAGGTTAAAAGACCATTTTACCCTTTCCTTACTTCGCCCAAAATTCAAGGCCCAATCCAATAGCACCAAAAAGCCCAATATGGCCTAAAGCTCTAAAAGACACCCAAAATCCCTTGTGGGCCCAAACAAAAAAAAGGTCCAGAGCCTAGAAATGGCCTAAAGTCAAAAGAATTTTTGACCCAACAAGGCCCAAACTCCACTAGTCCGAAAATTGACCAAAATTGCAAAAGCCAATTCCAGGCTTGGTACGCTACGCGTACCAGGCGTATGCCTGGCATACTGGGTTTCCTGCATGGTGCGGACACGGGCACGTATGCGCAATGTAATCTTGAGTTCACCCAGCATACACGCCTATTAAGCACTTTTTGCTTAAGTGCTTAATACTTTCATTTCAACATCCAATATTCATATCCAAGTCTAAATGAACGTCCTAATCCATAAAGTTCTTAACTTGGAGCCTTTGCATGGCTCAAAAGGACCCAACACTCGATTTTCATCATTAAGACCCATAATAAGATCCCTAAATCATGAATGGGCATAAATAAGACATCAAGGTTGCATTTTTATGAACAAAGGACCTCAACAATGCCTAGATCTACCATCCTTAGCTTCTGGAGTAGCTCATACTCTCAAGCATGGCTCAAAGGACCATAAAAGCATAAAAACAAGCCCTAACTAAATCTAATCAATGGTTCCATCAAGTTAGGAGCTTTATACCTCAAATAGCTTGCAAAGTTGATGAAGATTCAGGATCTTCAAGCTCCAAGTCCACCAAAGCTTCACTTGCTTCAAGGGACCCAAAAACACCACAAGATCACACAATGGCTTACAAACACTCAAATGAGACTAGGTTTTCATTCTTAGGGTTTGGAGAGGTGGAGGCTAGTCATAAGAGACTCCCAATGCAACATAAGTTGATTAAATAGGGCACAAACCCTAAAAATTAGGGTTTGCCCCTGTTAAGCGTACGCCCAAAGTACTCCCACGTACGCCCAACGCATGTGGGTGCCACCGCATATAACCATTGAGCTATTACGCCCAACGTACTCGGCTAAGGACCAAAATGAAAAGAATTTACAACTAAGGGTTAAATGGAACATACCTAAAAAATAAAAATGTTACAATTCTCCCCCACTTGAATCAGACTTCATCCTCGAAGTCCGCTATGGAAAACAACTCTAGATAATGCTCCCTCGTCTCGTCCTCGGGCTCCCACATCCATTCTAAACCCTTGGGGTGCTGCTATTTCACCTTCACCAACTGAACAACCTTGTTCCTTGAGGTTTTCGTCTTCTTGTCAAGAATCACCACCGGTCTCTCGATATAATTCATGAAATCATCCACCTGAATATCCTCCAATGGAACCACTGAGGAATCATCAACTAAACATATCAGCAGTTGAGAGACATGAAACGTGCTATGGATCTGACTAAGCTCCTCAGGTTGATCCAAGCAATAAGCAACCTAGCCCGCCCTGGCCAATACCCTGAAAGGACCGATGTACCTGGGGCCCAACTTGCACCTCTTCCTGAATCGGATGACACCTTTCCAATGTGACACCTTCAGGAGAACCATATCCCCAACCTGGAACTCTATATCTGACTGGCGCTTGTCGACATAGCTCTTCTGCAGAATCTGAGGTGTCTCAAATATATCCGGAACCTACTGAATAAATTCAGTAGTCTTTAGTACTATTTCAGTACTCCCCATGACTCCCTAACCGACATCACACTAAGATATCGGGGTCCTACACTTCTTCCCATAGAGCATCTCAAAAGGAGGCCGATAAATGCTGGCATGATAGCTATTGTTATACGAAAACTCCACCAAATGGAGATACATATCCCAACTCCCACCGAAATCCAATACACATGCTCGAAGCATATCCTCCAAGGTCTGGATAGTCCGCTCACTCTAACTGTCAGTCTGCGGGTGCAAAGTCGTGCTGAAATGCAGTCGAGTACCCAACTCCTCATGAAACCTCTTCCAAAACTTGGAAGTAAACCGGACATCCCTGTCTGAAACCACTGAAACTGTCACCCCATGCTGTTC
Organism: Lactuca virosa; assembly: GCF_052849685.1. Classification (NCBI taxonomy): domain Eukaryota; kingdom Viridiplantae; phylum Streptophyta; class Magnoliopsida; order Asterales; family Asteraceae; genus Lactuca; species Lactuca virosa. Next base: position 101,281,908 of record NC_136432.1, on the reverse strand, counting down.
CACAACCTCCCTGATGTAAATGTCGGCCAACTTCTCGATGGAGATGTTCTCCTGAATCAGAATGAAATACGCGCTCTTGGTCAATCGATCCACGATGACCCATATCAAATCCACTATGCGTGCTGTCCGTGGCAATTTCATGATGAAATCCATGGAGATCTCTTCCCATTTCCAAACAAAAAAGTATGTTGTTACTTTTATTGATGATGCGTCTAGATATTGTTATGTCTATTTTTTGCATTCAAAAGATGAAGCTCTTGATAAATTTAAATTTATAAACAACAAGTAGAGCTACATAAGAATGAATTGATAAAAGTTTGCATACTGATAGAGGTGGTAAGTATTATGATCCAATTTATTTCAAATCAACTGGAATAATACATCAAACCACTGCTCCTTACACACCACAACAAAATGGTGTATTTAAAAGGAATAATAGGACTTTAAAGGTAATGGTTAATTCCATGTTATCCTAATATATTCATAGTGAAGGATTTTGGGGCGAGGCTATGTTGACAACTTGTTATATCTTGAATAGAACTCTAAAAAAGGAGTAAGACTACTCTTTATGAGCTTTGGCATAAAAAGGTGCCAAAATTGAGTTATCTAAAAGTTTGAGATTATAGAGCTGTTGTAAGACTCATTGAACGTAAAGGAAAAACTTGGGAGAAAAAGTTATAGATTGTATATTTATTGGGTATGTTGAGCATTCTAAAGCATATAGATTATATGTTATAGAATCTAATGACTCAGTGTCTGTGAACACTGTTATAGAGTCGTGAGATGCTATCATTGATGATGAGAGATTTACATATATACCTAAACCAAGGGACATGATTCAGCAATCTTGTAACAAGACTACAGCTCAACCTTAAAATGTTTATGGTGGTACAAGTTCTATACATGAACCTAGGAAGAGCACTAGAGTAAGAAAAGCTAACTCTTTTGGATCTGATTTTCAACTTTATTTAGTTGAATGAACTAGGAGTGAGACCGTTTCTCAATATCAATATTGTTTTATTATTGAGGAGGATCCAAAGAATTTTATTTAAGCTATGGCTTCTAGGGATGTTCATTTCTGGAAAGAAGCAGTTCAAGATGACATTGATTCTATCTTTTATAACAATACTTGGGTATTGTCTGATTTACCTCCTGGTTGCAAAGCATTAGGATGTAAATGGATCCACAAAACAAAGATAAAAGTGGATGGCATAATAAATAAGTATAAAAACATATTGGTTATCCAAGGATTTAGGCAAAAAGAAGGTATTGACTTATTTGATACTTATACTTTCGTAGCTAGGATTTCCACTATTATATTATTGTTAGCTCTCGCAGCTATACATAATATTGTAACTCACCAAATGGATATGAAAATTGCATTCTTGAATGGTGAATTGGATGAGGAGATTTATATGGAACAACCATAAGGGCTTGTGATGACTGAAAATGAAAACAATGTGTGCAAGTTGAAGAAGTCATTGTATGGTCTAAAACAAGCACCGAAAGAATGGAATCAAAAGTTTGATGATATGGTCTTGTCTAATGGTTTTGCATTAATAGAAGCTGACAAGTGTATGTATAGAAAATTTGATAATTCTAGTAAAAGAGTTATAATTTCACTATATATGGATGATATGCTCATTTTCGGTACTGATCCAGATCAAGTTGATAAAACCAAGAAATTCTTATCATCTAGTTTTGATATGAATGACCTGGGGGAGGCTGAGGTGATTCTTGGTATAAGAATCAAACAAGGAAACAATGGGATTTCAATTTCTCAATCTCATTACATTGAAAAGATATTGAAAAGGTTGAACTTTGAGAATTGTTCTCATATTAGTACTCCTATAGATACTAATATTAAGATTCTACCTAATAAGGGATCTTAGTGTCTCAACTTGAATACTCAAGAGCTATTGGTTGTCTTATGTATGCCATGATTAGTGATAGTTTCATTTTATTTACTTATTTTTATAGTTTATTTTAGCATTATTTCATTCATAATTCAGGTAATCTTCATGCATATTTTCCTTTTTGTTATTTTATGATTATTTCGAGTACTTTCTAGTTTTGTGAGCGTAATTGCAGATTTTAAGGAGACTAGCATAGCATGATCTATGGGAGGTGATTGGACTTAGAAGACAACAAGGATTATGAGCTTGATGGCTAGTGGAGATGATGCATGGAGTGGGCTTGTTGATTATTTGAAGGCATGGAGAAAATGAGCTTTGAATTTGCAAGAAAGTGGAAGAATATTCCAGCATGCAGAAATTATTGATCGGGTGAGTGCACGAGCTATGGGTAATTTGGAGAAGCCAAATTGGGCTTAAAATGAAGAAAACTTGAAGAAAAATAGGCTAGGAGTTGATTGGTGTGCATCTTTTGCACACTTCTACACATCCGAAATTTGATGGTTAATTTGGAGATTTTGGAGCACTTTGAAGGCCATGAACACATCAAAAACATAATCGTTTTGCTCTTGATTCTTGCTAGATTTTTGGTATAATCTACTCTCACTTTATTTTCTTGATTTTAGCCATGTTAGGCTAGACTAATCTTGGTTGACTTTGGTGAAATCATTTGAATATCTGGTTGATTGTTGAAGAACTCCATGAACTTGTTCTTAAATCTTTATGAGAATATTTTATGTTTTAGCATCTCATTGCTACTTGTCTTTTTTATTTATGAGTTTAAATGTATTTGTAGTGATTAGTTGGCTAATTTCTTGATTAAGTAATGGATCTTCAAATTAGCAAACAACAAGTGGTTCTTGTGTTGATTTTCACTTCACACAATCACAAAAACATTTTCTCCAACATGGAAGTGAAAGCATTTGACTCATCTTGGATTTGGTGACTTTTTGGTTCTTAATGCTAGTTAATTTTCACTAATTACATGCTTAATGGAAATTATGACTTTAACTAAGGAAATTGTTATTAGCTTCTCTAACTATTTTGATAACTAAGAAAAGTCTAGGTAGTCTCAAACCTCTTGGATTACTATAGCCAAATTAGAGATTTAAAACAAGTATTGCACCATTGGGTTCTAATGATATGTTCACCAGATGTTCAAGTGAGGAAACCTTAAGTCAACCATCTTTCTCTCATTGATTTTACATAAAATTATTGATTTTGTTAAAATTGTGTCTTTAAATCTTAGTTTAACTCTAATTTTCTTTTAAGTATCTCAAAATACCAAAATCCCCTTTTACTTTTATTGTCATTTTACAATTATTTTTACAAAGAGATTTTCATAGAGTTATAAAATTGAACCAATCTTCGTAGATACGATCCCTTTACCACTATACACTATTTTAGTATACAAGATTTAGGGTTATTTATTTTGTTGGCCTCGACAACCACCCATTAGCACTAGGCTTGATATAACATTTGTTGTGGGAAACTTAGTAGGTATACTAGCAATCCTAGTTCACATCATTGGCAAGCTTTAATAGAGTATTCAAGTATTTGAAAGGAACCATCGATTACGGTTTAACCTATAGTGGATTTCCTTCTGTTTTAGAAGGTTATTCGAATTCAAGTTAGATTACATTTTTAGAGGATCATTTTTATACAAGTGGTTGGGTATTCCTTCTGGGAGGAGGTGCTATTTCTTGGGTAGCCAAGAAATAGACTTGTATTACAAACTCAACCATGGAGTCTAAATTTGTAGCATTGTTTGTTGTTGGTAAAGAAGCTGAGAGGCTAATAAATTTGATTTAGGAAATTACATTATTTCCCAAACTGGTATCTATTATGTCTATCAGATGTGATAGTGTTGTAACCTTGACAAAGGCTTATAGTCAAGTGTAAATGGGATGTCTATACATTTTGGGGTTAGACATAACATTATTCATAAGCTCGTCATGACTGGTGTGATATCTATGGAGTTTGTGAGAACTTAATTGAACTTAGCCGATTATTTACCCAAAAGGTTGAGTTTAAAGTCCACCTGAAATATTTTATATTAAGATACCCAACTCCCCTCTAATTCAATGTTAAATGTTGAATTTAATGTAGAAAGCTTGATATTTAAAGATTGGAACACATTATTAACATCGTCCCAAGGTATGTGTTCAGTACTGCAAGTAAAGGAGGTTGAAATTTTATTTCTTAATAGTTCTTTTGAAAAATTGCATTTACAGGTCCAAGAACAAAAGAACTACATATATAAGCATGAAGTTTAGCTACTTCAAGAAGTTTAGACTTAGCTTTGATATGCTTTTTGAAGGATATGACACATGCTAGTAAAATATAGTGTCAAGTTAGAAATTATGAGTATGTAAATTGTTGTGTGTATTATCTTCATGTATTCACTATGAATAGAAAGGGGTGCGGTTTAATCCTTAGTGACACCCTGATATTTGAATATTTGGAATGAGTAATATACTAATGATAAATTCAATCATCACGACATTTCATTTATGCATCAGTTTGTTGTTGTTATGTTTTGCTTTAAATTAATCAAGATTACACATAAATGGGGGAGGTTTGTTGGTGATTTATATTGCCAATGTTGTTGAAGTTTAATGGATTAATTTGTTGACGAAATACAATCTTGATAAACATTGAACAAGTAAGGGTGATGTGGAGTGCACACTTGTTTGAGTTTGTTCAAGATTGATAGTACATTACTATTTAGGGGCGAAGCCCCTGAACTTACAGGGGTCCAAGGAGCGGCAACCCCTGGTTGGGGTCGAGCTGAAAATTTTTATTTGGGTTATGTTGCTTTGTTAAAAATGCATCAAAAATCTGATTTTCTTAAAATTAACCCGGTTTTGACCCTTGTGTTGACCTTTATTTAGAACCTGAATTTGGTAGCAATTTATGATCGTTTTGTTGGTTGAGAAAACTGTTTTGTGACACTTTTCGTCAGTTTTCAGACAAGGGGTTTTATTCCCATTTTTTGGTCATTTTTTGGTACATTGTCAAGAACATAACTTTACATTCTCTTTGTTCGAAATCTCAGCATTTTATCCAATTGAATGTTCGATCTTATCATCGAAATACTTCAATTTGATAGTGTTTTCACAACTTTCTAAAAATTCAAGCAATCATTTTACCCCCAATTTCTAACAGAAGCGAGGTACCAACAAAGTAAGGTGGCATTCGAATTGTTCGGGAACACCGCCCCCACCTCTAGGTACCAGCAATCGGGACATGATACTTCAGTAATTTGAACTAATTATAAATTATGATAAATAAAAACTTTAAATAATCAAAATTATGGTTAAAAACATAGGGAAAAAAACTCAGTCTATTATACATCAATGCTATTAAAATCATATTAAATAAAAACTAAAAAAGTGAGCTAAAACTATACGTAAATCAATCCAGTTCGACTCGATCAGTCTTTAGCTAAACCTGACCGACAGTTATTGAGACTATTTGACATTTCCATTTTACCGTCTTCCGGTTCCACAACCAACAAATAGATCGTGAACCTCGTTCTAAACATGTCCACCAATATATAAAAAATTCATCTATGTAACAACTTAGGTGCAGGAGAAAGGCATAGTACCCATGAATACGATATAAATGTGTGACATATAGTAGTTGGGGTTGGTGGGATAAATGCACAGTAGCAACAACTATATGACTTATATTAACTCTGAGTTTAATCCGCCCATCTTTTGTCATGCGGAATTCAGTTGAAAAATTTTCCGAATAATTTAATGATTTTACAAATCGAAATACATGTATTATCATAGGTTTTACGAAAAAAGATGTTAGTGTCTATAGTTGATGTATACTAGGTATAAGACCCGTGTAATACACGTGTTAATTAATATATAAAATTTCATGTGAAAAAAAATTAATTTAAAATAACTAAAAATAACACGTGACAAAATGAATGAGTGTAACATAAGAAAAAAATTTATTAGGGTAGATATATATTAAGCTAGCTTGAAAATCTATAGAGTTTTAACTTTTAAGTTTTATAAAATTTCAAATTTTATGATTGTTTGTCACATTTATTAAAAAAAAAATAGTCATTTTATAATATCTATTATGAAGAGCGTTATTTTAGTATTTCTTATTTGAAAATGATATACTTGGCATGATATTTCTATATAAATATTTTAATTTACTCCTGAAATTTTAAAAAAGAAAATCATGTCCAAAGAAAGCAAGTATTAAAAAATTGCAACAAAATAGCTATTGATAAACTAAATAAATAAAAAAATAACGATTAAAAGCTCGTTTTAATGAAATTTTTTATATCAGTAATATAAAATCAAATAAATAATAGATAATCGAACGTTTAACGTGTACGTCTAACTAATTTTTATTTGAACATGTTTCAAAAAAATATCATTTAAGAATCCAAATCATAATTTATTAACCAAAACAGATAAATCAAAACCGAAACAAAAACCAATGGGACGGTTTTTTTTTTTTTTTTTTTTTTGCAAAAACCTAAAGTTTTCGGTGTGATGTGGTTTTGATATATACACCGACTGAAAAAACTGCACCGCACCGCTACCATTATATTATATATTTAAACAAATAATATATTTATATTTTATATATAATAATTGTTATTTAATTATTAGTATTTTATTTATAAAATAATAATAATAATAATAATAATAATAATAATAATAATAATAAAACTTGAAAAGTTGGAAACTGTTATGAATTAAACGTAATTAATGTAACTATAAATCAAACCAAACTAGTAAACTTTGATAAGAACTTTAATTGAGAAGAAAGAATATTTAGAGATTATGAAAGTTATTTCTCTTATAACTTTTGGTGTGTTTCATTCTTTACAATGGAGGGGTATTTATACTACAAATTTTACTAACATATAATTGTAACTAGTTAGAAATGTTGACAAATTTACCATGAACCAATTATTATGTCATCCACCAATTATTTACAACACCACCAATTATTTACAACACTCCCCCTTGAATGACATCATTTTAGCATTCAACTTTGACGTACTGCCTCATTAAAAATCTTGCTAAAGAAAACCCAGTGGGAAAAAAACTTTAGCGAAGGGAAAAAGAGTGCAGTGTATAGTTGACTCCCCCTTATTTAGACATCCGTCACATTATGTTCTATGCACATGTCGCATTCCGATGCCATGGACATGTTTCCTGAAGATTGCAGTAGGAAGTGCCTTCGTAAAAAGGTCTGCTGCATTGTTACTGGATTGAACATATTTGATTTCAACTTGATGGTTCTTAATAAGCTCTTGAGTGTACTCAAAAAACTTTGGAGGTATATGTTTTGTCCTGTCGCTCTTGATATATCCCTCTTTCATTTGAGTGACACATGCTGAGTTATCTTCATAAATTAAATTTGAACATATATCCTTTTCAAGTCCACATGAAGTTAAAACTAGTTGTGTCATCGATCTTAACCATGTACATTCTCTACTAGCTTTATTTAGTGCAATTACTTCAGCATGATTTGAGGATGTGGCAACAAGTGTTTGCTTTTGAGAACGCCAGGAAATTGCAGTACCTCCATTCATGAATACATATCCAGTTTGAGATCTAGCTTTATGAGGATCAGACAAATAACCTGCATCTGCATAACCAATCAAGCCTTGTTTTGAATTGTTAGGGTAAAATAACCCTAAATCACTAGTTCCTCGAAGGTATCGAAAAATATGTTTGATTCCATTCCAATGTCTTTTTGTTGGGGCTGAACTAAATCTTGCTAGCAAGTTTACAGCGAAAGAAATGTCAGGTCTAGTACAATTGGTAAGATACATAAGAGCTCCAATTGCATTTAGATATGGTACTTATGAACCAAGGATTTCTTCATTTTCTTCGCATGGACGAAATGGATCCTTGTCAATATTTAATGATCTAACAACCATTGGAGTGCTTAAAGGATTTGCATTTTCCATATTGAAACGTTTCAAGACTCTTTATGTGTAATTTGATTGATGCACAAGTATTATGTTAGGCATATGCTCAATCTGTAAACCAAGACAATATTTGGTTTTTCCAAGATCTTTCATTTCAAATTCTTTCTTTAAAAGTTCAATCACTTCAAGGATTTCTTTATTCGTTCCAATGATGTTTAGATCATCAACATAGACTGCTATGATCACATATCCAGATGTTGTTTTCTTAATAAATACACATGGACAAATAGTGTTATTTTTATAACCTTTACTTGTCAAATAATCGCTTAAACGATTGCACCACATGCGCCCAGATTGTTTTAACCCATACAAAGATCTTTGTAATTTTATAGAATACATTTCTTTGGGTTTTGCACTTAACGCTTCAGGCATTTTAAATCCTTCAGGGATTTTCATATAGATATCACTATCAAGTGATCCATACAAGTAAGCTGTAACAACATCCATAAGACGCATCTCTAAATTTTTAGATATTGCCAAGCTGATTAAATATCTGAAAGTGGTTGCATCCATTACTGGTGAATAAGTTTCTTCATAATCAATTCCAGGTCTTTGAGAGAAACCTTGAGCAACAAGCCTGGCCTTGTATCTTACAATTTCGTCTTTCTCATTTCTTTTTCGTACGAAGATCCATCTATATCCTAATGGTTTCACAACTTCAGGTGTGAGGATAATGCTCCCAAAAACCTTTCTCTTGTTAAGAGAATTTAATTCAACTTGCATAGCTTCCTTCCATTTAGCCCAATCATTTCTTCTTTGACATTCAATGACAGATTGTGTTTCGGGATCATCATTCATAATATCACATGCAACTGAATAAGAAAATATTGCACCTATATTGTCAGTTTCATTTTGGTCACATATTCTATTTGTCTGACCATAATTTAATGCATCATCCTCCTTTCCTGGGGGAATTTGAATAATTCGTGTTTCTCCAGGAACACTTTCATCGTGATCTAGTGCATTTTCTGCTCCTCTTCTTTTTCGTGGGTTCTTATCCTTATAACCAAATGGCCTTCCACGCTTCAGGCGTGTTTTAGAGTCTTGAGTGACTTTATCATTAAATTGTCCATGTGGAATGTCAATTCGAGCTGGAACATTGACATCTGGTATATATGATTTAGTCACCCTTTTTGTGTCAGTAAATGCATCAGGTAATTGATTTTCCATTTCTTGGAAATGCATTATATTTTGAACTTCCATGCCCACATTGCTTTGTGCGAGGGTCAAGATATGATAAAGTAGGCTCATGCCATGACACATCCTTTTCCAGAATCTTCTTTTCTCCACCTAATGATGGGAAATTTGCCTCATCAAATTGACAATCTGCTAGGCGTGCTGTGAAAACATCACCTGTTAATGGTTCAAGATATCTTATAATAGAGACTGACTCATAACCAACATATATTCCCAACCTTCTTTGAGGACCCATTTTTGTCCGTTGAGGTGGTGCAATAGGGACATATACTGTACACCCAAAAATTCTCAAATGGGATATATTTGGCTCTTGACCGAAAGCAAGTTGTAGTGGAGAATATACATGATATGAACTTGGTCTTATGCGTATCAATGATCCATTATGTACGATTGCATGGCCCCAAACAGAAACAGGAAGTTTGGTCCTCATTATCAATGGTCTAGCTATTAGCTGGAGACGTTTAATCAGTGATTCAGCTAAACCATTTTGTGTGTGTACATGAGAAACTGGATGCTCAACAACAATTCCTACAGACATACAATAGTCATTAAATGCTTGTGAAGTAAATTCACCAGCATTATCAAGTCTCACTCTTTTGATAGTATAATCAGGGAAATGTGCCCTTAATTTAATAATTTGGGCAAGAAACTTTGCAAATGCCATATTACGAGTTGATAATAGGCAAACATGAGACCATTTGCTGGATGCATCTATTAAGACCATAAAGTATCTAAATGGTCCAGATGGTGGGTGAATCGGTCCACATATATCACCTTGAATTCTTTCTAAAAATCTAGGTGACTCCCTTTCAACTTTCATTGGAGAATGTTTTATAATTAACTTTCCAAGGGAACAAGATGCACATGGTTTTATGCTATTGGATTGAGGAAACTTTTGGTCCTTCAATGGATGCCCGTGTGTATTCTCAATTATCCTTCGCATCATTGTTAATCCTGGGTGGCCCAACCTATCATGCCATAAACTGAATGTCCCAGGATCATAATGTTTTCCTTCTACTACCATATTTGATTCAATCATATGTATATATGTATAATGCAGACCAGAATCAAGTGTTGGTAGTTTTTCAAGCACATGGTTTTTGTCTATAATATACATATATTTCTTATTTTTAATGGTCACAGTTTTTGTGTCATAACCTTTGAAATATATGTCATTGAAACTTAATAAGTTTCTATTAGACTTCGGAGAAAATAAGGCATTTTCTATACAAAAGCTTGTACCATTTGGTAATATAAAATGGGCTTTACCGGTTCCCTCTATCAAGTCTGCAGGACCTGATATTATATGTATGACTGTTTTTGTTGGTACTAATTCTGAAAAATATTTCTTTGATTTCAGAATAGTATGTGTACTACCACTATCTGCTATACAAAGATCTTCAATCTTTTGTGCTCCAGTTGGACTCATATTAAACTTCACATATAAAAGGAATAATAAGTGAATAAACATAATCATAATTATTATTAAAAAGAAAGCTCATTTATTGTAGGAAAGACATTACATGAAAAACAAACGAAGGAAAAACAGTTTTACTAGAACAATAATAGATTTTTTTTTTTAGTTTATGTCTTCCATGTCATTGCAGAAATCAGCAACATTTAGTGGAGTGAATTCAACATTATCAATGAGGTTTGCTTCTTTTCCTTTTCCTTTAATGGACTCTTGATAAAGTTGACAAAGATGTGCAGGTGTGCGACAGGTCCTTGACCAATGGCCTGTGCTACCACATCTATAACATGAACCATCATATTTTTGTGATGTCCCAGTGTCATGCCTTGCCACTTTGGCCTTATCTTGTGTGTGGACATTGTTTCTTTGTGAATATTGGTAATTATTTCTTTTCTGGCCACGACCACGATTATTACCTTGTCCACGACCAGAATTATGGTTATGATTATGGCTTTGGTTGCGATTAAAATAGCCACGGCCTCGCCCTCGACCACGACCTCGCCCTCGTCTACGTGTATTGTTTCGATGACAATCAATATTTGTAGCATTTGCTTCAGGAAGTGCTACTGATCCCGTTGGACGAGATTCATGGTTTTTCATTAAGAGTTCATTGTTTTGCTCTGCAACGAGCAGACATGCATTCAGTTCAGAATATCTTGTGAACTTTTGCATCCGATATTGTTGCATCAAAGTAATGTTTGTTGCATGAAATGTTGAGTAAGTTTTCTCCAACATATCTTCATCAGTAACCTCTTGTCCACAATACTTGAGTTGTGAACATATTCTGAACAAAGCTGAGTTGTATTCATTTACTTTCTTGAAGTCTTGAAACCTTAGTGTTCTCCATTCATCTCTAGCATTTGGAAGTATAACTTCCTTTTGATGATCAAATCTTTCTTTCAAAAGATTCCAGAGAATACTTGGATCAGTAACATCAAGATATTCAAATCTCAACATTTCATCAATATGCTTACGAAGGAAAACTTGTGCTTTTGCTTTGTCTTGTGCCAAGCAATTATTAAATTCATATATAGTATTTGAGATACCCATGGATTCAAGATGCATTTTTACATCTATCATCCATGGCACATAGTTTTTCCCACTAACTTCAAGTGCTGCAAACTCGAGCTTTGCAATGTTGGACATAATGTAACTATAAATTTTAAACAAAATAAAAATTAAAATTAAAATCCATTTATTTCAATAAATATTACACAAAAAAGAAGCGGTAAATCTAACATTGCATACAAGCCTAAAAGTAGATGAAATTCCATATTATCTTCGATGTTAAGGATTGGGATGAAAAGTAACATGACTATTATAGTCATGATTATCACAAAAGGATGAATCATCTTGAAGCTTGATTTCTTGAAATTGATTTATTTGATAGAAGAGAGAAATATTTGTTGTGGGTAAAATAAGCAGGGTAAAGGTGTTTATTTATGGTAAAAAAATATAGTCGTTGTTTTTGCTGTTTATAACCGTTGCATATATATTCCCGTTGTGTATATATATATATATATATATATATATATATATATATATATATATATATATATATATATATATATATATATATGTATTTTATAAATCATATAATAAGACTTATAACTAATACATAACTTTACTAATTAGAAACATAAATAAATATTAGTAAATGTTTAAATAAAATTATGAAGAGTATCTAAAATATAAATGAACATTGACATGTATAAATAAATATAATTTAAATGTTAGTATGCACAAATAAAAGTTAGTAGCATAATATAAATGTTAGTATGCATAAATAAAAGTTAGTTGCATAATGTAAATGTTAGTTTGCATAAATAAAAATTAGTTGCATAATGTAAATGTTAGTTTGCATAAATAAAAATTAGTTGCATAATGTAAATGTTAGTATAAAAATTAGAATACATAAAGAAATGTTAGTATAAGAAATAAAAATTGTTAGTAGTCCATAATGTATAAGTTTCATTAATTCATTAGTATTATTATTTTAATATGATTGAAGTTTTTATAATTAATAGTGTTTTTACTAAGTAATACATACCTTGATTAAGATAGATGTGATTTTCCACTTGTTTAGTAACCTTGATTAGAGCTTTCGTGTTGATAACGTGTTATGAATTAAACGTAATTAATGTAACTATAAATCAAACCAAACTAGTAAACTTTGATAAGAACTTTAATTGAGAAGAAAGAATATTTAGAGAGAATATGAAAGTTATTTCTCTTATAACTTTTGGTGTGTTTCATTCTTTACAATGGAGGGGTATTTATACTATAAATTTTACTAACATATAATTGTAACTAGTTAGAAATGTTGAAAAATTTACCATGCACCAATTATTATGTCATCCACCAATTATTTACAACAGAAACAACATTAATAGAGAACTCAACTTTACAGATTACTCTTTGGTTTAAACATTCTTTCCGTAATGAAATTTATGTAAATTATGTAATCAAACTTCAGAGATGAAATTTTAGGGAGATTAGATACACGTGAGTGTACTCACTGGAACACACATAATCTTTATGAAAACTTTATATACATGGATATATTATTTCATAAATATGTAAAGTCGTGTATTAAACTCGTAAATCATGTGAAAACGCGCACCGAAGTTACATGGTTTAGAACCGTGCCAAAAAAACGCAACAAGTTATGCGGTCTATAACCGAACCGCAACCGAAATAACCACCTCTCATAAAAAAACCGAAAAAAATGCACCGGTAAAAAACTGCACCATATTCATACATAGAATCAAGTGTATATGTCGAGATCGTAATATGTAGGCATTAGATTTGCAAACTCGCAAACGACTTGATTTGGGTGAATTTTTTTATAGTTTATTTGTTGTCCGAGGAATTAAAACAATATCAAATTTTAACAATGTAATGATCATAATCTTTTGACATCTTATTAGTATATGCAAGACATATGTGAGGATGAGTTATTTTCATTAGTTAATTTTTGTAGATGTTCCATTTGCATGTTTATTATTTCCATCATTTCTAATTTATTGAGAATTTTCTAAGTTGGTCATTCTTCATGAAATAAATTAATAAATTAAAACCGATGTGATGTGTTAGTTGATTATCTATAGAGATAGATATAACGTTAGATACACTCACATGTACTTAGATTATATTAGAGTAAAGTGCACTTAGATATTACTTTATGAAATACGTCACTAGTAATTCTTAGTTGGGTATTTCTAAAATGGTAACATCTTACGGATATACATAAGATTCTTAACTCACAATCTATTATACATAAGATTCTTAACTCACAATCTATTATACTTTGACATTTTCCAACATTGTTTACATCTACAAATTATACATAGCATGTTCATATGTGACATGATCAATGGGTGGAGTTTATTTATTCTTTCTAACCTGTGGTGAAAGTGATATCTTTGAGGCCCTCGATCATTTGGTGTTGAACATAAAATTATGGTCATACTTAGACCGAATTGACATTGGATCAACTTTGCAGTCTGCTTTAAGGTCACCACGACTCTCTATCGAGAAACACAATATCTAACGTTTGTGATTTACGACATTCCATTTCACACGCTCATCAGGACATGTAGAACAAAGGGATATTTTTTATCACTTACCTAAAGTACAAGATCATACCTTCATATTCTGATATCAGTACTTGTCCTAGAGGTCATACCCTATGTAGTTTTGTAAATGTGGTTATACATTTGTGTGACGTGTACAAGTACGGGTGTGTTGAAGATAAGGTCACTGACACAACAAGTTAGTGACACAACTAATAAATACATAGTCTATTGGATTACACACAAGGTTCATGTAACACCTCAAATTTTAAACCAATTTTTTTATTTTTAAACTACCAAAAATCATAGTTTCACAACCAAGTTATCAGATACAGGATCATCCCAAAACAACAAGCATCATCATTATTAGAGTTCATAAACATGTCCCAGTAGTAAATTCCCCAGCGCGTGTGTACAATTAGACATTCGCCTTCCCGCGGTCCTGTGAAGTACCTGCCACATAAAAATCAACAACTGTAAGCATAAAGTTTGGTAAGTTCCCCAAGATACCACATATAACACAACATAAATAAACATGTATGGGTTATCCGCAACCCTAGGGCTATCAACAGTCCCGGTGAGCTAACAACGCGCTCGGTGGGTTATCAACAACCCTGGTTGGCTATCAGCAGCCTCATTCACATATAATTATCATAACATAACATAACAAAGCAGATAGACCCAGCTGGTCAACATAATACAACTATCCTACCATACATGTAAGAGTTAGTGAGGAGACTCACCTTATACTGATGACACGAAAAACCTAGCACCCGAACTGCCGGATCTAGACTCCGCCTAGTCAACAAAATAATTAACCCTAACTAATAGTTAAGGTTCAAAACTCACTCGCGACTCCAAATCCCTCAGCTAAACCTTATAAGGGAAAAAGGACCATTTTGCCCTTCCCATGGTCCAAAAACCCTAAAACTTAACCAAGGGTCAAAGTTAACGAAAGTCAACCCTCAGCGTGTACGCTGAGCGTACCACTCCATACTTTGGGCATACAACTAGGTCAGCATGCATCAGGGGGAAATCAGGCTACCTTGCACGTAGCCAGGATTACGCCCGACGTACTCCATCAGTCTCCAAATCTACTAAGTTGTTGTCTTAATCCTTTAAGACAACCAACCCAACTACAGATCTGACTAATTCAAGGCCTCTTATTCCATAAATTTGTGGCCTTTAAGCCATTGCATGGCTAGAAAAGGCTCAAAGAATCACTTCATCCATTCTAATCTACTTTACTCATGCATGAGCCAAAGGGGAAAATCAAGCAAGCACTTTTATCAATCTAGATGTCTTAATGTGCATGAAAGGAAAGCTTAAACCCTCTAGAGAGTCCTAAACTCAAAATGGTCCAAACTTGGGGACTTTTAGCTCATAAATCTTGAACCAAAGAGATCTAGAAGAACACTAGTCAAGGTATAAGCTTTATACCTGAAAATGATGCACAGAGGTGGGAAGTTTCTAGATCTTTAACCTTGCTAGCACCTTCTTCTTCTTCTCTAATCTCCTTATTCAACTACAAGGGCCAAGAACACTCAAAACTTGCAATAACACACATACAAGCCACACACATGATATTAGGGTTTATGGGAGGGTTGGAGGCTGATAAGGGTGGCTAGAAATGAAGCCATAATGTTCCTTAAATAGGGACAACCCTTAAAATTAGGGTTTTACATCTAAGCTAGTACGCCCAACGTACTAGTCGGCTCTCCGCGACCATGCAGGCTGCATGAGTACGCTAAGCGCACTCATATGTACGCCCCACGTACAACCTCTTTTGCCAACTTTTTCAATTAGGGGCCAAATGCGACACTTTTGATAAAGATTCAAGAATGATAAAATGTACCTTATTTCGGGATGTTACAATTCTCCCCCACTAAAATCAGACTTCGCCCTCGAAGTCATCCTCTGGAAACAGCTCAGATTATTGCTCACGCATCTCGGACTCAGGTTCCCATGTCCACTCTGAACCTCTACGGTGCTGTCACTGAACTTTGACCAAGTTCACAACCTTATTCCTCAAGGTTTTCACTTTCCAATCCAAAATGGCTACAAGCTTCTCCGCAGAATTCAAGCGATCATCGACCTGAATGTCCTCCAAGGGAACCACAGCCGCCTCATCGGCTATACACTTCCTCGACTGGGAAACATGGAAGGTATCATGGATCTGATTCAGCTCCTTAGGTAGCTCCAAGCGGTAGGCCACCTTGCCCACATGGGGCAAAACTCGAAAAGGGCCAATGAACCTGGGGCCCAGCTTGCCCCGCTTCCTGAAGCGGATAACACCCTCACAGGGTGATACCTTCAGGAGCACTAGATCCCCCACCTGAAACTCTAACTCAGAGTGTCGTCGATCCGCATAACTCTTCTAGCGGCTCTGCGCTGACAAAAGTCTATGTCAATTTGTGGGCCTCGTCTATCAAAATCCATTGAGCCCCACCTGTATATGGTACCCATACCCGCCCATGAAGTATCAAATGCCGAAATTTGACTGATCACCCGCTCACTCTTTTGGTTTTCCTATTTTATGGCCTCCGACTTTGCTTCCTTGATGATCTCTAAAATTGGAGTCATCACGGTCATCCTAATGCACACATCTCGAATTGGGGTACTCATCGCCCTCCGGCTTAAGGCATCGACCACCACATTGGCCTTGCCCGGATGATACAAGATCTCACAGTCATAGTCCTTCACTACGTCCAACCACCTCCTTTGCCTCATATTCAAGTTAGGCTAATCCATAAGGTATCTCAGACTCTTATGGTCTGTGTACATGGTACACCAAACACCATAGAGATAGTGACTGATGGGTTTTGCGCATTCTAACACTCCTAAGTGTACATGCAACCCTAAATACCTTGGATCTATGTTTTCTCTATTATACATGCAATTATGAACTTTCCAAGGCATTACCCTATCTAGCATACAATACTTGATACTTGGGTAATCAAATGGATAGAATACATACCTTTCTTTGATGTAGCTTGTCTCCATGAAGCTTGAGTGCCTAGTACCCCAAGTGTGACACCTCAAATGGTTCACACAACACCAAATGCACATGGAATGACTTGAGAGAAATGGAACACTCCTTGAAATCGTCTAGCCCTCATATTCACACATTAGTGCCCGATTTCTTGAGCCATGGGATTCTTTTATATGGTGGCTATTAGGGTTACACCATGTAACTCATAACTTTACCCATTCCTTATGCTCCATGGATTTTAACCTCCATGGAGTATCCATGGGTCACCCCATGGACTTAGTCCAACATAAGGAATCTTGGATCACAAGCCCACATATATAAGAATGAATGATTTACACAATCAACCCATATATTTAATTAGTCTCCTTTTGATCACTTAATTAATTCCAAATTAATTCTTGATCAATACTAATTAAATAACCTTATTAATATATTAGAACTTATAATATATTAACCAACCTTAAGTGTTATTTCTCTCATTATAGTCTATCCAAATGCATGATGCCATGCAACCCAAATGGACCATGACGGGTCGGGTCAAGTCTTACAAATTATAGTTATGGACTTAGACATTAATCCAACAGTCTCCCACTTGGATAAGTCTAAAACTATTATTGCGTATGACTTCAGGAACCGATCAGCAATCATAGCTCTCAAAAGCTTCTGTCGAACTCTGACCTTGTCGATGAACTCTGACCTTGTCGATGAACTCTGACCTTTGTCAATGACTTGTCCATTAGATAAGGGATCATATATTCCTCCATTCTAGATATCATATGGACTGAGACATGGATTATCAATCATTCTCTCTGTCCATTTGTTGTTTCCCGATTTCCGATTCATGATGACTGACTGATTGAACAAATCAAATCAGTCCTGGCTTGGCCAAGCACTCACATGTATCATCTTTAAATCATCGAGGGGCCCACAGATATCGCTTTTATCCCGAAGGTAAAAGGAATGGATAAACTTCGACTCATATGGTTTGTTCTACTACTTGTTGAATCATACACAAAGGCACGTTTTATAACATCGAGTTACCGAATGCGTTTTCGTGCAATCAATGTACAACCAACTCATAGTAACAACTCATATCTCTAGGTTTGAAGAATATAAGATATTATCGTCTCATGATCACTCGTGATAAAATCCATGAAGTGATTCAAATGAGCGCGGGTTGAATCCAATACTCAGAACTTATGAGCACTCATGAGTGTTGTAGCACCACTTTGTCCACCAACTTGGACCTCTACAAACCAACCCATGACAGTCTTGATTCATATCTACTTCCAACATATGACCGACTGTTGATGGTTTGAATAACTGAATCATTCAGGAAGAGCGACTTAGTTATTCTGGAAGTCAAAACATGCAAAGTGAAACACAAGAATAAATGAATCAAATATGGTATCAAACCCTATGAATATAAATAAACACTTTTATTTATCACCATACAGATTACTCATTATTCATTGTTTCGGTTTTATCAACTTTATACTTGAATTAAAAACACTAGTTGTCCCATGCTCCAAGCATGTACACTATGTTTTTCTTAAACAATAGCTTTGCCATACACCAAGTATGCACTCTATGTTTGTCTATGATCCTTACTTTGTGAAATAAACCAATTGAACATAATTTCAATGATTCTAATTTCACACTCCCAAATCCTTATCAAAAAATGTGAGAATTTCAAATTCCTATCATTTATCGAAATCTGTTTAGATTTTAAACTTATATGCACTGACCCTCCTGTAATGAATATGTACAAAGTCACAAAGACTTGTCAACAGTCATTATAAGGTATTCCAATGGAGATCAACTCCATGGAAACTAAGTATCATATTCAAAGTACATTGCTTTGGACATGCTTCTTGCATTAAGTTTTCTAATCTTACACATATAACTTCCACCTATGGAGACAACTCCATATTCTCATTTTGACTATCACTTCTGAATAAGAGATGCCTCTTTTCAGAATATGTCAATATGGTCCTTCCAAAATTAGCACTATACTTCCAACTGTCCCTGAGCAACCAATCTTTGGTAAACCTCAGATTGTCCTCGACAATTGCTTAATCATTTTAGTCATATCCAATTCTAGACCTTTTCCCTTCTTAATGCCTCTGGGCATTTGGAAAAATTTAGAAATGACAAACATTATAGCACATGCAATCGACCCTGTACCCAAAGCAAATGATACACGATTCATGATGTCTCACATAAAGACATGATTCTAGACCAGTCTTTTGCTACAATATTTTTATTTGCCATGTTTTCAAAATTTGACTATGAAGAGGGATGCCGTAATCATAATCGAATTTTGAGAACGCAATATATAGAATTTCCTTAAGTTGAACCAATCCAACATGAAATTCATATATATATTCTTGACTAAAGATGATTAAGGTCTCAATCTAAGCCTTTAGAACTGAAATGAAGTATATCCTCTCCCTTAATTATAGCAAAACAACTTTTTCAATCCCTGCAGCCTCACGAATTGAAACTTTTGTTTTCTATAATTAACATTGCTAACTTGCAACACTAACAATACTTATCATGCTCCCACTAACATGATGATTATTAGCATAACACTTATGCTCCTACTAGCTTTGACATGTACTCAGAAATCAGCTGGACTTCTAGAAATCAATACTTTATTGACTTTCTTACCAAAGTTCAGATTTCTGATACGAGATGCTTTGATAAAACTTTATCAAAATCATACACCTTTCCTTAGACAGCATGCATGTGTGTCTAAACAATTTCAGAACTATGAAAAGGGATGCCGTAATCATAGTCTCAATTGTTTAGACCTTTTGCCATCTGCTTCAAATCTACTTGGTGGAAGTGTTTCCTCACCATCATTTTCATGAATCGGAGAGAAACCTTATGACCCTTAGATTTTATGGTGTATGTGTTCTTATCCATGTGAATCGTCAAAACCATAGTCACAAGACAAGGATAATGACAAAATCCAAACTCATATGGACTGAACTTATGCAATCTTAACTTCTTGCCACCTGGCAGTACAGGGCCTGCCATTGCTTCCAAGTTGTTATGCAACCAATTGAGAACTTTCATAACTCCTATGCAAAGCCAACTTTAACTGGAATGGGCACAGAATATGTCAACACGATAGGTTATAAACCTCAAGTCGTGTGCTAGTGAAGAACCTCAGGTTTTATTCTTGATTAGTTCTTGAAATTCTTTTTAGGATCTTTAAGACTCCCACTATCCTCTTGACATATAAGACTATCTTGCCAAATATTCAAGTGATAGTGCGGATTCTTTATCAAGACAAACACTTCACACAATTGGCCTTAGTTGGTCTTTTTATTATCCAAAACATCACAACTTACCAATTTCAAATGTACAAGAGTATGACACTTTTACTCTTACATTTGACAAGTGTTTTAAACCTTTCTTTAAGATATGTCACTCAAGTTACAATCTTGGAGTATGACTCTAAGAATTGTTTTGGAACGAAGTATGACTCATCCTCCTGATCTAGCCATTTCAACAATTCATGACTCCTCTTCTTAGTCATAAGAATGCACTAAAATGACCTTTAGAGGACTAATTGTGATATGATTTTAAAATCATTAAGATGATCACAAACATGATACTAAAGTACTCTCCCATCTTTTCAGATTTGAGAAACTTTTATCTTTCTGCCTAATTTGATTCTTCCCATTCGTTCTGCCATACATTGAGACTTTTCCAATGTTTCAGAATTATACTTAAACTTGTAAGTATAACCATATTTACTAAACTTTAGTAAATCAAATAGTCTTAACAAGCTTTGTGGTGGACATGACCAGTGCACAAGAATGTGTACTCGATCCCTTTAGTCCTTCACTTGACTCACACATCCATGTGAACAAGTAATTAGTCTTGATTTTCCAATGCTTGAAAGTTCTCATTCATTATACTATTCAACTTGCATGATTCCAAGTTTCGGTCCAAATGAAACTTGGGTGATGAGGAACTTTCCTGATTTGGTAAATTTAGACACTACCACAAATGAAAGAATCAAATCCATTTTCCAATATTGCTGTCAGTGGAATCATATAAGCAACAATTTTCCACAAATGTCATTGTAAGGATACTTCAAATAAATAAAATTAAACAATTTTCTTTTATTTTAAAACTTTGCGGAAAAACTTATCCTTACAATCCACATGGAAAATTGTTGTTATTTATTTCTTAGCAATATATCATAACTTCTTAAGCAACTGCTCAAAATTTTGATGCGATCGAAATCCACCTTCCCGATCAGAATCAACATATACTTCCTTTAAGATTTCTCTCTATTCTTTGATTCTTAAAACATCAACATGTGACCCAGTCACATCATGTAATGAGGATCTCAGAATAGAACTTAACAGAGTTAGATAATGGGCTCTACCTGATGTAGAGTCAAACTTATTGACTTTAACATCCTTAGGTAAATTTGGCAGCTTTGCAATCAACGCCCCTTCCTTTGGCAAAATAAACATATGGACCCTTTGGTAATGGGACTATCTCAGACTTAGCCTTTCTCTTTACCATTTGGTCAACCGGGTTGACTATGGCCAATCCCTTTCAATTGGGAAGAGAATGCTTTTTCAGGATTTCCAGTGTCACCATTGTCACTGTCCATAAAGTTTTTGGGAAGTTGATCTTCTAATCAAATTTGCTTTACTATCGTTCCAAATCATTGCTGATTCAGCAGCACCAAGCAAATAGATATGATCATTAAGGTTCATGTCATAGTCTGTTTCATTGTAGTCCCAAGGAACTCACTATGTGACTTAGAAAGTGATTGAACATCCAACTTTCTCAAGACTTTGACACCCAACTCTCCCGGCTTGTCAATATGTGACTTCATCTCTAAGATGTGATCACACATAGACCTTGCTTGCCATTAGGGCTTGAGTGACCTTGAACTTGTGGGTTAGGGAGAATAATTGGAGGAGGTGGAGGAAGAGAAGTATGACTTCCATGAGCCAAACTCGGGAAGTCATATTCATTAGGAAAGCTTGGTTTGGGAAGATCATTGTTGTCTAAACCAGACATCAACAATGGGAGAAATTCATGTAAAGTTGATTTAAGTCCTTAATATAACACCCAATATGATATATTAAGGCTAGGACCCAACAACCTATTTTATAACTTGGAAGAGGGATGCCGTAATCCAAGCTATAAAATATTTGAAGGTAGGTGAATGACGATTCACCAATTTCCACCAAGATAAACGAAATGTATTATTAGGTTTTAATTGGTTTTGAAACTCCTAGATTCTTTTGAGATTCATTGAACTTTTCAATGGCATGTTTCAATCTCGAGTGTGCCCTTCAGGTTTTGTGACTGGGATGCCGAGGATCACAAAACAAGGTGTGAAGTAACCATGCAAATATACTTGGTATCCTTAATATTTACCCCTCAATCGATGTGCCGGTTAACCACACACGCTCCAACGATACTATGATAAACATTAAGTTACCCTTTGCCTACCTTGTTAAGTCCAGGTTAGTGTGCCGGTTAACCACACACGCTCCACTAACGGCTTAAACAAAGTGCAAAGTGTAATTTCATGGATTAGCACCTTATTCACATTTTCCTAAGTAACTAAGATTGGGAATTTATAAGTGTTTAGTTACTTAGTATTTATCATTAATACTTTTAATGAAGGGAGAATTATAGTCCTTGTCCTACCCGTTCGGCTAACGACCCTCCACCGGTCAAGGAAGCGGTGGGTGAGAGTGGACACCCATTAAACTGCCATTTTATAGGCAGTAACCTTATACCCCCCTTATAGACCGGCTTCGTGAATGAGGCCTACTAACGGTAAGACTGACTTGCTCTTATACATATATTTATTATTAACTTATAATACTATAAAGTATAAGGGTTGAATTTTAACTTTTAAAATTCTAAGGGCTAACTTGGAATTAAAGTATTCATGGGGAAAACTTTACAAATTCCAAAACTTGAGGGCAAGTTTTGAAAATATTCAAAACTAAATAATTCCATAACTTATGTGTTTAAAGTAGTTTTAATTAAAAAAAAAACTGTTCAAGTTCCATAACTTGAGGACAAGTTATGGAAGACTTTAAACTAATAAAAGAATGTAACTTTTCTTTATTTTTGTAACTTATGGAACTAATTAAGGTTACACATTTTATCATTTAATGAAGTGACTCTTGAACCTCCATAACTTGAGGACAAGTTATGGAGTCATAAAACCATTTAATGAGGACTAGACTCTTCATTTTTGTAACCATTGCCAACTTTTTATGAGTTTTATGAAACTTAAATGTGACTTTTCATATAACTTGAGGACAAGTTACAAAAACACATTTTAGAATCAACTCTTAGATTAAAATGGATTGAAAACACATAATCAATTAACTTTTCTATTAATCTAATAAACTCATATGAACAAAGATAATTCACATCAAATTTTTTCAAGTAATTAGCATAACTTTTAAACTAATACAATTCGGTTTTTCAGCTAATTTTGCAAGTATAACAAGAAAACAAGCCTTGTCTCTGATACCACTGATGGGTTTTGCGCATTCTAACACTCCTAAGTGTACATGCAACCCTAAATACCTTGGATCTATGTTTTCTCTATTATACATGCAATTATGAACTTTCCAAGGCATTACCCTATCTAGCATACAATACTTGATACTTGGGTAATCAAATGGATAGAATACATACCTTTGTTTGATGTAGCTTGTCTCCATGAAGCTTGAGTGCCTAGTGCCCCAAGTGTGACACCTCAAATGGTTCACACAACACCAAATGCACATGGAATGACTTAAGAGAAGTGGAACACTCCTTGAAATCGTCTAGCCCTCATATTCACACATTAGTGCCCGATTTCTTGAGCCATGGGATTCTTTTATATGGTGGCTATTAGGGTTACACCATGTAACTCATAACTTTACCCATTCCTTATGCTCCATGGATTTTAACCTCCATGGAGTATCCATGGGTCACCCCATGGACTTAGTCCAACATAAGGAATCTTGGATCACAAGCCCACATATATAAGAATAAATGATTTACACAATCAACCCATATATTTAATTAGTCTCCTTTTGATCACTTAATTAATTCCAAATTAATTCTTGATCAATACTAATTAAATAACCTTATTAATATATTAGAACTTATAATATATTAACCAACCTTAAGTGTTATTTCTCTCATTATAGTCTATCCAAATGCATGATGCCATGCAACCCAAATGGACCATGCCGGGTCGGGTCAAGTCTTACCAATTATAGTTATGGACTTAGACATTAATCCAATAGTGACACCATATCTTGAGGGGAAAAACCACCGCCCCCAAATCCAAATCATGAGTGGGATATCTCGCCTCGTGAGGCTTCAACTGCCTTGAAGTGTAGGATATCACATGCCCTCTCTTCATCAACACAACACCCAAACCCACAATAGATGCATCACAATAGACTACGAAATCCCCAACTCCCTCAGGGAGGGAAAGTACTGGTGCTTCACACAATCTCTGGCATACATTCTCGAATGATGCCTGCTTCTCAGGCCACCAACTAAAAGCAAGATCCTTCCTTGTCAACTTGGTGAGAGGAACATCAATCTTGGAGAAGTCTCCTATGAATCTCCGATAATAACCTGCCAATCCGAGGAAGCTTCGAATCTCAAATGGATATCTCGGCACCTCCCACTGCATCACCACCTCTATCTTGGTTGGGTCGACCAAGATACCATTCTGATTGACGAGGTGTCCCAAAAACTGAACCTCTCGTAACCAGAAGTCACACTTGGAGAATTTGGCATAAAACCTCTCCATCCTCAAAACCCCAAGAATCTCTCGAAGATGCTCCTCATGTTGTTCCTTAGTCTTCAAATATACCAGAATGTCATCGATAAAAACAATCACTAATTGATCCAACGTCGGCCTACACACCCGGTTCATGAGGTCCATGAACGTTGCCGGTGCGTTGGTGAGCCCGATAGGCATCACTACTAACTCGTAATTCTTATAATGAGTTCGAAAGGCCGTCTTCTGAATATCCTCCTTCTGTACCCTCATGTGATGATATTCGGACCTCAAATCGATCTTGGAAAACCAAGATGCCCCTTGAAGATGGTCAAAAAGATCATCAATCCTCGGTAAAGGGTAACAGTTTTTCACCGTCGGCTTGTTCAGTTCCCGATAATCAATGCACATCCGGTGCGAACCATCCTTCTTCCTAACAAAAAGGATCGGGGATCCCCAAGGAAAACTGTTCGGCCTAATGAACCCCTTTTCCAGCAACTCCTACAGCTGATAGGATAACTCCTGCATCACAGGAGGTGCAAGACGATACGGTGCATTGGCGAATGGCGCCGCACCCGGAATCAGATCAATCTGGAAATCCGCCTTCTTCTCAGGAGGCACACCCGGTAAGTCCTCGGGAAAAACATCAGGAAAGTAACATACCACCGGAACATCAGAAACAAAGGTCGATCCCTTATTCTCAACCCCGAGTATCCACTAAATATGCCAGATAACCCATACACTCATGTTGTAAACTCTGTCTTGCCCTGGCGGTAGAATAGAAAGTTGATCCCGAGCTAGTACCCTATGATGGGTTTTAGTATACTACAACATCCTATGGTGCATATACAACCTTAAAATCTTTGGATCTATGTTTTCTCTAATTATACATGCAATATTGTTTCCAAAGCTTTAAGCCTACAACTAGCATACAAATGACATAAACAACATAAAATACTAGTTAGGAGTTTACCTCTTTGTGTAGCTTGTAGAACTTGTAGTATTTGGCCTTTAATAACTTAGCACCAATACTATGAAATGCCTCAAATGGAATCACAACACACCATGAACAAAGGATGACATTTTGAGAGAGAATCCTAGCCACCAAAATCGTTCATATTCTCCAAGAATACACGAGTTTCATTTTTGGCTATGGAGTAACATATTTATATGTGGAATTCCAAAGGTCATGGGTTAACCCTAACCCATACCCATGGGTTTATGATCCATGGTTCATGTGGCCCAACTCTTTATGTGTCCATACATAAACTTAGTCCAACATGGATCATAAGCCCAACATATAAATATGACTAATTTACACAATTAGTCCCCATTGATTTAATTAGTCTCTTTTGATCACTAAATTAATTCCAAACTAATTTTTGATCAATACTAATTAAATCATATGATTTCATATTAATATATTAGAACTTATAATATAATAATAAACTATAAATAACCTCTTCTCAAAAGTCCATCCTAACAAATTGTCCTAATGATATGCAACCCAAATGGACCATGCTACTCTCGGGTCAAGTACATAACAATTATAGTTATGGGCTTAGACACCTAATCCAACAGTCTCCCACTTGGATAAGTCTAATAACTTTTATTGCAAGTATGACTCCAAAATCCCGACTAGCAATCGTAGCTCTTAAGAGCCGTTGTCGAACTCTGACCTAGTAAATGACGCTTCCATTAGATAAGGGATCATATATTCCTCCATTCTACAAGATATCATATGGACTGCGACATGGATTATAATCATTCTCTCTGTCCATTTGTTGTTTCCCGATTTCCGATTTATGATGACCGACTAATTGAACAAATCAAATCAGTCCAGGCCCAGCCGAGCACTTAGGGTTGTCATCACTAAATCATCGAGGGGCCACATATATCGCTTTTATCCCTCCAAGGGTAAAAGGAATGGATAAACTTAGACTTATATGCTTGCTCTATCTATTCATCAAATCACACACAATGATATGTTTTATAACATCGAGTTACCGGTGCGTTTACATATCATCAATGTGCAACCGACTTGTAAACTGCAACTCATACCTTTCCGTTTGAAGAATATAAGATATTATCATCTCATGATCACTCGTGATAAAATCCATGAAGTGATTCAAATGAGTGTGGGTTGAATCCAATACTCGAATCTTATTACAGGAGTACTCATGAATGCTGCAGCCACCTTGTCCTAGACAAACTACAGACCCATTCATGACAGTTTTGCCTCAATACCTACTTCCAAAGTATGATCGACTGTGGATGGATTGAATAACCTAGTTATTCAGGAAGTCAAAACATGCAAAGTGAAACACAAGAATAATACTAATCCTATATGGCCCAAAAACTTTTGAGTCATATTGATTACTCATTATTCATTGTATAATGTTTCGAATAATCAACTTAATACTTAAATTAAAACAATAGTCATGCCATGCTCCAAGCATGCACACTATGTTTGTCTAAACAATAGCTATGCCATGCTCCAAGCATGCACACTATGTTTGTCTATGGACCTTACTTTATGAAATAGAACAATTGACAATATTTCAATATTTCAATGAT
Source organism: Lactuca virosa (assembly GCF_052849685.1). Classification (NCBI taxonomy): domain Eukaryota; kingdom Viridiplantae; phylum Streptophyta; class Magnoliopsida; order Asterales; family Asteraceae; genus Lactuca; species Lactuca virosa. The sequence continues at coordinate 101,254,405 of NC_136432.1, read as the reverse complement.
GCTCATTTCACAATCCCAAATCCTTACTGTAAATGTAAGAATATCAAATTCTTGCCATTTACTGTAATTCGTTAGATTCTAAACTTATATGCAATGATCCTTTTGTAATGACTATGCACAAAAGTCACAGAGACTTGGCAATAGACATTACAAACTATTCCAATGGAGAGTAATTCCATGGAAACGAAGTCTCAAATTCAAAGTACATTCCTTTGAACATCCTTCTTGCATTAAGTTTTCTAATCTTTCACAGATTTAAAGAATAACTTCCACTTATGGAAAAACTTCGATATTCCCATTTTGACTAACACTTCTGAACAAGAGTTGACTCTTCTCAGAGTATGTCAATATGGTCATTTCCAAAATTTAAAATATACTTCTAACTGTCCATGAGCAACCAATCTTTGGTAAACCTCAGATTGTCCTTGACAATTGCTTAACCATTTTAGTCATATCCGGTTCTAGACCTTTTCTCTCTTAATGCCCTAGGCATTTGGAAAATTTAGAACGGATGAATATTATAGCACATGTAATTGATCCTATACCCGAAGCATATAGGACACGATTCATAATGTCTTACATAAAGACATGATACTTGACCAGTCTTTTGCTATAATAATTATATTTCTATTTGCCATGTTCTCATAATTCGAATTATGAAAAGGATACCATAATCATAATCGAATTTTAGAACGCAAATATTTAGAACTCAAAAATATTTCCATATATAGAATTTCCTTATGTTGAACCATTCCAACATAACATTCATATATATATATATATATATATATATATATATATATATATATATATATATATATATATATATATATATATATATATACTTGACTAAATTTGATTAAAATCTCAATCTAAGCTTTTAGAATTGAAATGAAGTATGAATTCCTCTCCCTTAATTATAGCAAAACAACTTTTCCAACCCTACAACTTGGCGAATTGAAACCTTTGTTTTCTATAATTAACATTGGTAACTTGCAGCACTTACCATAATTGATTATGCTCCCACTAGCATAATAATCATTACTTTTACTAGCATAACATTTATGCTCCCACTAGCTATGACATGTACCTAGAAATCAGTTGGACTTCTAGAAATCAATACTTATTGACTTTCATTACCAAAGTTCAGATTTTTGATACGAGATGCTTTGATAAGACTTTATCTAGGCTTCTCAAACTCACACACCTTTCCTTAGATAGCTCACATGTGTGTCTAAAATATTTAAGAACTTACAGCAACAAGTCTCAAATGTTTAGACTTTTTGCCATTCCTCACAATTCGAATTATGAAAAGGTATGCCGTAATCATAATCAAATTTGAGAATGCAAATATCACAACTGCTATTTTTCTTAAAATCTATTTAGTGAAAGCGTTTCCTCACAATCATTTTCATGAATTGGAGAGAAACCTTATGACACTTAGATTTTATGGTATATGTGTTCCTATCCATATGAATTTGTCAAAACCATAATCACAAGATAAGGTTAGTGACAAATCCAAACTCATATGGACTGAACTTGTTCAATCTTCATTTCTTGCCACCTGGCAGCACAAGGGCCTACCATTGCTTCCAAGTTGTTATGTAAACAACTGAGAACTCACAGAACTCACATGCATATTCAACTTTTAACTGGAATGAGCATAGAAACAAGAATTTTTCAACACGATAGGTTACAAACCTCAAGTCGTGTGCTAGTGATAAACAATAGGTTTACTCTTGATTAGTTCTTGAGACTTTCAAGATCTCTAAGACTCCCACTGACCTATTGACATATAAGATTCTCTGTCAAGAACCATTCCTTGACAAAACAAATATTCAAGAGTTAGTGCGGATTCTTATCAAGACAAACACTTCACACAATTGGTCTTAGTTGGTCTTTGTCCTTACCAAGACATCACAACTTACCAATTTCAAATGTACAAGAGTAGAAAACTTTTACTCTACATTTGATAAGTGTGTTAAACCTTTCCTAAGATTATGTCACTCAAGGCACAATCTTGGAGTATGACTCTAAGACTTGTTTTGGAACGAAGTATGACTCATCTTCTAGATTTAAACCATTTCAACAATTCACGATTCCTATTCTTAGCCATACAAATGCACTAAGATGTCCTTAGAGGATCAATTGTGACATGGCTTTCATAATCATTAAGATGATCATAAAACATGATACTCAAGTACTCTCCCATCTTTTCAGATTGGTGAAACTTTTATCTTTCTGCCTAATTTGATTCTTCTTATTCGTCCTGCCATACATTGAACCTTTTTCAATGTTTCAGAATTATACTTAAACTTGTAAGCATAACCATGTTCACTAAACTTTAGTAAATCATGACAAATAGTCTTATTGATCTTTGTGGTGGATCTTAATCAGCGCACACCCAGTGTACCGGATCCCCTAGTCCTTCATTTGACTCACATATACATATGAATAAGGAATTAGTCTTAATTTACCAAAGATGAAAAATCTCATTCATCATACAATACAAGTTTCATAATTCCAAGTTTCTATCCAATTGAAACTTGGGTGATGAGAATCTTTCCTTACTTGGTAAATTTTGACATTACCACAAATGAAAGAATCAAATCCATATTCCAAAATTGCCATCAATGGAAACATATAAGCAACAATTTTTCACAAATTCCATTGTAAGGAAATTTTTAAAATAAGATAAATTTCAAAAATTTTCTTTATTCATAAAAAAAATTGCGGAAAACTTATCCTTACAATGCAAATACAAGTGAATATATGTTGTTATCTATTCATAAGCAATCTATCATAACTCTTAAGAAGCAGCTCATAAATCTGATCATCGAACCATGCGATCGAAATCCATCTCTTCGCGATCAGACTCAGCATACTCTTCCTTTAAGCTTCCTTTCATTTCTTCGATTCTTCAAAACATCAAAATGTAATTACATTACATCATGTATTAAGAATCTCCAAATACGAACTTCATAGAGTTAGACAGTGGTCTTATCTGAAGCAGAGTCATACAGTCTGACTTTACCATCCCTGTGGTCCTTCAGGTAGATACGACAGCTTCGCAACCAATGCCCCTTCTCTTGGCAATAGAAACATATGGACTATCTGGGAATAGCACATGGGACAATCTCATACTTAGCCCTTCTCTCTACCATTTAGTCAACCGGGTTGACTACGGCTGATCCCTTTCAATTGAGAAGAGAAAGCTTTTCTGGACTTCCAATGTTACCATTGTTAATGTCCATGGAAGTTTGGGAAGTAGATCTTCCAATTAAATTTGCTTTGCCAGTCTGCCAAATCATTGCTGATTCAGCAGCAACAAGCAAATATGTTAGATCAATAAGGGTCATGTCGTGGTCTCCCATATAGTAGTCCTTAAGGCAACCCGCTATATGACTCAGGAAGTGATTGAAGAACCCAGTCAAACGCCAACTTCCTTGAGACTTCGACACCCAACTCTCCCATCTTGTCAATATGTAACTTCATCTCCAAGACGTGAGTACATACAAACTTTCCTTCCTGCCAATAGGGCTTTGAGTGACCTAGAACTTGTGGGTTAGGGAGAATTATTGGAGGAGGTGAAGGAAGTGAAGTTCCACTAAATCACAAATAAGGGATTAATCTTTCACCTTGATTGCCTTTGTGGAAAATCATCTTTATAAAGAAAGTTTTTATAAAAGATTTGGGAAGACCATAGTTGTCTGAACTTAGACATTTATGAGGGAGAAATTCAAGTTTAGTTTATTTTAGTCCTTAATATAACACCCAACATGAAATATTAAGGCTAGGACCCAACACAATATTTTACAATTCGGAAGAGGGATGTCGTAATCCTATTGCAAAATATTTGAAGGTATGTAAATGACGATTTACCAATTTCCACCACAAAAAACGAAAAAGAATTCTAGGTTTTAAGTGAATTGAAATTCCTAGATCCTTTGAGATTAATTAAACTATTCAATGGCATGTTTAAATCTCGATTGTGCCCTTCATGTTTGTGACTGGGATGCCGAGGATCACAAACAAGGTGTGAATAACCATGCAAATTAGCTTGGTACACCCAATGTTACAACCACCTAACCAATGTGCCGGTTAACCACACACGCTCCATTGATCTATGATTAACATCAAGCTACCCTTTGCCAAGTATTGCCACGTATTGTCAGTCCTAGTTATGTACAACTATGTAGCATACACTAAGAAAATAATAAATATAGATTTAATTTCAAGATGGATGAATTCCTAGGCTAAGGCATCATAAATCAGACAACATTTTCACACTAACTCTACAAAATTCCTTAGCCTACCCCTAGCTAGCATGCAATTCTATCAGCTCATAATATAAACATGTATCCTCTGCACTATTCAAAATGTAAATTAAGGTATTTTGGGAAAGTGCCGCTCAAGCGCTGGTCGATTGTACACACTGCTTCTCTGGGTTTTTCCTCTGGTAAAAGTCTTCATTTCTTGTTAAGTTCTTAAAAAATTTCAGATCCTTAGTTTGAGTTTGGAATCACCCATAGGTTCATCCAAATCCCTCAAACTAGGGCTATGATACCAAATTGTAACACCTCAAATTTTAAACCATTTTTTTCATTTTTAAACTACCAAAAATCATAGTTTCACAACCAAGTTATCAAATACAGGATCATCCCAAAAAAAACAAGTATCATAATTATCATAGTTTATAAACATGTCCCAGTAGTAAATTCCCCAGTACGTGTGTACAATCAGACCTTCTCCTTCCTCGCGATCATGTGAAGTACCTGCCACATATAAATCAACAACTGTAAGCACAAAACTTAATGAGTTCCCAAAGATACCACATATAACACAGCATAAATAAACAACTACGGGTTATCCGCAACCCTATGGCTATCAGCAGTCCCAGTGAGCTAACATCATGCTCAGTGGGTTATCAGTAACCCTAGTAGGCTATCAGCAGCCTCAGTCACATATAATTATCATAACATAACATAATGTGACATCCCCAAATCTCACGATCATTTTAAAAATTTTATTTATGCTTATTTAAAAATCAGAGTATCCTTTTTGAAGATTAATATTACGGAATTTGTTCCCAGAAAACATGATAATGATATTATCAAAGCATTTCCGAAAAAATGTATTTTATTTATATTAAAACATTGGAATGTCATCGTCAATAAAGAAACATAAGCATAAGAAAATATTACAAGCCTTACAGTAATTAAACTAGTGGCTTAATACTCCTTAAATCTCTTAGCATAATGTATCTTTAATATCGCTACCTGTGATACAATAAATTGAGTGGGTCAGGTTGGGAAACCCGGTGAGCACATAGGGTTTTCAACCCATAATAATATAATTATTATGTTTAATCATCAAAAAATTAACTCAATTTCTCATCCCCGTTATCTTCTTTATCCTTAAGGGTCTACCTAAGAATCATTTATTCTTCATTTATTTACTCTTAAGGATTGTCCTAAGGAATGGGCACGAAGTCCATCGCTTCCAGGGTTTATCTAACAAGCACTAAGTCCATAGTTGTCGATGTTATCTATTAGGCACAGTTTCCAATGTTATCTATTAGGCACTAAGTCCATAGCTGCCAATGTTCATTTATAAGACACTAAGTCCATAACTGTCAGGGTTTTTAGAGTACATCTGGTGAACACGTAGTTCAAAAACACCTACAGGTTGCGAGCCTGTCAGCATTCCACTTGACTGTATAAAATAGTCCATGGTTTTCATCTATCCTCTGCTAGATGACGTCATATTTAATGTAAAGGCCTCTCATCGTCTATTTCATCTTTCATCTCTCATCATCTCTCATCATCTTTCATCTACCCATCTTTACCCAATATATTTTAAGGTATAAAAATACATATACAGTTTAAATCAAGTAAAACATGTGTAAATTGTTCATCTAGCATAGATTTCAGTAACACAAATAATAATCAGATATAGCATGTATTAATATTAAATACTTCATATCTATGTGTAAGATGAAAGTAACTATGCACTCACTTGTTAAAGTGACAACTCGAAATTCGGACAACGCTTCGCTTCTAGCAATTGTCTTTTCCTTTGACGTAACCTAGTGTCATTATCACTAAGTCTTAGTCTAATATTTATTGCGACTAATTATTAGTCTAGATTCCTCATTAACTCAAAGTCTACTTCAAGATCTATCAAGTAAGGAACAACCAGGTAGGATCATATCAGAGGTAGGGTCCGTTTGGTATACGAAGTATACTGTTTGGAAGTCCCACTTTAAACACCTCACTAAATCCAGCCTAGAAATCATCCCTATAAGTAGATGAATCAGTATAACGACTTGGAATCACTGATAAATCTTGTTTATAGGTTCATAATAACGATAATGAACTTAAACATAAGTTATACTTAAAGAACAGTAAGCATAACTTAACTTACATGTGGTTTAGCGAGAAACCGGACTATGCACGAGCATAACTTCTAAGCCGAAAGCTCTTCTTTTTGGGGCTTTTTGGTGCTCCAGAGCTTCGCTACTAACCCTTAGGAAGTTCTAGAGAAAATGCATAGAGGATTTGGGGGGTTTGGTAGAGAATTGGTTGAAGAGGTGTGAAGATTTGAGTGAAAAACGCCATCTATTTATAGGCTGGAGGGTGGTACGTGCGTTGGGCGTACTCCAGCATTACGTTGGTCGTTCAGCAGTACGTTGGGCGTACGCATGCTACGGTGGGTGCACACATGCTACGTTTCGCGATCAGGTGCCAATCTGTGGGGAAGAAGGTATGGCCTAGATCTTGCCACGTGTCGATTTCTGGTTAATCCGAAAATTAATTATCTTCTAAAATCCGTAACTTTCGCATACGAGCTTCGTTTTTGACATTCTTTATATCCACGTGTAGGTATCGACGTAATCTACAACTTTTGTTTAGTCTCCGTCGGATAATTTTGAATTTATTTTTAAACTTATATTATAACAGGCTTAGAAAGCTAAAGTCCGTTAAAAATTAATAACTTTCTCGTCCGACGTCCGTTTTCGACTGTCTTTATATCATTTAGCTCCTATTAATGAGATCTTTAATTCTGATTTAGGTTGTTTCGGCTAATAATCGATCGATCTAAAATTCAATTTCCGGGTTGTATACTACTACGTTGAATCTTCGAAAAATCTTAACTTCCTCAAATAAAGTCAGATTTGGACGTACTCTATATGCATGCTCTCGGGTTAACGAGTACTATGACTTTTGTTTAGATTACTAAGGCTGAAAAGTATTTTATCAAAAATTTACTTTTTATGATACGCGGAGTCGTGTCGGTTTAATCGCGAAACTTCGACGGGTCATAACTTCGTTATAAATCGGATTTCAGCGTTCTTTATATGTACGAAATCCTTGTGACATATACTATAACTTTCGTTAAGATTATTTATCATAAATAAACTTCTATCAAAAAGTCATTTTTAACGTTTATTATCTCTAAATTGACTAGCGCGGATCTGCGGGCGTTACAATTATCTCCCCCTTAGGATGATTATGTCACGGAATCATCAACAAAACACGGCTTGTATAATGATTCCATATGTTATCTTTTCATCCTAGGTAATAACCGTAACTCGTATTTCCTTTCGAATGAGTATCTAACTCATGGACTTCTTAACTATTGGCGGTGCTCAATCTTGCACTTCCTCTTTATCTCATGTTGGACTTTCAATCGTAACCTTTGAGTTACAAACTCGGTCCTTGTTGGAGACTCGTGCTCCTTCTTAACAGACTTAACTTAAGATAAGTTCTTTACTTAAATTACCGTAACAGACCGATGGTTCATGTTTTAATGACCTCTCGTCATATAATGAAATGCTTTGAATCAAGCCTTTTAGAGTCCAATTCCAGAATGGAATATACCTTCCTTCATGTTCTAATGTGATATAATCAGATTCTAGCATGTAGCACTTCTAGCTACAAGTTTCTTACTTTCATGGTGATAGCGATACTTCTATTGATCGCTTTGATTATCTTTCACTTCAATCTTTTAGTTTAAGTCGGATGCTACATCGAACTTGGTTCTCTAAAACACGTACAATACTTGTCTTAGCCAGACTCGATTTGATGTGACTACTAGGGTCAGAATAACAATCAGCTTCTTAGTCATTACCGAAACGATGCTAATGACAGACATGAACAAAACGGAATCAATTACTAGCGCCTTGGTAACCTTGTGACTTTACCTGATCCAAGTGCGTGTCCTATGCTTCCGGTAGTATAGGCCTCTACTACCTTTCACACCTACTTATACTCATCCCAAGTATTTCCTCTCAGTTCCCCAAGTCAACATACAAGAATTTCACATAGTCATTTAACACATCGGATAACATAACTAAGGTTTATATTATTTATTGAAACGATTACATAGATATTCAAGTTCATCCTACAATATGCCTCTCATGTTAGGCTACACCACACGATACTATTTATATGGCTACTTTATTGATCCTTACTCCTAATCCCTTGCGTTGTCACCTGCTTCATCCGGGATCATCTGGAATGCTATTGCTTTTGGCTTCGGCGGCGCATATGGCCTTGCTACTTCATTTTTCTTAGGGCAATATTTTGACATATGCCCCTTGTCTCCGCATCCGTAGCATACCTTATCATTAAGCGTACAATCCTTAGAATAGTGACCGTTCCTCCCATACTTATAACAAGTCACTTCTCCGTCGCATCTCCCATAGTCCTTCTTTTTACACTTCTCACACCACTTTTCTCCTTTGCTATTTCCATAACTCGTGTTGTTGGGGTCAGATTCCGGGAACCTATTTTTCTTGTCAGATCTTGAAGACCCCTAAAACTTCCTCTTCTCGCCAACTACGACCTTATTGGCGGTTCTTCCTTTGATCATTTCTTCAACAGACTTAGCAGCCTAGATGGCCTCCTCAAGAGTAGGTGGTTGGCGTACTGGCATAGTGTACTCCTGTTGGATTAGTGTCTAAGCCCATAACTATTTTGGTATGTACTTGACCCGATTGCGAGCATGATCCTTTTGGGTTGCCTTCACCAAAGCAACTTGATAGGATGATTTGTGGAGAAAGAGATTAATTATGATTTATTAATATATTATATGAATTATATATTAAAAGAGAAATCATATTGTTTAATTAATATTAGTCAAGAATAAATAATAATTAATTTTGTGGCTAAAAGACATTAATTAAACTTAGGGGACTGGAATTGTAATTATAAGATATTTGCATTTGGGCTATGGATCACCTTGGAACATAGGTTGGATGAATTATATGGGTAGCCCATAAGGAATTCGTCCAAGGGGTGTTCTAAAGGGAGTCCATGGGCTGCTTAGAGCCTAAGCAGTCAGATTAGGGTTTCCTAGTTCAAAACCCTAATAGCCTCACATATATAATGACCCCTAGAGCACCAAATACGTGTGAAACTGATTCCTTAGGGTTTTTAGACGTTTTTGGTGTCTTTTCTCTCCTCCTTCTTCATCCTTATTACTTATGGTGTTTGTGACTCCATTAGAGGTGTGACACTTGTGACACTAAGCTTTCAGAATCCAATTACAAGAAGGAATTGAGATTGTTATTGCTACATAACAATCAAGGTAATATCTAAACCCTAATTCATATGTTATTTGATTATCACATGCTAGATCTAGGGTTTATGGGTTTGGATGATTATTGCATGTTCATTAGACAAACTAGATCCAAAGCTTTAGGGTTTGCATGTACACCATAGGAATGTTGTAGTGCTCATAACCAATCAGTGGTATCAGAGCCTAGGTTGTGTGTTGATGAATTGATGCATATTTGATCGTTTATTGCTTGAAAATCGAATTTTTTTGGGTTCTGACTGCCAGACTCGTCGTGTCATATGGTGAACTCGCCGAGTCGACTGAACTCGATGAGTCAAATGGTCTGGCAGCGTATTTTCGCGATTTTCTTGTTGTTTTGGCTTGGGATACTTACCATAAACGTTTTTAATTAGTAAAATCCGATTTTTATTGATTTTGGGTGAATATCCTTGCCAAAATAGTAGATAATTGTCATTTAATCAAATAATTGTTGCCTTATAAGATAATGTTTAATTATTTATGTTATTTGGTGAATTATATTGCAAGTAATTGGACTAGGTCAAAATTAGATAACCACAAATTAATTGTTAATTGCCTTATTTGAATTGTTGATCTAGAATGTTCTTGATAAAGTTTGGAAAAATTTCAATTTTCACCCCTTAGGTTTTATAGTTTAAATTTGAACTTTAAAAGTTTTGGTTTTGAAATTTAAATTGTTAAACCCTAATATTTTTGAAAGGTTTCAAAATTTGTCCTCAAGTTTTGGAATTTAAAATTTTGATTAAAAGGTTAATTTGGAAATATTTAAATTATAAATCCTAATATTTTGAAATGTTTTAAAACTTGCCCTCAAGTTTTGGAATTTAAATTTTGATTAAAAGTTTAATTTTTGAAATTTAAATTCTAAAACCCTAGTTTTGAAAAGTTCAAATTACATCCTTATGGTTTTATTAAAATTAATTAAGTGTATAATTAAAGGAGAATTAACAAATCCATAATGACATGGTTTATGTTTAATTAAATTAAAAGGTATAATTTATTAAATTAACCCATATAGTATTTTAAAAGTGTAAAATACACCCTATACAATATATAACATTAAAAGTCTAATATTATATATGTATAACTTAAACTACTAGTCTTACCGTTAGTACGCCTCATTCACGAAGCCGATCTATAAGGGGGGTATAAGGTTATGGCCTATAAAATGGCTGTTTAATGGGTGTCCACTCTCACCCACCGCTTCCTTGATTGGTGGAGGGTCGTTAGCCGAACGGGTAGGATAAGGCAAACCCTCTCCTCATTAAAAGTATAATGAATAAAGTAACTAAATGTTTTACAAAATTCCCAATCTTAGTTACTTTAGGAAAAAGTGAAATCGATGCAATTCCATGGAATTACACTTTGTACCCTTGTCGAGACAATTAGTGGAGCGTGTGTGGTTAACCGGAACACTAAGTTGGGTTTGGCATTGGTAGCGAAGGGTGACTCGATGTTTGTCATTGATCGATGGAGCGTGTGTGGTTAACCGGCACGTCGATTAGGTGACTGTAACATTGAGGGCACCACGTACATTCGCATGGTTATTCACACCTTATTTGTGATCCTCGGCATCTCAGTCACAAATGAAGGGCATAATCGAGATTAAACATGACATTGAAAAGTTCAATGAACCTCAAAGGATCTAGGAGTTTCAATTCATTTAAAACTCAACCTTCTTTTCGTTTTCATGGTGGAAATTGGTAAATCATCATTTACCTCCCTTCAAATGTTCTGCGAGTTGGATTAAGGCATCTCTCTTCCAATTTGTAGGATATTGTGTTGGGTCCTAGCCTTAATATCTCATTTGGGTGTTTTATTAAGGACTCAATCAACTAACTTGAATTTTCTCCTATTTTATAGATGTCAAAGTCTGACCACTATGGTCTTCCTAAATCCATTGGAAAAAGTTTTCCACATGAAGATGATGTTCCATGATTGTATTGTGGAAATGGAAATCATGCTTCATTTCCTCCACCTCCTCCAATAATTCTCCCTGACCCACGTGTTCGAAGACTTGAAAAGTTCAAGGTCACTCATTCCCTGTTGGCAATAAGACACAAAGATGGAAAGTCTGTGTGTTCACATGTCTTAAAGATGAAGTCACACATTGACAGGTTAAGGATGTTGGGTGTCGATGTCTCAAGGAAGTTGGTTGTTGACTTGGTTCTTCAGTCACTTCCCGAATCATATGGTAAGTTCATTAGAGAGTACTATATGATGGACCACGACATGACCCTTATTGATTTGACTTATTTGTTTATTGCTGCTGAATCAGAAATGATTTGGCGCACTGGTCAGCAAATTTGTCTGGTAAATCAATATCCCAACCCTCTATGGGCAATGGTAACATTGGATGTCCAGAAAAGTTTTTTCTACGCAAGAGAAAGGCTGAGTCTGAGATAGTCTTGTGTACCATTCCATAAGAATCCATGTGTTTCTACTTCCAAAACAAGGGGCATTGGTTACGAAGTTGCCCTGACTACCTGAGAGATCTAAGAGATGGGAGAGTCAAGATGTATGACTCTGCTTCAGGAAATATCCACTATCTAACTCCATTAAGTTCCTATTTGGATATTCTTAATACATGATGTGATAAGATTACATTTCGATGTTTTGAAGGATCAAAGAAAGGAAAGGAAGCTTAAAGGAAGGAGCAACCTGAGTCTGATCGCGAAGAAATGGATTTTGATCGCATGATTCAAGGATCAGATATTTAAGCTATTACTTTAGAGTTAGGATAAATTGCTGAGTAATATTTACATAGTTTTCATTTGTAATCGCATTGTAAGGACAATATTTTTCCGCAATAAAATAAATTTTGATTTATCTTATTTATGTTTCCTTACGATGGATTTTATGAAAAATTGGTGTTTGAATGGTTCTATTGTTAGCAATATTGTGAATGGATTTGATTCTTGGTTATGTTATTTGTAGTAATGTCAGAAATTTACCAAATGAGGAAAGATTCTCATCGCCCAAGTTTCAATTGGACAGAAACTTGGAATCATGCAACTGGTATTGTGTGACGAATGAGAACCTTCGTATTTGAAAAAATGAGACTAATTCCTTGTTCACATAAGTATGTGAGTCAAGTGAAGGATAATGAGATCTGGTACACAATGTTGTGCACTAGTCAAGTCCACCACAAAGAACGATAAAATATTTGTCACGATTTGCTAAAAGATTAGTAAATATGATTATACTTAAAAAATTAAGTATGATTCTGAATCATTGAAAAGTTTCAATGAATGGCAGAACGAATAAGAAGAATCAATTAGGCAAGAAAGATAAAAGTTTCTCCAATCTAAGAAGAAGGGAGAGTACTTTTGGATCGTGTTTTATGATCGTCGTAAAGATTATAAGAACCATATTACAATTTATCCTCTAAGGACATCTTAGTGCACTAGTATGGCTAAGAAGAGGAGTCGGGAATTGTCAAAATGGGTTAAGTCAATAAGATGAATCGTACTTCGTTCCAAAATCAAGTTTTAGAGTCGTACTCCAAAATTGTGATTTGAGTGACATCATCTTAAGAAATTTAACACACTCATCAAATGTGAAGTAGGAAAATGCTTTCTTGCTCTTGCACATTTGAAATTGGTAAGTTGTGATGTCTTGGATAAGACAAAGACCAACTAGTACCAAATTGTGTGTAGGTTTGTCTTGATAAAGACACAAACTGACTCTTGAATATTTGTTTTGTCAAGAAATGTTTCTTGATAAGAGAATCTTATATGTCAAGAGGTCAGTGGGAGTCTAAAGATCTTGAAAAGTTTCAATAACAAATCAAGAAGTAAACCTATTAAACACTAGCACACGACCTGAGGATTGTAACCTATCGTGTTGACAAAGTTTTATTTCTGTGCCAATCCAGTTGAGTGATTATGCATATGAGTTCTACGAGTTCTCAATTGAATGCATAAGGGAAAACACCTTGATCAATGAAAGTACACTGACTGGCATAGGTGAGCTGCTAAATAACTTGGAAGCAATGTGGGACCCTTGATGGCAAGAAGTTAAGAATGAACAACTTATGTCCATAAGAGTTTGAATTTGTCACAAACGTTATCTTACGATTATGCTTATGACAAATTTGCATGGATAGGAACACATGCACCATAAAATCTAAGTGTAATAAGGTTTCTCTCCTTCATGAAAATGATTGTGAGGAAACGCTTTTACTAAGAGAGATTTTAAGGAGATAGCAATTATGTAAATAGCATTCTCAAATTCGATTATGATTACGGCATCCCTCTTCATAGTTTGAATTGTGAGATTTGGCAGTTAGTCTGAACATTTAGGACTTAGTAATATAAGTTCTGAATTAGTTTAGACACACATGTGAGATATCTAAAGAAAGGTGTGTGAATTTGAGAAGCTTAGATAAAGGCTTATCGAAGCACATCGTATTGGAAATATGGACTTTGGAAAGTCAATAAGTATTGTCTTTTAGAAGTCCAACTGTTTCCTGAATACGTTTCAAAGCTAGTGGGAGCATAAATGTTATGCTGGTATGGATATAATCATCATGTTAGTGGGAGCATGATTATTATTGCAAGTTAGCAATATTAATTATAGAAAAACAAAAGTTTCACTTTGCAAAGTTACAGGGGTTGAAAACTTGTTTTGCTATAATTAAGGGAGAGAATATTATACTTTTTTTCAAATCTAAAGGTTTAGATCGATAAATTTTGATCAAATTTAGTCAAAAAGATATATGAATGTTATGTTGAAAGGATTCAACGTAAGAGAATTCTATATATGGAAATTATTGTTGCGTTCTCACACTCGATTATGATTACAGCATCCCTCTTCATAGTTCGAATCGTGAGAACATGGCAAATAGAAATAGAAATATTATAGCAAAAGACTGGTAAAGTATCATGTCGTTGTAATATTCGACCGTTCTAAAATTTTCCAAATGCCTAGGGCATTAAGAGGGAAAGAGGACTAGAATCGGATTTGACTGAATTAGTTAAACAACTGTCAAGTATAATCTAAGGTTCGCCAAGGATTAGTCACTTGTGGACAGTTAGAAGTATAGTCATGGATGGACCATATTGACATTATTATGAATAGATAAGATTCTATTTAAAATGAGTTGTCATATGGAAAATATGGAAATGTTTCCATATTGGGAGTTGGATGTTAAGAGTTTATGTCTAGATTAGAAACTTTTATGTAAGAAGGATGTTCAAAGGAATGTACTTTGAATGTGAGACTTCACATCTATGGAATTGTCTTGTAACAATCTCCAGTAGAGCATTTTGTAATTTCATTGGTCGAGTCTTGGTGACTTTTGTGCCGTGACATTACGAAAGGACCATTGCATAAAGTGTTAGAATCTAACATATTCTGTAAGTGACAAGAATTTGTTATTCTTACACTTGTGGTAAGGATTGGGAATTGTAAAATGAGTGTGATTGAAAATGTTATTCAATTATACTATTTCACAGAGTAAGGACCATAAGTAAACATAGTGTACATGCTAAGAGCATGGGACAATTGTCGTTATAATTCGAGTAAGAAGTTGATTACCCGAAACAACAAATAATGAGTAATCAATATGGTGATTAAATAAAAGTGTTTTATTTATACTCAAAAGTTTGGGGCCATATAAGATTAGTATTATTCTTGTGTTTCAATTTGCATGTTTTAACTTCCTGAATAATAAGATTATTCGAACGTTCCACAGTCGCTCACACTTTGGAAGTAGGTATGAAAGAAGATTGTCATGAATTGGTTGTAGATTGTCTAAAGTGTATTAGACATAGCAAAGGTTTGCTGCAACGTTCATGAGTGCTTATGAATATGATTTGAGCATTGGATTAAACCCACGCTCACTTGGATCGCTTCATGGATTTTATCACGACTGATTGGTGAGACGATAATATCTTATATTCTTGAAACCGAGATGTGTGAGTTGTATCTTGCAAGTCGATTGCACATTGATAATATGTAAACGCACCAGTAACTTGGTGTTATAAAACGTATTGTTGTGTGTGATTCGGTGAGTAAGTACAAGCGAGCATTGAGTCGAAGTTTATCCGTTCCTTTTACCCAGTGTGGGATAAAAGCGATATATGTGGGCCCCTCGATGATTTAGTGATGACAAAGGAAAGTGCTCGGCCGGGACAGGACTGATTTGATTTGTTCAATTAGTCAGTCGTCATAAATCAGAAATTGGGAAACAACACATAGACTGAGAGAATGATTTCAATCCATGTCTCATGTCTATACGATATCTAGAATGGAGGAATATATGATCCCTTATCTAAAGGACGCGTATCTGATAAGATTAGAGTTGACAGCGGCTTTTGAAAGCTACGATTGTTGATCAGGATCTGAAGTCATACGCAGAATAATTATTAGACTTATCCAAGTGGGAGACTGTTGGATTAGTGTCTAAGCCCATAACTATTTTGGTATGTACTCGACCCGATTGCGAGCATGGTCCTTTTGGGTTGCCTTCACCAAAGCAACTTGATAGGATGACTTGTGGAGAAAGAGATTAATTATGATTTATTAATATATTATATGAATTATATATTAAAAGAGAAATCATATTGTTTAATTAATATTAGTCAAGAATTAATAATAATTAATTTTGTGGCTAAAAGACATTAATTCAACTTAGGGGACTGGAATTGTAATTATAAGATAATTGCATTTGGGCTATGGATCACCTTGGAACATAGGTTGGACGAATTATATGGGTAGCCCATAAGGAATTCGTCCAAGGGGTGTTTTAAAGGGAGTCTATGGGTTGCTTAGAGCCTAAGCAGTCAGATTAGGGTTTCCTAGTTCAAAACCCTAATAGCCTCACATATATAATGACCCCTAGAGCACCAAAAACGTGTGGAACTGATTCCTTAGGGTTTCTAGACGTTTTTGGTGTCTTTTCTCTCCTCCTTCTTCATCCTTATTGCTTATGGTGTTTGTGACTCCATTAGAGGTGTGACACTTGTGACACTAAGCTTTCAGAATCCAATTACAAGAAGGAATTGATATTGTTATTGCTACATAACAATCAAGGTAATATCTAAACCCTAATTCATATGTTATTTGATTATCACATGCTAGATCTAGGGTTTATGGCTTTGGATGATTATTGCATGTTCATTAGACAAACTAGATCCAAAGCTTTAGGGTTTTCATGTACACCATAGGAATGTTGTAGTGCTCATAACCCATCAGCTCCCATGGTAGTCCCTTTGTATACTTATCGATTTTTGTTAGCTTGTCAGGGACGATGTGCAAAGTAAACTCCATCTTGTCTGTGAAGGCATTGGTATACTCATCAATGGACATGTTTCCTTTTTTTAATTTCAGAAACTAGTTCTCCAGTTCTAGCATGTTTTGGGTTGAGCAGAACTTACGTTTAAAGTGTAACAAGAATTCTGCATATGTCAGTTGTAGTGGCTAATTGGGGCTTATGGTCTTTCCCAAAGTATTCCACCAACGAACAGCCCCACCCCTAAACTAACGCACATCATAAGTGGTTTGTAGCTTGCCCTTGCAACCACATGTTAAGAAAGCTATATCCATTTCAGATATCCAGTCCATAACTCCGATTGGATCTTCTTTCGCAGTAAAATTTGATCGTTTTCAAGTCAAGAAGTCTTTATACTTGCATCTGTTCCTTTCAATTCCTTCATCCTGGTTATTTCTTCTAACCACTTGTGGTTTGGCTTGACTAACGGTTCTACTATAGTTTCCTTCTTCTGAGTTCAGGTTGCACAACTGGTACACTAGGTTCATCACTATTATTATGCAACATTTGTCTCATCTCCCCCCTTTGTTCAGCCATCATAGCCTGAATCATTGTTTGGACTCCTGCTATCGTGATTGGATCGGATACAGTTGCTACCTCTGGTGCACGCTCAATTACTCGTGGCTCAGACTGTTGATTACCATTTCCAAATCCGCTTCGATTTCTCACCATGTCGATCTATACGCCAAATCAGAATTTCGATGTATAGGGACGATAATTAAAGTAAGGAAAGCTTTATTTACGATAGACGTATAAATCTCTGAAAAGTTACATGCCAGTTCTAATACCGTAATTAAACGTTTAAAAATCTGAACACATAAAGTTTCCAGGTCCGGTCGGCAATAGACCATAGATCCGATCAAATAATAGCATCATAAAGCATATAAGGTATCATAAATCATTTAGCACATAAAACAATTTAGGAATCTTTCCTAAAATAAACTAGTGCTCGTGTCTATTCAGGTATATTTCCTAAATATAGCAGACACTCACCTCATAATCATCGATTAGCATTTCTAAGTTTAAGTCAAGAAATTTCCTAAAATTCCTAGTTCACTTAAACTAATGCTCTGATACCAACTGTGACATCCCCAAATTCACGGTCATTTTAAAAGGTTTATTTATGCTTATTTAAAAATCAGAGTATCCTTTTTGAAGATTAATATTGCGAAATTTGTTCCCAAAAAACATGATAATGATATTATCAAAGCATTTCCAAAAAAATGTATTTTATTTAGATTAAAACATTCGGATGTCATCGTCAATACATAAATATAAGCATAACGAAATATTACAAGTCTTACAGTAATTATTGGGATGTCTCGCTTGTTAAATTGACGACTTGAAATTCGGACAGCGCTTCGCTTCTAGCAATTGTCTTTTCCTTTGACCTAACTTAGTGTCATTATCACTAAGTCTTAGTCTAATATTTATTATGACTAATTATTAGTCTAGATTCATCATTAAATCAAATTCTACTTCAAGATCTATCAAGTAAGGAACAACCAGGTAGGATCATATCGTAGGTAGGTCCGTTTGGTATACAAAGTATATTGTTTGGAAATCTCACTTTAAACATCTCACTAAATCCAGGCTAGACATCATCCTCGTAAGTAGATCAATCAGTATAACGACTTAGAATCATCGATAAATCTTGTTTGTAAGTTCATAATAACGATAATGAACTTAAACATAAGTTATACTTAAAGTATGGTAAGCATAACTTAACTTACAGGTGGTTTAGCGAGAAACCAGACTCTGCGCAGGCAGAACCTCTAAGCCGAAAGCTCTTCTTCTCGGGGCTTTCTAGCGCTCCGAAGCTTCACTACTAACACCTAGGAAGTTATAGAGAAAAGTAATAGAGGCTTTGGCGGGTTTGGGAGAGAATTGGTTGAAGAGGTGTGGAGATTTGAGTGAAAAACGACATCTATTTATAGGCTGGAGGGTGCTACGAACATTGGGCGTACTCCAGCATTACACTGGGCGTTCAGCAGTACGTTGGGCATACACATGCTACGTTGGGCGTACGCTTGCTACGTGTCGCGATCAGGTTCCAAGCCGTGGGGAAGAAGGTGTGGCCTAGATCTTGCCACGTGTCGATTTCTGGTTAATCCGAAAATTAATTATCTTCTAAAATCTGTAACTTTCGCATACAAGCTCCGTTTTTGAAGTTCTTTATATCCACGTGTAGGTATCAACGTGATATACAACTTTTGTTTAGACTTCGTCTGCTAATGTTGACTTTATTTTTAAAGTTATATTTTAACAAACTTAGACAGTTAAAGTCCGTTAAAATTTCATAACTTTGTCATCCGACATCCGTTTTCGGCAGTCTTTATAGTGTTGAGCTCGTATTAATGAGATCTTCAATTCTCGTTTAGGTTGTGTCAGCTAATAAGTGATCGATCAAAAATTCGATTTCTGGGCTATATATTGCTACGCTGAATCTTCGAAAAATCATAACTTCCTCAAATGAAGTAAGATTTGGACATACTCTATATGCATGCTCTCGGTTTAACGACTACTATGACTTTTGTTTAGATTACTAAGGATAAAAGTATTTTATCAAAAATTTACTTTTTACGATACGCAGAGCCGTGCCGGTTTAATCGTGAAACTTCGATAGTCATAACTTTTTATAAGTCGGATTTCAGCGCTCTTTATATGTACGGAATCCTTGTGACATGTACTATAACTTTGGTTAAGATTATTTATCCTAAATAATCTTCTATCAAAAATTCATTTTTAACGTTTATTATCTCTAAATTAACTAGCCTGAATCTACAGGCGTTACACATAACATAGCAGCTAGTCCCACCTGGTCATCATAATACAGTTATCCTACCATACATATAAGAGTAAGTGAGGAGACTCACCTGATACTGATGACACAAAAAACCTATCACCCGAACTGCTGGATCTAGACTCAGCCTAGTCAACAAAATAATTAACCTTAATTAATAATTAAGGTTCAAAACTCACTCGCGAGTCGAAATCCCTCAGCTAAACCTTCTAAGGGCAAAAGGACCATTTTGCCCTTCTCATGGTCCAAAACCCTAAAACTTGACCAAGGGTCAAAATCAACTAAATTCAACCCTCAACGCATACGTTAAGCCTACCACTCCATATGTTGGGTGTACAACTAGGTCAGCATGCATCAGGGGGAAATAAGGCTACACTGCACGTAGCCAGGATTACGCTCGGCGTACTCCATCAGTCTCCAAATCTACTAAGTTGTTGTCTTAATCCTTTAATACAACCAACCAAACTACAGATTTGACTAATTCAAGGCCTCTTAACACATAAAGTCGTGGGATTTAAGCCATTGCATGGCTAGAAAAGGCTCAAAGCATCACTCCATCCATTCTAATCTACTTTACTCATGCATGAGCCAAAGGGGTAGATCAAGCAAGCACTTTTATCATTATAGATGTCTTAATGTGCATGAAAGGACAGCTTAAACCCTCTGGAGAGTCCCAAACTCAAAAAGGTCCAAACTTGGGGACTTTTAGCTCATAAATCTTGAACTAAAGAGATCTAGAAGAACACTAGTCAAGGTATAAGCTTTATACCTAAAAATGATGCACAAAGGTGGGAAGTTTCTGGATCTTCAAGCTTGCTAGCATCTTCTTCTTCTTCTCTAACCTCCTTCTTCAACTACAAGGGCCAAGAAGACTCAAAACTTGCAATAACACACACAAAAGTCACACACACGAGATTAGGGTTTATGGGAGGGTTGGTGTAACGCCCAGATCCCTGGTATGCATTAAATAATTATTTATTCATTTTAATAGAAGGACTCGATGAGTTGGTGGCCCTAACTTGTCGAGTAGAAGTCAAATTACGCGCGAGTTTTAAGCTATCTACTCGCCTGAATGAAACCCTAATTTCGGGGTTTTGCACCCTATTTAAGCATCTTAATCCCCACCCCTTGGCCTCATTTCCAGCCTCCAAGTCCCAAGTCCCAAACCCTAATCTACAAAACCCTAGAGCATTTTGTGAGTGTATGAGCATTTTGTGAGTGATTTTGTGTGCTCTTGAAGCTAGAAGAAGAAGAAGAAGGAGCTAGAAGGTTCAAGGAGAAAATAGTAGATCCAGAGATTCATCCCATCCTCATCATTTTCTGGTAATCAAGGCTCAAACTTGTCTTGTAGTTTCTTAGATCTCCTTATGGTCACTTTTATGGAGTTTTTGTCCAAGAAGCTTGATTTATGAGACTTGGACGTCCCAAGTCGATGTAACTTTCAGATCTGGAACCATTAAGGGATGCTATGTGTCGCACCCCCAAACCAGAACGGCGGAAACGTTCGGGGGCGGAGGACTTAAGGTAAGTATCACAACACATGTAACATAGTAATCAAAGTACAAACAACCATTGAATTAATAAGTATAAGTTTTACATAAGTGTTTAAACATTACATATTCAAACACTAAAGTAGGTACAGTAGAAGACAAGAGTCGCAGTACGATACTAGGTAGTCTTCTCAAAAGCTGCTGGAGTGTACCTGTCTACTGGATTCCTGAGAATACAAGTTATTTGGAAAGAGTAGATCAGCATTTAAGCTGGTGAGTTCATAAGTATTTTAGTTCTGTTAAGTATACCCTAAGTTCTCTGGATAAGTTCACTGGTTTCTCCAGGAAATCCTATATTTCCTAAGGTGCTAGATTGATAACCTCAATAGTTTCCCTCTGTAATTACTTAGTTTATATTGATTATACATAACACAATATCGAATGGACAGTCAACTGGGTGTATCTGCCCTAAGCCCACAACCAAACAAGGAACAGGAAGTAAGGCGGAAGTCACACACTTCACTGTCAATCGAACATTACTTATGTATAACTATGATGTAATAACTAAGGAATTATAGAATTAACCACTAAAGGTCTTTTATGTTATACTAGTTTACCGAGATTGAGTGACTAAGTTCCATTGGATAAGTGGTTTAATCCCATAAACCGTTCTCTTTGTATTACTGTTTTATATTTGTATTCCTTTATGAAAACTTGAAACTGAGAGTGTGCCTGGCTCCACCAGGTGTTAATGAAAACTGTATTAAACCATTGTATTTTGTATTCTATAAACTGGTACTTTGAAGGTGTACTTTCGTTTATTTGTTTATACACTAACGTATTATTAATATCTTTTTAATGAGTAGTTATTATAACCATACTATGACTGATGGCCTGAAACAAACGCTTTGTGGGCGTTTAAACTGGTGATAACAATTGTCACTCATCTAACTGTAGCTAGCAGCCTGAGTGCGGGGTTGTCAATCCCGATATAGATCTACACACACTTGTTTCGATCCCCGGCTGAAGATTCTGGTTATAATGTCAGGACTTTCCTATGTTGTCTAAAATGAATTAAACAACCTGAATATAGAGTCTCATAAAAAGCATATTAAACGTTACATGTATATTAGTTTTGAAAACCCAATCATTATGAAATAATGATTGACAGTATATTCTTAGTTTTCCAAACATATATTTGATAAGTATAAACCCTTGATTTGTTTTGAATCAAAACCCTGGTTTCTTGTAAAACAGTGTATTCTAGTATACTTGAATTATGAATTATTACCTCGTGTTTGCTAACTCGGGTACTCTGTATAGTACCTTTGCTAATGCAAACTCGGCAGAATGTATTATTACCTCGTGTTTGCTAACTCGGGTACTCTGTATAGTACCTTTGCTAATGCAAACTCGGCAGGATGTATTATTACCTCGTGTTTGCTAACTCAGGCACTCTGTATAGTACCTTTGCTAATGCAAACCCAGCATTACCATGTGTTTGCTAACCCTGGTACTCTGTATAGTACCTTTGTTAATGCAAACTAGGTATGATGTATCTTTACTTCTTTAATATATTGTTCGTATATTAAAGGTATTATACATATCTTAGTATAGTTGAATGAATTTTGGTAATTTCCTTGGGAAGTATACAGTCATGAATCATACTTGTATATTTAGTTTGGAATCATAAATTATACCTATTATAATTTATATGTTCTATCTGATTAGCATGAATTCTCATGGAATATCACCTTTGCTCAGCCTGATACAAAGGTAATAATACTAAAAGGGGTAGCCTTTTAGACTCATATATGTATAATATATATATAATTAAGAAGGAAACGACCTTCGGACAAATAACACAACCTTAATTCCACATCCAAACAAGGAAAATGATATAAGATAATTCATTAGTCCTAAGCCCTTCAAGTCTTATTTATATATTTATACATATATAAACATGATTTTGGCATTTATACTTTGAAATAGCTTATAAAACATTTTTCAAATAATTTTAACGAAGTTTTTACATGACTTTAAAGATTTAACATGGCTTCACGCTATTTTGAAAGTATTTGATAATTCTTAAAAGCATACGGAAACATTTGTGTGATTATTATCACATACAGTTATTAACACAATTTAATATTGTGTTAAACTTGTATTCCCCCCCTAAAAAGCATTTAAAAACCATTGAAAAGGTAAATTATAGGGGTATGAACTCACTTTGATAAGCGGTGATTCGGGTAGCATTTCGTTTCCCGTAAAGAGTTTATTTAATGAGAAACCGACTCAAACCGGGCAGAGTTTCGACAGGAGAGAGGATGACTTCTCGAGAATTCCGGGGTTCCGGGGCTTGCTTCGGGCTTTAGACACGATACCGGGGCCTTGGGGGTCGTGAGAAAGTCGAGGGGGCGAAATGGTGCAAAATGGGGAATTTAGGGGTGAAAAATCCTCTCTAGCCGAGAATTCTCGCACCCTTTATATAGGGGTGCGAGGGTGCGGTCCGAAGGGTGACTCAGCAGCCACCTGGCGAGGCGAAGAGAGGAGTCAGCAAGACACGCGGCAGCTCCTGCGAAGGCGGTGCGGATCGGACCCGGTACGAGGCACATGTTTCGGACAGGTGTAGGCTTCTAAGCGGACCGAAGTTCGGTCCAATGGGGAAGGAAAGTGACGACTTCGGACCAATCAGGAGAGGACACGCGAGGCTGTGGTCCAATCAGAAGGTCACACGTGGAGGTTCGCACGTGATGACGATGTGTCCGAAGAGTGACATGCGAAATTTCTCGGTTATCCACAATTTCTCGATTTTTGTGCCAAAAACTTGCGAAATTCATAACTTTCGCATACGAGCTCCGTTTTTGGCGTTCTTTATATACACGCATAGGTAAAATCATACTCTACGACTTTCGTTTAGACTTCGTCGGCTGATTTTGATTTTATTTTTAATATTATTATTTTAAACAGACCGGGACGGGAATCCGTTAAAAATTCATAACTTCTTCATCCGATGTCCGTTTTCGTCTGTCTTTTTAGCGTTGTGCTACTTTTGGCGAGAACTTCGATTCTCGTTTAAGTTGCGTCGGCTAAATATCGATCGATTTATATTTTGAATTTTTAGCTGTCTACTGCTAAACCGAAACTTCGAAAAATCATAACTTCCTCATACGAAGTCAGATTTTGACGTTCTTTTCATGAACGTTCTCGGTTTAACATATTCTACAAGTTTCATTTAGATTGTTAAGGCTAAAACTCCTTTTATCGAAAATTCGCTTTTTACGCTGAACAGTGTTTTGTCGGTTTTACCGTGGATTTTCGATTGGTCATAACTTCTTCGTTATAACTCGGATTTCAGTGTTCTTTATGTTTTTAGAAACCTTGTTACAAACTCTACCACTTGGTTCATCCCAATCACGATTATTGATCAATTTATTTTTGACCAAAATTTGACTGGTGTCACGCTATGGCATAAAGGTGCAAACTTTATGCCTTTGGAGCCCCATGCAAGCCTTTAGGATGATATTATGGCCTTTTATGCCCCAAAAGGCCATGCATGTGGAGAAAGGTTGGAACTTTACGTGTTCAAGTAGTGTTAGGAGAGTAGATCTGAAGTTGTAAGCCTTAGTTTGGTGAATGGATGGCTTAAGGACCAAGTTCTAGGTCCCAAGGAATTAGGGTTTAAGCTAAACCCTTTAAGAGGAGGTATTAATGGGTAAAGTCAGAAACTTTACCCTTAAAAGGACATTTTAAAGGTTATTGTATAGTATGAAGCTTGGATCTGAAGTGTAGGGGCTTAATCCTTTAATATAGCCCAAACAGACAAGGGAACTCGGTGAGTCCAGTAAGGGACTCGACGAGTTGAAGCCGGGTGTCCCGATTATATGACAGGTAGAACTTGACGAGTCTGGGAAGGGACTCGACGAGTTGACTCATTTGACCACGAGTCTGAGTTGTTCAGGAACTCGTCGAGTTGGGAGATAACTCGACGAGTTGGGGTTGACTAGGAGTTGACCTTGACTTTGACTTTGACCAGGATGTTGACTTTGACCAGGGGTAAAATGGTCATTTTACCCTAAGAAGGGTTAGTATATTCTGATTAAGTGTTATTGTGAAATTGATAGTCGGGGAGTCATTGGAGTAGCCGTCAGGGATTCCTCACATGAGATTTTACAGCTAGCATTCGAGGTGAGTTTTCTCCAGTAGGAACGGGTCTACCACCAAAATGCCGACCCGTTTAGATGTTAGTAGCTCCGGGCTACGGTCCGATGTCGGGTAGTGCCCGATGTAGGTTATATGCTTTTCGGATTACGATCAGATGACGGGGCGGTCCCAAGGAACGTTTGTGTATGCTTGATGTCTTTGTGATTCTTGCATGTTATGTGTTATGTGTTCCGGGCTTCGGTCCGATGTCGGGGCAAGCCCGATGCATGCATAGCTTATATGCTATGTGTTATGTGTTCTGGGCTTTGGTCCGATGTCGGGGCAAGCCCGATGCATGTTTAGATTATATGTTATGTGTTACATGTTCCGGACTCCGGTCCGATGTCGGGGCAAGCCCGATGAATGTTTATATGTTAATGTTTATATTTTAATGTTTATATGTTAATGCTTATATGCTTATGTTATATGCTTATGTATATGAGATGTTCTATTCCGGGGCAAGCCCGATGCCAGGCGGGGCCCGATGCCAGACGTGGTCTGATGTCGGGGTAAGCCCGATGCCGGGCGGGGACCGATGCCGGGCGGGGACCGATGCTGGGTAAGCCGATGTCGGGATTCGTCTCGATGCAGCTGGTCAGAGTCATAAAGATATGTTATTTGTTATGTGTATGGTATGTGGTAGTTTGGGGATCTCACTAAGCTTCGTGCTTACGGTTTTCAGTTTTGGTTTCAGGTACTTCCACTAGTAAAGGGAAGGGCTCGGGATGATCGCATGACACACACACCATAGCTTAGCCTGGGATTTTCACTATGTTATGTTATATGTGATTTTGGATACATTGATATTGTTTTGATATGATGTTTTGGGATTGACACGACTTATGATTTTTATTCCTCAACAGTATTTTATGGTTAATTTAATAATTTAAAACGAAATTTTTGGACGGTATTTTTGGGATGTTTCAAGATGGTATCAGAGCCTTGGTTTGAGGGATTCGGGCACACTTTCGGGTGTGACTGAACTCAAACGAAGGACTTGGTATGAAATTTTCAAAAGAGAAAATCATTTTTATAAAAAGAACTTTTAAAAGAGAAAAGAACTTTGAAAAGAGAAAAGGGTGTGGTGCATGTAATCAGCCGAGCTCAAGTAAGTATTCCCAAATTACCCATACAAGTTTATGTTATGATATGTTTATGAGAACTGCATGCTAGATTAGGACTAAGAATCTAGGAAGGATGCCTTATGTGACTGTTATATGTGTCTCAGCTTTATGAACCGCATGCTAGTATAGATTAGTCAGTGATGGCCTGAATAAGATATGTTTGATTATGTGTACTCGAAGCTCGAATGTTGCTTGCTTTGTGCTTTTAGGAGTTCTAGTTATCTTTTACTAAGTAGTAAATGAATATGTTAACTTACATATTGCAAGGACTAAATAATTTCAGAAGGTTAGGTCTAGTTGTATTGCGCAGCTCTTGTTTGAGTCCAACCGTTGTAGGGTAGGATCTCTCATTCGAAGAATTATCTAGTCTTAGTGATATTTAATAGTACTCACGAGCTAGTTAGGGGAGATAGCAGGGACTTCTTATACAACTGATGACGGAGAGTTGGTTGGTGATTACCCTAGGGCAAGCCTAGGATGAGTTTAGCATGAGATCAACAGTAGTAGTAGAAGGGACTTGGTGGAGTCAAGGTAGTTCTTGAGGAAAGTACGGATAAATGTGGAAGGTAGTATGGGCCCGTACTACTGAAAGCAGAGGATCCGTACTCCAATCAAGGAAGGTTGAGATGAACCCAGGAAACTTGTAGTGTGTGAGATCCCTCGAGTTATGATGAGTATTATGATGATTGTAATGGTATATTTCTGAGTATAGTGACGCTACGTGGTAGACCAGATGGCAGTTCTGGTGCCGGCGAGGGATCAGGCTCAGAATCTGGATCCGGGCAGCTCGATGATCAGATGAGGGAGTTCATTCCATCTGATATTATGTGCAGTATCATTAACTAGACGTTTGTGATCTTCAGTATGATCATGGAGGGCATTTTAGAGATTTGTGATGAGAGGCTGAGTGCATTCTGCACTGAGATAGCATCCATGATAGGAACGCGTATGTTGATGATTTGGGAGTTCAGAGCTTGTGAAGCTCCAGATTATCATGGGGATAGGGACCCCATTGCTAGCAGCGGGTGATTGGCGGATATCGTCAATATTTTCGTACCAGTCGTAGTCTCGAAAGGGGAAAAGGACCGACTTGCTTCCTGCCTCCTGAAGGACAGGGCACGTGATTGATGGGAAGAGCTTGGTAGTGATTTGGGTAATGATGCGGTCGATGCTATGTCATGGGATGACTTTTCGACCAGATTCCGGGCAGATTTTGCCCAGAAGATTGAGGCGCATCAGTTGGCGCAAGAGTTATTAGATCTCCGCCAAACTACTGAGACTGTGGCAGATATCACTGCCAAGTCTCGGGAGAGAGCTTATTTGGTACCGCAGTATGTAGCAGGTGAGGAAAAGAATAAGGTAAGGTGTCATGACATACTGCAGAATGATAGCAGGAAGATCGTGAGTGTCTCGGGGTGCAAGACCCTGAATGATATGACTTCTAGAGCCCGAGAACGGGATATGGACTTGGAGCACATTGGTAAGAGGCAATCAGATCAGTTGCTTATACTGAAGGGTCTCGAGAGGAGACCTAAGATTTAGGATCAGCTTTAGAGAGGCCAGCAGGGCCAGGTTCAGTGCAACACTTGCGGGAAACTACACGGTGGAGCCTTTCGTCCCAAGGGTTTGAGTAAGTATAACTCTGGGTTATCCTCTGTTTGTATTTGAATTATGTTTTCGAGATATGTCATATGCCAATTGCATACCGAGAATTATTAGTGGGTAGCAGAAGGTTATTTCCCTAATTGTTTGATTCGGGGGCTACCCGATCTTTTGTGTCGCTCGCACTTAGCAAGCGATTTAGTATAACTCCGGGGGAGCTAGACTGTGCATTAGATGTTGAGATAGCGAATGACAGGACCGTCAGGGTTGCTAGGGTTCACAGAGGTTGTACTTTACAGTTATTCGATGAGCAGATTTCAGTGGATTTGGTTCCTATTCTCCTGCGAGGGAATAAAGTTATAGTGCGTATGGATTGGTTGAACCCCAATGGGGCAGTGATCGACTGCGAGCAGCAGCTAGTGAGGGTTCAGACTCCTAGTGGGGGAGGGTTAGTGATCCAGGGCGAGAGGCCACAGCAAGGACCGGTTTTATGTTCAGCAGCGAGGGTGAGGCGTTACCTTCAGCAGGGTTGCGCATTTATGTCGCTTATGTGATGGATACCCGGGATAAGGGTAAGGCGGCAGTGGATGACGTACCGGTCAAACGAGAGTACTCGGACGTATTCCCAGAGGATTTTCCTGGGATACCTCCGGAGAGACATGTTGAGTTTAGGATCGACTTAGTCCCCGATGCGGCTTTGATAGCTAAAGCACCATATAGGTTGGCTCCTCCCGAGATGCAGGAGTTGTCTACTCAGCTGCAAGCGCTGCTAGACAAAGGATTTATCAGGACGACTAGTTCATCGTGGGAGGCGAGGCGATTGAATCCATGCCTTGGGAGGATTTTGTGACGAGATTTCATACTCGAGTCAAGGAAAGTTACGATGATACCAGGAAGCTTGTAGGGTATGGGATTACTCAATGAATATATATATATTTTTGTGTATTCTGATGGTTTGAATGGTCTATTTCAGTATGGTGGTCACTCGAGGAAAACTTGGTAGTGGTTCTAGTGCTGGTGAGGGTTCAGGTTCAGGTTCTGGAGCCGGACAGTTGGATGATCAGATGTGGGAGTTCATTTCGTCAGAAATTACCCGCAGCATACTCGATCAGACTCCTGTGATCTTTGGTACGAACAAGAAGGGTATCATGGAGGTTTTAGAGGAGTGCTTGGGCTCATTCCGTTCTGAGTTGTTAACAATGATGGGAGCTCGCACTTTCACTTTCCGTGAGTTCCGGGCATGTGGAGCCCCAGTATTTTCGGGAAGAAGGACCCGATCGCGAGTAGATGTTGGTTAGCGGATGTCGGTAATGCCTTTTTCACTAGCAGTGTTCCCGATGGGGAAAAGGTCAGATTTGCTTCATGTATTCTAAAAGACAGAGCTCGAGACATGTAGGAGGAGGTAGGACATGTCGTGGGAGGCGAGGCGATTGAATCCATGCCTTGGGAGGATTTTGTGACGAGATTTCGGGCCGAGAGGAATGTGGGTCGGGTGGCCTCATTTGATTATGATAGTCAAGGGTTGTTGACCCAGCATGGGAGGGTCTGGGTTCCGTACTGGGGCAGAGTACGGTAGGTTCTGATGGATGAAGCCCATAACTCGAGGTTTTCCATCCATCCTGGGGCGACAAAGATGTATCGGGATCTTCGCCCTGATTACTGGTGGCCCTGCATAAAGCGGGACGTAGCGTGGTATGTGGAGAGGTGCTTGACCTACAGGAAGGTCAAGGCTGAGCACCAGAGACCACATGGCAAGATGCAGCCGTTAGACATTCCCGTGTGGAAATGGGAGGATATTACCATGGATTTCATTACCAAGCTTCCTAGGAACGCACTTAGAGTAGATTCTATATGGGTCATCGTGGATCGGTTGACCAAGAGCGCTCATTTTATCCCGATCCAGGAGAGCATATCGTCCGAGAAGTTGGCCGAGATATAGGTGCGAGAGGTAGTGGTACGGCATGGAGTGTCTGTCTCGATGGTGTCAGACAGGGATGTCCGTTTCACTTCTAGATTTTGGAAGCGGTTTCACGAGGAGATGGGTACTCATCTCCACTTCAGCACCGCTTTCCACCCTCATACAGACGGACAGAGCGAGAGGACGATACAGACTCTAGAGAACATGTTACACGCATGTGTTTTGGATTTCAGTGGCAGTTGGGATACGTATCTTCCATTGGCGGAATTTTCGTATAACAACAGTTACCACGCCAGCATAGGTCGACCTCCCTTCGAGATGTTATACGGGAGGAAGTGTAGGACCCCAATCTGTTGGGTTGAGGTCGGTCAGAGAGTCATGGGGAGTATTGAGGTAGTACTCAAGACTACAGAGCGAATCCAGCAGGTCTGGAGCATGCTCCAGACTGCTCAGAGTCGGCAGAAGAGCTACGCCGATAAGCGGCGTTCAGATTTAGAGTTTCAGGTGGGCGACATGGTCCTCCTAAAGGTGTCACCTTGGAAGGGTGTCATCCGGTTCTAGAAACAGGGCAAGTTGGGCCCCAGGTACATTGGTCCCTTCCGTGTTATAGCCCGGGTGGGCAGGGTAGCTTATCGGTTGGATCTACTGGCAGAGCTCAGTCAGATCCACAGCACTTTCCATGTTTCCCCGTTGCGAAAGTGCTTAGTGGATGAATCAGCGATTATACCCTTGGAGGAAATTCAGTTTAACGATAGCCTGAACTACATTGAGAGACCGGTGGCAATTCTGGATCACAAGACGAAAACCTTGAGGAACAAGGTTGTCCAGCTAGTGAAGGTGCAGTGGCAGCACCGCAAGGGTTCAGAGTGGACTTGGGAGCCCGAGGAGGAGATGAGGGAGCACTACCCATAGTTGTTTTCAGATGCAGCAGACTTCGAGGACGAAGTCTAAGACAAGTGGGGGAGAATTTTAACGCCCAGATCCCTGGTATGCATTAAATAATTATTTATTCATTTTAAGAGAAGGACTCGACGAGTTGGTGGCCCTAACTCGTCGAGTATAAGTTAGATTATGCGCTGGTTTTAAGCTATCCACTCGACGGGTCGAGAGCCCTCAACTTGGCGAGTAGATCGGCCTGAATGAAACCCTAATTTTGGGGTTTTGCACTCTATTTAAGCATCTTAATCCCCACCCCTTGGCCTCATTTCCAACCTCCAAGTCCCAAGTCCCACACCCTAATCCACGAAACCCTAGAGCATTTTGTGAGTGTGTGAGCATTTTGTGAGTGATTTTGTGTGCTCTTGAGGCTAAAAGAAGAAGAAGGAGCTAGAAGGTTCAAGGAGAAGATAGAAGATCCAGAGATTTCGTCCCATCCTCATCATTTTCTAGTAATCAAGCCTCAAACTTGTCATGTAGCTTCTTAGATCTCCTTGTGGTCGCTTTTATGGAGTTTTTGTCCAAGAAGCTTGATTTATGAGACTTGGACGTTCCAAGTCGATGTTACTTTCATATCTGGAACCATTAAGGGCAGCTATGGTATAAAGGTGCAAACGTTTTGCCTTTGGAGCCCCATGAAAGCCTTTAGGATGATATAATGGCCTTTTATACCCCAAAAGGCCATGCATGTGGAGAAAGGTTGGAACTTTACGTGTTCAAGTAGTGTTAGGAGAGTAGATCTGAAGTTGTAAGCCTTAGTTTGGTGAATGGATGGCTTAAGGACCAAGTTCTAGGTCCCAAGGAATTAGGGTTTGAGCAAAACCCTTTAAGAAGAGATATTAAGGGGTAAAGTTAGAAACTTTACCCTTAAAAGGACATTTTCGAGGTTATTGTAAAGTATGAAGCTTGGATCTGAAGTGTAGGGGCTTAATCCTTTAAGATAGCTCAAACAGACAAGGGAACTCGGTGAGTCCAGTAAGGGACTCGACGAGTTGAAGCCGTGTGTCCCGATTATATGACAGGTAGAACTTGACGAGTCTGGGAAAGGACTCGACGAGTTGACTCGGTTGACCACGAGTCTGAGTTGTTCAGGAACTCGTCGAGTTGGGTGATAACTCGACGAGTTGGGGTTGACTGGTAGTTGACCTTGTCTTTGACTTTGACCATGATGTTGACTTTGACCAGGGGTAAAATGGTTATTTTACCCTAAGAAGGATTAGCATATTATGATTAAGTGTTATTGTGAAATTGATAGTCGGGGAGTCGTTGGAGCAGCCGTCAGGGATTCCTTACACGAGATTTCACAGTTAGCATTCGAGGTGAGTTTTCTCCAGTAGGAATGGGTCTACGGCCACAATGCCGACCCGTTTAGATGTTAGTAGCTCCGGGCTACGGTCCGATGTCGGGCAGGGCTCGATGTAGGTTATATGCTTTCTGGATTACGATCCGATGTTGGGGCGGTCCTGAGGAATGTTTATGTATGCTTGATGTCTTTGTGATTCTTGCATGTTATGTGTTATGTGTTCCGGGATTCGGTCTGATGTCGGGGCAAGCCCGATGCATGTATAGCTTATATGTTATGTGTTATGTGTTCCGGGCTTCGGTCTGATGCCGGGGAAAGCCCGATGCATGTTTAGCTTATATGTTATGTGTTACATGTTTCGGACTCCGGTCCGATGTCGGGGAAAGCCCGATGAATGTTTATATGCTAATGTTTATATGCTAATGCTTATATGCTTATGTATATGAGATGTTGTATGTCGGGCGGGGCCCGGTGCCAAACGTGGTCTGATGCCGGGGTAAGCCCGATTCCAGGCAGGGCCCGATGTCGGGTAAGCCGATGTCGGGATTCGTCCCAATGCAGCTGGGCGGAGTCCTAAAGATATGTTATTTGTTATGTGTATGGTATGTGGTAGTTTGGGGAGCTCACTAAGCTTCGTGCTTACGGTTTTCATTTTTGGTTTCATGTACTTCCACTAGTAAAGGGAAGGGCGCGGGATGATCGCATGACACTAGGGATAAGTTATAAAATAGGAAAACCGAACCGGAATCGGACCGGAACTGGAACCGGTATAACCGGAAAATGCTTAAACGGTCGGGGTATTGGGTTTAAAAATTAGTCTTATCCGGGTTCCGGGTATTCCGGGTACGGGTCTAACGGGTCCAGGTATTTCGGGTTTTAGAACCGGATTTGTAAAAAAAACCGGAACCATGTTTAATGGACCGGAACCGGTTTAGTGGGCCAAGAAACCGAAAATTAAAGGGTTATCAAAAAATGTGCTATTGATTCACTTAGCTCTAAACTAAAAATAAAAATGAAAAGTTTCTCTACTCGACGACAAGAGCTACTCAAACAGAATTATCCTCATCTCTTGTGACGTCTCAATACTATAAATAAATATTCTAAGTTCTAACTTGTTTACTTTGTGATTTCACTTTTTGTTGAAAAAATGTGTCTCAAGATAGAAGATGTCAGAATTCAAGATTAAGAAAATAGATTTTACAAAAGGTTTGTAAAACCTAAAGTTACACTAAGTCATTAATGAGTTGTCAATATTCGGTTAATAGCCAGAAAAATTGTTTCTCAAATTATAGATATGTCTCCAATTGTTTACGGCATCTAATATATGTCAGAAAATTAACTCTGCAGTTGATTTCTCTCACTTGAACAAAAGATTATTTCATGATACATTAAAAAATTGGTCATTTGATAATAAAACACCTACAATCTAGGTTATTTAAGTGATTATATTTTTTTAAACATTGTGTGTTTTAGCTTTCAAGACAAACAATTGAAGTTGTAAAAACACAACTAAACACGAACATACGCCAACTTATACCAACTTATATAAAAAATAAAATCTTAAATGGTTAAGCATTTAGTTCTGTTATAAAATCATAACGGAGACAAAAGCAATTACCGCCAAAACCCAGAAGTATAAAGCAACAAACGACCAAAATATATTTAACTTGTTTCCATCAAGTTAAGTATCATAATACATCAACAAAGTTATTATAAAAGTTTGAGTACTATAATCATAATATCCAATGTCCATTTCCGGGTTTCCGGTTATTTCCGGATCTAATACACGAATCCGGTTCCAATTATCATGTTCCGGTTCCAACCGGTTTCATACCCACTATACCCGGTGTGATACCCCGAACCGAACCGGAACCGATTACCGTATACCGGTCCGGTTCTCGATTCTTATAATCCGTCAATTTCGGGTTCCGGGTCCGGGTAAACCGGTCCAGTTTTAGACCCACTTTCATCCCTACATGACACACACACCACAGCTTAGCCTGGGATTTTCACTCTGTTATGTTATATGTGATTTTGGATACATTGATACTGTTTTGATATGATGTTTTGGGATTGACACGACTTATGATTTTTATTCCTCAACAGTAGTTTATGGTTTATTTAATAATTAAAAACGAAATTTTTGTACGATATTTTTGGGATGTTTCAGTTGGAGGCTGATAAGGGTGGCTAAAAATGAAGCCATAATGTTCCTTAAATAGGGACGAGCCTTAAAATTAGGGTTTTACATTTGATCTAGTACGCCCATCGTACCACATGTACGCCCAACGTACTAGCTAGATCTCCGCGTCCATACATGCTGCATGAGTACGCTGAGCGTACTCATATGTACGCCCACCGTACAACCAGTTTTTGCCAACTTTTTCAATTAGGGACTAAACGCAACACTTTTGATAAAGATTCAAGAATGATAAAATGTACCTTATTTTGGTATGTTACAGTTAAATCCAAAAGCAAGAAATAAAATAAATACATGGACTAGTTTATTATTCTTCAATAGTTGATGGCTTAATTAGAAACTAAAGGATATTGACTTATTTTGTAATAAGTCAAAGGTTTAAATTATGGAAGATAATTATATTAAGATAACTATCTTAGTTAGATAATTGCCTACTTTAAGCCAAACTTTGAGAGGAAGATAATCTTTAGGGATTATGCAAGTATAAAAGGCATGCCAATTTGTGGGAGAACCCTAGTGAATCTCAAAATCCTTTCTCATTCTTTTGTTAGGTCGAAAACACATAAAACCTAAGGGGGTTCGTGTAACACCATTGTTCAGGAGTTTTGCATTTATACCCTTAAGTATTAAATTTATTTGCAAAATTGGTCCTTTTGTCATTTAAATGAAATTGTGCGTTGTGCCTAGTACGCGGCGCGTACTCCCGCTTACGTCGAGCGTAAGTGGCTGAGGGTCAAAGCCTAATTTTTAGGGTTTGAGCCATATTTAAGCATCATTATCTCTTTGAGACCCCTTCATTCACCAGCCTCCACCCAAGACGTCCATAGCAAACCTTAATCCATTGTGTGAGCATTTTGAGCTTGAAAGTGTGTGTTTTGGTGTCATTGAAGCAAGGAGAATATTGAAAAACCACCTTGGAAGCTCAATACCACTTAGATCTAGAAGCATCTCACCCTCAAGAATCATTTGGAGGTATAAAGTTCAAATGTTGATGAGTTAGTTGCTTAGATCTTGCTAGTTTAGAGTTTGTGTACATTTTTGGTCCCATAGTTTGATCTAGTGGAGTGTGAGCTACTTCAAGTCCTTGATATGTAGTTTTATGTAGTTTTGAGTTCATAGATTCCTAAAAATGAGCGATTTGGCATTCTCTTTGATCCATGCAAGATTTTTGGGACTTTGGATAACTTTTGGGCCAAGGGTTTGAGTTTTTACCCTCTTACATTTATGCAAATGGATAAAGTCAGAGACTTTATCCATTATGACGTCCCTTTTAACCTGGATCTAAAGTTTGATGTCTTGGCTTAACGAAACATGAACTTAGTGGAAAAGTTGGGATTTAGCTCTGTTATGATGGGAGTACCAGGGATTGATCCCTTGTTTTGGAAGGGCATCCTCTACACGGGGCGTAGAGGGAGTACGCAGGGCGTACTCAACACAAAAGGAATCTTTGACTTTTGACATTGACTTTGACCAGGATTTTGATTAATTTTGACTTAGGGGCATTTTGGGTGTTTTGATTAGTAGTTTGAGATTAGGTTAGTGCTTGTGGTATAAGTGATGGGTTTTGAGCATTCTAACACTTCCTAAGTGTACATACAACCCTAATAACCTTGGATCTATGTTTGTCTAATAATCATGCAAAGTTGAATTCCAAGGTTATATTCCTATCTAGCATACATGGGGAACATTTTTAACTTGAATGAAAGATAGAATAACTTACCTTGTTGTTGATTATGATCCTTGAAACCTTGTGAGCCTAGCACTCCAAGTGTGATGCCTCAAATTCTTCACACAACACCAAATGCAAAGGAGTAAACTTTGAGAGAATCTTACACTTGCAAAATCGGCTCTAGCCCTCTTGTTTCTTATGTGTCGCCAATTTTGGTGGAGAATGGGTTTCTTATATAGTGTTGACACATCTAGGGTTACACCATGTAAACCCTAATGTGTCATGACTCTTCATTTCCATGACCCATGGGTTTGTAACTCCCATGGAGCATCCATGGAGCATCCTATGGGTGGAACCCAACTTGATAATCCATGGAGCCTCTTAGCCCACTATATAAGATATGGAAGATTTATATAATCTACCCATATATTTAATTAGTTATCTTTTGATCACTTAATTAATTCTAAATTAATTCTTGATCAACCTAATTAAATAATATTATTAATATATTAGAACTTATAATATATTAATAAACCATAAGTGTTATTTCTCTCATTTTAGTTTATCCAATTGCATGGTGCCATGCAACCCAAATGGACCATGCCGGGTCGGGTCAAGTACATACCAGAAATAGTTATGGACTTAGACACCTTATCCAACAGTCTCCCACTTGGATAAGTCTAATAACTATAACTGCAATACTTCAGGAACCGATCGGCAATCGTAGCTCTTTCAAGGTCTCTCGGAACTGAGAAGATGATGATACGCCATTTAAGATAAGTGATCATATAATCCTCTATTCTAGATATCAGCCGGACAAATACATGGAACAATGTCTTACTTATTGTCCAGCAGTTTGTTTCCCGATTTCCGATTTGTTTGACAAAGAACTTAATTGAACACATCAACTTAGTTCTGACCGGGCCCGGTACATAGGTCAAAACAAAATCATCGAGGGGCCCAGATATCAGCTTCTAATACAAGAAGGAACAGATAAACTTCGACTCATATGTTTGTTCTACTACTCATTGAATTATACACAAGAGCATGTTTTATAACATCGAGTTACCAATGCGTTTTCGTACAATCAATGCATAACCAACTCATAAGTAACAAATCATATATCTAGGTTTGAAGACTTATATGATATTACCGTCTCACGATCACTCGATATAAATTCCATGAAGTGATTCCAGTGAGCGTGGGTTGAGTCCAATGCTCAGAACTTATGAGCACTCATGAGTGTTGTAGCCATGTCCAACAACTTAGACCTCTGCAACCAATCATGACAGTCTTGATTCATACCTACTTCCGACATATGACCGACTGTGGAGGTTCGAATAATATGATATACCAAACGTAATTATTCTGGAAGTCAAAACATGCAAAAGAAATATAGTAAACGATCGACAAGAGATAGCAACACTTTACTCATAAATAAAACACCTTTTATTCATCATCTAATGTCAATTACACTTTACAAATTTCAAGGTTATCTAACTACTAAATCTAATATCATCCTTCAGCCCTATGATCCGAGCATGCTGGAGATGCTTAACCCGAGTCATTCCCTTCGTGAGGGGATCTGTTGGATTCTCATCCGATGATACCCTCATTTCCACGAGGAGTCCTTCTTCTATTCGATGTCTGATGAAATGGTATTTTCTGTCGATGTGTCTGGATCTCCCGTGATCCCTTGGTTCCTTGGCTAAGGCAACTGCACTTTCACTATCACAGAAAATTTCCATTGGCTCTTTAATAGCTGGTACAACTCCAAGGTCTCCAATGAAGTTCTTCAGCCATATCGCCTCCTTTGCTGCCTCGCTAGCTGCTATATACTCTGATTCGCAAGTTGAATCAGCCTCTGTCTCTTGCTTGGAACTCTTCCAAGAAATTGCTCCTCCATTTAAGGTAAAGACCCAGCCTGACTGAGAGCGGAAATTATCCCTATCAGTCTGAAAGCTAGCATCACTATACCCTACAACTCTCAAGTCTTCACTCCCACCGAGGGTAAGGACCCAGTCCTTAGTCCTCCGTAGGTACTTGAGGATATTCTTTACCGCAGTCTAGTGTGCCTTGCCAGGGTTCCCCTGATACCTGCTAACCATGCTCAAAGAAAAGGCTACATCAGGTCGAGTACACGTCATAGCATACATGATCGATCCTACAGCCGAAGCATAAGGTATTCGACTCATTTCTGCTATCTCAGCCTCAGTACTAGGGCTTTGTGTCTTACTCAATCTGGCGTTACTCTGGATGGGTAACTCTCCTTTCTTGGAGTCCTGCATGCCGAATCTCTTCAGCACCATATCCAAGTAGGTACTCTGACTAAGTCCAATTAGTCTTTTACTCCGGTCTCTCAAGATCCTTATCCCTAGAATATAGGCAGCTTCTCCTAGGTCCTTCATAGAGAAACACTTCCCAAGCCAGGACTTAACTTCCTGCAGAGTTGGGATGTCATTTCCTATGAGTAGTATGTCATCCACATACAATACCAAAAAGCTAACTATACTCCCACTAGCCTTGACATATACACAAGATTCATCTTCACTCCTAGAAAAGCCAAATTCCTTGACTTTCTCATCAAAGCAAAGATTCCATCTGCGAGGTGCTTGCTTTAACCCATAAATGGATTTCTCAAGCTTACACACTCTATTAGGGTACTCTGTGTTGACAAAACCCTATGGCTGACTCATGTAAACATCCTCAGCCAACTTTCCATTAAGGAAAGCGGTTTTGACATCCATTTGCCATATTTCATAGTCATGAAATGCGGCTATGGGTAACAGAACCCTAATAGACTTAATCTTGGCCACTGGAGAAAAGGTCTCATCATAATCAACTCCCGGAGTTTGTGAGAAACCCTTTGCAACCAATCGTGCCTTATAAGTGTGTACATTACCATTATGTCGGTCTTCTTCTTGAAGATCCATTTGCACCCTACAGGCTTACGACCTGGTACATTCTCAACCAAGTTCCAAACTTGATTGTCATACATGGACTGTATCTCGCTGTCCATTGCCTCTTTCCACTTGGCTGACTCAGGGCCTGCCATGGCTTCCGCGTAACTGTTAGGTTCATCCAGACCTATCAGTGTCTCATCACTGATAAGTGTATCACCTTCCGCAGTAATATGGAATCCATAGTAATGCTCAGGTGCATTCCTAACCCTTGTGGAACGCCTCAGAGGTACAGACTTGTCAATTGGCTCAACAGGAGTTTCCTCCTCAAGTTGAGTGCTAGGGTTTGAAGTTCCTTCACCACTTGACTCTTGAATTTCTTCAAGGTCAACTTGCCTCCCACTGTCTCCTTGGCTTATGAACTCTCTCTCTCGAAAGAAAGCCCTCCTAGCTATAAAGACCACATTCTCACTAGGTCTGTAGAAGAGGTAACCAAAGGATTTTTGTGGGTAGCCGATGAAAATACACCTCTCACTTCGAGGTTCGAGCTTATCATGAGTCTCGCGTCTCACGAAAGCCTCGCAACCCCAAATCTTAATGTGGTCTAGTTTGGGTACTTTACCAGTCCACATCTCATGAGGAGTTTTGGCAACTTTCTTTGTGGGAACTAGATTAAGGATATGGGCGGCAGTCTCTAAGGCATACCCCCAAAATGAGATTGGTAGCGAAGCTCGACTCATCATGGAACGAACTATATCCAACAAGGTTCGATTACGCCTCTCAGCTACACCATTCAACTGCGGTGTCCTGGGAGGTGTCAATTGTGAGACAATCCCACATTCCCTAAGATAGTCGAGGAACTCTGAACTAAGATACTCACCACCTCAATCGGATCGAAGCATTTTAATGTTCCTTCCCAATTGATTCTCGACTTCCTGTTTAAACTCTTTAAACCTCTCAAAAGTCTCTGACTTATGCTTGATTAAGTAGACATATCCATATCTACTGTAATCATCAGTAAAAGTCAAATAATAACGATTAGCATCCCTTGTGGCATGTTTGAAGGGCCCACACACATCCGTGTGTATAAGATCCAACAAACCTTCACCCCTCTCACAAGAACCTGTGAAGGGTGACTTTGTCATTTTTCCAAGTAAGCATGATTCGCAACTATCATCTGACTTTAGGTCAAATGACTCCAACACTCCATCCTTTTGGAGTTGGCCTATGCGTTTCTTGCTTATATGTCCAAGACGACAATGTCATAATGATGCTTTATCCAAGTTATTATCATTAACAGAATCAATACACAATACATTATTTCCTAAGTTATCAACCACAGATACAGTTTCATACACACCATCACAAGGTAATGCTTTAAAATAAAGAACATTATTAAAGAAAGCATTAATCGAACCAACTTCATTATCAAATGAAAAGGTGAAACCTTGTTTATACAATGCATGAAAGGAAATAATATTTCTTGCCATTTCTGGCGAATAACAACATTTATTCAAATCTAAACTAAACTCACTACTTAGTGATAAAGTATAAACTCCAATCTTGGTGACAGGTAAAGCTTTCCTATTCCCCATGATTAAGTTTATTCTTCCATGCTCCACATTCTCACTTCTTCTTAGTCCCTGCAAATCAGAACAGATATGAATACCACAACCGGTATCAAGGACCCAAGAGTTAGAATGGGGTGAGTTATTAGATAAGATAGTGTAAATACCTGCATGGTTGGGTTTAACTTTCCCATCCTTCACATCTTGCTAGTACTTTGGGCAGTTCCGCTTCCAATGTGACTTTTCATGGCAATAGAAGCATTCAGCCTCTTTAGGGTCAGAAGAAGGAGTGACAAAACCTTTCTTGATTCCACTTGAAGAAGAGCCATCAAGGGTCCTAGCCTTGGTACCCTTCGAAGAGCTCTTCCTCTTCTTCCCTCTACCTTTCCTGATTGCCAAAACCGGGGCGGAGTTTGGAGTAGGAGTGTTAACAACCGACTTACCCTTAAGACCTGTTTCTGCGGTCTTGAGGAGTCCCTGAAGTTTGCTGAGTGTGACCTCTTCCTTATTCATGTGATATGTCATGCGGAATTGATCATAGCACGATGGTAAGGAGTGCAAAATGATATCTATTGCAAGCTCCTCAGGGAAGTTCACATTAAGCTTCAGCAACCGATCCACATACCTTTGCATTTTCTGCATGTGGCTCGTGACGGATT
The DNA here is from genome assembly GCF_052849685.1 of Lactuca virosa. Lineage (NCBI taxonomy): Eukaryota > Viridiplantae > Streptophyta > Magnoliopsida > Asterales > Asteraceae > Lactuca > Lactuca virosa. Next base: position 101,213,151 of record NC_136432.1, on the reverse strand, counting down.
CCCCGTCCTTCATCATGGTTGTTATGATAGAGCATATGATTTCATACCTCTCTTGTCGTGCACTTTGATGGTATCTTTCCATCAGATCTTGGTGCATTTCAAAAGGGTAGAAGTCCTCATAGGACTTTTGGAGTTCCGCTGTCATGGTGGCCAACATGATGCATGCCACTTTTGTAGCATCCCTTTCATGTGCCCGGAAGTCAGCGATCTCCTGGGGAGTTGCAGTGGTCTCATCAATCTCTTTAAGCTCCTTGTCAAGGACATATTCTTTGTCCTCGTAGCGGGTAATCATCCTGATGTTTCTGATCCATTTATTGAAGTTGGATCCATCAAAAGTGACTTTCCCACACAAGTTCATAAGGGTAAAGGAGCCATTAGGATTAGAGCCAGAAGCAGCATCGTTTGAAGACATCTGAAAGAAGAGAACAAGATTAGTTTAGATATTAAGAGAGTCCTTAATAAATCACCCAAATGTAATATTAAGGCTAGGATCCAATCACAATATATTATAACTTAGAAGAGGTATGCCGTAATCCAAGCTATAACATATTTGAAAGGTAGGTGAATGACGATTCACCAATTTCCACCATGAAAAACGAAATATAAATATTAGGTTTTTAATTGGTTCTTAGAAATTCCTAGATTCTTTTGAGATTCAATGAACTTTTCAAAGGCATGTTTCAATCTCGAGTGTGCCCTCCAAGTTTTGTGACTGGGATACCGAGGATCACAAAACGAGGTGTGAAGTAACCATGCAAATCACTTGGTACCCTCAAGGTTTATCACTCAATCGATGTGCCGTTAAACCACACACGCTCCACCGATGCTATGGTAAACCTTAAGTCACCCTTTACCAACCTTGTTAAGTCCAAGTTAGTGTGCCGGTTAACCACACACGCTCCACCAACGACTTAAACAAAGTGTAAAGTGTAATTTCATGGATTAGCACCTTATTCACATTTTCCTAAAGTAACTAAGATTGGGAATTTAATAAAAGCATTTAGTTACTTTATAATATTCATCATACTTTTAATGAGAATTTATAAGTCCTTGTCTTACCCGTTCGGCTAACGACCCTCCACCGATCAAGGAAGCGGTGGGTAAGAGTGGACACCCATTAAGTTGCCATTTTATAGGCAACAACCTTATACCCCCCCCCCCCCTTATAGACCGGCTTCGTGAATGAGGCGTACTAGCAGTAAGACGACTTGTCGTTATACATATATATATTAGTAACTTATAATATTATAAAGTATAAGGGTTGAATTTTAACTTTTAAAATTCTAAGGGTTGGAACTAAAGTTTTAATCAAGACTTTACATGTTCCAAAAGTTGAGGGCAAGTTTTGTGAACTTCCAAAACTTTTCATTTCTTATAACTTATGAATTAATTGAGTAATAAAAATGAAGACTCTTCATTTTTATAACTCTTGTGTTCTTTTAATGGCTTTAATAAAAGTGAGACTTTTGGTTTTCCATAACTTGAGGACAAGTTATGGACTCCATTAAAACACATTATGATCATGAATTAAACTACCATGAAGGTTACAAACAATTCATATGATCATCTAATCTTCATAAGTTCAAGAACATGAATATGAACACTTTCAAGAATCAAAAATTACACTTAAAAAAAACTTGTAATTTTAATAATTGCCATTGTAAATGGATTAGCATAAACATTACACCATCTAAAACAAGCTTTAAAACATCAAAACAGTTTAGGGTAATGTTTCTAGTCCATTTCCAGCAGCAAATATGCAAACTTTCATACGAGCAGAAAACAGAAAAACGATTTTTTTTCAAGCTGTTTGCACAAAAAAAAAAAAAACAACAACAACAACAAACAAACCTAGGCTCTGATACCACTGATGGGTTTTGAGCATTCTAACACTTCCTAAGTGTACATACAACCCTAATAACCTTGGATCTATGTTTGTCTAATAATCATGCAAAGTTGAATTCCAAGGTTATATTCCTATCTAGCATACATGGGGAACATTTTTAACTTAAATGAAAGATATAATAACTTACCTTGTTGTTGATTATGATCCTTGAAACCTTGTGAGCCTAGCACTCCAAGTGTGATGCCTCAAATTCTTCACACAACACCAAATGCAAAGGAGTAAACTTTGAGAGAATCTTACACTTGCAAAATCGGCTCTAGCCCTCTTGTTTCTTATGTGTCGCCAATTTTGGTGGAGAATGGGTTTCTTATATAGTGTTGACACATCTAGGGTTACACCATGTAAACCCTAATGTGTCATGACTCTTCATTTCCATGACCCATGGGTTTGTAACACCCATGGAGCATCCATGGAGCATCCTATGGGTGGAACCCAACTTGATAATCCATGGAGCCTCTTAGCCCACTATATAAGATATCGAAGATTTATATAATCTACCCATATATTTAATTAGTTATCTTTTGATCACTTAATTAATTCTAAATTAATTCTTGATCAACCTAATTAAATAATATTATTAATATATTAGAACTTATAATATATTAATAAACCATAAGTGTTATTTCTCTCATTTTAGTTTATCCAATTGCATGGTGCCATGCAACCCAAATGGACCATGCCGGGTCGGGTCAAGTACATACCAGAAATAGTTATGGACTTAGACACCTTATCCAACAATAAGTGACCTGTAGAGTTGGCATTTGGAGAAACGTTCTTTTCTGCTATCATTCAGACTGTGAGGTGAATTTCTCCTCACAGTACTCGTGGGTCGAAGGCACCAATGTCGGACCACTAGGTTATGTATCCTGGTATATAGGATGACCTTATGTTGATTATATGTTACATTGGTAGATCTATATGATTACATGTACTTGCTAGTTATATGTTTATCTGTTACTTATGTCGACATAGTATGGTTGGGTTGAGGTTATACTGTTGTGTGCTATAAGCCAACAAACCCGAGGCAATCCAATCGGGAGATTGTGGGACAGAGTGGCAATCCAACTAGGAGGTTGTGGGCTAGGGTAATCCAACCGGTAGGTTGTGGACCCAGTATACAATATGTGTGGCAATCCAACCGGGAGGTTGTGGGCCAGGGTAATCCAACCAGGAGGTTGTGGACCCATCATGCAATATGTATATTTGTTTGGTTGTGTGTGGTACTTTGGGGGAAATCACTAATCTTTGGCTTACAGTTTAAGTTTTATGTTTCAGGTACTCCAAATGATCGGGGCACGGCGAAGGCTTGATCGTACACATCCTTCAGTTTTTATAAGATTCGATTTTGGGATACTTTGATTTGTGACTTTGACACTTTGGAAACTAAGTTTATAAACATTTATGGTTTTTGGTTGTTTTTGAAAAATGAAAATTTTACCTTGGTTTTTGGGTTGTTACAGTTCGACTTTTTCTTGTTCATCAATAAAATAAGGATAGAATATTTGCTTGCTTGGATTGCAAGTTTAGGGTGAGACTTTCGTAGATGGATTCTACCTTGGATCCTTTGTTTTTCTTCTTGATCACTATAAAAGATAAAATATACAAATCTTTTTGTAGATTACTTTTTTTTTGCTTGAATTCCATAAACATAGATCCAATGTCTCATGATGTTTTGTGTAATTGCTTATGTTTCTTGATTTGTTCTTATGATGTTTTTATAAGCATCATGATCAAAGATTCTAAATTGTTTGTACCAAAATTTCTATTTCAAATTTTAAACATTATCTTAAATGTAGAGAATGGATCACACATACAAATCTCAAAACACTTACAATATGATAATCTTGAATGGTCTTACTCCGTACCATGATATATCATGAAGCAAGTAACCAGATATTAGTAGATAAAATAATGTGATTACATGAACTTGTAAGACTTTGAAGAACACCAAATAAACTCTTTCTAGAGATAATTTAGTAGTAATGTCTTAAGATAAAATGACCAATGGGAAAGGTCTATCAAGAACTAGGCTTCCCTATAGCCAAATGCAAATTCCCAAAATCGGTTGGACGAGTTTCATAAAAAGCCTTAAATAGCTAGAAAGGTATCGGGTCAATGTCATATGAATTTTTCCCATTGGAAGTATAAATAGGGGACATTTTTTCCTTTTAAACATGTTTTATCCTGATTTTTCCAATTCACATTTATATAAATGCCAACTTCTTAATAAAAATAAACACTCTCATAAAAGTTATTTTTTTCATTTTTAAAAAATTACTCCACTTAAATCATCTGATATTTTTTGGAAATACTACCATTCAATATTATTGATGAACAATCATGACTAGCTTTTGATATATTACTTAATTTAAATTCTTGCAACATGCACATGTTGGGATTGATACTTGACAATTTATAGATTAAAATAGCAACAAAAAACATTATTTAAGAAATTTTTGATCCCTTAAGTCATGGATCCAATTACAACAAATAAATCAACATTTATTCAACCATATGGTGTTTATATTACTACATCAAAAGTTGAGACTAGACAAAAGGATACAAAATGCCATATCATAGGAACTTAGCAGTATAAACATATATGACAAAGTTGGCAAAAGAAGGTTGAAATACTACATCATCAACCATAATCTAATCCTAATATGTACACCAAAAAACCCACCCCCAACATTCTAACTTACTTTAATAACATTCAAACTTACTTCCATATCATACACAAACAAAACATCAAACCAAACATCATAGTTACAACCATAAACTTGAACCTAGCTACTTTCTTTTTGTAATCACATACCTCCTTCTCGATCTTCTCCACCACAGTCTTCTGCTTAGAAAGGAGAAACTCCAACTCAACATCCCTTTTCCTTAACGTGTTTAACTCATAAATATTCTACTTAGCATCTAGCTTCTTCTTTAGAGAATAAATAAGGTTTTTAGTACCCTTCTTCCTGTTCATCATCTTTCCCTTCAAAATACTTGCATTTCTTTAGCCTAGTATGTAATCAATCCATATTTCCATCATATTGATCAACAAGATAGATAACAAGATACTAGATTAAAACAGTAAACTTTTGTAACACCTGATTCGAGGTATTTTTATTTTTGACCCTTGGTATGTTAATACTTTGCGAATTTGGTCCCTATGGGGCAGTTTTGCCATTTCCGGCAAACTTTTAGTATGCGGGGCGTACCTATGCAGGGGACAACCCCTAAATTTTAGGGTTTGGACCCTTTTTAAACAACATTATGAACCTTGGATCTCTCATTTCTCATCCTCCAAAGCCCTTTGAGTCACATTTCGAAACCCTAGCCCCTTTTGAAGAGATTTAACCCCTCCTGCGTGTGTTTTAGTGTGTGTTGGTGAGACTTGAAGAAGAAGAACTTAGAAGAAGGGGCCTTGATCAAAAGAGAGCTTGTACATCCAGATTTCTCACATCATTCCCAGCTTTATTGAGGTATAAAGCTTGGAACTTGCTCCTTGTTTGCTTAGATCTAGTCTTTATGAAGTTTTGGTCCCATTTTGTTCATATGATGAGATCTAGTGGATTCCTTCCACTCTAGAAGTTAGTAGTTGCTTCTCTTAATGTTTCTGAGGTCCTAAGTCCATAAAGTTAGCATCTTGATGGTTGTGGATCAACCATGCATGAGTTTTGGTCATTATAGTGAAAATAGAATGCTAAAAGTGAGGATTGGGTCCTTTTGAGCCATGAAAAAGCTCCAAGTTCATGACTTTATGGCTTAAGACGTTTGATAAGACTTGGATCTAAATTTTGGGCTTTTAGTTACAAGTATTAATCACTTGATGGAAAAGTTATTAATGGGCATGTATGATAGGCGTACGTATGTGTACGTTGCGCGTACGCTGCCCGGTCCCCAATCATGGCGCGCTTGGTAGTATGTTGGGTGTAACTAGCTCGTATGCAGCGCTTACTAGGAATCCTTGTAGAACGTTGGGTGTAAGCCTGAGTACGGCGTACTCAGCCACCGTTGACTTCGGTTGACTTTCTCGGTTTGGGTCACTTTTGGGCTAGAAGAGTTTTGGGCCCTATTGGTCCATTAGCCTTCTGATTTTAGGCCATGGCTAGGCCTTGCGCCTTATAGGAATTTGACCCATGATGGGTTTTGGGCCCAGTTAGGAAGTTAGGCCTTAGTGAGCTTTTTGGTGCTATTGGATTGGGCCTCGGATTTTGGGCCAAGTTAGGAGGGGGTAAAATTGTCTTTTACCCTGAGTGTTGGACAATTGGACTAGGATTCTATTTTTGGATTGTAACCAAATTATTGATTGAATATTATTTGGTGGTGTTAGCACGGGGATTTTTCCGGATCAGCAGTTCGAGTATTTATCTGAGAGATTCAACAGTTTGAGGAGTTTCCTCACTATGCTTGGCGGGTCGAAGGCACCAATGTCGGACCATGGTTTATTATGATTAGGATGTTAGGTGTATGCGTGTCTCTTTCATGTATGATATTTTGTATGTATACCTGGCGGGGCCTGATGAGAATATTGTTTGTTATTTATCTTTGTGATTTTTGCATGTGTTTATATGTTTATATGTATACCGGGCGGGGCCTGATGAATGTGATGAGGCGGGGACCATCTCATATTTGTGACAGATCTGTTTCGAGCGGGGCCCGTTATATGTTTGATATGTATGTTATGTGGTATTTTGGGGAACTCACTAAGCTTTGTGCTTATGGTTTTCAGTTTATGTTTCAGGTACTTCCGGATCCAAGGGGAAGAGCTCGAGGTGATCGTATCGCACACACCACGTTGTTCTTCATTTTACTTTACTCTGATATATTTGGATGTTTTGATCATACTTGATTCTATTATTGTTTTATGAACATGTTTTGAAAGATGGTTTTTATTATTCTAAAAATTGAAAATTTTGGCCTTAATTTTGGGACGTTGCAATTTGCTATCAGAGCCTTGGTTTGAGGGATTCAGGCATACTCTAGGTGGTGTTTGAACTCAAACTGAGGGTTTGGTAGATTTTTCAAAAGGAAGTATTTATAAAAGAGTTTTCTAATAAAGAAAATGGGTGTGGTGCATGCAATCGACCGAGCTCAAGTAAGTTTTCCAAAAATACCCATACATGATTTATGATATGCTTTGATTTGTGAATCTGTGAATCGCATTCTAGTGTAGGGCTAAGGATCTACTCAGGATTTTCATTAGAAAATGCTAGGAGAGATGCCTTTGTATACCTACTATATGAGCTTGTAGACTTGTATGCTAGTATTGATCAGTCAGTGATAGGATGGCATGTTTAGGTTATGCTTGTTCCGATTACTCGATGCTCAAATGATGCTTGCCTTGTGCTTTTAGTAGTTCCCATTAACTTCAGCTAACTAGTAAGCGAATATGCTAAGTTACATATTATTGAGACTAAATGATTTTAGAAGGTTAGGTTTTAACTCTATTGCGCAACTCTTATTTGAGTCCAACCGTTGTAGTTTGAGACCTTTCATTCGAAGAATTATCTGGTGTCGGTGATATGTAATTGTAATCATGAGAAATTTAGAGGGTGATAAGGGGAGTTCCTTATATAGTTGATGGCGAGGAGTAGTATGGTGGTTCCCATAGGAAGGCCTAGGAAGAGATTTAGTGTTGGAATCCTTGTCTTGCTGAGGATTGTATGTATGGATAAGTGAGTGACTTGGAGGATTCGAAGCGATCCTTGAGGAAAGCACGGATAGATATGGAGGGTAGTATGGGCCCGTACTACTGAAAACAGAGGATCCATACTCGAGTCAAGGAAAGTTGCGATGATACCAGGAAGCTTGTAGGGTATGGGATTACTCAATGAATATATATATATATATTTTTGTGTATTCTGATGGTTTGAATGGTTTATTTCAGTATGGTGGTCACTCGAGGAAAACTTGGTAGTGGTTCTAGTGCTGGTGAGGGTTCAGGTTCAGGTTCTGGAGCCGGACAGTTGGATGATCAGATGTGGGAGTTCATTTCGTCAGAAATTACCCGCAGCATACTCGATCAGACTCCTGTGATCTTTGGTACGAACAAGAAGGGTATCATGGAGGTTTTAGAGGAGTGCTTGGGCTCATTCCGTTCTGAGTTGTTAACAATGATGGGAGCTCGCACTTTCACTTTCCGTGAGTTCCGGGCATGTGGAGCCCCAGTATTTTCGGGAAGAAGGACCCGATCGCGAGTAGATGTTGGTTAGCGGATGTCGGTAATGCCTTTTTCACTAGCAGTGTTCCCGATGGGGAAAAGGTCAGATTTGCTTCATGTATTCTAAAAGACAGAGCTCGAGACATGTAGGAGGAGGTAGGACATGTCGTGGGAGGCGAGGCGATTGAATCCATGCCTTGGGAGGATTTTGTGACGAGATTTCGGGCCGAGAGGAATGTGGGTCGGGTGGCCTCATTTGATTATGATAGTCAAGGGTTGTTGACCCAGCATGGGAGGGTCTGGGTTCCGTACTGGGGCAGAGTACGGTAGGTTCTGATGGATGAAGCCCATAACTCGAGGTTTTCCATCCATCCTGGGGCGACAAAGATGTATCGGGATCTTCGCCCTGATTACTGGTGGCCCTGCATAAAGCGGGACGTAGCGTGGTATGTGGAGAGGTGCTTGACCTACAGGAAGGTCAAGGCTGAGCACCAGAGACCACATGGCAAGATGCAGCCGTTAGACATTCCCGTGTGGAAATGGGAGGACATTACCATGGATTTCATTACCAAGCTTCCTAGGAACGCACTTAGAGTAGATTCTATATGGGTCATCGTGGATCGGTTGACCAAGAGCGCTCATTTTATCCCGATCCAGGAGAGCATATCGTCCGAGAAGTTGGCCGAGATATAGGTGCGAGAGGTAGTGGTACGGCATGGAGTGTCTGTCTCAATGGTGTCAGACAGGGATGTCCGTTTCACTTCTAGATTTTGGAAGCGGTTTCACGAGGAGATGGGTACTCATCTCCACTTCAGCACCGCTTTCCACCCTCATACAGACGGACAGAGCGAGAGGACGATACAGACTCTAGAGAACATGTTACACGCATGTGTTTTGGATTTCAGTGGCAGTTGGGATACGTATCTTCCATTGGCGGAATTTTCGTATAACAACAGTTACCACGCCAGCATAGGTCGACCTCCCTTCGAGATGTTATACGGGAGGAAGTGTAGGACCCCAATCTGTTGGGTTGAGGTCGGTCAGAGAGTCATGGGGAGTATTGAGGTAGTACTCAAGACTGCTCAGAGTCGGCAGAAGAGCTACGCCGATAAGCGGCGTTCAGATTTAGAGTTTCAGGTGGGCGACATGGTCCTCCTAAAGGTGTCACCTTGGAAGGGTGTCATCCGGTTCTAGAAACAGGGCAAGTTGGGCCCCAGGTACATTGGTCCCTTCCGTGTTATAGCCCGGGTGGGCAGGGTAGCTTATCGGTTGGATCTACTGGCAGAGCTCAGTCAGATCCACAGCACTTTCCATGTTTCCCCGTTGCGGAAGTGCTTAGTGGATGAATCAGCGATTATACCCTTGGAGGAAATTCAGTTTAACGATAGCCTGAACTACATTGAGAGACCGGTGGCAATTCTGGATCACAAGACGAAAACCTTGAGGAACAAGGTTGTCCAGCTAGTGAAGGTGCAGTGGCAGCACCGCAAGGGTTCAGAGTGGACTTGGGAGCCCGAGGAGGAGATGAGGGAGCACTACCCATAGTTGTTTTCAGATGCAGCAGACTTCGAGGACGAAGTCTAAGACAAGTGGGGGAGAATTTTAACGCCCAGATCCCTGGTATGCATTAAATAATTATTTATTCATTTTAAGAGAAGGACTCGACGAGTTGGTGGCCCTAACTCGTCGAGTATAAGTTAGATTATGCGCGGGTTTTAAGCTATCCACTCGACGGGTCGAGAGCCCTCAACTTGGCGAGTAGATCGGCCTGAATGAAACCCTAATTTTGGGGTTTTGCACTCTATTTAAGCATCTTAATCCCCACCCCTTGGCCTCATTTCCAACCTCCAAGTCCCAAGTCCCACACCCTAATCCACGAAACCCTAGAGCATTTTGTGAGTGTGTGAGCATTTTGTGAGTGATTTTGTGTGCTCTTGAGGCTAGAAGAAGAAGAAGGAGCTAGAAGGTTCAAGGAGAAGATAGAAGATCCAGAGATTTCGTCCCATCCTCATCATTTTCTAGTAATCAAGCCTCAAACTTGTCATGTAGCTTCTTAGATCTCCTTGTGGTCGCTTTTATGGAGTTTTTGTCCAAGAAGCTTGATTTATGAGACTTGGACGTTCCAAGTCGATGTTACTTTCATATCTGGAACCATTAAGGGCAGCTATGGTATAAAGGTGCAAACGTTTTGCCTTTGGAGCCCCATGAAAGCCTTTAGGATGATATAATGGCCTTTTATACCCCAAAAGGCCATGCATGTGGAGAAAGGTTGGAACTTTACGTGTTCAAGTAGTGTTAGGAGAGTAGATCTGAAGTTGTAAGCCTTAGTTTGGTGAATGGATGGCTTAAGGACCAAGTTCTAGGTCCCAAGGAATTAGGGTTTGAGCAAAACCCTTTAAGAAGAGATATTAAGGGGTAAAGTTAGAAACTTTACCCTTAAAAGGACATTTTCGAGGTTATTGTAAAGTATGAAGCTTGGATCTGAAGTGTAGGGGCTTAATCCTTTAAGATAGCTCAAACAGACAAGGGAACTCGGTGAGTCCAGTAAGGGACTCGACGAGTTGAAGCCGTGTGTCCCGATTATATGACAGGTAGAACTTGACGAGTCTGGGAAAGGACTCGACGAGTTGACTCGGTTGACCACGAGTCTGAGTTGTTCAGGAACTCGTCGAGTTGGGTGATAACTCGACGAGTTGGGGTTGACTGGTAGTTGACCTTGTCTTTGACTTTGACCATGATGTTGACTTTGACCAGGGGTAAAATGGTTATTTTACCCTAAGAAGGATTAGCATATTATGATTAAGTGTTATTGTGAAATTGATAGTCGGGGAGTCGTTGGAGCAGCCGTCAGGGATTCCTTACACGAGATTTCACAGTTAGCATTCGAGGTGAGTTTTCTCCAGTAGGAATGGGTTTACGGCCACAATGCCGACCCGTTTAGATGTTAGTAGCTCCGGGCTACGGTCCGATGTCGGGCAGGGCTCGATGTAGGTTATATGCTTTCTGGATTACGATCCGATGTTGGGGCGGTCCTGAGGAATGTTTATGTATGCTTGATGTCTTTGTGATTCTTGCATGTTATGTGTTATGTGTTCCGGGATTCGGTCTGATGTCGGGGCAAGCCCGATGCATGTATAGCTTATATGTTATGTGTTATGTGTTCCGGGCTTCGGTCTGATGCCGGGGAAAGCCCGATGCATGTTTAGCTTATATGTTATGTGCTACATGTTTCGGACTCCGGTCCGATGTCGGGGAAAGCCCGATGAATGTTTATATGCTAATGTTTATATGCTAATGCTTATATGCTTATGTATATGAGATGTTGTATGTCGGGCGGGGCCCGGTGCCAAACGTGGTCTGATGCCGAGGTAAGCCCGATTCCAGGCAGGGCCCGATGTCGGGTAAGCCGATGTCGGGATTCGTCCCAATGCAGCTGGGCGGAGTCCTAAAGATATGTTATTTGTTATGTGTATGGTATGTGGTAGTTTGGGGAGCTCACTAAGCTTCGTGCTTACGGTTTTCATTTTTGGTTTCATGTACTTCCACTAGTAAAGGGAAGGGCGCGGGATGATCGCATGACACTAGGGATAAGTTATAAAATAGGAAAACCGAACCGGAATCGGACCGGAACTGGAACCGGTATAACCGGAAAATGCTTAAACGGTCGGGGTATTGGGTTTAAAAATTAGTCTTATCCGGGTTCCGGGTATTCCGGGTACGGGTCTAACGGGTCCAGGTATTTCGGGTTTTAGAACCGGATTTGTAAAAAAAACCGGAACCATGTTTAATGGACCGGAACCGGTTTAGTGGGCCAAGAAACCGAAAATTAAAGGGTTATCAAAAAATGTGCTATTGATTCACTTAGCTCTAAACTAAAAATAAAAATGAAAAGTTTCTCTACTCGACGACAAGAGCTACTCAAACAGAATTATCCTCATCTCTTGTGACGTCTCAATACTATAAATAAATATTCTAAGTTCTAACTTGTTTACTTTGTGATTTCACTTTTTGTTGAAAAAATGTGTCTCAAGATAGAAGATGTCAGAATTCAAGATTAAGAAAATAGATTTTACAAAAGGTTTGTAAAACCTAAAGTTACACTAAGTCATTAATGAGTTGTCAATATTCGGTTAATAGCCAGAAAAATTGTTTCTCAAATTATAGATATGTCTCCAATTGTTTACGGCATCTAATATATGTCAGAAAATTAACTCTGCAGTTGATTTCTCTCACTTGAACAAAAGATTATTTCATGATACATTAAAAAATTGGTCATTTGATAATAAAACACCTACAATCTAGGTTATTTAAGTGATTATATTTTTTTAAACATTGTGTGTTTTAGCTTTCAAGACAAACAATTGAAGTTGTAAAAACACAACTAAACACGAACATACGCCAACTTATACCAACTTATATAAAAAATAAAATCTTAAATGGTTAAGCATTTAGTTCTGTTATAAAATCATAACGGAGACAAAAGCAATTACCGCCAAAACCCAGAAGTATAAAGCAACAAACGACCAAAATATATTTAACTTGTTTCCATCAAGTTAAGTATCATAATACATCAACAAAGTTATTATAAAAGTTTGAGTACTATAATCATAATATCCAATGTCCATTTCCGGGTTTCCGGTTATTTCCGGATCTAATACACGAATCCGGTTCCAATTATCATGTTCCGGTTCCAACCGGTTTCATACCCACTATACCCGGTGTGATACCCCGAACCGAACCGAAACCGATTACCGTATACCGGTCCGGTTCTCGATTCTTATAATCCGTCAATTTCGGGTTCCGGGTCCGGGTAAACCGGTCCAGTTTTAGACCCACTTTCATCCCTACATGACACACACACCACAGCTTAGCCTGGGATTTTCACTCTGTTATGTTATATGTGATTTTGGATACATTGATACTGTTTTGATATGATGTTTTGGGATTGACACGACTTATGATTTTTATTCCTCAACAGTAGTTTATGGTTTATTTAATAATTAAAAACGAAATTTTTGTACGGTATTTTTGGGATGTTTCAGTTGGAGGCTGATAAGGGTGGCTAAAAATGAAGCCATAATGTTCCTTAAATAGGGACGAGCCTTAAAATTAGGGTTTTACATTTGATCTAGTACGCCCATCGTACCACATGTACGCCCAACGTACTAGCTAGATCTCCGCGACCATACATGCTGCATGAGTACGCTGAGCGTACTCATATGTACGCCCACCGTACAACCAGTTTTTGCCAACTTTTTCAATTAGGGACTAAACGCAACACTTTTGATAAAGATTCAAGAATGATAAAATGTACCTTATTTTGGTATGTTACAGTTAAATCCAAAAGCAAGAAATAAAATAAATACATGGACTAGTTTATTATTCTTCAATAGTTGATGGCTTAATTAGAAACTAAAGGATATTGACTTATTTTGTAATAAGTCAAAGGTTTAAATTATGGAAGATAATTATATTAAGATAACTATCTTAGTTAGATAATTGCCTACTTTAAGCCAAACTTTGAGAGGAAGATAATCTTTAGGGATTATGCAAGTATAAAAGGCATGCCAATTTGTGGGAGAACCCTAGTGAATCTCAAAATCCTTTCTCATTCTTTTGTTAGGTCGAAAACACATAAAACCTAAGGGGGTTTGTGTAACACCATTGTTCAGGAGTTTTGCATTTATACCCTTAAGTATTAAATTTATTTGCAAAATTGGTCCTTTTGTCATTTAAATGAAATTGTGCGTTGTGCCTAGTACGCGGCGCGTACTCCCGCTTACGTCGAGCGTAAGTGGCTGAGGGTCAAAGCCTAATTTTTAGGGTTTGAGCCATATTTAAGCATCATTATCTCTTTGAGACCCCTTCATTCACCAGCCTCCACCCAAGACGTCCATAGCAAACCTTAATCCATTGTGTGAGCATTTTGAGCTTGAAAGTGTGTGTTTTGGTGTCATTGAAGCAAGGAGAATATTGAAAAACCACCTTGGAAGCTCAATACCACTTAGATCTAGAAGCATCTCACCCTTAAGAATCATTTGGAGGTATAAAGTTCGAATGTTGATGAGTTAGTTGCTTAGATCTTGCTAGTTTAGAGTTTGTGTACATTTTTGGTCCCATAGTTTGATCTATGGAGTGTGAGCTACTTCAAGTCCTTGATATGTAGTTTTATGTAGTTTTAAATTCATAGATTCCTAAAAATGAGAGATTTGGCATTTTCTTTGATCCATGCAAGATTTTTGGGACTTTGGATAACTTTTGGGCCAAGGGTTTGAGTTTTTACCCTCTTACATTTATGCAAATGGATAAAGTCAGAGACTTTATCCATTATGACGTCCCTTTTAACCTGGATCTAAAGTTTGATGCCTTGGCTTAACGAAACATGAACTTAGTGGAAAATTTGGGATTTAGCTCTGGTAAGATGGGCGTACCAGGGATTGATCCCTTGTTTTGGAAGGGCATCCTCTACACGGGGCGTAGAGGGAGTACGCAGGGTGTACTCAACACAAAAGGAATCTTTGACTTTTGACATTGACTTTGACCAGGATTTTGATTAATTTTGACTTAGGGCCATTTTGGGTGTTTTGATCAGTAGTTTGAGATTAGGTTAGTGCTTGTGGTATAAGTGACCTGTAGAGTTGGCATTTGGAGCAACGTTCTTTTCTGCTATCATTCAGACTGTGAGGTGAGTTTCTCCTCACAGTACTCGTGGGTCGAAGGCACCAATGTCGGACCACTAGGTTATGTATCCTGGTATATAGGATGACCTTATGTTGATTATATGTTACATTGGTAGATCTGTATGATTACATGTACTTGCTAGTTATATGTTTATCTGTTACATATGTCGACATAGTATGGTTGGGTTGAGGTTATACTGTTGTGTGCTATAAGCCAACAAACCCGAGGCAATCCAATCGGGAGATTGTGGGACAGAGTGGCAATCCAACTAGGAGGTTGTGGGCCAGGGTAATCCAACCGGTAGGTTGTGGACCCAGTATGCAATATGTGTGGCAATCCAACCGGTAGGTTGTGGGCCAGGGTAATCCAACCAGGAGGTTGTGGACCCATCATGCAATATGTATATTTGTTTGGTTGTGTGTGGTACTTTGGGGGAAATCATTAATCTTTGGCTTACAGTTTAAGTTTTATGTTTCAGGTACTCCAAATGATCGGGGCACGGCGAAGGCTTGATCGTACACATCCTTCAGTTTTTATAAGATTCGATTTTGGGATACTCTGATTTGTGACTTTGACACTTTGGAAACTAAGTTTATAAACATTTATGGTTTTTGATAGTTTTTGAAAAATGAAAATTTTACCTTGATTTTTGGGTTGTTACAGTTCGACTTTTTCTTGTTCATCAATAAAATAAGGATAGAATATTTGCTTGCTTGGATTGCAAGTTTAGGGTGAGACTTTCGTAGATGGATTCTACCTTGGATCCTTTGTTTTTCTTCTTGATCACTATAAAAGATAAAATATACAAATCTTTTTGTAGATTACTTTTTTTTTGCTTGAATTCCATAAACATAGATCCAATGTCTCATGATGTTTTGTGTAATTGCTTATGTTTCTTGATTTGTTCTTATGATGTTTTTATAAGCATCATGATCAAAGATTCTAAATTGTTTGTACCAAAATTTCTATTTCAAATTTTAAACATTATCTTAAATGTAGAGAATGGATCACACATACAAATCTCAAAACACTTACAATATGATAATCTTGAATGGTCTTACTCCGTACCATGATATATCATGAAGCAAGTAACCAGATATTAGTAGATAAAATAATGTGATTACATGAACTTGTAAGACTTTGAAGAACACCAAATAAACTCTTTCTAGAGATAATTTAGTAGTAATGTCTTAAGATAAAATGACCAATGGGAAAGGTCTATCAAGAATTAGGCTTCCCTATAGCCAAATGCAAATTCCCAAAATCGGTTGGACGAGTTTCATAAAAAGCCATAAATAGCTAGAAAGGTATCGGGTCAATGTCATATGAATTTTTCCCATTGGAAGTATAAATAGGGGACATTTTTTCCTTTTAAACATGTTTTATCCTGATTTTTCCAATTCACATTTATATAAATGCCAACTTCTTAATAAAAATAAACACTCTCATAAAAGTTATTTTTTTCATTTTTAAAAAATTACTCCACTTAAATCATCTGATATTTTTTGGAAATACTACCATTTAATATTATTGATGAACAATCATGACTAGCTTTTGATATATTACTTAATTTAAATTCTTGCAACATGCACATGTTGGGATTGATACTTGACAATTTATAGATTAAAATAGCAACAAAAAACATTATTTAAGGAATTTTTGATCCCTTAAGTCATGGATCCAATTACAACAAATAAATCAACATTTATTCAACCATATGGTGTTTATATTACTACATCAAAAGTTGAGACTAGACAAAAGGATACAAAATGCCATATCATAGGAACTTAGCAGTATAAACATATATGACAAAGTTAGCAAAAGAAGGTTGAAATACTACATCATCAACCATAATCTAATCCTAATATGTACACCAAAAAACCCACCCCCAACATTCTAACTTACTTTAATAACATTCAAACTTACTTCCATATCATACACAAACAAAACATCAAACCAAACATCATAGTTACAACCATAAACTTGAACCTAGCTACTTTCTTTTTGTAATCACATACCTCCTTCTCGATCTTCTCCACCACAGTCTTCTGCTTAGAAAGGAGAAACTCCAACTCAACATCCCTTTTCCTTAACGTGTTTAACTCATAAATATTCTACTTAGCATCTAGCTTCTTCTTTAGAGAATAAATAAGGTTTTTAGTACCCTTCTTCCTGTTCATCATCTTTCCCTTCAAAATACTTGCATTTCTTTAGCCTAGTATGTAATCAATCCATATTTCCATCATATTGATCAACAAGATAGATAACAAGATACTAGATTAAAACAGTAAACTTTTGTAACACCTGATTTGAGGTATTTTCATTTTTGACCCTTGGTATGTTAATACTTTGCAAATTTGGTCCCTATGGGGCAGTTTTGCCATTTCCGGCAAACTTTTAGTATGCGGGGCGTACCTATGCAGGGGACAACCCCTAAATTTTAGGGTTTGGACCCTTTTTAAACAACATTATGAACCTTGGATCTCTCATTTCTCATCCTCCAAAGCCCTTTGAGTCACATTTCGAAACCCTAGCCCCTTTTGAAGAGATTTAACCCCTCCTGCGTGTGTTTTAGTGTGTGTTGGTGAGACTTGAAGAAGAAGAACTTAGAAGAAGGGGCCTTGATCAAAAGAGAGCTTGTACATCCAGATTTCTCACATCATTCCCAGCTTTATTGAGGTATAAAGCTTGGAACTTGCTCCTTGTTTGCTTAGATCTAGTCTTTATGAAGTTTTGGTCCCATTTTGGTCATATGATGAGATCTAGTGGATTCCTTCCACTCTAGAAGTTAGTAGTTGCTTCTCTTAATGTTTCTGAGGTCCTAAGTCCATAAATTTAGCATCTTGATGGTTGTGGATCAACCATGCATGAGTTTTGGTCATTATAGTGAAAATAGAATGCTAAAAGTGAGGATTGGGTCCTTTTGAGCCATGAAAAAGCTCCAAGTTCATGACTTTATGGCTTAAGACGTTTGATAAGACTTGGATCTAAATTTTGGGCTTTTAGTTACAAGTATTAATCACTTGATGGAAAAGTTATTAATGGGCATGTATGATAGGCGTACGTATGTGTACGTTGCGCGTACGCTGCCCGGTCCCCAATCATGGCGCGCTTGGTAGTATGTTGGGTGTAACTAGCTCGTATGCAGCGCTTACTAGGAATCCTTGTAGAACGTTGGGTGTAAGCCTGAGTACGGCGTACTCAGCCACCGTTGACTTCGGTTGACTTTCTCGGTTTGGGTCACTTTTGGGCTAGAAGAGTTTTGGGCCCTATTGGTCCATTAGCCTTCTGATTTTAGTCCATGGCTAGGCCTTGCGCCTTATAGGAATTTGGCCCATGATGGGTTTTGGGCCCAATTAGGAAGTTAGGCCTTAGTGAGCTTTTTGGTGCTATTGGATTGGGCCTCGGATTTTGGGCCAAGTTAGGAGGGGGTAAAATTGTCTTTTACCCTGAGTGTTGGACAATTGGACTAGGATTCTATTTTTGGATTGTAACCAAATTATTGATTGAATATTATTTGGTGGTGTTAGCGCGGGGATTTTTCAGGATCAGCAGTTCGAGTATTTATCTGAGAGATTCAACAGTTTGAGGAGTTTCCTCACTATGCTTGGCGGGTCGAAGGACCAATGTCGGACCATGGTTTATTATGATTAGGATGTTAGGTGTATGCGTGTCTCTTTCATGTATGATATTTTGTATGTATACCTGGCGGGGCCTGATGAGAATATTGTTTGTTATTTATCTTTGTGATTTTTGCATGTGTTTATATGTTTATATGTATACCGGGCGGGGCCTGATGAATTTGATGAGGCGGGGACCATCTCATATTTGTGACAGATCTGTTTCGAGCGGGGCCCGTTATATGTTTGATATGTATGTTATGTGGTATTTTGGGGAACTCACTAAGCTTTGTGCTTATGGTTTTCAGTTTATGTTTCAGGTACTTCCGGATCCAAGGGGAAGAGCTCGAGGTGATCGCATCGCACACACCACGTTGTTCTTCATTTTACTTTACTCTGATATATTTGGATGTTTTGATCATACTTGATTCTATTATGGTTTTATGAACATGTTTTGAAAGATGGTTTTTATTATTCTAAAAATTGAAAATTTTGGCCTTAATTTTGGGACGTTACAATTTGCTATCAGAGCCTTGGTTTGAGGGATTCAGGCATACTCTAGGTGGTGTTTGAACTCAAACTGAGGGTTTGGTAGATTTTTCAAAAGGAAGTATTTATAAAAGAGTTTTCTAATAAAGAAAATGGGTGTGGTGCATGCAATCGACCGAGCTCAAGTAAGTTTTCCAAAAATACCCATACATGATTTATGATATGCTTTGATTTGTGAATCTGTGAATCGCATTCTAGTGTAGGGCTAAGGATCTACTCAGGATTTTCATTAGAAAATGCTAGGAGAGATGCCTTTGTATACCTACTATATGAGCTTGTAGACTTGTATGCTAGTATTGATCAGTCAGTGATAGGATGGCATGTTTAGGTTATGCTTGTTCCGATTACTCGATGCTCAAATGATGCTTGCCTTGTGCTTTTAGTAGTTCCCATTAACTTCAGCTAACTAGTAAGCGAATATGCTAAGTTACATATTATTGAGACTAAATGATTTTAGAAGGTTAGGTTTTAACTCTATTGCGCAACTCTTATTTGAGTCCAACCGTTGTAGTTTGAGACCTTTCATTCGAAGAATTATCTGGTGTCGGTGATATGTAATTGTAATCATGAGAAATTTAGAGGGTGATAAGGGGAGTTCCTTATATAGTTGATGGCGAGGAGTAGTATGGTGGTTCCCATAGGAAGGCCTAGGAAGAGATTTAGTGTTGGAATCCTTGTCTTGCTAAGGATTGTATGTATGGATAAGTGAGTGACTTGGAGGATTCGAAGCGATCCTTGAGGAAAGCACAGATAGATATGGAGGGTGGTATGGGCCCGTACTACTGAAAACAGAGGATCCATACTCGAGTCAAGGAAAGTTGCGATGATACCAGGAAGCTTGTAGGGTATGGGATTACTCAATGAATATATATATATATATATATATATATATATATATATATATATATATATATTTTTGTGTATTCTGATGGTTTGAATGGTCTATTTCAGTATGGTGGTCACTCGAGGAAAACTTGGTAGTGGTTCTAGTGCTGGTGAGGGTTCAGGTTCAGGTTCTGGAGCCGGACAGTTGGATGATCAGATGTGGGAGTTCATTTTGTCAGAAATTGCCCGCAGCATACTCGATCAGACTCCTGTGATCTTTGGTACGACCAAGAAGGGTATCATGGAGGTTTTAGAGGAGCGCTTGGGCTCATTCCGTTCTGAGTTGTTAACAATGATGGGAGCTCGCACTTTGACTTTCCGTGAGTTCCGGGCATGTGGAGCCCCAGTATTTTCGGGAAGAAGGACCCGATCGCGAGTAGATGTTGGTTAGCGGATGTCGGTAATGCCTTTTTCACTAGCAGTGGTCCCGATGGGGAAAAGGTCAGATTTGCTTCATGTATTCTAAAAGACAGAGCTCGAGACATGTAGGAGGAGGTAGGACATGCCGTGGGAGGCGAGGCGATTGAATCCATGCCTTGGGAGGATTTTGTGATGAGATTTCGGGCCGAGTTCGCTCCTATGATTGAGTTGCAGCAGTTGGTGTGAGAGTTTCAAGATCTCCGCCAGACTACTGAGATGGTGGTTAAGATCACCGGTATGTTCCGCGATAGGGCGTTGCTAGTTCCACAATATGTGGCGGATGAGGAGATGAAGAAGTAGAGAAACCATGAAATGTTGAGGAGTGATATTCGGCAGTTTGTGAGTCGGTCCAGTTGCAGGACACTGGATGATATGATTGTGAGATCCAGAGAGAGATATTGATTTAGAGATGGAGAGGAAGAGGAAGTCAAATCAAGTTCAGTGTTTATAGGGTTTGGGAAAGAGACCCAAGGTTTTGGACTCGATATCGAGAGGCCAGCAGGGTCGGGGCCGCTGTGGCAAGTGTGGCAAGGCGCATGATGGGACGTGCAGGGTGGGTGGTTCTGGTTACTTCAAGTATTGCAGGACGGGTCATGTTAGCATGGATTGCACTGCTACTACCACCACCACCCAGACACCTGATCTGATTTGCTTCCATTGCAATCAGAGGGGCCATGAGAAGCCCAATTTCCCGAGTTTAGTAGCAGCGGTACCATTGGTAGCACCCGCTCCAGCGACTCTACTGACTACTGGTGGCCGCCAAGTCAAGGTGGATGCGCCTGTTGTGAGGAGCAGGGCTTTTCAGCTGAAAGCCGAGGAGCCTCGTGCAGCACCTGATTTGGTGATAGGTATGTATCTTCTCCTTATCTATTTATTTATGTTGAATTTTTATGCTTATATTTGTGTGTTTTTTTTTAGGATCGTTCCTCTTGAACGGTATCTCTGCCTTGGTATCGTTTGATTTGGGGGCTACCCGATCTTTTATATCTCTTGCGCTCAACATGAGGTTTATCGATGCTCCGGGGGAGCTGGATTGTCCATTAGAGGTTGAGATTTGTCACACCCCCGAACCAGACGGCGGAAACGTCCGAGGGCTCGTGTGACTTAAATTGAATATCATCACAATGAATATACATGAAACATAACATAAACATCACCATGCATTAATACATTACAACCGTCATTGTTCACATCAAGTACATTGTTTACATTACATAATCCCAAACATAAATTGTTTATCGAATGACATCACACAAAAGACATTCAGACACACGCTTGATAATTCTTCATTCTAACGGTTACCTAAGAACACAAGTTATTTTGAAAACGGTCAACATATATAATGTTTGTGAGTTCATAAGCAGGTTTGATGTGAAAATGTTTTGTAATATTTGTGAATCACAGAAAATCAGATATTTTTCTGTAACAAAAAGTGTTTAAAAAAAAGTGTGATGATCCATAAGTATGCGTGTATATGATTTCAAAACATGTAAAAGTGAAATGTCCGTCATAATAGTTCCTTGTATTATAGTTGTTGTAAGTAAAAGTGCATAATGTTATTTCCCCCGGAAAACCCGATGTTTTCCGATATAAATAGTATGATAGTTTTGTATTATTGTATCGTCACGGCGTATGAATATGAATTCCCATGATTACTTAGGTGGTAATGGATCTCTATGTGAGTCGTTATAACCATGCATAATTATGACTAATTTGCCTATCTTGGCATTTTATCGAATACCGGTCTTGAATTAAGATTTTGTCGCCCTAGACTGGCCGAGTCTAACTGTAGCGAACAGCTCAGGTGTGGGGGAGTCATCCCCGTATAGATCTATACACAAACTCTCGCACTCCCTCCAGGAGACTCTGATTATAACTACAGACTACGACCGACGCTTATTGGTGTCACCCGTTATTTATCACTAAATCCAAATGAAATTGAATAACATTGTTTTACAACCCGATTTATGTTTACTTGAATATAAGGTAAGTCTAACAGACAAAGAAAAGAGGGCTACGGAGGCCTACAAACTTTGTATGTTATTTCAGGCTGCCGAGTATGCTACGGACACGTTATAGCCCATTAAGCATATGATGAAAGTTTAGGACCATATTAGCAATGCAAGTGGACCACTAAGGCCCAATAGCATGTTAAAGATGATAAAGGCCCATTAGGTATGCAATTGGGTCACCGGAAGCCCAATAAACATGTGTAAATATATTGGATCATTTATAGCTTATCGATTTTAAGTTCGTAGTGTAGGTATTTGTTGTAAGCTGAATGTTTATTCGAAGTGTTCAAATACTTTGACGTTTGATTTATAACGAAGCTTTGGTTATACGTATATATATATATTTTTTTAAACCATGCGTTATAAACTTAATATTTTTAACCCAATAATTTAATATTTGTCTATTTGGCCCAAAAACATTTAGTTTGACCATTTCAGCCCCTTTATCTATAAAAATGGCACTTTTAGTCCCCTTTTATGAAAATTGACATTTTTGGTCCTTAAACCGTTTTTCTTGACATTTTAGACCCAAACTTTATTTAAATAATAATTTCAGCCCAAAACTATTGTATTTGCCATTTTCAGCCCTTAGTTGTAAAAATTTTACACTTTTGGCTCAAATTCCATAAGTTTTACAATTTTGACCCCAAAATCAAAAACTTTGCATTTTTTGTCCAATTTTTGCATCAAAGTCATTTTCAGCCCTTAAAAATAGTTTATTCACGTTTTAGACTCATAGTTTGTTAAGTTTTCCATTTCAGTCCCTCAACACTTCATTTTTTTGCAACTTTGGGCCTTAAAACTCGTGAGGCCCAAATTTAAGCCCAATAAGCTAAAGTTTATGTTTTTGACCCCTAGAAAAGTGTTATTTTCATAAAAGTCAGATTTTTATGTGAATAATACCATTTTATCCTTATAGAACCGAAAATATTATATTTTACCCAAATCTTTGTTATTTTTGCAAAAATGACACTTATAAGGATTTTGACTTTGTTTTCACTTCTTGAGCCTAAAGACCCTTAGATCTTTGAAGTAAGTTGTTTATTATGTTATTTGTTTATGTATCCTTCACACTTTAGCCATAGATTTCAAGATTTAGCAAATAATATCATATTTTCTCAACATAACCCAAAGAAAATCACATATAACAAGCATACACACATAGATCAACACATAGTACTTGTATTCTCCCCCAAAAACAAGTAAAAACCGAAAACAAGGGGTATGAACTCACTTTGCTTTGTTGCTCACAGTTTTGAAGAAGAAATGGAAGAGGTTGAGGTGATTCTCGGCCCTAGCAAGCTTCTTGAGAAATCTTTGGGCTTAGATGGGTTCTAAGAAGCATGATCATGAATTTGAATGAATTAAGAGAAGATTTTTTATAAGATATAGAAGTTAATCCATGGATTTAAGTAAAAAGTTACCAAGGATTTGTGATATGATTGAAGAATCTTCTTGGAATGCTTTCAAATCTCGAAATTTTGATGGAAGAATGAAGGTGTTCTTGAGAGAATTTTGGAAGTATTTGGAAGTGAAATAAGTGTGTGTGTGTGTGTGTGTTGATGCTCTCGGCCGAGAGTAGAAGAAGAAGAGGGGAGAGAGGGTGAGGTGACATTGCATGGATGTCCACCATGCAATAAGGAGGTGGCATGCTCACAACTTTCCTCCTAAATCCATTTTATTTTAATTCCTCTTCTAATCTTTTCTTTTATATATATATATATATATATATATATATATATATATATATATATATATATAAATGGGCCGAGAATTGCATTAAGAAGGGAAGAGGATTCATTTTGGCCCAAGTCTTGATCCTTACTCGAAATCATGAGGTCCATAAAGAAGCTTTCGGCCCATTGGGCCCTTAGGGTGGTTCACGACCCATTTAGCATAATAGAATAGGTTTGTGGCCCATTAGGGCTTTATTAGATTAGTCATGGCCCAATAAGGCTTATTGGAGTAGTTTATTCCATTTTAGGCCCAACAAGGCCCATTAAAGGTAAACTAATCCATTTTAGGCCCATTATGGCCCAAAATGTTAAATTTCATGAAAGTGGGTCCAATTAGGGCCCATTTAAGGGTTCTAAGCCCAAAGTAGTCAAATTGGAAGCTTATTGGTCCATTAGGCCCAATAAGGAAATCCTAGTCCTTAATGGACTTAAACCGGGATTTTTAGACTTTCCAATCCTCAGTTGACTATTTGAGGTGTTTGTATAGAGTGTTTGATGGAATTTTTGATGGGTTTTGAGCATTCTAACACTTCCTAAGTGTACATGCAACCCTAATAACCTTGAATCTATGTTTTCTCTATATACATGCAAATTTCTTTTCAAGGTTATTTCCTAACTAGCATGGCATGGGGATTACATAGAACATAAAACTAGTAGAAATACATACCTTGTTGTTGCTTGGATTCCTTCAAGACTTTGTGAGCCTAGCACCCCAAATGTTGTGCCTCAAATGCTTCACACAACACCACAAGACTTGGAATAACTTGAGAGAATACTTCTTACACTTGAAAATCGGTTATGCCCTCACTAGAAACACTAGGTTACGATTTTGCTAGCCATAGGGTTCCTTTTATAGTGTTGTCACAATTAGGGTTTACACATGAATGCCCTTAATTGTCATGACTCTTGATTTCTCATGACCCATAGGTTTGTAACTCCCATGGACTATCCATGGAGCTCCATATGGTTATAACCAAACCCATAAACCATGGATCATTAATCCACCATAAAAGAATTGATGATTGTCATAATCAACCCTATATATTTAATTAGTCTCACTTTGATCACCAAATTAATACTAGATTAATACTTGATCAATACTAATTAAATAATACTATTATTAATATATTAGAACTTATAATATATTAATAATCATAAGTGCCTTATTCTCTCATCTAGTCTATCCAAGTATTGCAATGCCATGCAACCCAAATGGACCATGTCGGGTCGGGTCAAGTACATACCAAATAAAGTTATGGACTTAGACACTATATCCAACAGTCTCCCACTTGGATAAGTCTAATAACTATATTTGCAAATATGACTTCAAAATCCGACTAGCAATCGTAGCTCTTTCAAAGTCTCTCGGAACTGAGATGATGATGATACGCCATTTAAGATAAGTGATCATATAATCCTCTGTTCTCATGATATCAGCTGGACAAACACATGGAACATGGTCTTACTTATTGTCCAGCATTTGTTTCTCGATCTCTGATTTGTTTCGACATAGAACTAAATTGAACGCATCAATTAGGTTCTGACCGGGCCCGGTACATAGGTCAAAACCAAATCATCGAGGGGCCCAGATATCGCTTCTATTTCTAGAAGGAACAGATAAACTTCGACTGATATGCTTGTACTAACTACTTGTTGAATTATTCATAAAGGCACGTTTTATGACATCGAGTTACCAATGCGTTTTCGTGCAATCAATGAATAACCAACTCATAGTCAACAACTCATATCTCTAGGTTTGAAGATTTATATGATATTATCGTCTCACGATCACTCGAGATAAATTCCATGAAGTGATGCAAGTGAGCGTGGGTTGGATCCAATACTCAGCCCTTATGAGTACTCATGAATGTTGTAGCAACCATTGCATTGTCCAAAGCACTTTTAGACAAATCATACAAGCCAAATTCATGACAGTCTTAAATCAATACTTACTTCCAAAGTTTGACTGACTGTGGA
This sequence comes from Lactuca virosa, assembly GCF_052849685.1. Taxonomy (NCBI): domain Eukaryota; kingdom Viridiplantae; phylum Streptophyta; class Magnoliopsida; order Asterales; family Asteraceae; genus Lactuca; species Lactuca virosa. The sequence goes on along the minus strand of NC_136432.1, from coordinate 101,187,208 downwards.
TGGTTTGAATAATAACATAATTATTCTGGAAGTAAAAACATGCAAAATTGAAACATAGTAAACAATCAACACAAGATAGTAACACCTTAGTCATAAATAAATAACAACTTTTATTTATCATCAAATGTCAATTACATTTTACAAGTTTCAGGAATCTAATTATTGAAACTAATATCATCCTTCAGCCCAATGCGCCTCGCATGCTGTAAATGCTTAACCCTGCTCAGTCCCTTCGTGAGGGGATCTGCTGGGTTCTCATCTGATGATACCCTCTTAGCCACGAGGAGTCCTTCTTCTATTCGATGTCTGATGAAATGGTATTTTCTGTCAATGTGCCTAGATCTCCCGTGATCTCTCGGTTCCTTAGCCAAAGCAACCGCACTTTCGCTGTCACAGAAAATTTCCATTGGCTCCTTTATAGCTGGTACAACTCCAAGGTCTTCGATGAAGTTCTTTAGCCATATTGCCTCCTTAGCTGCTTCACTTGCTGCTATGTACTCTGATTCACAAGTAGAATCAGCTACTGTCTCCTGCTTGGAACTTTTCCAAGTAATTGCCCCTCCATTTAGGATAAAGACCCAGCCTGACTGAGAGCGGAAATTATCCCTATCAGTCTGGAAGCTAGCATCGCTATATCCTTCCACTCTCAAGTCATCACTGCCTCCGAGGGTAAGGACCCAATCCTTAGTCCTCCGCAGATACTTGAGAATGTTCTTTACCGCTGTCAAGTGTGCCTTGCCAGGGTTCCCTTGATATCTACTGACCATGCTCAAAGCAAAGGCCACATCAGGGCGAGTACAAGTCATAGCATACATGATCGAGCCCACAGCGGAAGCATATGGTATATGACTCATCTCAGCTATCTCAGCCTCTGTACTCGGACTCTGAGTCTTACTCAGCTTGGCATTACCCTGGATGGGTAGTTTCCCTTTCTTGGATTCTTGCATGCTGAACCTCTTCAGCACTTTATCCAAGTAAGTACTTTGACTAAGTCCAATTAGTCTCTTACTCCTATCTCTCAATATCCTTATCCCTAGGATATAGGCAGCTTCCCCAAGGTCCTTCATAGCGAAACACTTCCCAAGCCAGGACTTAACCTCCTGCAAGGTTGGGACGTCGTTTCCTATGAGAAGTATGTCATCCACATACAACACCAAGAAGCTAACTATGCTCCCACTAGCCCTAACATACACACAAGACTCATCCTCACTCCTAGAAAAGCCAAACTCTTTGACTTTCTCATCAAAGCAAAGATTCCATCTGCGAGATGCTTGTTTCAATCCATAAATGGATTTATCAAGCTTACACACTCTATTAGGGTATCTTGTATCGACAAAACCCTCTGGTTGAGCCATGTAAACATCCTCATCCAACTTTCCATTAAGGAAAGCGGTTTTGACATCCATTTGCCATATTTCATAATCATGAAATGCAGCTATGGCTAACAATACTCTAATAGACTTAATCTTAGCTACTGGTGAGAAGGTCTCATCATAGTCAAATCCCGGAGTTTGAGTAAAGCCCTTCGCAACCAGTCGCGCTTTGTAAGTATGTACCTTCCCATCCATGTCGGTCTTCTTCTTGAAGACCCATTTGCACCCAACTGTCTTACGACCTGGTACATTGTCAACCAAGTTCCAAACTTGATTGTCATACATGGACTAAATCTCGCTGTCCATAGCCTCCTTCCATTTAGCAGACGCAGGGCCTGCCATGGCTTCCCTGTAATTATTAGGTTCATCCAAATCTATTAGTGTACTATCACTAATAAATGTATCACCTTCAGTGGTGATGTGATAACCATAATAAAAATCAGGTGTGTTCCTCACCCTAGTGGAACGTCTTGGAGGTACAGACTCATCTATCGGATCAACAGGAGTTTCCTCCTCAGGTTGGTCGATAGCATTTGAGGTTCCTTCACCACTTGACTCTTGAAGCTCTTCAAGGTCAATTTGCCTCCCACTGTCCCCTTGGCTTATGAATTCTCTCTCACGAAAGACTCCTCTTCTTGCTACAAAAACCACATTATCATTGGGTCTGTAGAAGAGGTAACCAAAGGATCTCTGTGGGTAGCCGATGAAAATACACCTCTCACTTCGAGGTTCAAGCTTATCATGAGTCTCACGCCTCACGAAAGCTTCACAACCCTAAATCTTGATGTGGTCCAAATTGGGAACTTTCCCAGTCCAAATCTCGTGAGGTGTTTTGGCAACCTTTTTAGTAGGGACTAGATTAAGGATATGGGCGGCAGTCTCTAAGGCATACCCCCAGAAAGAGATTGGTAACGAAGCTCAACTCATCATGGAACGAACCATATCCAGCAAGGTTCGATTGCGCCTTTCAGCTACACCATTCAACTGTGGTGTTCTGGGAGGTGTCAATTGTGAGACAATCCCACATTCCTTAAGATAGTCAAGGAACTCAATGCTAAGATACTCTCCTCCCCGATCGGATCGGAGCATCTTGATGTTCCTGCCCAATTGATTCTCCACTTCCTGCTTAAACTCTTTGAACTTTTCAAAGGTTTCTGACTTATGTTTGATTAAGTAAATACATCCATATCTACTGTAATCATCAGTAAAAGTCACATAATAGCGATTAGCATCCCTTGTAGCAACTCTGAAGGGCCCACACACATCCGTGTGTACAAGGTCCAACAAACCTTCACCCCTATCACAAGTACCTGTGAAGGGTGACTTTGTCATTTTTCCAAGTAAACAAGACTCACAACTATCATCTGACTTGAGGTCAAATGATTCCAAGACTCCAGCCTTTTGGAGTTGGCCTATGCGCTTCTTGTTAACATGTCCAAGACGACAATGCCACAAGGATGCTTTATCCAAGCTATCTGAAGAATCAATATACAACACATTATTTCCTAGATTGTCTACAACATTCACGGCTTCATATACACCATCATAAGGTAATGCTTTAAAGTAAAATACATCATTGTAATAAACATTAATAGCACCATTTTTATTATCAAATGAAAATGAAAAACCTTGTTTGTACAAGCCATGAAAAGAAATAATATTTCTCGCCATTTCGGGCGAGTAACAACACTTATTCAAATCTAACATTAACCCATTATTAAGCAATAAAGAATAAACTCCTATCTTGGTAACAGGTGATGCTTTTCTGTTGCCCATGACTAAGTTTATCTTCCCGTGCTCCACTTGCTCACTTCTTCTTAGTGCCTGCAAATCAGTACAAATATGAATACCACAACCTGTATCAAGCACCCAAGAATTAGCATTAGATGAGTTATTAGACAATATTGTGTAAATACCTGCATGGGTGGGTTTAACCTTCCCATCCTTTACATCTTGCAGATATTTAGGGCAGCTTCGCTTGAAGTGTCCCTTATCCTGGCAATAGAAGCACTGTGCTTCCTTTGGGTTTGAAGAAGGAGTAATGGGACCTTTCTTTGTCCCACTTGAAGAGGAACCATCAAGAGTCTTACCCTTGGTACCCTTCGAAGGGCTTTTCCTCTTTTTACCCTTTCCGTACCCAATAGCCAGAACAGGGGCTGTTGAAGGAGTAGAAGTAGCAACCGCTTTACCCTTAAGGCCATTTTCAGCTGTCCTTAAGAGTCCTTGAAGTTTGCTAAGTGTGACTTCCTCCTTGTTCATATGATAAGTCATACGAAACTGATCATAACTTGGAGGTAAGGAATGGAGAATGATGTCAATCGCCATTTCCTCAGGAAAGTCAACATTTAGCTTCAGCAACCGGTCAACGAACCTTTGCATCTTCTGCAAGTGATCGGTGATGGGTTCACCATCCTTCATCCTTGTGGTTATCATGGAGGAGATGATTTCATACCTCTCCTGACGCGCGCTCTGATGGTAGCTTTCCATCATATCCAGGTGCATCTCATAGGGGTAGAAATCTTCATAGGATTTTTGAAGTTCAGGAGTCATGGTGGCCATCATGATGCATGCTACTTTAGTAGCATCCTTTTCATGTGCAACAAACTCCGCAAACTCTTCAGGAGTAGCAGTGGCTTCATTCACAACCTTAAGCTCCCTATCGAGGACATATTCTTTGTCCTCATAGCGGGTAATCATTCTGACGTTTCTGATGCACTCATTGAAATTGGATCCATCAAAGATGACCTTACCACACAAGTTCATAAGGGAAAAGGAGCCTGTTGGGTTTGAGCCAGAAACATTGTTGGAAGACATCTGAAAGGAAAGAAAGACAAGTTTCATTAGATTAGGAATCCTTAATAATTCACCCAAATGAAGTATTAAGGCTAGGATCCAACAAACTATTTATAGTTGGAAGAGGGATGCCGTAATCCATACTATAAAATATTTGAAGGTAGGTAAATGACGATTTACCAATTTCCACCATAAGAACGAAATATTTTATTATTAGGTTTTATTGGTTTTGAAACTCCTAGATCTTTTGAGATACATTGAACTTTTCAATGGCATGTTTGAATCTCGATTGTGCCCTCTCAAGTTTGTGACTGGGATGCCGAGGATCACAAACAAGGTGTGAATAACCATACAAATTGACTTGGTACCCTCAACAATATTACCTAATCGATGTGCCGGTTAACCACACATGCTCCACCGATCTATAATAAGGTCAAGTTACCCTTTGCCACTCTTACTAGTCCATGTTAGTGTGTCGGTTAACCACACACGCTCCACTAACGACTTGGTAAGGTACAAAGTGTAATTTTATGGGTTAGCACCAACTTCACATTTTCCTAAAGTAACTAAGATTGGGAATTTATAATGTATAGTTACTTTATAATTCATTATACTTTTAACGAGTATTTAAAGTCGTATCCTACCCGTTCGGCTAACGACCCTCCACCGATCAAGGAAGCGGTGGGTGAAAGTGGACACCCATTAAGTCACCATTTTATAGGCAACAACCTTATACCCCCCTTATAGACCGGCTTCGTGAATGAGGCCTACTAACGGTAAGAATGACATATTCTTATACATATCTATATAATAAAATTATAATAATAGTATAAGTGTTGATTTTTAAACTTTTTAAAAATCTAAGGTTTAATTTGGAATTAAAGTATTAAAGTGTAAGACTTTTCAAATTCCAAAACTTGAGGGCAAGATTTGAAACTATTCCAAGTCTCTTCAATTTGTAACTTATGAGTTTTAATGGTTCACAAAAATGAAGACTCTTCATTTTATGAAACCTCTTTAGTTCTTTAATCATAATTAAAAGAAGTGACTTTTGGTTATCCATAACTTGAGGACAAGTTATGGACACCATCATAGCCATTAAGATCATGAATTAAACACACATGGAGGTTACACATAATTCCTATGATCTTCTAAACTCATATGAACACAAATTCATGTCAAGCAATTTCAAGAAAATCATATAAACATATACAATACTTGAAAATTGATAAAAGTCATGTAAAATGGGTTAACATAATCATTATCATTTTGAAAAACAGATTTTACAAGTCCAAAACAGATTGGGATAATGATCTTAATCCATTTCCAGCAACAAAACTCGAAAAAACTGCCCAGCACGCTCCTACTCGTCGAGTGCATTATTCTACTCGGCGAGTAGGATGAATTTGTTCATGGACTCGGCGAGTCCTCCCCATGGACTCGGCGAGTCCAGTCGTCAGAGTGCAGAATTTTCGATTTTTAAGCAGTTTTGCATCAAGTATACAGAAAACAATCCTAGGCTCTGATACCACTTATGGGTTTTGAGCATTCTAACACTTCCTAAGTGTACATGCAACCCTAATAACCTTGAATCTATGTTTTCTCTATATACATGCAAATTTCTTTTCAAGGTTATTTCCTAACTAGCATGGCATGGGGATTACATAGAACATAAAACTAGTAGAAATACATACCTTGTTGTTGCTTGGATTCCTTCAAGACTTTGTGAGCCTAGCACCCCAAATGTTGTGCCTCAAATGCTTCACACAACACCACAAGACTTGGAATAACTTGAGAGAATACTTCTTACACTTGAAAATCGGTTATGCCCTCACTAGAAACACTAGGTTACGATTTTGCTAGCCATAGGGTTCCTTTTATAGTGTTGTCACAATTAGGGTTTACACATGAATGCCCTTAATTGTCATGACTCTTGATTTCTCATGACCCATGGGTTTGTAACTCTCATGGACTATCCATGGAGCTCCATATGGTTATAACCAAACCCATAAACCATGGATCATTAATCCACCATAAAAGAATTGATGATTGTCATAATCAACCCTATATATTTAATTAGTCTCACTTTGATCACCAAATTAATACTAGATTAATACTTGATCAATACTAATTAAATAATACTATTATTAATATATTAGAACTTATAATATATTAATAATCATAAGTGCCTTATTCTCTCATCTAGTCTATCCAAGTATTGCAATGTCATGCAACCCAAATGGACCATGCCGGGTCGGGTCAAGTACATACCAAATAAAGTTATGGACTTAGACACTATATCCAACAATTTTGTTGTCATTGATTAAAAATCATGCATGCTTTCAAGTTTTAGTTACAAATGTTATCATCATTATTGTTACAAAAGCATAGAATTCCTAGTTGTGACAAGATTACAGATGATCGATCTGTCCGGGTATCAAGGGTTCATCGGGGTTGTGTTCTAGAGATGTTCAGCGAGCAGTATCCAATTGATTTGGTTCCTATTCCTTTGCGCGGGAACAAGGTTATTGTAGGGATGGACTGGTTGAGCCCCAATGGGGCAGTGATTGATTGTAAGCAGTTCGCCATGGGGAGCGTCGATCCTATTTGTAAAGAAGAAGGATGGGTAGCATCGAATTTGTATTGCCTATAGGGAGCTAAATAAGCTAATGATGAAGAACCGTTATCCGCTTCCGATGATTGATGATTTGTTTAACCAGCTTCAGGGTGCATCTAGGTTTTCCAAGATTGATCTACATTCAGGTTATCATCAGAATAGGGTCAGAGAGGATGATGTGCAGAAGACGACCTTCCGGACTCGTTATGGTCATTACGAGTTCGTGATGATGCCTTTTGGTCTCACCAATGCTCCAACCGCATTCATGGACCTCATGAACCGTATATGCAAGCTGATGTTGGATCGGTCTGCGATTGTGTTTATCGATGATATCCTGGTCTATTGTAAGACCCAGGAGCTGCATGGGGAGCATCTGAGGGAGGTATTGGAGACCTTGAGAAGGGAGATACTATATGCGAAGTTCTCCAAGTGTGAGTTCTGGTTGCACGAGGTGTACTTTCTGGGGCACCTAGTCAACCAGAACGGTATTCTGGTCGATACGGCCAAGCTCGAGGCTGTGATGAGTTGGGAGGTTCCGAGGTCTCCATCTGAGATTCGTAGTTTCCTTGGATTGGCAGGTTACTACCGTAGGTTCATTCTGGATTTCTCCAATATAGCGGTTCCTCTGACTCGGTTGACGAAGAAGACTGTCACTTTTAACTGGGGGCCTGAGCAGCGGGCAGCTTTTGAGACCCTGAGATAAAGATTTTGTGAGGCGCCGATTCTGACCCTGCCGGAGGGTTTTGAGGATTTTGTAGTTTATTGTGATGCGTCGATCACGGGTTTGGGTGCAGTTCTGATGCAAAGGGGTCGCGTTATTGCTAACGCTTCGAGGCAGTTGAAGCCTCATGAGGCGAACTATCCTACGCATGATTTAGAGTTGGTGTTATGGTGTTCGCCCTCAATATTTGGCGACATTACCTTTATGGGGTCCGCTGTATTATTTACATGGATCACAAGAGCCTGAGGTATTTGGTGGATCAACCGAATCTGAACATGAGGCAGTGTAGGTGGTTGGATGTGGTGAAGGATTACAATTGTGAGATCCTTTACCATCTGGGGAAGCCCAATGTGGTGGTCGATTCTCTCATCCGCAAGGCGGTAGCGGCTCCGTTCATGGATATCTACATGAGGATGACAATGATTACTCCATTCTTGGAGCATATTCGAGAGGCTCAGGTTGAGGCTATGAAGGAAAAGCACCGGAAGAGTGAGCGCATAGTGGGTCAGGTGTCTTCCTTCGATTATGATAGTCAGGGGTTATTGACTCTCCATCGGAGAGTGTGGCCTGCTTATTGGGGTGGTGCACGTCAGTTTCTGATGGAAGGAGGCACACAAGTCGAGGTTCTCTATCCATCCCGGAGCGAAAAAGATGTATAGGGATCTCCGTCCTGATTATAGGTGGCCTTGTATGAAGCGGGATGTAGCTTGGTATGTGGAGAGGTGCTTGATTTGCAGAAAGGTCAAGGCCGAACATCAGCGACCTCACGGCAAGATGCAGCTGTTAGAAATTCCTGTTTGGAAATGGGAAGAGATTAACATGGATTTCATTACGAAGTTGCCTCGGACAGGGTGCAGAGTGGATTCGATTTTGGCATCGTGGATCGATTGACCAAGAGCACTCATTTTATTCCGATTCAGGAGAGTATCTCTGCGGAGAAGTTGGCCGATATATACATCAGGGAGGTTGTGGCACGTCATGGGGTGCCGGTTTTAGTGGTTTCAGACAGGGATGTTCGACTTACTTCCAAGTTTTGGAAGAGGTTTCATGAGGAGTTGGGTACTCGTCTGCACTTCAGCATGGCCTTCCACCCGCAGAGTGAACGGACTATCCAGAACTTGGAGGATATGCTCTTGGCATGTGTATTGGATTTCGGTGGGAGTTGGGATACGTATCTCCCTTTGGCGGAGTTTTCGTATAACAACAGTTATCACGTCAGCATCCATCGACCTCCTTTTAAGATGCTCTATGGGAGGAAATGCAGAACCCCAATATGCTAGGGTGAGGTCGTTCAGCAAGTCATGAGGAGTACCGAATTGGTACTCAAGACTACCGAGTTGATTCAGCAGGTTCAGAGTAGACTTCAGACAGCACAGAGTCGGCAGAAGAGCTATGCCGACAAGCGTCAATCAGACCTACAGTTCTAGGTTGGGGATATGGTTCTCTAGAAGGTATCTCCTTGGAAAGGTGTCATCCGATTCAGGAAGAGGGGCAAGTTGGGCCCCAGGTACATCGGTCCTTTCAGGGTTTTGGCCCTGGGTGGGCAGGTTGCTTATCGCTTGGATCTTCCCGAGAAGCTTAGTCAGATCCATAACACGTTTCACGTCTCTCAACTGCGGAAATGTTTGGTCAATGATTCCGCAGTGGTTCCATTAGAGGATATTCAGGTGTATGATTGTGTGAATTATATCGAGAGACCAGTGACGATTCTTGATCAGAAGACGAAAGCCTTGAGGAACAAGGTTGTCGAGTTGGTGAAGGTGCAGTGGCAGCACCGGAAGGGGTCTAAGTGGACGTGGAAGCCTAAGGATGAGATGAGGGAGCACTACCTAGAGTTATTTGTGGTAGCAGACTTCGAGGACGAAGCCTGATTCAAGTGGGGGAGAGTTGTAACACCCGATTCGAGGTATTTTCATTTTTTAACCTTGGTATGTTAATACTTTGCAGATTTGGTCCCTAAGGGGCAGTTTTACCATTCCCGACAAACTTTTAGTATGCAGGGCGTACGCATGCAGGGGACAAACCCTAAATTTAGGGTTTGGACCCTATTTAAACAACATTATGAACCTTGGATCTCTCATTTCTCAGCTTCCAAAGCCCTTTGAGTCACATTTCGAAACCCTAACCCTTTTTGAAGAGATTTGACCCCTCTTGTGTGTGTTTTAGTGTGTGTTTGTGAGACTTGAAGAAGAAGAACTTGGAAGAAGGAGCCTTGATCAAAGGAGAGCTTGTAGATCCAGATTTCTCACATCATTTCCAGCTTCATTGAGGTATAAAGCTTGGAACTTGCTCCTTGTTTGCTTAGATCTAGTCTTTATGAAGTTTTGGTCCCATTTTGGTTATATGATGAGATCTAGTGGATTCCTTCCACTCTAGAAGTTTAGAGTTGCTTTTCTTGATGTTTCTGAGGTCCTAAGTCCATAAAGTTAGCATCTTGATGGTTGTGGATCAACCATGTATGAGTTTAGGTCATTATGGTGAAAGTAGAATGCTAAAAGTGAGGTTTGGGTCCTTTTGAGCCATGCAAAGGCTCCAAGTTCATGACTTTATGGCTTAAGACGTTTGATAAGACTTGGATATGAAGTTTGGGCTTTTGGTTGCAAGTATTAAGCACTTAATGGAAAAGTGCTTAATGGGCACGTATGTTGGGCGTATGTATGTGTACGTTGCATGTATGCTACCCGATCCCTGATCATGGCTCGCTTGGTAGTACGCTGGGTGTACCCAACTCGTACGCAGTGCATACTAGGAATCCTTATAGAACATTGGGCGTAAGCCTGAGTACGTCGGGCGTACTCAGCCGTCGTTGACTTCGGTTGACTTTCTCGGTTTCGGCCGCTTTTGGGCTAGAAGAGTTTTAGGCCCTATTGGGACATTAGCCTTCTGATTTTGGGCCATGACTAGGCCTTGGGCTTTATTGGAATTAGGCCCATGATGGGTTTTGAGCCCAATTAATAAGTTGGGCCTTAGTGGGCTTTTTGGTGCTATTGGATTGGGCCTCGGATTTTAGGCCAAGTTAGGAGGGGGTAAAATGGTCTTTTACCCTGAGTGTTGGACAATTAGACTAGGATTCCAGTTTTGGGTTGTAACCCAATTATTGATTAGATATTATTTGGTGGTGTTAGCGCGGGGATTTTTCCGGATCAACAATCCGAGTATTTATCTAAGAGATTCATCAGTTTGAGGTGAGTTTCCTCACTATGCTTGGCGGGTCAAAGGCACCAATGTCGACCCATGGTTTATTATGATTAGGATGATAGTTGTCTGTGTGACTCTTGCATATATGATATTTGATATGTATACCGAGCGGTCCCGATGCTAGGCATGGCTTGATGAGAATATTGTATGTTATTTATCTTTGTGATTTTTGCATATGTTTATTTGTTTATATGTATATCGGGCGAGGCCCGATGCCAGGCAGGGCCTGATGAATGTGATGAGGCGGGGCCCATCTCATATTCCTGACAGATCTGTTTCGAGCGGGGCTCAATGTCGGGCGGGACCCGTTATATGTTTGATATGCATGGAATGTGGTATTTTGGGGAACTCACTAAGCTTCGTGCTTACGGTTTTCAGTTTATGTTTCAGGTACCTCCGGATCCAAGGTGAAGAGCTCGGGTGATCGCATCGCACACACCATGTTGTTCCGCATTTTACTTTAATCTGATGTATTTGGATGTTTTGATCATACTTGATTCTATTATGGTTTTATGAACATGTTTTGAAAGGTTGTTTTTTTTATTCTAAAAAAAGAAATTTTTAGTCTTAATTTTGGGACGTTACAACTTTATTACATAATCGAAACCGAAAAAAAAAGAATATGTAATCATATAGATAACAATCTTCAATAACATGAAAATGCATATGTATTCACCAAGATCTAACATAATTGAAAATGCATATGTAATCACCAAGATGTAAGATAATCGAAAATGCGTATGTAATCATCAAGATCAAATAAAATCTACCGAAAAGAAAAGCAAAAGCAACAGACAATTCCAAAAAAGTTAGGATTTTTATCACAAAAAAAAAAAGATTTTCCAAACCAAAAAGCGAGATTAAAACACTAAACTTTCTTGCATTATGGAATGTAGCTAGATCGGAGCTTACCATACTATTTTGGCAATTCCAAGAATGCCTACATGGATTTATAGGCGCCAACAGGTTCATTCCATAGATAGAACATCACAATCACAGATCTTCACACATCTCGAAAATGGATGTGAGCAAGTGGTAGCCGATTCCTGGTCATCGACGAGCTGGAAGACATTGTTCTTGAAGAGGGTTTGATGGAAGCTTCTTGGTTTGAGTTTGCATGATGAAGTTAAGAAAGAAGTAAGAAGCGGTCCAAATGAGGGCTTCATTTATTAACATGGTTGGTCCGATTGAGCTTCCTTGACATGTCAGTCCTCCTTATAAGTGGTCCCCATAAGCATATTTGACACGTCAGTCTTCCACGTAGGAATGGTAATCAGGTAACCTTTTGAAATCAAGAATAATGGTTTAATTGATAGGTAAATAATGAGTTTAATAGTGTATTGCACAAAAAAAATGTTAGTGACTAAATCGGACAAATGAAAAAAGTTTAATATGCTACAATGATATTTTCCCTTCAAAAACAATGGCCTTAAACTTTTTCCATAAACATAAATGACTAGGACCTTTATTGGATTCTATAATTACCACAGACGATGCTTGATTGGAAGAAACAACATATCAATGACCTTGAAGAACACAACAAGGACGCCCAAGAGTGCATGAACGTTATTGCATTCAGGGAGCAACATTTTGAAAAAAGAGTTGAAGAGGAAGGGTTGGGGGAATGGATAAATGAAGCCAAACAAATATGTTGGACCTTTTAGTTCTTTTGTACAAAATGCAATCCTGGACTCTAAGTAACGCTTCCCAAAATTGAAATGATTTTGCAAATTTTGCGAAATGGAAAAAAAATAAATAAATAAACTAAAGGAAAATCACAAAGTGGTTACAAAACCCTGATTATTATTCAAATAAGTAATTTCACAATTTACATGAATTTCACAAAATCATATTTTGCTAATGGATGTTTATTTCATGATAAATGTGAAAAGATGGTCACTAGTTGAAGCAAAGAAAAGAAGAGAAAAGAAAAGAAAGTAAGGAGAGAAAAGAAAGGAAAACAAATTTGTCTTTTGTGCTCCCGAGTTGGAGAGAAATGGAAGGAAAGTTAAACATTTTATTCTTTCTTTTCAAATCCTCCCAAATCGGAAGGAAAGTTAGGAGGGAAAGTGATCATTCCACTTCCTTCCTTTAATGAAACTCGGGAGCATCAATCTCTCTTACTTTCCTCTCATTTCCTTTCTTTTCTCTCCTTAAGTTGAACTCGGGAGCGGGGTGTAGATGATAACATACCTTCCGTTTAGGTCATTTTTTTATTCCATTTTCTAAAACGTTTCAAACCATTCTAAAAGTTAATCAAGAATCTCTCATAGTTTATCATCGGTTTTGTAATTAGCTTTTAGTTAAAGGGTTAATCATGTTTAGAAGTATTTATGAATTATGATCACAACTAAGACCCATAAGAACAACCCCAATCCCGGTGCCTCGACAAAGGAAAAAATTCAAATCGGGGCAAAATAAATACAATAATGGTTTTCTATTTTATTAATACATTGCAACAAATTGTTAAATCAACTTTACATACATAAAAGCATATTAACCCTAAGAATATGTCCCAAAATGAGAAAATGAATGAGTTTGATTTTATTTTATTTTTCAATAAAAATAATCTTTGACAATACACAAAAAAACTCCAACAGGTAAAAGAAACTGTGACTAGCTGATGTGAGACTCCAACAATATCCCTAAACACAATTTCCTCACCAATAATCTCCACAAGAACACTCACCATCTTTAAAATGATGAAACCGATTCGCATCCCTAACAACAATAACTCTTTCAGTAATCTTCGACACAAACTTAGTAAAATTATGACAATCTAAACAAACTCTAAGGTTTTTAATAATCCTAATTTCCTCTCCCATTTCCAAATTCATAACTCCAAAAGCAATCGCTAACTTCTCACTATGAACATTCACCATCAACTCCTTCTCTTCCTCTTCAACGTCATGCAATGCAGTGACAGTATCCGTACAAAACCCAACCTCCTTCATCTTCCCCATCAACTTCTCCAACATCCTATAAATTCCATCAATTTGTTCATGAAATTGTTGTCCGGATGTAAACACGTGTGGGATTTTATCAATTTCTATTAAAGTACACCCTGGTGTCTTTCCAAGGTTCCGATTTTTCACTGATTTTCTAATCGAAGCAGCTTCATCAAAATTCTTGTCAGCAGTGTATATATTGGAAAGCAACACATGGTATCCTACATTTTCAGGGTCTAATTCGAATAATTTATCAGATGCTAATTTTGCTAAATCCATGTTCTTATGAGTCTTACAACCACTAAGAAGTGCACCCCACACAGCGGGACCCGGTTCAATTGGCATTTTTTTTATAAAATCATACGCCTTTTGTAAGTCTCCGGCTCTACCATATAAGTCAACCATGCATGCGTAATGCTCGGGTAACGGGTCAAACCCATGGGTTATACCCATACCCGAACCCGAACCAGAACCCATGGTTTGGAAAATGTTTTCTCCTTCTTTTACTAATCCACCATGACTACAAGAGTATAGAATGTTAACAAATGTGACACGTGTTATGGGTACTTTTGAATCTAACATTTTGTTAAAAATATTTAGGGCTTCATGGGCATGTCCATGTAGGCCATAGCCTGAGATCATGGCATTCCATGTGACTGTGTTTTTGTCTTGCATTTTATCGAACACTTGGCGTGCTTCTTTTATGCTTCCACATTTGGCATACATGTCAATTAAAGCAGTTGAGACGTAAATATTGGAAATGAAATTATATTTGTTTGCTAAATCATGAACCCATTTGCCTAAAGTTAGGGCACCAATTTGAGCACAAGCTGAAAGAGTGGTGGTGATTGTTGTGGGATTTGGGGGGATTTTGAGGTTTTGCATTTCTTTAAAGAGGGAAATTGCTTTATCTGTTACTCCATTTTGGGCATAACCAGAGATCATAGCGTTCCATTCTGCTAATGATTTATGTTTGGATTCATCGAATAGTTTTCTTGCAGAATTGATCTCATTGAGGCGAGTGTAAACAGTGATTAGTGCTGTTGAAACTGAAGTTTGGGAGAGGAAATTGTGTTTGATGCAAAAACTATGGATTGTGGTTGTAAGTGTTGAATGAGGAAAAGGATGAGAGACAGGAATTAAACCTACCAGGGTGCTTGAATTGACTTTGTGTTGTGAAGATGATAATTCTTTGAAGAGATTAATGGCGTATTCCATTTCTTGATTACAACTGAATGCAGAAATCATAGCATTGTAAGCGATTATGTCAGGGTGTTTGATCTGATGAAACAAATGCTTTGCTGTTGAGATATCTCGACATTTTCCATACAAGGAGATTAAACCTGTAAGAACATGAAGATGGGAATGGAATCCAAGCTTAATTGATAAACACTCGATTGCCATTCCCAGTTTTAGCTCCTGAAGTTCAGCAGCAGCTTTAAGAACAGATGAGAAAGTGGTGGAATCAAACCGAGTTCTTCTGAGAATCATGTCTTTAAAGATGGATATTGACTCGTCAAGACAGCCATTGTCGACTGACCCTGATATCATAGTGTTACACAACACAGTATCTGGTTCAGGAATTTGATCAAACACCTTGTAGGCATAACCCACCTTCCCGAAATTCAAGTACATGTTGACAATGGTGGACGCAACAAATAAATCAGATCCAGCTCCACCAACAATCGCATGGCCATGAATGGATGATCCTAATTTGCTACACAAAAGTTTTGATGCGGCGGAGATAACAAACGCGTAAGTAAAACTATCCGGTTTAAGAGCAGTGTTTTGGCGGAGTTGACGGTAGATGGACAGTGAATTTGAATGGGAGTTGTTACAAGAGAATTCTCTGATTATAACATTGTAGAGAAAAATGTCGGGGTTTGGAAATGTCGAACCGATTAGGGTTGCATCGGAGATGGCGCCAAGATCGGAGAGTTTTTGAATGAGCTTTGTGACGGTGGCTAAGTCGGACTGTAGGCCGTTGAGGATGATTTGGGCATGGGTTTGACGGAGATGGGATTGCGTGGCGGCGTTTCCGATCAGCTTTAGAAAGAAGTTCCGATCACGTTTTGCTACGGCTCTGCAAATCATCGGTTTTTGGTTTGGCGTTTGGCGGGGGAAATGGTGGTTCAAGCAGGGAAATATTTAAAGTAAAAAGTAAATTACAAAATAGCCCGTTAGGCCAAACTCAATAAAATAAATTACAGAAATAGCCTCTGAAAATAACAATTAATGTCATTTTGACCCAAAGGAACTATTCATTTTGGTTTTAAAAGGTTCTTCCTTCGTATTATTTTTATAGTCTAGGTGTTTCAACTTGCATTTTACCTGCTAAAAAGGTCGTTCGTTTCTTTTTTATCCAATGAAACTGATTCCCAATCAACCATGTCCCTTGACATATGAGCAGTAGTGTGGCCAGTTGGAGCCGATGTAGTAAATTAGCTACCAGTTTACTTTGAGGAAGCTTATTTAATAAGCTTAAACCAAACCATAGAAATGACCAACTTTCCAAGCTCGTTACCGTTATATCGATTTCCTTATATCTTTGATGCACCAAATCAGATAAGAAAGAATGTCGTCATCCACACAAAATTCCAATAAAAGCAGTCAAAACAAATCAAACCTTGTAATACTGTTGTGAAATTTATTGTTCCAAGGAAAAAAAAGAGTATTGTGCACCATCTGATGGTATTGTGCACCATCCCTAACCCCCTAACCATGAAAGGAAGTCTCGAAATTGTCCCAATCTGATGGTATATTTCTTGTTCAAGATTTTTAATTTCTATAATGTTGGAGAATCGACACAAAACTATGAAATTTTAGAAACCCTAACCCTAAATTTTATAAGGGTTACTTTCGATGGATTGACCATCCTATTGAGAACGAATGTTATAGGTATATGATGTTTGGACTGAAATGTGACCTTAACAAAAGGGAGGATCATGGGGGTCAGATCGTACTGAACTAAAGTTTAAGGAGATGGATTTGACAATGGTGAAGGATGAGGAGCTCTTTGAAGCCAAGTTGATTGTCTTGAGGAGTAAATTGAGTCAGCTAAAAACAAAATTGTAGTCATACATGTTCTGGTCATCGATGTCATTTATGCTCTTTTTTCGGCATTATTATTCCCACAGAATGGTACAAAGGGGTAGGGATGTGGGGTTTGGGAAGTGTGCTTAGTAAGTACAAGTGTTGTATAGTTTTGGTGCTTGTTGGTGTAATGGTTTAGGTATGGAACTTTTGGTAGTCTTTGAAAATGCACGAATGGATGTTACTTGACTGCAGTTTATATGTATTGCACATTTTGGCATTCATCATGCTTTTGTGTAACTATAATGAATTGTAAACAATGACACTATAATAGTAATATATCCTTACTTTTTAGTGTAACACCCGGTTTTCAAAACCGATTGGTTTAGGGCTTCAAAGGGTCAAAGGATTGGTTATTGGGTAAAACCAAGTGTCACGACATTACCATAAAAAGGTCACAACGTGACAAGCGATTAAATGAGAATGTTGATTTAGACTGAGCTCATGACGTGAGCAATAGGAGCTCACGACGTGAGATGCGCTGCAGCCCGAGCCTATGATCTTTTAGGGTTTCCTTCGTATTTAAACCCCATAAACTTCATTTTAGAGTTCCTCGACAGCCTCTTTCATCCCTAAGCACAAAAAAACCCTAATCCTAGCCTCTCCTTGTGATTTTTGAGCTTTTGGTGGAGTTTTGATGGCTTAAAGAATAAGAGAACACCATTGGAGCATAGATTCAACTTGGAAGTTCCTTGTGCAACCTCTAGCAACATCTTTGGACCATTGTGAGTTACCAAGATTCAAGCTTTTTGATTCCTTGTTGCTAGATCTAAGGATTTATGCATGTTTATCCATGGATATGAGAGTTAGAGTGTTGGGACTCCATAAAGTTAGCAACTTTATAGGTCCTTATAGTCCCTTGGTGATGATATGTAATGGATCTAAAGTTTGGATGATGTTTAAGTTCATACTTGAGATTTGATCCCCTTTTCTTCATGAATGCCCTAGTTTGAGCTCAAGTCTTGTATTGGACATGCAAGACCTTAAAGCATCGATTTTTATGATCCTTAGGGTGTTAGGAAGCCTTCTGGAAAAGATGGATCAGTGGCTTAATGGATTAAGAAGTTTATGGATCAAAATGTCATTCAGACTGATTTCACGACGTGAGGCTTTAGATGGTCACGTCGTGAGGATCGTGAGCCTCAACTATTTTGTCCCTTAGTGGCTCACGACGTGGGCCATAGATGGTCATGTCAGAGGGGCGGTTTAAATTGTTGACTTCCATTGACCGTTGGCTTTTTGACCAGTTTGACTTTTGGTCAAACTTGAAGGATTTGGGTTGTTGATTAAGATTCTTCCATGATTTGGTGATAAAGGACTCGTGGGAGGAATCGGTGCAGAAGGGAAACGTGTCGCAGTGTTTTGGGTTCTTCGTTTCAGGTGAGTTTCTCCTCATTGTACTCGTGGTTCGAAGGCACCAATGTCGGCCCGCTAGGTTATGTATCCTGGTATATAGGATCAAGGTTGTAGAACTCGTTACTCGGTACTTGCTCGGCCGACTACCGATTAGCAAGTACTCGGGAGTACTCGGATTTGGTAATTCGTGTAGAAATATTTTTATGGAAATTATATATGTCAAAATCATAAGTTAAAATCATAAGTTGATTGAAGTATATAACAAAATTAGATACATGTAAATACACAAAAACTAAAATACACACAATTGTCTCACTTCGTGAATAAATACCGAAATTTTAAGATATATATATATATATATATATATATATATATATATATATATATATATATATATATATAGTAATAATCACATATGTGTGTGTTAAATAATAAATGATTAAGTGTATTATACATATTAATCTTGAAATTCTTGATTTTTTCTCTTTTTATGACAATTTTGACCATTTGACTGAGTTTGACCAGGTTGGCAGAGTTTGACCGAGTTGCCCGAGTTTTACCGAGTTTCACTGAGTTGGTCCGAGTACTCAGCCGAGTTTGACCGATTTGGTATGAGTTTTATCGATTTTGTCCGATTTTCGAGCTATTTCACCGAGTTGGCTTAACTCACCTCAGTAAGAGGTCGATTCCGAGTATTCGCCCGAGTTGGCCAAGTTTTACAACACTGTATAAGATGATGATATGTTGATTATATGTTAGATTGGTAGATTCGTATGATTACTTGTATTTGCTAGTTATATGTTTATCTGTTACATAGTGTGGTTGGGTTGAGGTTGTACTAGTTTATGTTGTAAGCCAATAAACCTGGGGCAATCCATCGGGAGATTGTGGGCCAGAGTGGCAATCCAATCGGGAAGTTGTGGGTCAGGGTAATCCAACCAGGAAGTTGTAGATCCAGTATGCAATATGTATGGCAATCCAACCGGGAGGTTATGGGCGAGAGTAATCCAACCGGGAGGTTGTGGACCCAGTATGCAATATATATAGCAATCCAACCGGGAGGTTGTGGGCCAGGGTAATCTAACCGCGAGGTTGTGGACCCAACATGCAATATGTATATTTGTTCGGTTGTGTGTGGCACTTTGGGGAACTCACTAAGTTTTGTGCTTACAGTTTTATGTTTATAGTTTCAGGTACTCCAGTTTTCAAAAGGAAGGGTCCGACTTGATCGCAATACATCCCCTGAAGATTTATTCTGCAATGAGTGTTTACAAATTACTCTGATGTTTTCAGAATACCTTGACTCTGATCATTTTTTGAACAACGAGTAAATATTTTGAATTATTAAAATGAAAAAAAAAATTACTATGATTTTTGGGACGTTACATTTAGCATCCAAATATGGTTTTTTGCTTTACTTTATTTATCCTAATTATACAGTATTAGACCTCGTGTGATGAAATATATGCAATATGATCAAATATAATAGCCACAAAAGCAGGAGAAGCACAAACAAACATATTCCAGCAAGGATCACAGATCCATGTACAATTTGCAACATAAAGACATAAAGAGAAGAACTAAGAAATACATACCCTTAAAGCCTTTGATTTTCATCTTGTTTGTGTTGTCTAGATGATCTAGAATCCAAACTATGATTCATATGATGTAGTAACACCCAAGACAAAGATCCTAGAAATGTTTGACACCTTTTCTTTTCTTGTGAAAAACTCTTGAACACAAACCCTAGAAAAATAGAGGTTTTCGGTCTTGCTTGGTGCATAAGAAACCCGAGAGAGAGAGAGAGAGAGAGAGAGAGAGAGATGAAGAATATAGAGAGAAGTCGAGGAAGAAGAGAAAGGGAAAGGGGCTAGCCATGGCTCCTATTTATAGGGCTAGGGTTTTGGTTTCCTTTTGGATTATGATTTGGTCACTAAGTAATTATCCTTAACGATTCGAATTTCAAATATCACTTTAAACCCATGAGATCTACAAGTTTTTAGTTAACTTATTATTGACTAATAAATTAACAAACTAGATCCTTATCATCTTTCTTGACAAATTATGCGTAGATCTTTTCTTGAGTGTAACCCAAAAGGACCCAACTAATAATAATAATATTACCAATTTGTTGTGACGATGGCTATATTTCCAACAGTCCCCCACTTACACAAATTACAAATAATTGTATGGTCGCACATTTCCTAATAATAACATAGAGTGTTCTATCTAATACAATTGGTGAACTCATACTAACCAGCTATGAAAAAACCCTTAGGTAAGTGATCAAATATTCTTTTGTTCTTTAAGATATATATATATATATATATATATATATATATATATATATATATATATATATATATGAACCTGACACATTGAAGTATTTCAATCTCATATTCAAAATTATGTTTCCCGATAGAATTTGTGATAACCACATCAGACTGCACTATTAATCCAATATCAACTCAGTCTGTGCTCGCCCAAGTATTTAATGTCAACACCAAATCATCGAGGAGCCTAGAGATATCGCTTTGCTTGTTATGGTAAAATGAACAAAAAAAACTTTGAACATATAGACCCAGTGTACTCATCATGTCATACATGGACATTCCCTTTATGGCTGTTACTTACGAACAACGTTGGAGAATACAAAACCATAATAGACTGTTGAACAAAAGTCGCATGCATCTCTATTTGAAGAATATAATATATTAACATCTTAGAATTACTCGTGACAATTTCCAAGAATTAATCTGTAAGTGTGGGTTACTCCAATATTTAATATTCATTAATTACCCCATGAGCATTAGTCGCATCTCCTTGTTATGTCTATCTCCATGGATATTCTACAATACTTCATGGCAATCTTAAATCACTAATTAATTACAGAAGTATGCCCAAGTGTGGAGGAGTGAGTAAATTAATATTGTGGAAGCTGGTTAAAACATGTGAAAGGAACATAGTGATAAATTAATGAAAATTCTTGCAATCTAGCATATTATTACGTCTCCACATAATAATCATCATGTTAGATAAAATTTACATTATATAAGTTCCAAAATAATTCAAAACTAAACTAAAATAATCAGACCAATCCACAAGCAACTCTAATGAATATCAACATGGTAAGACAATCATGCTTGGTTTGTGATAATGGTTTGGTGAACGGGTAGGCAAGGTTCTATTACAGATGATACTCTGATCACTATGGTGTCTCCTTCTTAAACAAGCTCTTGAGATAGTGGTACTTTCTCAGTATATGTCTTGAGCGCTTATGCGATCTGGGTTCTTTAGTCAAGGTGACTTCGCCTTCATTATCACAGAAGATCTCAACACGACCATCAATGCTAGGACAACACTAAGATCAGTGATGAACTTCTTTAGTTACATAGTCTCCTTTACAGCTTCATCACCTACAGTATAATTAGACTTTGTCGTGGAATCCGCCACTTTATCTTGGTTGGAACTTCTCCAAGTTACTGCTCCCCCATTCATCAAGAACACGAATCCAAACTGTGATCGAGAATCATCTCTATCGGCCTGGAAACTAGCATCAATATAAGCCTTTACACTGAGCTCCTCCATATCACCATAGACCAAGAACATACCATTCATCTTCCTTGGATACTTAAGAATGTTCTCGACTGCGATCCAATGATTTTCACCAGGGTTAACTTGATAACGGCTCGTCATACTCAAGGAACACGATACATTAGGCCTAGTATATATCATGGTGTACATGATCGATTATATAGCAGGCGCATATGAGACTCGACTCATTTTCTGTAGTTCATCACTAGAGCTTGGACACTAATATATGCTCAATGTCGCACCATGTTGCATAGGCACGAACCCTTTCTTAGAGTCTTGCATCTTGAATTTCTTTTAATTTTTATCTATATATATATGTTGGCTCAATCCAGTGAGTCGTCTAGATCTATCTCTATAGGTTTTTATACCTAGTATGTATGTTGCATCTCCTAAGTCTTTATTCGGAAACATTTCCCAAACCAAGTTTTTACACTTTTTAAAGTTGGGTCATCGTTTCCTATGAGTAATATATCACCAACATACATAATAAGGGAAACAATAAGACTCCCACTAGCTCTAACATACACACATGATTCATAGTCGCTTCTTGAAAAATCAAACTCTTTGACTTTCTCATCGAAGCAAAGATTTCAGCTGCAAGATGCTTGTTTAAGTTCATAAATTGACTTCTCAAGGTTACACACATTTATTTAAATATTTGGACTGTACAAAATCTTATGGTTGTGCCTTATACACATCCTCTGTCAAATTTATGTTAAAGAAAACAGTTTTTACATCCATTTTTCATATTTTATAAGCATGAAATGTTGTTATGGCAAACAATATCCTAATAGATTTTATTATTACTATTGGTGAGAAGGTTTCCTCATAATCAGTTTCTTAAGGCTAAATATAACTCTTCGGCCTTCGCAACGAGTCGAACTTATCAATTTGATTTATGTTTGGAGTGTTATTCCACATATCCGATACTAAGTTGATTCATTTTTGTCTCTTCTTCAAATCATGCAACAAACCCAACATAACTCAAATTTGTTACATGCGAGTAAATCATATTATTCAAATAATCTATCCTTGTCATTATTAAAGATGTCTGACACAAGTCAACCAATCTATATATATATATATATATATTTTTTTTTTTTTTTTTTTTTTTTTTTGTTACATGTCAGTAAATCATATTATTCAAATAATATATCCTTGTCGTTATTAAAGATGTCTGACACAAGTCAACCAATCAATATATATATATATATATATATATATATATATATATATATATATATATATATATATATATATATATATATACACACAACTCTCTAATTATTTCATGGTGCCTTGCCAGAGTATTAGAAATACATCAACTCTGAAGCAAATCTTATCATTCAACACACTTCATATACCAATTTATGCTACTTTAAAATTGCTTCATGGACCCGTATACTTAAGGGTTTCATTCTTAATTCCAACCATTGTCACGTTACATATTTAAGCATTATACTTTCATCATAACTACTTGCACAAGCATTGAAGTGCATTCTTCATATCTCTTATATTTCATTATAACTAATAATTTTAAGCATTTCTTCTTTGAATTTGATTCCTATTTAGAATTCCCTACTATTTTGGTCACTTTAACATTGTCCAACAGTCAATCTCGTCCACCAAATTTCAAGACTTATTTTTTCGTGTTAGTGTCATTAATGATAACTTTAAGACAAATTTTAACAAAAAAAAAATGGAAACAACAAAAGAAAGCAGCAAGATTCAATAGATTTAAACCAAATTTAAACATGTTCATAGTTACATTTTTCAAAATCCCACAAAGCATCCAACCCAACACAACTTATAAGAACAAATATAAGCAAATAATTTTACTGGTCTTCTTGGCTCCTCAACCTTGCTAATTTGTTAGTAACCACAATATCCAACTGTGCTGCTTTTTCCACCTATATCCTTCCTTTTTCTTGTAGATACATTGTGTGCAATTTCAACACAATATGTCCTAAATCAAATCAACATAATTACATATAACATTATTAAGGGTATTTTAGACATTTGATTATTACAAAAAGGAAAGCATATTAGTCAAAGTAAAAGTACCTATTGTGCATCATGAGGACTTCCAATTCTTTTGCATTGTGAACAACAAACTTTTTGAAACCATTTGGAAGATAACGGCGGGTTTTTTTATCGGATCCATAACCAATGTTGGGCATAAGAGTTACTCCTTTAAACTTCCTCCTAACCCTTGAATCAATACCCTTGGGTCTACGCTAGTTTTCCTGCAACAAAAAGGTTATAAATTGAGTAAATTACACGAATGGTCCCTATGGTTTGGGGTAATTTGCGCATTTGGTCCCTAACTTATTTTTTTAACTCGGAAGGTCACTACTGTTTGTTTTTGTTACGCACTTGGTCCTTATTGTTTGTTTTTGTTACGCGTTTGGCCCCTGTCTTACCTAAAAAGGCTATTATTTAAATAGAGAAAATGATGGGGTAGGTAAGGTAAGGTGAGGGGGGTGGGGTTGGGGGTGTGTTTATATAAATAAATAAAAAATCAAAGGAAAAATAGTCTTTTGAAGTAAGACAGAGACCAAGCGCGTAACAAAAACAAACAGTAAGGACCTTCCGAGTTAAAAAAATAAGTTAGGGACCAAACACGCAAATTACCGTAAACCATAGGAACCATTCGTGTAATTTACTCTTATAAATTTGAGGGCAATAAACAAGTTTTTGAAACCATTTGAAAGAAAAATGTCTTTTTTTTTTGCATTTCTGTAAAAACAATACCAAAGTATAATCAGATGATTCTACAAATAAATACCTTAACGCAGATTTTCCAGTCACTATGGGGCCTTTTGAATTTCTTGACTCTCTTCTTGACAATCTTCTTATCCAGCTTAGGAACAGCCATTGTGTTCTTCAAATAGCATAAAGAAAGATGGTTAATTGTCTGATTTTGAAAGCTAAATCAATTTGTATATGTTACAAGTCATTCGATTTCATCTTCATGATCATTTGTTCACCTGATCATCATTATTGTGGTAGATTTCTATGATAATTAGCCATTTTCTTCGTTCTTTAAAGAATCTTTTAATATTCTGATTACATGAGTATGCAACAATTTTCGCAGATTAAATGAAGCACACTTAAAAGGTCGAACCACAAAGTTGAAGAATGTAAACCGTAATATCGGATACACTAAAATGATAAGCATTAAACCTTAAAAGCAATGAAATTTGGGTGAGCTTGATCGTATATAAACGCCTAATTCAAATGATATTGTGCTAAATTCTAAAGAAAGAGCACAGACAAAGCGCTGATTCAAGGATTGTACTAAATTCTAAAAAAAACGTGTAGCAATTAAACAACGGTGTATGATTGTTCGAGATCGAATGATTAATAAAAGATGGAAGCTTCAAACCTGCTATGGAATTAGTGATGTGAAGACGACAATGGATTAATGGCGACAGAGAACTGATCCTTCGGCTTGGAAATTTTCTAGGGTTTTAAGGGTATTTGATCGTAAATGGGCCGAGTCGTAATAGATATTACACTGTTGGGCCCAGTTTTTCTTATCATACTTAAACGAACCGATTTTACACCTTGACAAACAACAAATTTAATGACGTTATTGTCCAATAAATAGTTGTTGTTTTAGATTTGTTTAAATTAGTAAAAAGGTAAAAAAGTCGCAGCGAGTTTGAATGAAATATAAATGTAATCAACCAAAAGTAGTAAACAAATTAATTATTCTAGAAAATATATATATATATATTTACCTTATTGTTGATGTTTTTAAAATGTTTTTTTGGAGTTTGTAAACCTCAATTGAGTCTCTTAACCTTTCCTTCTGGACTTTGGGACTATTTCATCAATAGAATATAAATATTTATGGTGTGATAATTTCTTTTTGAGACAAACACACAATAAAATTATAAGAGCAACCATTTTCAGCAAAAAGAATGTGGCAAAGGAAATAAAGTCATTACTTCATGTAAGAGAAAATTTTGAAACAAACAAACAATAAAGTTTATATATATATATATATATATATATATATATATATATATATATATATATATATATATATATATATATATATATATATATATATATATATATATATATATATATATAATTTAAAAATGGAGTAAAAATGTATACCATCATCCTCTCTTGGATTTTGATTTTCATTATTTCTGGAACTTGTGAACGAATGACGTCAAATGAATGTATGGCCTTTAGAAACAAACATCTGGAAAAGCATGTTCTTTGTCTCTTCACAAAGATACTATTGAGTTTTCATTTCTTGATAATGTAAATATTATTTTAATCCCAATTACCAAAAACAATGGGAAAACTTCAAAAACAAATTGTAAACCCTAAACCGTCACATGAAAAAAAAAAAAAAAAAAAAAAAAAAAAAAAAAAAAAAAAAAAAAACTTTATTTCGCATAAACATTAATCAAACAGAATATAGAAAATAGAAAAAAGTGACTATGGCAAAAGTCAATCAGCCTCCAAAATGTTATTTTTATAATTGGTAGATTTATGAAAGTATAATGTTAGAAGGGGGAGAATTGAAAGTGGGACGATATAATAAACAAATTAATGAAAGTACATTGTTGTTTCTTGCAATTGACTCTACTAGCACTTAGTTTTTGCATTACTAACACTATAGAAAATTGGGAACAAACTTTTAAGATCGATTATATAATAGCAATGTACTTCTGATTCAGAAGTAAATTGTTATTATGGGGTGCATAATTTGCAATTGACTTAGCAAAACATTTTTTAAGCGGAGTGGAGATGATACAGTTGGTGCTTCCCCGGATATATAATTAAATTCTTGCAGGTTAATCAGTCCAGTTGAATCACTCGATAAAATAAAGTAAAAATTGTTTTATCCAACCCAATTAATCAAAAGCTAAATTACATAGTTTTTTAGGTACCACAAAAACACAAAAATAGAGTGTAGCTTAAAAGATGCCAAAGTTTGGATTACTCACATGGCCCGTTAGGGTTTCGCTACTCGGACACCACCCACTACCACCTCGGGTAGTGGTGGTCAACGGCGGCTCACGGCGGCGGTTAGGGTTCTAGTCCAATCGAGTCCAAGCACTCCAAAAACAATCCAAACACAAACTAAGCACACCTCCACCCAACACGGCGGCCGGTGGCGGCAGGAGGTGGCAGCCACCACCCTACGATGGTGGTTAAGAGTTTTCTTTTCATTATTCCGACACTATTGCAGTTTTACAATGAAATAGCCCAAAATAAACACACACACTCAAAATAATCACACACACAACCACCCTTATGGTGGCCGTGGTGGTAGGTGGTGGCAGCCACCACCTCACGGTGGTGGTGGTGGTGGCCTCCTAGGTTTTCCAGCCACACAAAACTCACACACACTCACTTCATACTACACTCCATTGGAAAATAAACACGCACCCACCAATATATGCCCACAGCCACCCACACACGGTGGTGTACTGAGGTCCGACAGCAACCACAGCGGCCCAGCGGCGGCAACGACTGCTCCTACAGTCGGCGTCTTCGGTGGCAGTTCTTCTTCAACGAAATTGGCGGTCCCCGACTAGTGAAGGTGCTACGATGACAGAAATCATGGGTGGCAGATGAGAGCTTGACATGGCGGTCGCAAGCTGATCAGAAAACGAATGGAGGATGGTGGCGACGACGCTGGAGACGAATGGGGTATAAGGATAGAGAGGTGGCGTCGAACGTCGGCCACTGTGGTGCCTACAACCGGCGGCAGCCACACACGACGGTGACATACCCGGCTGAACTATGTCCTAAGGTGGGTCCTCGACCCCCACAACGTCGGAGCAACAACGAAAGTCTTCAACTTGGTAGCTCCCGGCTTCGTCGTCGGCTGGAAATGATGGTGGCGATAGAGCAGCGACAGAGGGAGTGAGAGTGGTGAAGATGGCGGCTGTAACCATTCTTTAGGATTAGGGTTTGGAAGGGAGTTTAATACTCGGTGCCTCTCCAAACTTACTTCCATAATAACAGAATCGGCCCCTCCTTCCCTCCTTTCTTTCAAAATGAGTCCATAAGTTACCCATTTAACCCTGGCTTTGGAAATCTCTTTCAATTTAAATCTGATATTTACCCTTTGATGAATCAATGAATCGAGTAATGAATTAATCAGAGTATGAATTCAAGTAAGAATATGAGATTTGAACACACGATGTAAATATGATCTTTTTATGCTCTATTATGCTTTCGAATTCTTTACAGAGAATAGCAGACAAGTCTGTAAAAGTTCTTATCTAACTCTAGTAAATAACCCTATTTATAGGGAACTGAAAGCATACAAAAAATATACTAAGGCATTGACTCTAAAGCTTCAAATAAAAGCGCCCTAGTAAAATACATTACAAAATATTCGAAGAGTTCAAAACATACTTCGACTAATTACAATAATTCGACCCTTACAATCTCCCCCTTTGTAATCATAGTCGAAGTCTTCAATTTGTAAGAAGTGTGATGGAATACAGTAATACTCTTCGAATCTCCGTGTACCAGGAGATAATCTTCTTCAGCTCTTTCTTGTCGCCTTCATTGTTCTTCTTGCAATGATTCATACGAACAATCAAGTTCGTATATTGAGATGTTGAATATCTCTCGACTTCACTTGCTTGGAATAAGAACCGTTTAGACTTTCCAGCTTTGTATTTTCCTACGAAGACAATTCCAAAAGGCTTCAGGCAAATTTCACCATCAGCATACTTCTTCAATTCAACCTGAGTCTTCGTAGGAGCCATCAGAGCTTTAATTTCCATTCCTTTAACAGTAGCTAATTCAACATCTGTTAGTACCAAGCACTCATAATAGTTTTCGATAAAAATCTTGGTGTGAGCTACTCCAAGCTTGAATTCATCTGGTTCTATGTTTTGAAGGTATGAGAATGATTTGTCTTTCAAAAGTAATGCAACTTGTATAAGATCATACAAGTTCATTAATGGAAAATCTACAACAGTGAATTCGCAAATATTTCCATTTGCCCTGGCAACCACATACTTAACATTTTGGACTGTGTTTTCGAAAACCACATCCTTTTTCATACTTATGACCTTCTTGATTTTTATAGACCAAACTTCCTCAAGGGATTTTCCAAGAACAGCATGAAAACGAATTTTCATGTGTGTACCTTAATCTTTATTTTTAAAATTCCCTTCTGCTTTGAACTGAGGCATGATAAACATCATTTCGTTTATGGGAAAATCCAGCTGGCCTGCATCAGTATTTGTGACCAAATAGCTCTGCTTTGGGTTCATCTCAAATGAATACATGTGATTGAATGCAACCTTGGCCTCGATTGTTTCGTAGTTATAGTGTTTAGTTGGATCCCCTTTATCCATTCCCTTCGGATCATTTGCTCGCTGAGCCATAATGCTTTGAACTATTCTGAGCTTTTCGATTTCAGCATCAACTTCAGCCTTCTTTTCTTCTTTTGATTTTTCCACAACAATCGATTTCCCTTTATCTTTCAATGCTTGAATGTCAGTTGTCTCTTTTGGTTTTGAACCACTCCCACCAGTCTCCGAAGATTTACCAATCACAATTCCTTTCGAAATTGGTCTTGCAATTGGTATTGTTGTTACGACTGTTGAAGTCACCTGTTCAAACAATTATTGGTTTTGTTGTAGGGATTTTCGAAGAAAATACTTTTCCCACAACTTTCGCATCTTCTCCACTAGTCTTTGACTCACTAGCTTTTCTTTCTCCCCCTTGCACCCCTGTGAAAATAGATGGGGCATTTGTGGTTGGAAGAAGACTTGATATACGAAAGAGAGGAGCAAGTTGCTTGTTGAGAATGGCTTCGAATTGGATAAACTTCTGAGATAAAAATTCAGGAGTAATCAATGGAGAAGAAACCGGCCTATCAGAAATCTCTTTTAACTCCTTAAGCAACTTAAGCACTTCTTCAAAGCTTGCACTTTCGGATGTTGAAAGTTGAGTAATTTGAGGACTCAAATTTTCATACAACTTAACAAATCGAGTGACTGCGTCACAAATGATATCAACCTTTTGATGCAATGATGCATAGTCGTGTTGAACAGTTGCTATTTCTCTTTTCATATCTTCACGAAGTTCGTGAATTTGCAAGTTGACATCCTCTCGAACTTTCTTCACATCTTGAATAAAAAGAACATGTCGTTCCTTTGCAACATTCTTCAATTCTTTCAGATTACCAGCAAACTTCGAACTCTGAGAATTGATCCGAATTTCATTGTTTTGATCATTATGATCAATCTTCTCCAAGACTCGAAATTCAGAATCTTTAAGCATCCCCGATACTTTACTTATGATTCTGGATTCAAACACTTTCAGCAATGAATCAACTTCAACACTTGAAACAGACGAACCAACCCCTAGATCTGCTTGGGATTGAATGACAGAATTCAACTTTTGATTTAAAATCTTAAACTGCTTCATGGTCATCAGCATGTGATCTGGAAACTGCTCTTCTTCTTCATGAAACTCCAAGTCGTCAAACATACCGCCAAACCCCTCATTATCAGTCTCTGTTTCCATATAAACAGTATCTTGAATAGGTGAAGTTGTTTTGGGTGGCTCAGTAGATTGAGAAGAAAAAATAGACGTAAAGGATTGATCAAGAATGTGTTCGAATGTTGGGGAATCTGTTGTTAAAGTAAGAGGAGTAGAAGATAACGGTAAAGAAACAGTACTTGCAAAAGGAGCAGAAGTAGATGGACATGTAGCTTCATTCTTCGAACCTCCTTCACCCATATGGACATTTGCATCCGTATCAGATACGTGTGCAGGGATGCCTGAAGTTCGAACCTCCTCAGAAACTGATTTGGTAATCGAAACTTCGGGTGGTATGACAACTGTCTTCTCAGGAGTGAAACTTTCGGTGATAAGAGTAAACTCTGGAGTTTCAGGAATTCTTTCATTATCATCATCTGTTGACTCAGTAGAGATTACAAGTTTTCGAGTCTTCTTCTTCTTTTTCTGTGACAAATGCTTTGCCATGTCTTCAGCCCTTCGTTTCTTGGACACCGGTGAAACAGGTGCGGGCACTTCTCTAATTAGAATCCCTTGATGAGTTATTTGAGGTTTTCGAACCACTTTGTGCGTTGGAGACTTGCTTTTGTGAGTGGACTTCATTTAAATTCTTCGAAACATGCCAGTCTTCGAAGGAAGGACTACATGCTCTCGTGTTTCTTCAATAATGGGCTCAATTACTGGAGTCTCAGCAACAATCACTTCAACTGTTTCAGGCTTCTTCTTTAGAGATTTCGAAGATCTGGACTCAGTTTCATGCTTTCTCGACTTCTTGGTTTTCTTATCATCTCCTCCCAGTAAAACACCAGTTTTAATTGAAGAATCAATTATCGTCAAATAGGCTACCAATACAGGGTTCGAAGAATCAACTCTTTTAAGCATCGCATATGGAATACGAGCAACTGTAGGAAAAACATCAGCATTATCTGTAACCTCCTTCGGATAGTGGTAAGATTGAAAAACTGCTTTGTCTTCATCAGTGGGTACCAAAATCCCTTCCTTATTGTAAAAGTGTTGCAGAATCAAACTCCAGTATCTTGCACACGAAATACCATGAATAGCATTCGTGTGTTCTACACCCTTTTGGAATTCCTTCCACAACTATGTAGAATAATCTACTTGAAGATCATAGTAGATTCCAGCAACCATGGCATAAACCTCCATTCTTCCTTTATCAAGGCCAGCTGATCTCCCAGTCAAACAGCGTAGAAAAATACCAAATAAGAAATTCCAGATTCGTGGAAGACCAGATTTCTTAAAATCACTAATCTTGGATAATGGTGGCTGACATCCCATCTCATTAAACATGTGAACGATTTGTGGAAAAATAAATGAGACATATGGAGGCAAATTCGGAATATCAAGAATTTGGCAAAATAGTTTCTTGGTTAGCCTGACCTTTTTGTCGTTCACCAGATGAAAAGTAATCGTATCAGTTGCTTTGTTATATGTCGCAGTTGATCCTGCTTGAGAAAGCCAGGACAATGGAACAGAGAAAGAGTTGAACATCGCTTTGGCCAAAACCGAGTTCTTCAAAGCAACTATGAGCATCTTTAATTCTTCCGGGTATTGAGAAACGTCACCCTCCAAGTAGTAGTTTGTTGCTTGAATCTTCATTATTGGTAATGAAGAGGCATCTTCAGTGGTATGAGAATCAACATGAGCAGAAGTCGCCATTGTTAGGGTTTGAAGATGATGATGAACAGAGAATTTTGGGAAATTTGCTTTTTGATCGCGTAAACTGACAATGAACCCCTGGAATTCCCTTTTATATGTAACCCTTAAATTTGAATTTGAAGCGGGATATGTATTTAATGATATCCGACGTGGCACCTTGAAAACCGGACCATTACTGCGTAAAAGTAGTCATGCGTCAAAAAGTAGCTGTCACATCGCCTTGAGAAACGGACAAAATACCATACGTCATTTATAAACAGCCTGTCTTGTAATCCCCAAGAAAATTGTAACCGTCAGAACCCTTCGAATGGAAGCAAGGCTCTTTCACTTTTGGGATGAAAAGCGAAGTCATACGCCAGAAGTTCGAAATCATCAGCCTGAGTTGGTATTACTCGGAACCTCAAGGATTTCGTGAGTGCTGTGTTCCAAAGAATAGAGACGAGAAACAAATATAATAAAAACATGGGATATTGTGATGTCAAACCATTGACACAAAAGTAGATGAAATCCCGGGCAAAGATTGCTTCATTAATCATTAAGAGAAATGATCAATAGCTTGTGTGGGTTCCCGTGAATTACAATCGAATACTTGTTGATAAGTATCAAAGGGCTTCTTTTATAATGCTTCGAGGATGGTTTAAAATTTCGTTACATGTCATCCTAAACATAAGGTGAGAAATTGTAACAAAAATTACTTGTTTGACTAGTGTAGTCAGTGACAAGTTGGCTTTGAAAAATTTTGAAATGACTAGGACATTCGAATGAAACTCACACGGAAATCATATTAAAGAAAAAATTTATATGCTGGATCTTGTTGGGTAACAAACATCGTGGGTTTCGAATGTTTGATCTGTTGGATTAATGTCTAAGTCCATAACTATATTTGATATGTACTTGACCCGACCCGACCCGACATGGTCCATTTGGGTTGCACTTCACCGGCACAATTTATATGGATAGTCTTTTGAGAATAGTATATTTATGATTTATATTAATATATTATAAGTTCTAATATATTAATATGGAATCATATTATTTAATTAGTATTGATCAAGAATTAATTTAGAATTAATTAAGTGATCAAAAAGAACTAATTAAATATGGACTCTTATATATATGGAATGGGCCAAGTTCATTTAGGTTGGGCTAAGCTTTCATGGATGGTCCATGGAGCTTTTAACCCATGGATCCTATGTAAATGAAAGGTC
Source organism: Lactuca virosa (assembly GCF_052849685.1). NCBI lineage: Eukaryota > Viridiplantae > Streptophyta > Magnoliopsida > Asterales > Asteraceae > Lactuca > Lactuca virosa. The sequence continues at coordinate 101,154,104 of NC_136432.1, read as the reverse complement.
ATGGGTATTAGGGTTTACATGGATGTAACCCTAATCCTCCATAATATATAAAGGGGTCCTTGGCTCACAAAATTGGAACAAGTGTGTGAAAATAAGAGTGGGCCGATTTTAGTGTGCATACATATTCTCTCAAGTTCTTCCAAGGTGTTTTGGTGATTTGTGATTCCATTTGAGGCTTCCACACTATTGGGGCTAAGCTCTTAAAGCTTGAAGACATCAAGCTACATCAAAAGGTATGTCATCTAACTAGAACTTTGTAGTATAGGTGCTTCATAATATGCTAGTTAGGATGAAACCTTGGAATAGTTAATATTTGCATGTATAATAGAGAAAACATAGATCCAAGGTTTATAGGGTTGCATGTACACCATAGGAGTGTTAGAATGCTCATAACCCAACATGATCAAGACCACTCATTCGAAATGAATATGATTTGGAGTTTCGAATTTTGGTACAGAAACAAAAGTTTCGTGAAAATCTGGAACCTAGTTCCCCGTCAATTCCTTAAAAGTTAATGAAAATTGGGTTTCACTTTCATCACGGTCTCATGATGTCAGATCATAAACACAGAGTTTTGATATATCTAAGTCTCGATGGGTTTGATCAGAGACCTCTCGGACATATGTCTTCGTGTGTGATCGTGAAAGAATTTTATGGATGAAAAAGATTGATGTAAGACACGAAAAGTACCTCTGTTGTGTTTGGACCAAATAGTAAACTCTTAACTCATTTTGAGAAGAGTAAGGTAGCTCAAAGACTAATGTAAATATAAGCCTGATTGGGAAGAAATCTTCGTATGAATAATTTCATTAAGGCTTTCTTACACACACATTGAGTCATGGAGGCTTTGGTCAACATACAGCAGCATACTTCTAGGGACATCCTAACTAGTTCGAATGATGAAAAATTTATCGATTCATACGAAAAATGTACCGTATCCGAGTACTGCAAGCATAATCTCCGTTGTATCTTCATGAGAATCTGTAACAAAATACTAAAAAGAAATAGGAATCAAAATATTTTTGATGTTTTGATTTTTCGAAAATAAAGACAGAACAAACGAAAATCTTTTTGAATTTTTAAATTTTTCGAAAATTAAATGACAAAATAAACGAAAATCTTTTTGGATTTTGGAATTTTCTGAAAATTAAATGACAAAACAAACGAAAATCTTTTTGGATTTTTGAATTTTCGAAAATTAAAATAGTACTTGATGCAAATATGCAAAATTTTATCATCCCCTTATAAGTAACAAATGTACGAATTCGAAGTGGTCGAAGCGTTGACTATGAACAGTAACAGCTGAATCAACCCTTAAAATAAGTAACAAATGTGCGAATTCGAAGGGGTCGAAGCGTTGACTATGAACAGTAACCTCTGAATCAACCCTTAAAGTAAGTAACAAATGTGCGAATTCGAAGGGGTCGAAGCGTTGACTATGAACAGTAACTTCTGAATGCTGAATGATTTTGCATTATCTTTTAGTCAGCGCCTCTGAATCATTCCTTATCATGCATCATTCTTCTTTTTCGCATGGAACAGAATTTCCATCGATCATTCCAAGTCCTTCTATAATCTTCACAAGGGATTTTTCATCCAAAGCTTTCGTGAAAATGTCAGCTAACTGATCAGTTGTTTTCACGAAATGTACTTCAATATTTCCATCTTCCACGTGATCTTTGATGAAATGATAACGAAGAGCTATATGTTTAGTCTTCGAATGCTGCACAGGGTTATGACAAATTCTTATCGCACTTTGAGAATCACAATATAATGAAATCTTTTTCATATTTATTGCATAATCACGCAATTGACTTTGGATCCATATTATTTGTGAAGTGCAAGCAGCAGCAGCCACATATTCTGCTTCAGCTGTTGAAATGGATACGCATGTTTGCTTTTTCGACTGCCAGCTCACCAATTTGCCATCAAGAAATTGACATCCACCACTTGTGCTTTTGCGATCAAGATTACAACCACCCAGGTTTGCATCTGAATATGCTTGTACAAAGAACCCAGTGTTCGAAGGATACCACAATCCTAACGAAATTGTTCCTTTAAGATAACGAAAGATATTCTTCACAGCAGTGAGATGTGGTTCTCGTGGATTAGACTGATACCTAGCACAATTACGCACATAAAACATGATATCAGGTCTACTAGCTGTAAGATAAAGTAATGAACCAATCATGCTCCTATATAAAGTTATGTCAACGGCAGGTTTATCTAACGAAGATGTAAGCTTTATGCCCGTTGCCATTGGAACTCGTAACTTCGTGCTATTCGTCAATCCAAACTTTTCCAACAGATTCTTCGTATATTTTTCTTGATTAATAAAAATTCCTTTTCTGTTTTGACGAATATTCAAACCAAGAAAATTATTGATTTTTCCCATCATGCTCATTTCGAACTTACTTTTCATCAAATCTTCGAATTCTCTAGACAAAGCAGGGTCAGTCGAGCCAAAAATAATATCATCAACATAAATTTGAACAAGCATTAGATGATTCCCCACTTTCTTTCGAAATAATGTGGGATCAACTGATCCTTGTTTAAATTTAGATTGTTTCAAAAATGAGGGAAGAGTTGCATACCATGCTCGTGGTGCTTGTTTCAAACCATAAACTGCCTTATTTAAAATATAAACATGATTTGGAAATTCTTCGTTAATAAAACCTGGGGGTTGTTCCACGTAAACAGTTTCTACAAGCTCTCCATTTAGAAATGCACATTTCACGTCCATTTGATAAACATCAAAATCTTTGTGAGCTGCATAAGCCAGAAATATACGAACCGCCTCGAGTCTTGCGACAAGGGCAAAAGTTTCTTCATAGTCGATTCCTTCTTGTTGTGAATATCCTTTAACAACAAGTCTGGCTTTGTTTCGAACAATATTTCCATCTTTGTCGGTTTTATTTTTGAAAATCCATTTTAACCCGACAATCGAAACATTTTCAGGTTTAGGAATTAACCTCCAAACCTTGTTTCGTTCAAATTCAGACAATTCAGATTGCATTGCAACAACCCAATCTGAGTGTTCCATTGCAATCTTAACTGTTTTTGGTTCAATCTTAGAAATGAAAACATTGAACATGCAAAATTCTTGATGAGTATTCAATACCTCATTCTTTGCACGAATTTGAGCTCTTGTTAAAACTCCCTCTTGTGGATTCCCAATTACTTGATCCTTCGGATGATCTTTTGTCCACTTTTCCATTGGCGGATATGCTGGATCAAATTCCAAAGGTGCATCTTCGTATATATCATCGTTTTCTGAGCCTACAATCGAACAAGCATCATCAAAATCATTATTATTTTCAATATTTTCTGAATGCTCCCCCTCAACATTATGCTCCCCCTCAACATCATCATTCATCCTTTCTTTTTCCCCTCGAAAGAATGTTGTTCGTCATCTAATGTATTCGAATCCAAGTGCTCCCCCTCCACTGGATTGTTTTGCACACTTTCGCCATTTTCTGGAGAATTTGATGTTGAAGCATCATTAAGCTTTGTTAGTTCAGAGATATGATTATCACTTGCATTGATTTCAGCATCAACAGCATGATCTGAAATTCCAAAAATTAAATCATAATCAATATCTAATGTTTGTGAGGATTCAGATTCATCTTGTATGTTTTTCAGAATTGGATGATTTTCAAACTGAGTTGTTGTTTGTTTAATGTAGTAATCATCAAATGTAAGATTAAAAGTTTCTTCAGCTTTTCGTGTTCTTTTATTCAACACACGATATGCAACTGAATTATGCGAATATCCCAAGAAAATCCCTTCATCTGCTTTTGCTTGAAATTTCGTAAGATTATCCTTGAGATTCATAATGAAGCACCTGCATCCGAAAACTTGTAAAAATTTGACATTAGGTTTTCGATTGTTGAGAATTTCATATGGAGTAATGTTGAAACGACGATGAATGAACGATCTGTTTTGAGTGAAACATGCGGTTGATACTGCTTCAGCCCAAAGATATTGTGGAAGATTCGCATATGCCAACATAGTCCTTGCCGCTTCGCATAGAGACCTATTTCTCCGTTCAACAACACCGTTTTGTTGTGGTGTGTATGGAGATGAAAAATTATGCGAAATCCCTTTGTCCACCAAAAATGAATCAAGAACATTGTTCTTAAATTCAGTTCCATGATCACTCTTAATTTTTCGAACAATCTTCTTCAATGTTGTTTCCATCTTTTTGATAAAGTCAATCATGATTTGTGCAACTTCAGATTTAAGCCTGAGAAAATAAACCCACGTAAATCTGGAAAAATCATCAACAATCATTAAAATGTACCGTTTCTTGTTGAGAGTTGAAACAGTCGAAGGACCACACAAATCAATATGTAAGAGCTCCAGAGGTGCAACTATTTTCGAATCAATCGTAATTGGATGACCTTGTTTATGTTGCTTGCCAACTTCACAAGCTGCACATAAAGAATCATTATCAAATTTAAGTACAAGTAAACCTCTTACCATATCTTGTACCACAAGTTTATTGATGTTTCGAAAATTGAAATGAGAAAGTCTTCGATGCCAAAGCCAACTTAAGTCTGATGTTGCCTTCGAAAGAAGACATATAGCAGGTTTCCCTACTATCGGATTGATGTCCAAAGTGAACATGTCACCTTTCCTTTTGGATTTCAGTAACACCTCTTTTGTTGTGACATTCGAAATAAGACTTCCTTCTTCGTTAAAAAGAACTTGATTGCCAGTGCCCACAACAAGTTGAGAAACACTTATCAAGTTATGTTGAAGACCTTCAACATATGCCACCCGATTCACTGTGAATTGACCATTCGTGATCTTCCCATATCCTTTGACTTGACATTATTGATTGTTCCCGAACTTCACTACTCCAGCATTTTTGAGACTTCGAAAATCACGTAAATTTTCCTTCTTCCCAGTCATGTGACGAGAGCAACCACTATCGATGTACCACTTGTTATCATATTGCTCATCACATAGTACCTACATTCAATGGAAAAATTTAGGTACCCAAGGCTTTTTGGGTCCTTGGAAATTAGATTTCAATTTCGAATGTAATGAAGAACTTTTAACCCAATCACAAACTTTTGTTTTGAGACTATCAATTAAGTTCACTTCTTCATTTAAAGGAACCGAAACATAAGTTTTTGATGGTTTCGAATGTTCACTGACATTACCCTTCGAATTCTGAGTTTGTGAATGAACATTCTTTGCTTTTATAACTGGTTTCCATGCTTTAACTGATATGTTCGAATCCTTGGACGATGAACTGCCATTTGATGAATTATTCATATGCTTCGTGAATTTGCTCCTTTGAAAATGTATTTGACGGATACATCTTTCCTTTTCCTTCAAGCCAATGATCAATGTTCTTCCTTGATGTTATTCCTTTTTCTCGTGAAGTTTTCATAGTTTCTTTCTTCGTTTGATTTGGAAAATTTGGCTTTATAGGAACAAAATCAACTTTTGGTTTTGTTATAAAAGATTTAGCATATGATGTATCAACTGTTGATTTAAAATGTTGACGTTGAAAGAATTTTTGATTTGATTTTGAGTTATTTGAAAATTTTCTTGGAATCTTAGTTTCTGAAACTTTTGAAAACCTTGGTTGTTTATTCACTTCAGACTTTGAATGATTTGATTGAGATGAATGTTGAGGTTTTGTTGAAAACTATGAATTTTTAGCTTTGAAAACATTTTTGGGTGATTGTGATTCAGACATTTTTTGAGACTCAACATTTTGCCAAAATAATTTCTTTCTTGCTTGTCTTTTTGAAATGTTGTTTTCCTTCGAAAATTTGTCAATTTGATCTTTGAATTCCTTGGAGTTTAATTTGACAACTTTTTCACATTCCTTTTCAACTTGTTTTGAATTCTCTTTTTCAATTTCTGATTTTTCAACCCATTTTTCTTTGTGGTTTTTGACGTTGGAAAACATACGAATTCTTTGTTAAGTTGTTTTCAACTGTGCTTTGATTTGCGAAAAAACCTTCATCAATTATTTTTGAATTATCCTCTTCAACTAACTTCTTTAATTCTGGTTTGATTTTCTCAACATTTCCAGTAGTTACGAAAACTTGATTTGGAAAAATGACATTATTTGTACATTTGAAATTTGGATAAACCACTGAATTCGTTTCAAGATAGTGTTCACCTTTTTCATTCGTCACTTTTTCGAACTTTTGTGTATCACCATACACCTGATCAACCACAATTCGAGGACTTTCTTCTTCCTTTGAAGATTTCTTTTCCTTCGAAATGTTCACTTCATCTTCATCATCACTATCTTCAGTTTGGCTGTCTTTGAGATCCACGAAGTTCATATCATAAACTTTCGAAGTTGAGGGTATATCAGTTTCATTTTCAACCATCAAATCCTTAACTTTTTCTTTTCCTTTTGATGTTGAAGCAACATTAACAACAGACAACTGAGAACAATCAACATCTTCAAGTTCACTAATTTCACTAATATTGTCAGAATTATCTTCAATATCAGCAAAATTAGATTGAGAATCAGATGTTGATTTCTCAGTCTTTTTCAAAATTTGAATTTGTTCATATTTAGTCAAAGTATCATTCACTATGTTAACTAATTCATTCGCATCAAGACATTCATCAATTTTGACAATTCCATATTTATATCTATCATCAGGGACTCTGTCAAAATCAGCTATTATTTGCTCACAATCATACGAAATATTATCTACCTTGGCTCTTTCGAATGCTAGGAAAGGTAGTAATTTTCTATGTTGCTCTTTACTTATATCACATGAATGATGTAAATCAGTTAATTTGCTATAAAGTCGTTTAGCATAATTACAATAGATGTTTCTTTGTGCTAGCAAAAGTTTAACATCACTCGATAACCTATCTCTATCACACATTATATTTGTCATTTGTAATTCCAAACATTCAATTTTGCTTATTTTTATGTCTAATCTCTTTTTGACCTCTAACAACTCCATTGACAACTTGTTGGCCTCATTGCTAGCAGACACAACAATTGAATCAAAATAAGTAACCGTCTCATCAAAAGAAATTAGTTCAGAATCATAAGCATGTGTAGGAATATTAAAAGATTCGAGAATTTTACGTACCTTTGTTGTCATTGGAGATTTGTCAGCTGCTTTGGATACGAAGCATCGTCCCCTCACTTTGAATTCCTCATCATCTGAGTCCTCCTCCATTTTCGCATACAACGCCCCATGCGTTGGATTCCTCATTTCCTCATCGTCTGACCCGGATGACCAGATTTGATAAGTTCCATCTTCATCCTCATGCTCACCCTTTGCAACCAATGACAAATTCTTTGTTTTAGCACGAACCACCTCAAGCTTTTCTGCATAGTATGCCTCATCTTTGACTTTATTCTTCCTCTCATCCTTCTTTCGAAGCATACAGTCATTTGCAAGATGATTCGCACCGTTGCAATAATGACAATCTATTCCTGCATCACCTTTCAGCTTCTTCTCACCCTTTCCATCAGCTATCTTCGAATCTTGCTTCTCAACTTTCTTTTTCTCCTCAACAACATTTTTACTCACATAATTTCCTTTCACCTCAGCAAGCTTAGTCTTCGAATTGAACGGCTTTTTGAAAACTTTCTTGACACGATTATTTGAGTAAAATGCTATTGCTTCATCATCCGAATTCATTATGAATCCTTCTTCTTCCTCAGAATCACCATTTTCAGCTTCTTTCTCAGAAATCTTTGATACAAGAGCTAATGGACCTCCCAAATTCAACTTCGATTCCTCAGCAATTTCATTTACCTCAATTTCGTGTGTTTTCAATTGATTGTACAAATCATTGAGAGTTGATGTATCAAAACTTTGCTGATTCTTCACCATCATACTCACACTTCTCCATTCTTTTCGAAGCCCCATTACAAAGATGAAATTGAATTCCATTGATGTCCTGGTAATTCCATAGCGATTGCACCGATAGATTAACTCGTTCAGACGATCATAGTAAACTTCAATTGTTTCTCCTTCTTTTTGTTTGAAATCTTTCAACTCAACCAAACACTGTTTAACTGAATTGATTTTTGTCTTTTCACTTCCTTGAAATTTATCTTTCAGATTGTTCCAGACTTCCTTTGCAGTTGTACAACTCCTAACGTAATTGTACACAATTGGAGGTAATGCACCTTGCAGTTCCCTCATACACCTCTTCTCCAGTTTCTTCAGACGATCAGTTTGATTATCAACTCCAGAATTTGTAGAAGATGATCCAATTGGTTGAACATTCACTGGAACATTGACATTTCCAGTGATACATGACCATAATTCTTCATCCAGACCATTCAGATAATCCTGCATACGATCAGCCCACTGATCATAGTATTCAGGGACTAGCATTGGAATTTTGGTTGATGAACCTAGCAGATGAGAAAACGAGGTCATCGAATTGAGATTGAAACTCGCCATTGTTGTACGGAAGAAGATTTTGAGAAGTTTGAAAAGATTTGAGAATTTGAAAACAAATTAGATGAATCAAATCGAATTGATGAGAATAACACTCGATTCAACAATTCAAATGCAGAATCGAATCACAGACTAAGATCTAGACAATTTTTCACTTTCAAAAAGTGCGGAAACTTTTGAATCAAAAAGTTGATTCAAAAACTTTTTGAACAGCGTGAAAATCAGATCAGAGATATGATTCCAGATCTGATACCAATTGATGAATCAATGAATCAAGTAATGAATTAATCAGAGTATGAATTCAAGTAAGAATATGAGATTTGAACACACGATGTAAATATGATCTTGTTATGCTCTATTATGCTTTCGAATTCTTTACAGAGAATAGCAGACAAGTCTGTAAAAGTTCTTATCTAACTCTAGTAAATAACCCTATTTATAGGGAACTGAAAGCATACAAAAAATATACTAAGGCATTGACTCTAAAGCTTCGAATAAAAGCGCCCTAGTAAAATACATTACAAAATATTCGAAGAGTTCAAAACATACTTCGACTAATTACAATAATTCGACCCTTACACCCTTTAGCCCCCGGCTTCCAAAATCTTTTCAATATAAATCCAGAATTTACATTTCATCCCTTGCTTCCATAATTCCTTTCATATTTAGTCCCAATTTACCAAGTAGTCCCTGCTTTCATAATTATTTACGAACCCAATCCGAGACTTAGACTTTTAACCCCCAATCTCTAAAATTATGACAATTAGCTCATCGAGACCAACACCTTGCTATATAATTATTCATTTTAGGGCTACTATAAAATCATTAATCTATTTATTAATTCATTTAAGTTTTCTCTAGTTATACATGCAACAAAAGATTATCCAAAGCATGAAGCCTACAACTAGCATACAATTTGACATTTGAATCATAAAAAACTAGTTAGAAGATTACCTCTTGTTATAGCTTGTTGTATTTGGCCTTTAAGAACTTAGCACCTCAAGTGTGATGCCTCAAATGGTTCACAAAACACCACCAACAATTGGAGAACTTGAGAGAGAGGTTATGTAACCCTAATGTCTCTAATTGGAGAACTTAGCACCTCTAAGATCACTAATGTCTCTAATTTTAGGCCAAGGGGTTACATATATATAGTGTAGAATCCAAGAGTCATATGTAACCCTAATGCTTATACTTAGGCTTATGATCCATAATCTATATGGACTAACTCTTCATGGACTCTTACATAAACTTAGCCCATCATGGATCAATAGCCCAAACCATATGTATCACTGATTTACATAATCGGCCCCACGTTAATTTAATTAGTCTCTTTTGATCACTAAATTAATTCCAAATTAATTCTTGATCAATACTAATTAAATAATATGATTTCACAATTAATATATTATACTTATAATATATTAATAAATCACAAATAACATCTTTCTCAAATATCCATCTTATCAGATTGTTCTGGTGAATGCAACCCAAAATGGACCATGCTACTCTCGGTTCAAGTACATACCAATTATAGTTATGGGCTTAGACACCTAATCCAACAGTCTCCCACTTGGATAAGTCTAATAACAATAACTGCAAGTACGACTTAAAACCCGACTAGCAATCGTAGCTCTTAAAAGCCGTTGTCGAACTCTGACGTAGTCAATGACGCGTCCATTAGATAATGGATCATATATTCCTCCATTCTAGATATCGTATTGACTGAGACATGGATTATAATCATTCTCTCTGTCTATTTGTCGTTTTCGAATTTCCGATTTATGACGACTGACTAATTGAACAAATCAAATCAGTCCAGGCTTGGCCAAGCGCTTAGGGTTGTCATCACTAAATCATCGAGGGGCCCACTGATATCACTTTTATCCCTCTAAGGGTAAAAGGAATGGATAAACTTCGAATCATATGCTTGCTCTATTTACTCATCAAATTACACACAATAATATGTTTTATAACACCAAGTTACTGGTGTGTTTACACATTATCAATGTGCAACCGACTTGTAAACTGCAACTATATGTCTCTGTTTCAAGAATATATGATATTATCGTCTCACTAATCACTCGTGATAAAATCCATGAAGTGATTCAGATGAGCGTGGGTTTAATCCAATACTCAAATCTTATTACAGGAGTACTCATGAATACTGTAGCAAACTTGTGCTTTATCTAACACTTAGACAATCTACAAACGGATTCATGACAGTCTTGCCTCAATACCTACTTCCAAAGTATGATCGACTGTGGATGGTTTGAATAATCTTATTATTCGGGAAGTCAAAACATGCGAAGTGAAACACAAGAACAATCAAATCCAATATGGTCTCAAAACTTTTGAATATAAATAAAACACCTTTTATTTAATCACCATATTTATTACACATTATTCATTGTATAATGTTTCAATTAATCAACTTAATACTTGAATTAAAAACAATAGTTATCCCATGCTCCAAGCATGCACACTATGTTTATCTATGGCCCTTTCTTTGTGAAATAAATCAATTGAACATATTTTCAATGATGCTCATTTCACAAATCCAAATCCTTATTGCAAGTGTAAGAATACCAAATTCTTGTCATTGCTAGAATGTGTTAGATTCTAAACTATCATGCAATGTACCTTTTGTAATGTCGAGGTACCAAAGTCACAGAGACTTTGCCAACGATATTATAAAACTTTCCACTGGAGATTGATAACAAAACAATTCCAAGGAATCGAAGTCTTAAATTCAAAGTACACTCTTTTGAACATCCTTGTTGGGATTAAAACCCTAATTGTGATTTGATGAACAAGATGCGGAAAATAAGAACAAACACAAATAATGAAGATATGTCGAATGATCACTTTATTTATTCAAAACATGAGGAATAGATTACACTTTCAGAATAGACTAAATAATCTAACTCTACATAAGAAACCTCACAACATGGCAGCTACATTTTGCCTCAATCTTAACCCTAATTATGAATAATACATGACTATTTATAGGGAAAAGACAATTCTTGGGCTTTTAACCTACACTTCATCAAGGGGGCCCATTGCCATAATCCATGGAGTACTTTGAACCCCTACAATCTTCTCCTCAAAGTATGGAATGGATGACAATGCTTCAAAACCAAAACAAGCATCTAGCAAATAAGAAATGATCTCGCGACGAGAAATATTTGAAGTAATCCACGAATCTTGATTCTTCAATAGTCTTCAAAAACAGGTTCTAGGATATATAAACCAAGCACTGAAGTAATGTCTTTAAACTTCATTTCCTAATGTAATGTAACGCCCGTAGATCCGGGCTAGTCAATTTAGAGATAATAGGGGTCTAAAACGACTTTTCGACAAAAGATTATTTAGAATAAATAATCTTACCCAAGTTGTAGAATATGTCTCAAGGTTTCCGTACATATAAAGAACGCCGAAATCCGAGTTATAACGAAGAAGTTATGACCCGTCGAAGTTTTACGGCAAAACCGACACGACACCGGGAAGCGTAAATAGTGAATTTACGATAGAGCGAGTTTTAGCCTTAGATATCTAAACAAAAGTCATAGAAAACGTTAAACCGAGAGCGTCCATAAAAAGAACGCCCAAATCTGACTTCGTATGAGGAAGTTATGATTTTTCTAAGATTTGACATAGTAGTGCACGGCCCGAAACTCGAATTTTAGTTCGAGCGGTTTTTGGCTTACGCGACCTAAATGAGAGTTGAAGATCTCATTAATAGGAACTCAACGACAAAAAGACAGACGAAAACGGAGTCTGTATGTAAAAGTTATGAATTTTACGCGGACATTTAACAGTGTAATCACCTCCTACTGTTAAATTTAAGATCGGTTGAGAATTAGCCGACGGAGTAAAAAGGAAAGTTGTAGATTTTATTTTTACCTACGCGTGGATATAAATAACGTCAAAAACGGAACTCGTATGCGAAAGTTATGGACGAAGCTTAGTCTCTACTTTTCGAGCGCGGCGAATTCGATACAGTTTTGTAAATCCGAGATAGAATTAGAATTAGCCAACGAGGTCTAAATGAAAGTTGTAGTACTCGTAAATACCAACGTGTGGATATAAATAACGTCAAAAACGGAGCTTGTATGCGAAAGTTATGGAAGAAGCTTAGTCTCTACTTTTCGAGCGCCGCGAATTCGATACAGTTTTTGTAAATCTGAGATAGAAGGAGAATTAGCCGACGGGGTCTAAATGAAAGTTGTAGTACTCGTAAATACCAATGCGTGGATATAAAGAACGTAGAAAACGGAGCTCGTACGCGAAAGATACGGACGAAGCTTGGAGGCTACTTTACTATAAAATTCCTATAAATAAAAGATGAACTCTTCATAAATTCTTCACACCATAAGCCTTTCTTTCTCTCTCTAACTTCTCTCTAACCTCCCTAAACCCCTACCAAGTCTAGGGAACCTCCCTAGCACGAGAAGAAATCCCCGGAGCGCCCGACGGCTCCGAGAAGAAAAGCTTTCGGCTCGGAAACGCTGCTCCAGCGAAGCCCGATTTTTAATAAAAACCCGCTGTAAGTGAGCTACGCCTATACTATATTTAATATAGCTTTTATTTAATTATAGTAACATTATTAGGACCTTAAAATAATTATGTGGGCTATTATTATGAGTTATATTGAGTGTTATTTAACGCTTATATAATAGTAATAATAGCTAGACTATTAATTAGTCGCGGTTAACGTTAAAAACTAAACCCTAGTGGTATTGATACTAGGTTTTGTCGAGGAAAATTGTTTTGAGATAACGAAGCGTTGTCTGAGTTCGGAATCACCACCTAATCAAGTGAGTGCATAATTACTTTCATCTTACACATAGATATGAAGTATTTTATATAAACTACATGCTATGTGTGCATATTATCTGAATACTTGTTGTCTATGCTGGATGAACGTTTTTATACAGGTTT